>NC_138127.1:11280444-11880444 GCF_964188305.1 Podarcis bocagei | reverse complement strand
TAGCATTCTGACAAATAAACCAATGCAAATGCCAAACGTCAGCTCTGAGCAGCTTTGAAAAGAAGCAATTTTGCACATGATATGTCTGCAAAATTATGGAAAGGGGAGTTGTGTTCACTCATTGCCTCTTCTAGATTCCAGTTTATGGTTTTCCACCTAAAATGAAAACATTTGTGGACTGCACTGAATACGTTGCTCGGGCTTGCATAACTTATATACACATTTTCTTACAACTGCAGGATTAAAAGCTTGACTCTATTGGTGTGCTGTTGAAAGATTTGATAGCACACAGCCTGGTTTTTTTTATTTTATTTTCCAGGGTGGGAGAATGGGAGGCAGGGAAATCACTTGATTCCTAAGAGGCATAAATAGCACAATAAAGTCACTTTTAAAACAAATCAGTTATATGCCAAGATACTGTCACTTTTATAACTAGGACAGTTTCATAAGGTCTGACACTGGTAGCTGTAGAGATGCCGATTTATCACATCAGTGTGACAGCTGTAGGAAATTAAATCTGGTCCCCCCCTTTTTTTCACCTCTTACTTTTGTGGGAAATCCTTGGAGGGCACAGAGACTGGCATCGCCACCTGCCCTCTCCTTCAGGGTGAAAGCCTTTGTCCCTGAGAGAGATCAGCTGGCACAATAGATATGTAACTTGTACCTCTCTGCTCCAGCATCACTGGCTCAATGTGCAATGTAGCAGAATTAATAATACTGTAGGGATCTCACATTTGCATTACCTGACTTTATTGGCGGGGGGGGGGGGGGAGAAGGAGAAGGAGAGATGTGCCGTCTCGCATTTCATTAAGGCTTCAGCATATACATTCTGTAGCTTTAATATTGCAGGGGGAGAAAGAGGGGAGGGTGGGAGAAGAGAGAGAGAGCGTGCTCACAGCTTCATCTTATTTGGATTTAAAAGAGCGGTTTCCTAATGCTTTATGGAAATGCGGTGGGAAAGAGGACAGTGTCATTCCTTGACACTGATGAGGGTGGTTTGGGGGTCGTGAGTGAGGGTTCAGTTTGATTAAATGAAGGCTTATCTACAGTGGAGCTGCAGAGCATGCTTGCTCATACAAGTCAAGGTTCATTCGCTCGAAAAGCAGGGGAGGGTGCAGGCGAAAGATGATTCAAAGGCATCTGTCATAAATACTTCAAATCTGTGCCTGCGATAATAGCTCCGTGCATAGTTCTTCCCATGTAAAAAGTGAAGAGTTGACTAGAAAGCACTCTTGCGGCAATATGGGTGGTGTTTTTGTGTGTGTGTGTGTGTGTGTGTGTGTGTGTGTATATGTGTGTGTGTGTGTGTGAGAGAGAGAGAGAGAGAGAGAGAGAGAGAGGAGAGGAGAGGGAAGAGAGAAAGAAAAGGGGTGGGGGAGAGATAGAGAGTCTCATTACACAATAGTCTGTCTTGATGTAATGGTGGAAAGAACCGGCAGAGGGCAAAGTCTCATAATTGTAGGTGATGGTCTCTTTGTCTGCTTTTGCCCTGCCGTTAAGAGGATTTTGAAGATGTGATGATAAATAACCTGTTTTGAGGGCTTGGGGTATGCCGCTTTCCCCTGTCAAAAATCATCATTCAACACATCCTGTCTGTTCAGAGCTTCGGCATTTTCTGAGAGAGCACATTTTAGCGTTGCTTTTAAAAAAAACAAAAATTCTACACAGAAAGGCAGTTTCACATATAGCGGTTTCTCCTTTCTTTTGCTGGAGAGAAGGGGGAAGGGAATTCCTGGGCTTATCAATGAATCGTGGTCTTTTTTTAAACAAACAATTAAACGGACAAACAAACTACAAATGCTGTAATGCAGTCCTTGCCAGCTAATGATCGCCTGTTGACAATAACATTTTGGGATGGAAGATCAGACATTGGTATCTGTTTGGTAGACTGCATTGCGAGGGCAGCAGCAGCAAAACAAAAAAACCCAACCATTCAGCAAAGCAGAAAAATAGCAAAAAAATTAACTTGTTCAAATCATTTCATTTCCGCTGTTACTTTTATTAACAGTGCAAAAATCACCTCTGGATTTTATTAACCTAAAGTGTTTGTGCAGTGGTATATTTACATTGAGACATTTCATATTTTAGGTGAGGACAGAGTTTAGACTGGATTAGATGAACCAGTACTAAACGTCTGTGTTTTAAGTGTCTCTTTAAAGCCTTTGTTGGATTTTTCTGAAGTGAGTTTACACTAAAAATGTGAAATGGGACAGGGATCCAACAACCTATACTTCATTTTCTAGATCCCACAACAAAAATGTTGCCGTGCAAATACGAGTTTAGAGACACTACTCACAGCCTCATACAAGGCTTTACTCTGTTACCACCCTCTCCCTGGGAAGGGGCTGTTATCTTGGGTTTGAGCCTTTTTAGCCTGGAGTTTATGGGAAATTTCCCCACATTTGTTTTCCTCATCACCTCCCCATTTCCAAAACTGGGAGGAAAGCGGAGTTGTTGTGTGAAAGGTGAGTGAGTGAGATTGGATGCTGCTGACTGATGGCTCCTAGGGTGCCTTTAAGAAGCAGTACACATCCCATCATTTTGCCCCCTAGCCCTTCTCATGAGTAAAGGTTGGGGGGTGCCTTTGAGCTGTGGCCTCCAACCCAGCATCCTCACAACTCCCCACTCTGAGAGTTGGGAAGTGGGGAGGGGGAGAGATAAGCTAACAATAAATTGTAAGCTGCTCCTCCTCATGCTATTTACATGTTAAGAAAAAGAAATGAAGGCACCGAAATAACATTTGGAAGGCAGCCCTCTTTAGGGAAGCTTTTAATGTTTAACAGACTATCATATTTTAATACTTTGTTGGAAGCAGGAGGCCCCATTAGCTAAAGTGGTGCTTCAGGTTAAGAACAGTTTCAGGATAAGAACGGACCTCCAGAACAAATTAAGTTCTTAACCCAAGGTACCACTGTAGAGTGATTTTAGCGTGGTGGCTTTGTGGTAAGAATTCACCTCTACACCACCTTGCTCGTTACCCAGGTGACGAACAAACACCTTTTGAATAAACCACAGAACCAGCGAAACTATTTCCATGTCCAGCATCCAGATTGAGGGACCCAGCATTTATTATAGCTATTGCAATAGGACAGAGCTCACTCAACTCAATACAGTGGTGCCTCGCAAGACGAAATTAATTCGTTCCGCAAGTTTTTTCTTCTTGCGAGTTTTTCGTCTTGCGAAGCACAGTTTCCCATAGGAATGCATTGAAAATCAATCAATGCGTTCCTATGGAGAGCGTCCGGGGACAGAGGGGAAGCGCCGCGTGCCTTCCCCTCTGTCCCCTCTTTTGAAGCAAGGGGCGGACGGGAGAAGATCGCTTCTCCCCATTGCCGCCCCTTGGTTCAAAAGGGGTCCGGGGAGAGAGGGGAAGGCGCGCGCACCTTCCCCTCTGTCCCCGGAGATTGCGGGGCTGGCAACGGGGAGAAGCGATCTTCTCCCCGCCGCCCCTTGCTTCAAATGAGGTCCGGGGACAGCGGGGAAGATGCGCTGCGCTTCCCCGCTATCCCCGGAGCTTGCGGGGCAAGCTTTGTTTTGCGAAGCAAGCCCATAGGGAAATGCGTCTTGCGAAGCGGCTAAGAAAACGAAAAACTCCTTCATCTAGCGAGTTTTTCGTCTTCCGAGGCGTTCGTCTTGCGGGGTACCACTGTACAGTGGTACCTCGGGTTACAGTCGCTTCAGGTTGCAGACGCTTCAGGTTACAGACTCTTCTAACCCAAAAATAGTACCTTGGGTTAAGAACTTTACCCCAGGATGAGAATAGAAATTGCGCAGCGGTGGCAGCGGGAGGCCCCATTAGCTAAAGTGGTGCTTCAGGTTAAGAACAGTTTCAGGTTAAGAACGGACCTCCAGAACAAATTAAGTTCTTAACCCAAGGTACCACTGTATACCAGTTGAGAAGGTCTGCCCCGTGGCACTTCAGAACAAAAGCTTACATTATAGTTCAAACACAGCAAGCAAAGAGTCATAAAACATCTTCACATACGTCAGGAAGTAAAGCACACATGGCTCCATACTGGTATTTTTGCCCCCGCATCACCTTGGAGTGGCCCTGATGGGCCTAGACCATTTGACCATTTTAGGTCTCGGATGTCCAGCATTATCCTGGCAACCTAGCCTTCACTGAGGGAAGAGCATCGTAAAATCCTCTTCCTGGGTCTTGGATAGTTTCAAGAATAGTTTAAATATCCTGCCATTTGTACCACTTTCAGGGGTAGATAAGGGTAGATGGAATGCAGTGTAGGAGGGGGGAAGAACACACAAAAACCAAACCTAATACATTCTAAAAGGTTAAATACAATTAAAGTTGAAACATTGTCAAAATAATAAAAATATACACGTTGTTGTTGTTGTTTAGTCGTTTAGTCGTGTCCGACTCTTCGTGACCCCATGGACCAGAACACGCCAGGCACCCCTGTCCTCCACTACCTCCCGCAGTTTGGTCAAACCCATGCTGGTAACCTCGAAAACACTATCCAACCATCTTGTCCTCTGTCGCCCCCTTCTCCTTGTGCCCTCCATCTTTCCCAGCATCAGTGTCTTCTCCAGGGAGTCTTCTCTTCTCATGAGGTGGCCAAAGTACTGGAGCCTCAGCTTCACGATCTGTCCTTCCAGTGAGCACTCAGGGCTGATTTCCTTAAGAATGGATGCGTTTGATCTTCTTGCAGTCCATGGGACTCTCAAGAGTCTTCTCCAGCACCATAATTCAAAAGCATCAATTCTTCGGCGATCAGCCTTCTTTATGGTCCAGCTCTCACTTCCATACATCACTACTGGGAAAACCATGGCTTTAACTATACGGACCTTTGTTGGCAAGGTGACATCTCTACTTCTCAAGATGCTGTCTAGGCCTGTCATTGCCCTTCTCCCAAGAAGCAGGCGTCTTTTAATTTCGTGGCTGCTGTCACCATCTGCAGTGATCATGGAGCCCAAGAAAGTAAAATCTCTCACTACCTCCATTTCTTCCCCTTCTATTTGCCAGGAGGTGATGGGACCAGTGGCCATGATCTTCGTTTTTTTGATGTTGAGCTTCAGACCATATTTTGCGCTCTCCTCTTTCACCCTCATTAAAAGGTTCTTTAATTCCTCCTCACTTTCTGCCATCAAGGTTGTGTCATCTGCATATCTGAGGTTGTTGATATTTCTTCCAGCAATCTTAATTCCAGCTTGGGATGCATCCAGCCCAGCCTTTCGCATTATGTATTCTGCATATAAATTAAATAAGCAGGGAGACAAAATACAGCCTTGTCGTACTCCTTTCCCAATTTTGAACCAATCAGTTGTTCCATATCCAGTTCTAACTGTAGCTTCTTGTCCCACATAGAGATTTCTCAGGAGACAGATGAGGTGATCAGGCACTCCCAATTCTTTAAGAACTTGCCATAGTTTGCTGTGGTCGACACAGTCAAAGGCTTTTGCATAGTCAATGAAGCAGAAGTAGATGTCTTTCTGGAACTCTCTAGCTTTCTCCATAATCCAGCGCATGTTTGCAATTTGGTCTCTGGTTCCTCTGCCTCTTCTAAATCCAGCTTGCACTTCTGGGAGTTCTCGATCCACATACTGCTTGAGCCTTCCTTGTAGAATTTTAAGCATAACCTTGCTAGCGTGTGAAATGAGTGCAATTGTGCGGTAGTTGGAGCATTCTTTGGCACTGCCCTTCTTTGGGATTGGGATGTAGACTGATCTTCTCCAATCTTCTGGCCACTGCTGAGTTTTCCAAATTTGCTGGCATATTGAGTGTAGCACCTTAACAGCATCATCTTTTAAAATTTTAAATAGTTCAGCTGGAATACCATCACTTCCACTGGCCTTGTTATTTGCAGTGCTTTCTAAGGCCCATTTGACTTCACTTTCCAGGATGTCTGGCTCAAGGTCAGCAGCCACACTACCTGGGGTGTACGAGACATCCATATCTTCCTGGTATAATTCCTCTGTTTATTCTTGCCACCTCTTCTTGATGTCTTCTGCTTCTGTTAGGTCCTTACCACTTTTGTCCTTTATTATGGTAATCTTTGTACGAAATGTTCTTTTCATATCTCCAATTTTCTTGAACAGATCTCTGGTTCTTCCCATTCTGTTGTTTTCCTCTATTTCTTTGCATTGCTCGTTTAAGAAGGCCTTCTTGTCTCTCCTTGCTATTCTTTGGAAATCTGCATTCAATTTCCTGTATCTTTCACTATCTCCCTCGCATTTTGCTTGCCTTCTCTCCTCCGCTATTTGTAAGGCCTCGTTGGACAGCCACTTTGCTTTCTTGCATTTCCTTTTCATTGGGATGGTTTTCGTTGCTGCCTCCTGTACAATGTTACGAGCCTCCATCCATAGTTCTTCAGGCACTCTGTCTACCAAATCTAAATCCTTAAACCTGTTCCTCACTTCCACTGTGTATTCATAAGGGATTTGACTTAGATTGTATCTTACCGGCCCAGTGGTTTTTCCTACTTTCTTCAGTTTAAGCTTGAATTTTGCTATAAGAAGCTGATGATCTGAGCCACAGTCAGCTCCAGGTCTTGTTTTTGCTGACTGTATAGAGCTTCTCCATCTTTGGCTGCAGAGAATATAATCAATCTGATTTCGATGCTGCCCATCTGGTGATGTCCATGTGTAGAGTCGTCTCTTGTGTTGTTGGAAAAGCGTGTTTGTGATGACCAGCTTGTTCTCTTGACAGAACTCTATTAGCCTTTGCCCTGCTTCGTTTTGATTTCCAAGGCCAAACTTGCCAGTTGTTCCTTTTATCTCTTGCCTCCCTACTTTAGCATTCCAATCCCCTATAATGAGAAGAACATCCTTCTTTGGTGTCACTTCTATAAGGTGTTGTAAGTCTTCATAGAATTGGTCAATTTCAGTTTCTTCAGCACCAGTGGTTGGTGCATACACTTGGATTACTGTGATGTTAAAAGGTCTGCCTTGGATTCGTATCGAGATCATTCTATCATTTTTGAGATTGCATCCCAGTACAGCTTTCGCCACTCTTTTGTTGACTATGAGGGCCACTCCATTTCTTTTACAGGTTTCTTGCCCACAGTAGTAGATGTGATGGTCATCCGAACTGAATTCACCCATTCCCGTCCATTTTAGTTCACTGATGCCCAGGATGTCAATATTGATTCTTGTCATCTCATTTTTGACCACCTCCAACTTACCCAGGTTCATGGTTCTTACATTCCAGGTTCCTATGCAATATTTTTCTTTACAGCATTGGACTTTCCTTTCGCTTCCAGGCATATCCGCAACTGAGCGTCCTTTCGGCTTTGGCCCAGCCGCTTCATCAGCTCTGGATCTACTTGTACTTGCCCTCCGCTCTTCCCCAGTAGCATGTTGGACGCCTTCCGACCTGAGGGGCTCATCTTCCAGCGTCATAACTTTTATATGCCTGTTGTATTTGTCCATGTTGTTTTCTTGGCAAGGATACTGGAGTGGTTTGCCGGTTCCTCCTCCAGGTGGATCACGTTTGGTCCAAACTCTCCACTATGACCTGTTCATCTTGTGTGCCCTGCTTGGCGTAGTTCATAGCTTCTCTGAGTTCTTCAAGCCCCTTCGCCACGGCAAGGCAGTGATCCATGAAGGGGAAAAATATACACCTGGGGTCTCTAATTCTTATCAGTCCCCCTTTGATCATAACCATTTCAAGGATTATGATAACATCTTATCAAAATTTTCAATCTGATCCATTCAAAGACATAAAAAACATGGGGAAACCTTCATGCCTATTTTTGAATAATATGTTACAACTTCAGCAATCACAATACTCAGCAATAGCTTTTTAGTGATACGCCAAACCTACATACGGATTTTCATTTTCCTATGGGTATTCTCAATACACCAAACATACAAATGATATCATGCAAACAATTACATGAAGTGAAGAAACATTTGTCCTTTATGGGCATCACAACACAATTCAACACGTCAATTTACAGTTCCAACTAAAATTCAAACTATCATATAATACAAAATACCAATTCTATATCTAGCTATTCATGAAAATCTCTTGGTCTTGAAAAACGTCTTGTTGCTTCCAAAAAATACCTTCAATCTCCCGGAGCTTCAACTTTAAGTTGTAGTCCAGAAAAAGTCTTTACAAGTCACCTTCTTCCAGACCCCCTTTGCCCGCCACCCCACAAGTCCTGGTTTGATGCAGGTGAGAAGAAATGTCTGTTGCTACTTTGCTGTCATCTGGGAGGCCATAAACTGGCAATAAACACATTATTCTTCTATTCACCAGGAGGGTTGAGATGCATCTCTGGACCACCTAAGTTTGCAGAGAAAGCAACATTTGCTTCTGGGCCTGAAAACAGTTAGCATGGGAAGGGGTTAAAAATGACAAATGGGGGAAGGGTTTTTCCAAAACAATGATCTTTTTTGTGTGTGTGAGCTATAAACCATATAAAGTTTCAAAGTTAGAAAATTTATTCGTTCTAGTTTATTTAGAACTTATTGTTATCTGCTTAATTTCCTTTACCTACGGATGCTGGAATGAGGTTACATGGTTTTAGCAGAAATGTTATAAAGAACTAAGTAAAAATAGATTGTTAATGGGCCAAAGTGTAAAATTTAAGGTCAGATTGTGTTAAGATAAATTATAGAACAAAAATTGAGAAAGATGGAAAGGATTTGCTGAAATAGCTAATTGAACAAGAATACAAAAAAGGGAGGTGTGAGGAGGTCGATGATACAAGTAAATGAAAGGTAGAGATACAGTGGTACCTCGCAAGACGAACGCCTCACGAGACGAAAAACTCGCAAAACGAAAGGTTTTTTCGTTTTCGAGTTGCCTCGCAAGACGAATTTCCCTATGGGCTTGCTTCGCAAAACGAAGCTTGCCCCGGGGACAGCGGGTCTTCTCTTTTGAAGCAAGGGGCGGCGGGGAGAAGCGATCTTCTCCCCGCAGCCCCAGGTCCGGGGACAGCGGGAAGCGCTTCGCGCTGCCCCCGGACCTCTTTTGAAGCAAGGGTTTGCGGAACGGTGCTCCGAAGCGGGGCGGGGGGTGGGAACACCTTCCCCCACCGCCCCGCTTCGTAACGGTGCTCCGAAGCGGGGCGGGGGGGTGGGAACACCTTCCCCCACCGCCCGGCTTTGGAACAGTGCTCCGAAGCGGGGCGGGGGGGTGGGAACACCTTCCCCCACCGCCCCGCTTCGGAACGGTGCTCCGAAGCGGGGCGGGGGGGGGGTGGGAACACCTTCCCCCACCGCCCCGCTTCGGAACGGTGCTCCGAAGCGGGGCGGGGGTGGGTGGGAACACCTTGCCCTGCTTCGGAACGGTGCTCCGAAGCGGGGCGGGGGGCGGGAACACCTTCTGAAGGCTGGCGGGGGGCAAAAGTCTTTGTCCCCCCTGCCTGCCTTCCCAGGGGCTTTTAAATCGCCCCGGACAGCGGAGAAGTCCTCTGCTGTCCCGGGGCGATTTTAAAATGCCGCCCGCCAGCATTTTAAGATTGCCCGGACAGCGGAGAAGTCCTCCGCTGTCCCGGGGTTTTTTAAAATGCTGGGGGTGGGAAGAAAAGCCCTTATCCCCCCCCCCCAGCCTTCAGAAGAAGGTCTGAAGGCGGTTTCCCTAGGAACGCATTAATTGATTTTCAATGCATTCCTATGGGAAACCGTGCATCGCAAGACGAAAAACTCGCAAGACGAAGAGACTTGCGGAACGAATTAATTTCGTCTTGCGAGGCACCACTGTATAGAGATATTGGATGTGTTTTTTTAAATGTTTTTGCTTTTCTTGTTGCTTTGCTGCACTGGTTTTTTTTGTCTTTTTTCTCTTTATTTTTGATGTATTGTGAACTTTTTATTGTCTTTTTCTTCTTCTTTCTGTAACTATTAAACTTTTAATAAATATCTTTAAAAAAAAATCCTTTACCTACTTGGCTGTGGGAGGAAAGAGAAAGAAAATCTTATTGTTCATTCAAATGCAATAGAAAACATTTTGCTATAAGGAGCGGTAAGAGTTTTCAGAGACCTCCATTACCTGTTCATTTCTACAAAAAGCAAATTATTATGGAAGGAAAAAAAAAACCTGCTACAGTTATGGGCAGTTATTTTTACATCAGGATAACTTATTTCCACCGTGGGTTTATTCATACAAATTTTAGCAGTGACAGGTTTATTAGAAACAAAGTTATTTAATTCTCAAGTAATTAATCCAAACCATGTGGGTTGAAAATTAGAATGGAAAATTAATACATTCTCTCTCCCCCCCCCCAATCAACTCTCCCTTCCTCAGTTGATACACATGTTCTTTACGTGTTCTCTGAATGTTGAACCAGCTTCCAGGCTTTCTGCTATATAAACACAAGAGTCCTAAAGTTCTAAAGTTGGGGTCTCAAGTAAATTGACCATTATTCAAGCACATAATTTAATGAATTCTTTACTATTTTCTTTTTAACTGGATCAGTCACACTTAACTGTCTAAACTTTAACCATGAACACACTTTTCTCAAACTTTTGATTCGTACCACATACACTGGCAAGGAGACTTGAGAAGTTTTGGAGCTGCATGTTACACAATAAGTTCATTGAGATAAAGTTTATTTCCAATCATATTTAAAATGCTCTGTTACTTCTTTCCTTTCCACATCAACATAATCCACTTGAAGCACTCATTGAAAATTACAACCTGTTCCTCTTGCACAAACATCCCTTCTCCACATCCCTGTTGCCTTTACACACAGACATTTCCTATCAGAACCAATCAAGAGATCCCTGGTTCTTTAGTCAAACAGAGAGCTTTCCTTCTTCTGTCTGGCATCATAAAATCACAGAATGGTAGAGCTGCAAGGGGCCCCTAAGGGCTATCCAGTCCCAACTTTCTGCAGTGCAGGGAATGTCAACCAAAGCATTCATGACAAATGTCCATGTCTTGTTCAAGAAGCCTCTACTAAAAACCTGCAATAAAGGAGTGCCCACAATTGCTTGGGCTCCTCAAAATACAGACAGCACAGTAAAGTATTCAGTCCGTGGCACAACAGTGGGCGGGAATTTATCCTTCTAGCGTTGTAAGATCTGCCTCTTTGTAGTTGTGAGAGGGCTCTCGTGTTGCCCACTAGTGAACTCCACAGGATCAGAGAGTAGCTCAATGTTATATGGGCTTCCTTAAACCTTAAAGCAGTATTTAGTAGCCAATTGATGCAATTGATACAGGACGTGGGTGGTGCTGTGGTCTAAACGACTGAGCCTAGGACTTGCCGATTGGAAGGTCAGCGGTTCAAATCCCCGCGTTGGGGTGAGCTCCCGTTGCTTGGTCCCAGCTCCTGCCAACCTAGCAGTTCGAAAGCACATCAAAGTGCAAGTAGATAAATAGGTACCGCTCCGGCGGGAAGGTAAACAGCGTTTCCGTGTGCTGCTCTGGTTCGCCAGAAGCGGCTTAGTCATGCTGGCCACATGACCCAGAAGCTGTCTGCGGACAAACGCCTGCTCCCTCGGCCTATAGCGCGAGATGAGCGCGCAGCCCCAGAGTCGTCCACGACTGGACCTTACGGTCAGGGGTACCTTTACCTTTACCTATACCTATATAGCCTCTGCTCCAAAACAAGTGCAGTCTTACCTTGAATCCTGAACGCCCTGGAGCTCAGACGTTTTGGCTCCTGAACGCCGCAAACCTGGAAGTGAGTGTTCCAGTTTGCGAACGTTCTTTTGGAACCCGAATGTCCAGCAGCCAATCAGAAGCTGCAGTTTGGGTTCTGAACATTTTGGAAGTCGAACGGACTTCTGGAACGGATTCCATTGACTTCCAAGGTACGACTGTAGTTGCAGGACATACCCTAATCCATGTGTGGATCTGCACTGCATTGCCAAGCTAACACTAGATGTAGCCATGTGAGTTCTAAAAGGGTGGAGAGGAGTCCAGAAGAACAATTTCTGTTGGATCAAGTGTAATTTGAAATCCAAAGAAACCACTTGTAATAGTCTGCCATTGGTGCACATGTATTGGGACTTCCTGACATCTGCTTTTAATACCGATACTCTATATACACCATATCTTGAAATGCATGAAGGATTGGCGAGAGTGTTCCTAAGTGTGTGAAGAGTGCATTTCCCTCACCAGCGAGTAGCTGGAGAATCTTGATGCCTCAGCAGTGAGAGAAAATATACTGATTTACAGGGAAGGAATGTATTGATCTGCAGGGACTACTGCAAATGGTTTCATATTATGAAAGTGCTATATGAATACTAAGAATTTCTACTGAGTATAAGTTATACTGTCTATCAACCAAGCAGTGATGTATTTTAAAATTATCTTCACACCCTTCTTTGGGAGTGAGTTCAGTGGCCCCTGAACTTGTTGGTTTCAAAAAAATGGTGCATTTTGGACCTTAATGATGGCAAGCCAGAACCAAAAGGTAGCAATGTGGTAAAGTTGTCTTTCAAAAGTGCTATACCTTTGGAGCTCCCTCCTATTCAAACAGGCAAAGTGTGTTTCATCTCCATTAATAAGAATGATAAATCCTTCTGTTTTGTCAGTGGCAAAAAAAAAATGAGGCATCTAAGACTAGCTGCTTGCTCCTGTCATACAGGGAACATTAATGGGCACCAGCTGGGCTGCAGCTATAGCTGCTACGCGACTTTAACTTTGCACAGCGAGAGCTGCTGCGGCAATGGTGCAGAAGTACCTCCTGTGCAGATTTAGAAGTACACTTCAATTGTGGTTCCCAGGGCAACAGAGTAATGGCAGCCAGCTGGCTTTGTACCACCTGAGCGCATCAAAGAGCAAGTCCTGTCAGCCACTGAAGCCTTGGCTCAGCTAGCTCCAGCGTGGATTTCTGCAGACAGCAGCTTTGGTTGGAGTTAAAAACACTTGGGAATGCAATTAAAGGATGACCAACGTATTTTTTGTTCATTTTACCCATAGGTACATAAGTCTCTTTACAAGAACTCATAGCAATCTTCTATTCTCACACAGATGTGACATATGTTTGATGCATTCTCCTTCTAGACTCTGTTTTTTCCTTCCTCTTTTTTATTTAAAAAAAAAATAGAACTGCAGAAATCTGTAATGCCTACAGTCTTTTATATTGTGTTATTTCAGACACAACAGATAAAGTACAAAACCACAGTACAAAATAATTTCCAGCCATCCAACCTTCACAGAAATGCAAACAGTATGTAAATCACATTGGAAACCAAATCCCATACCTCATAGAGACCATTCCTTGTAAAGAGATGGAATCTCCTTTTTATTGGAAAAGGGAAGAAATCTATTACAGTGGTACCTCAGGTTAAGTACTTAATTCGTTCTGGAGGTCCGTACTTAACCTGAAACTGTTCTTAACCTGAAGCACCACTTTAGCTAATGGGGCCTCCCGCTGGTGCCGCGCCGCCGGAGCACGATTTCTGTTCTCATCCTGAAGCAAAGTTCTTAACCTGAAGCACTATTTCTGGGTTAGCGGAGTCTGTAACCTGAAGCGTATGTAACCTGAAGCGTACGTAACCTGAGGTACCACTGTATTGGCTGTGGGAAGGCAAACGGAGTATAACTCAAAATTTCCCTTTTCCACAATAGTTATCAGGCATGGTAAAGGCAGGCGCCGTTTACCCAAAACAGTCTGGCAGACCAGCCTCAAAGACCTAGGTAAAGGTAAAGGGACCCCTGACCATTAGGTCCAGTCGCAAACGACTCTGGGGTTGCGGCGCTCATCTCGCTTTACTGGCTGAGGGAGCTGGCGTACAGCTTCTGGGTCTTGTGGCCAGCATGACTAAGCCGCTTCTGGCGACCCAGAGCAGCACACAGAAACACCGTTTACCTTCCCGCCAGAGTGGTACCTATTTATCTACTTGCACTTTGACGTGCTTTCAAACTGCTAGGTTGCTGATCTAAGCCATAGAACCGTTTTCTCACCCTGAGTTGAACACCATTGGTATAAAATATTTGAACTATGTTGCTCATAGATTGTATTTTTAAACAAAAGGGCTAAAAGTGGCAGCTGTAATATGTGCAAATTGAAATAATTTTGAACGTCTTACAAATAGATATACCACACATGTACCTATGTAATTTGCAAATCTATTAAATGATCTGTACACATGCCTTCAGCTTACTCTCCTGCAGCTGTAGAAAAGACGAACAAAAATGAAATAATGGGGCAGATTCAACTACTCCATCCCAGTAGCAAAGGCCAGGGCATGGTTGGGAGAATCTCTAGAACAGAGCTTTGGCAGCGGGAGCAGGGGGCAGGTTATCATTCCATTGAGCAAACATAAATGCTTGCATGGACAGAACGTTCTCCTTAGCGCTACATTGAATTCCACCCTACATGTTGTTTTCTAAGCAAGTTAAGCAATTGTCAGTACATCAGCTGGCGTTTCAGTGACTTGGCCAGATTGATATGTGCCGACTTCTGTATTTTGAGCATTTCGTTGCTGCAGTTCTGAGTGCTTACCTGTAAAAGGAGTGAGTAATAAGAAGGAAGTGTGAGGATTTAATCGTCCCCTTAAACTTCAGATTTGTAAGTGACAAAAAATAACGGGTTCATCTCTGTAATGGGCAATGAAAATACGTTATGAGCTTTTTAGGAGTTGTAGAACTGCTTGGTTTCTAAAACTCCAAGGGTTGGTAACAGGCAACTCCTTCAAAGGGTAGATTATGGGATGCATGAGAGAGCATTCAGTAACGTATGTTGCCAACAAGATGTCAGCGTGTTTAATCATTTTGGTTTGAAGAATATAACAGATGGCACCAAAGTTGTGGTTACATTAGGTGAGTGTGGGTATTAGTAAGGGTGGTTTAATGCTTAAAAACACACAAAAACTTTGATTTGCTTCATATCTTCTCTCAAGGACCCAGGCCTATCTAGGAGTGCCAATGAATAAAATTTTGGAAGGGAGGGCGGTAAGCTCCACCCTGCAAAATCGATCACATGACATGGTGCATGCACACCATTTGAATGGCAATGCCCATCAACTTTGGGGAGGCCCAGCCCCTCAAATATTTTATTGGGGGGCTGAAGTGACTTCGGCCTCTAGGAGTTGGTTTCTATCAGCCCATCTCTCCCGACTGATCAAAGGCCACTCAACTACTTAGGTCTATCAGTTCTTCCGGAAAGTGCTGTAGAGAAGATTAAAATAAAACCTTGTGTAGCCAAGTTAGCTCTCCTGGCAACGTTTTGGATACCAATTTATGATAAGTGTGGCAAAGCTAGAAAACTGTCCTAGGAAATATATAGGCCTGAGCCATCTAAAGTTAGTTTCAACACATTCCCATTGAAATTACTAGAGCAAGTTTAGTCTTGACTAACTTAAAAGCATATTACTTTCACTGGCACTGAGGACTTTCTGAATGCATTCTCTACTGGTATTGTTTGAGGAAAAGGTTCTAGAAAGAGTGACTTCTGAATTTCAAAGGATAACAAATATTATGGGGCTAAATGTATAGCGACAGCAATACAAAGAGCTATTTAAGTATACCCAAAAACTTGGTCAAGCCCAGTTGAATTTTGGTTCCTTCCTTCCTTCCAGGTTTGTAGTAGGTTTGTCGTTTGATTTTCTGGGGTATTCCATTCCCCCTAAAAGTTAGTTAGCATTTTATGCCAACTGAGCACCCCCAGGTCTTATTGGACTGTTTGGGGGGAACCTTCTTTTCTGAGCTTTTCTCAAGAGGTACACACAGGTATGTGCCCAGTCTTTTCCTTCTCACGGTAGAAGTATCTCTATTTGTAGGGCTCCATGCCCTTAGTTTGAGACTCTGTGGCCTTACTGCAAGATGTCATAACACTGAAAAAATCAGAGCATTCCACAAGATGGAAATTCAGAAAAACGTGTGAAGAATGCCTCCAAAAACAGCAACATAGGCTCAGACCAGAAAATAAGCTCCTAATGTATTTTGGGCACACAGACGGGACAGAGATGCATCATATCACAGCCTCTCAGTGGAGAGGGAGGACTGCTTGCTAGACTCCAAGGAATGTCAGCCAGGTTTGCAAGATGCGAAAACCTGATACCTTCCTACTCAACAGACTGTCTTGTGCCTGCAAATATGCACGGTCTTGATATAATTAGCAGCTATTGTACTTTGAAAGTGAGAGATCTGTCTAGCCAGTCTCCAATTAGTTCCCCTCCTTTTTTAAAGGGGGGCACTCTTCAGTGTTTCCAAACCGTAGCTTGGCCTGTAGTGATAGCAAAGAAACATAAAATTGGTCAGTTTATTACATTTGCACGGAATCTTGTTTTCCCAACACACTGGTCATTCCTAGGCCAGGTACAGTGTTCCGAGGGGGAATGTGCCACAGGGCAGGACCTTGCGGGTGGAGTCCAGTTGGTACCTTTGCACTCAGAAACAGGCCTTTGTTCCAGTGGGTGCCTTCACTAATGGAAGAGGAGAGGGAGTGGTTTTTTGCCCATTTCCCTTGCCACCTTCCACCATCTTCTGGAGAGTCCCTCATCTGCAGAGTTGATTTGGGAGGGTGCTGGGTGGAATGGCTGAAAACCACCTCTTCTTCCCATTAGCAGAATTGCCTGCTGGATTTCTCTTTTGGGAGCACATGGCACTAACTGGACTCTTAACCTAGGACAGGTTTCTTAATGGGGTTAGAAAAACACTATGGTAGTATTTTGTTACTATGTTATATGCAGGTGGCACTGTGGGTTAAACCACAGAGCCTAGGACTTGCTGATCGAATCTCCGCGACGGGGTGAGTTCCTGTTGCTCGGTCCCTGCTCCTGCCAACCTAGCAGTTCGAAAGCACATCAAAGTGCAAGTAGATAAATATTTACCGCTCCGGCGGGAAGGTAAACGGCGTTTCCGTGCACTGCTCTGGTTCACCAGAAGTGGCTTAGTCATGCTGGCCACATGACCCAGAAGCTGTACGCCGGCTCCCTCGGCCAACAAAGCGAGATGAGCACCGCAACCCCAGAGTCGGTCACGACTGGACCTAATGGTTAGGGGTCCCTTTACCTTTACCTTTATACAGTCATACCTCGGGTTGGAAGTCGCTTCAGGTTAAGCCTTTTCGGGTTGCGCTCTGCGGCGACCTGGAAGTAATGGAGCGCGTTACTTCCAGGTTTCGCCACTTCCGCATGCGCAGATGCTCAAAATGACGTCATGCGCGGAAGCGGCGAATCGCGACCCACGGACGCAGGTTGCATTCGCTTCAGGGTGCGAATGGGGCTCCGGAACGGATCCCATTCGCATCCAGAGGTACCACTGTATATTTTTGTGACTTTATATTGTAAACCGCTCTGTGATCCTTGGATGAAGGGAGGTATAGAAAATAAGTTAGTTAGTTAGTTAGTTAGTTAGTAAGTAGTGGTAGCTCAATTCCACCCAATGTTAGTGATCTGCCAGTGTATAATAATAGCCAAAGGATCTAAACCATGTTTAAGCCAAGAAATCTGTTAGTCACTATGCTTGTACCATACAATAGCAGATAATATTTATTCATGTTTCCCTCTTGAACTAGGTAATAAGGAAATGTTTGTCTGAAACTGAAGTAGTTAATTTTGTATCAAAGAAGCAGATATTCATACTTAGCAACCTTAGACTTCATTTATTAGTGTTGTTTTACCTACGTTGTTAGTTGAGTACATTTAGTATTCGGATTCTGCAAAATTAAATGACGCTTATTTCTGTCAATCTTCTGCATCCCCGGGGACTTCCGGTCGGTGCCAGCGCTTAATGGCGGTCCTGCCTCCGAGCTCCGGAGAAGGACTGCTTCGCAAGTTCGGGTCTTACCCGCTACGGCGAGCGGGAGACCCCTAAAATCCCAGGCGCTGAAGCCTGAGAACAAGGAGACTCGGTGGGCACCTTTGCGCCCCCCGGTACCGTGAAAGAGCCTTTTTAAAGGCTACGGATCGACATCGGGAGTGAGCGCGGTGCTGAGAGTCGCTACCCAGCCTGCGAAGTGAAGCCGCGTCGCCATAAGCGGAGAGCGCCGATTTCTTCCTGAAAAGAAAATCTGGACGGAATTCCCGTGAGTAGGATTTGAAAAACAATTGGGACCCTTTTAAACCTTGAAAATTGAGCTAAAAGCGGGGGATTAAATCAAGGAAGTCTGCCTCCCCCCGACTGCATGAAAGTGAAAGCAACGGAACTTTAAACTTGCATCCGATGAAACCCGCTCTTTAATTAACCAAACCGGGCACTGAGACTTTAGATCTCCCCTCTAGCTAGCAGGGCAGAGGGGAGGTGAATGAGACTTTAAAAACTGCATGATTTACCTGAAGTAAAAATCCTCTGCTGTCTCATCTATTGAAAGTACGAAACGGTCTGCCTTTTCAGAACAATAGGTCACTGAACTGACTTTTGCCTGCAAAGTGATACTGTGATACAAAGTTCACATAGTGACTGGCTACAGTGTATTACAAGGAGAAACAGCATAAACTGGGAAACTGTGGCAATTTGTAGCTACAAGCTTTTAGCAATATTGACTTTGACTGTGTTAATCTCTCTTTTCTATACCTTTGGACATTCTCCTTTGTTCTTGTACTCGGACACTTTATTTTATGGCCATTTTGATTTGCTCCCCCTAGAGGGTAAAGTAAAGTTCGACACGGCCTAGGACAGTGGAATTTTCCAACAGGAAACAGCTCCCGTGGGAAGTGACCTTGACATGAGTGGCGCACAAGAAGAGATTGTCACAAGAGCCAAAATTAGGCAACAACAACAACAGCTGCAACAGCAACAGACAAAAAAAAGAGGCTCAATTTCAGCTGCAACTCCAGGACCAGCAGGAACAACAGAACAGGAAAAAGGAGCAGCTGCCTCTATGGAAGCTGTGACAGACGCTCTGCTCAAGATAAATCAAACTCTGGAGTCTTTGACAAAACAGACTTCAGAAAATACACAAAAATTAACAGAAATATCAGTAAGATTAAACCAGAACACAGAATCTATAAATAAATTGGTGGAGGAAAACGCTACTACACGTCAAATTGCCGAAGATGCCAAAGCTGTTGCTGGAGAGACGCAAGAGAAATTAGAGCCGATTGCCAAGAAGGTCTATGAGCATGATGCAACTTTGGCCTTGTGGGAGTTACAGAGAAAAGAGAGAAATTTGAAATTAAGATCGATTCCGGAGAACGAGAGAGACAATCTTGCGGAATACCTGACACGGGAGTTTGTGGACTGCTGGGATCTGGAGGAAGACGAATTTAAAATTACAACAGCTTTTAGACTGGGTAAAAAACAGGACAGAAAGACCCCGAGAGACTGCCTGATTACATTTAGATCCAAGGAGGAAAGAGACAAAATATTAGGACTACATTTTGAAAAGGCCCTGCAAATTGGCAACTCAACTGTACAGATCTTTAAAGACATCCCAAAATATATCTTGGACTTAAGAAACTTCTACAAGGACCTGGCTCTTTTGTTAAAGAAAAATTCCATCCGCTTTAGGTGGGAATTTCCACAAGGACTGTCATTTGACTACAAGGCAAAAAAGGTGAAAATAAAGACAATTCAAGATAAAGACAAATTTTTGGCAAGAAATCAGGAGGACTTACAGAAGGGGACTGTGGATGTACTGGCAGAACAGAGGAGAGCACTAGATATCCTGAATCTTTCGATTGGACAAAAACCACCACCATCAGAAGAAGAGCAACAACTTGGAGCTGTTGGAGGAGCCTTAAGAAAATAACAAGATGGCTTTGCAATTCCTTAGTTGGAATTGTAATGGGCTCAATGGGCCTTTGAAGAGAAGACAAGTATTCCATATATTGAATAGAGAACAGCTGGATTTGATATGTCTACAAGAAACTCATATAACTAGAGCCCACAGGAGACTACTTACAAATAAAAGGCTAGGACAAGAATTTGTTTCATCAGACAAAGTTAAGAAAAGAGGAGTTGTAATATATGTGAAAGAAAAATGGGCTCCAAAAATGATATTTAAAGATGAACAAGGGAGATATTTGGCAGTGGAGATACAAGTACAAGGAGAAAAACTTTTAGTTGTTGGAATTTATGCACCAAATGAAGGCAAATCTGACTTCTTTAAGAGACTTCATGAAACCTTGACGGACTACCTGGACTACAATATGATAATTATGGGAGACATGAATGGCGTGGTCTCCACTAATATGGATAAGGCACAAAGACTAACAATCAGTAAGGAAGGGAGACTTCCTAAGACTTTCTTTGAAATGACTGATAACATGGACTTGATAGATATATGGAGAACAAGGAACCCTCTGGAGAGAGAGGGAACCTTTTTCTCCCAAGCAATGTTGACCTGGACCAGAATTGATCAAATTTGGATTACTAGTGGTATGGCCCCAAAGATTAAGAAGGTGGAAATCTGCCCAAAAACTTGCTCCGACCATAACGCCGTGAAGATGGAAATGAAACTTACAACAACTGGTCAATTTAGATGGAGAATGAATGACGCCCTCTTTCGAGACAAGGAGATCCTTATGAAGGCCCAAAAAACCTTAAAAGACTATTTTGAAATAAATTTGAGGGCTGACGTTGAGAAAAGAGTGATCTGGGACGCAAGCAAAGCGGTGATGCGAGGCTTCTTGATTCAACAAAACTCAATAAAGAGGAAAAAACAAAATGAGAAAAAAGAAAAGATTCTGGAAAAGATAAAAGAAGGAGAGAAAAAATTAAGAGCAAAACCAAAGTCCCAGGAGATTTTAAGAGAGATCAAGTTATATCAATCACAATACATGGAATTGATGAACCTGGAGATTGAATGGAAGATAAAGCAGATGAAGCAAAAGACATTTGAATCAGCAAATAAATGCGGTAAACTTCTGGCCTGGCAACTGAAGAAAAGGCAGAAACTAAATACAGTCACATGGAAAGAATATCTCTAAACCTAATGAAATTAGAAATTGCTTCCTGAGTTATTTTAAAAAGCTTTATACTCAAGGCCCGCAAAATGAAGAAGATATAGATAAATTCCTTGATAAATATGGACTACAAAAAATCTTTCATCAAAACAAGATGGATTTGAACCAGAGAATAACAGAACAAGAGATAGAGGCTGCCATTCAGAATATGCAACTGGGCAAATCTCCAGGACCAGATGGATTGACTTCAAGATACTACAAATCGCTGAAGGAATGGCTGATTCAACCACTAAAAGAAGTCTGTAATGAGATCCTTGAGGGAAAAAAGACACCTGAATCGTGGAAAGAAGCATATATTTCACTCATACCAAAGACAGAGACTGAAAAGACTCAACTGAAGAACTACCGCCCAATATCACTACTTAATGTGGATTACAAAATCTTTGCAGACATTTTGGCAAAAAGATTTAAAAGAGTGTTGATGGAGAAGATTCATAGGGACCAAGCAGGCTTTCTCCCTAAAAGACACCTAGCAGACAATGTAAGGAATGTGATAGATATTTTGGAAAAGCTAGAGGTGAACATAAACACTAAAGCAGTATTGATCTTTGTGGACGCGGAGAAAGCCTTTGACAATATTTCTTGGAGCTTTATGATAAAGAATCTCCATGGGATGGGGGTAGGTCAAGGTTTTGAGAATGGTATGGCTGCAATATACTCTGAACAAAAAGCTAAATTGATTGTAAATAATGTAGTGACGGAGGAACTTAAGATAGAAAAAGGAACACGACAGGGGTGTCCAATTTCCCCATTACTTTTTATCTCAGTTCTGGAGGTGTTGCTGAATATGATAAGGGAAGACCAGCAGGTTAAGGGAGTGCAGGTCGGAGCTAAACATTACAAGCTAAGAGCGTTTGCAGATGACCTAGTATTGACTTTGCAAGAGCCAAACACTAGTACGAAAAAGGTTTTAGAAATAATACAACAGTTTGGCCAGGTAGCTGGATTTAAGCTGAATAAACAAAAAACCAAAGTCTTAGGAAAAAATTTAACAGAGATAGAAAAGGAGAAGTTTCAAGAGGAGACAGGGTTGACACTGGTCAAGAAGGTGAAATACCTAGGGGTTTATTTGACATCTAAAAATGTGAATTTGTATAAAGATAACTACGAAAAATGTTGGTCGGAAATCAAAAAAGATCTAGAAATATGGTCAAATTTGAAATTGTCAATGTTAGGCCGAATTGCTGTGATCAAAATGAATGTATTGCCTAGAATGTTATTTTTGTTCCAGACCTTGCAGATCCTGGACAAGATGGAATGTTTTAAGAGGTGGCAGAAAGATATTTCGAAATTTGTCTGGCAGGGCAAAAAGCCCAGAATTAAATTTAAAATATTGACAGATGCTAAAGAAAGAGGGGGTTTTGCCCTGCCGGACTTGAAATTGTATTATGAGGCAGCAGCATTTTGCTGGCTGAAAGAATGGATGCTCCTCGAAAACACAGACATCTTAGATCTGGAAGGTTTTAACAATGCTTTTGGTTGGCATGCATATCTATGGTATGACAAAGTTAATAGTGCCTTTAAGAACCACATTGTTAGAAAAGCATTGTTTAATGTTTGGATAAGATATAAAGATCTGTTGGAAAACAAAACCCCTAGATGGGTCTCACCAGTGGAGGCCAAGGCAGTGAAGAAACTCAATATGGAGGTCGGATGGCCGAAGTATTGGGAAATTTTGGAACATGATGGAGATAAGCTGAAATTGCAAAGTTATGAGAAACTGAAGCATAAGGTACAAAATTGGTTTCAATACCATCAAATAGTGGAATTTTTCAAACAGGACAGGAAAATCGGTTTCCAGATGGAAAAATCAAAATTAGAAACTGAATTGTTAGAACCTAGTACTAAGAATTTATCTAGAATGTATAACTTGTTGCTGAAATGGAATACACAGGAGGAAATAGTCAAATCAGCTATGATTAAGTGGGCACAGGATGTTGGTCATAACATCATGTCAGATGACTGGGAATGGTTATGGAACACCGGTATCAAATTTACGGCATGTAATGCCTTAAAGGAAAACATTATGAAAATGGTATACAGGTGGTACATGACCCCAGTCAAGCTGGCAAAAATTTATCATTTGCCCGACAACAAATGTTGGAAATGCAAAGACACTGAAGGTACCTTCTACCACCTTTGGTGGACATGCCCGAAGATTAAGGCTTTCTGGGAAATGATCTATAATGAAATGAAAAAGGTACTTAAATGTACTTTTCCTAAAAAACCAGAGGCCTTTCTCTTGGGCATTGTCGGCCAATTGGTGTCAAAGAAGGATAGAGCTTTTTTCATGTACGCTACAACAGCAGCAAGAATACTCATCGCAAAGCATTGGAAGACACAAGATCTACCCACTCTGGAAGAATGGCAGATGAAAGTGATGGACTATATGACATTGGCCGAGATGACAGGCAGAATCCGTGACCAAGGAAAAGAGACAGTGGAAGAAGAATGGAGAAAATTCAAAAGTTACCTTAAGGACTATTATAAACTCAATGAATGTTAGAGTGTTTTGGTTCTTAGGAACAAAGGGATAGAGTGACATAAGGTTAGAATATAGAGATGACTAAGATGACTGAGGTTGGAAAGTAACAATTGGGAGTTGCTATAAAATTATGGACATTGGGATGCAGAAAGGGGGGGTATGGGGAAGTCCCAGAAAAGAGGTTTATGAAAATATGTTATGAAATTATACGTGTATGTTTGTTTTCCTAAGTGTTTGTTTGTTCTTTAAAATTTCGTAAAACCAATAAAAATTTTATAAAAAAAAAAAAATCTTCTGCATCCCCCTCTCCTTAGTTTTCCACATTATGATGCAGGGATGATTCTATGCATTCTCTGTAATAGGGATGGGGAACCTGTGGCTTTCCAGATGTTGTTGTACTATAACCCCCATCATCTTTGACCATTGTTGGTGCTCCCAACAACCTTTGGAGGGCCACATACTCCCCGAATATGCACTCTTTTGCAGAGAACCTCAATGGATTATTAGTTTCGCCTACATGCAGATGGATAGAGTTGCTCAACCAATAGGATTGGACTGCCATATTGTAGAGATTCCATTTTGGCCACTGGAGTTCATTGGAGAGCCTTAAGTAATTCACTGTCATCGTCCCCGCCTTAACCTACCTCATAGGGTTGTTGTAAAAAGTAATGTTATAAAACACTTGTATGCTAATGCTACTACTTTCAGTGCCTAATACAGGTTCTGTGTTTAAGCAGAGTTCTTAGCCTATATCCACATTCTAGGCTTATGTTTAGAAGTAGGTTCTAAAACTGCACTTTACATTTATCATGGAGTTTGTAAGCCTAATAATTCGGAACATTTGTATCTGCGGAGTTTATTGTCTTCCTTCACTAATGACAATTAGCATTGTTGTTTTTTATGCTCTTCACCAAATGTGGGGTTTTGCGTGCTGAGCCGTTCATTCCTTGCAGCTTTCACCAGGTTTTCTCCCCTATCTTTGCATAGCCTTTTGTTAAGCATTAACTATTTATTGGAAATTTTCTGTGTTTCAATGTGTACATGCCCGCTGATTGCAGAATAACTCGTGGTGCTACAAAAGTACACCCAACACTAAACAGCAGAAGCCAAACAATCAGGGGAATGAATAAATAAATAAATACAAAGGGGGGGAAAAGACATATGAACATAGTAAACACATTGTCATTGTACTATTGTATAACCTTTTGAAATCTGGTTTACGGAGTGTTTGAAACATTGCTAGATCAGGATGGTAATAAATTTGTCACTGAGTCTGCAACGGTATAAATTTAGCATGGATGATATAGGGCAGGCATAGGCAAACTCGGCCCTCCAGATGTTTTGGGACTACAACTCCCATCATCCCTTACCACTGGTCCTGTTAGCTAGGGATGATGGGATTTGTAGTCCCAAAACATCTGGAGGACTGAGTTTGCCTATGCCTGATTTAGGGATTAGAAACCAGAACTGGCGATACTTGTATTCATGTGACTATATTGGGGGATATTCCATGTTAATCATATATGGGGTGATAATTATATATGGAGTCATACTTGGAGGACACCCTCTGACTTAGTTGGATATCGCTCTTTGTTCTTGGGGTTGGTTGGTTTCATTTATTCACTGTGGTGTGCAAGAGCTTTCCACAACTTCCATGAAGCAGGAGCTTTTTTGGGATTACCTCCAATACCCATTACACTACAGATGGGGAACCTGTGGCCTGCCGTATGATTTTGGGTTACAACTAACATCACCTGACTATTGGCCATGCTGACTGGGGCTGACAGGATGTAGAGTCCAACAACATCTGGAGAGTCAAAAGTGCCACAGAGCAACAAGGGTCTTTGAGCACTTGTAAGCATGTCAATAGTTTTCCATTCTGTGCGTTCCTGGAAATTCTGGAACTGGCAACGGCCTTGGGTTTGAAATGTTTTGGGGAGCCAATAAACCAGGGACTCAGAGATTGGATTGTTCAGACTTTCTGCTGAAAGGACTGAAGCAGGCGCTCTCTGAAAGTATAGGGCTTTAAAAATGTCGTTCTCTGCAGAGGAGGTGATTTAGTGCCGCACATGCAAATTAAAGGCAACCCAGCAAAGCCAGAGAGGGAGACCTTAAAAACTGTGCCTGCATTAAGGTGAAAAATGGTACTCTTAGCAACGGCTCGCTGTAATTTCCAATATTAATTGAAATGGACATATGGGAAGCAGCCCTGGAAAACTACTTCTGAGGCGGGTTGCGTTATGCACTGAATGTTTGGCTTTAAAATGTGAGAAATCTGAGTTAAATCTATGCTAATTATGGGCTCTGTGTTAAACTGCTTGCTTCCTTTGTAACCCATCATTTTGCCTGTGTGCCATATCGTCAGAATAAAGTTCAGTAGGATTATTTAAATATTTTAAATGGCAGATGTGCTGTGACTCGCCTATGGTTATGAAAATACTGATGAACCATATTCCAGAAAGCCTTTCCTCCCCCCCCTTCCATCTCCCCATACTGTGATCTGTTGACATTATCCTCTGTTCCTTAGCTTCAGACAGTAAAGTCATGACATGTGCGGCTGTTTGGAGGATGCCGAAGGAATTGGAATCAGGCAGTCATGAATCCCCTGATGATTCATCAAGCAACGCTCAAACCCTGGAGCTACTCTGTCACCTTGACAACACGGCCCATGGCAATATGGCCGGGTAGGATTCTGCATATTTTATACTCTCAGGAAGGGGGGGGGGGATGTGAAGGATAGACCTATTCTCTTCAATGCAGGTTTATAGTAAGTTTGGGGTTTGCACATGTTAAATATACATACTTCTGAGAAATCATACATACTGACTTCTTCTGGGGCTTTCTGGGGGGGGGGGGAGATTTATTCCAAACAGCATCAGGGATTAAAAGCATTAGTCCTGCAAACTCAACATTGGTGCAACTATCTTTCTGCAGTTCTGCTGTGTCTTTCCTTTTGTACATGTATATATGTTCATCTGCACACCAACTAATGCTAGCTGTTCAGTCACATTCTCTTTAACTTGGAAATTCTGTTTTGATCTTTGTTTGGGTTCTAACTTTCTCTCCTATGTTTGGTCTACCCTGAAGTTGAAATTTTATTTTATTGTGCACTTTTATTGCAAAAAAAGTAGATGCTTTCCTATCAAGAACTGATTGCGGAGTATTATCAAAAAAAGCTTTTCACATTTCCTTCTAATTAGTTAATGATGACTGGTGTGTGTTTACAGCGTTATTGATGAAAATCCCCACCCCCTTTATATGTTTGTGTACTGGTAAGATAGGACTGTTAAGACACCGTAACCAAATTTTGCATGCCAGTTCCTGAGATGAAGGATCAGGTTTTTATCTATGTTTGGATACAGCTGGGTCCTATTTTGAATGAAGATGGTGGGTGGAACATTTCAAAACTGCACTGGTTTTGGGAGTTTCTTAAAACTCCCAAACAACACCAGGCTGCGAGTATTAAAAAATGTAGCTTTAAGTACAGTCATACCTTGGATCTCAAACGCCTTGGCTCCCGAACAAATCGGCTCCCGAACAATCAAAACCCAGAAGTTTTCAAACGGAAGCCCAACGTCCAGTGTGGCTTCCGATTGGCTGCAGGACCTTCCTGCAGTCAATCAGAAGCCGTGCTTTGGTTTCCGAATGTTTTGGAAGTCAAACGGACTTCCGGAACGGATTCTATTCGACTTCCGAGGTACAACTGCATACATATATAAGGTATTGCTCTTCAGAGTGTTTCCAGTAGTACATATTGCTGGGGGTTTTTCTTGAGAGTCTTGTTCCGCCAGTTGACCAGTCCATCACAAAACTGGTTATCCAGTTGTCCGCTTCCTTGCACTGGTATAGCATTATCTTTACTACATGGGCTATCTCCTAGACTCTTGCTATCCAGTCTTCTAATGTGGGAGTGCCCATTTCCCCCAAATATGTATGTTTTTGTTTGTTTTTGTTTTATTATGTATTTTGTGTTCTCATTTTGTATTTTTATGTTGCGAACCATCCTGTGTTCTTTGGATGAAGGACAGTATATCAATTTAATAAATAAAATAAGATAAAAATGGCTGTTAACAAGTGTATTACCAGTTCCATAGCAACAGATAAGACCAAGTCTGTAACATTTCCAAACAATATGACCAGTGGGTCACCACATCCTGTTATATTTCCCTTGTTTACATCAGCTTTGTTACTACACACACAGGCACACACACACACACACACACACACACACACACACAGGTACCTCTAGTTACAAACTTAATTAGTTCTGGAGGTCCGTTCTTAACCTTAAACTGTTCTTAACTAGAGGTGTGCTTTTGCTAATGGAGCCTCTTGCTGCTGCTGCACTGCCGGCACACGATTTCCGTTCTCATCCTGGGGCAAAGTTCTCAGCTCAAGGTACCTCTTCCAGGTTAGCGGAGTTTGTAACCTGAAGCGTTTGTAACCTGAGGCGTTGTTGTTATGAATGAAAATAAATTTCAGTAAAAAAGATGCAGCAACAATGGTCTTGTGGTACCATAGACAAACTTACTGTGACATAAGCTTTTCCAGATGCCCATTTTCTGACCCATGAAAGCTTACACTGTTTGCCAATCTTCAGGGTGCCATGGAAGTCTTGATCTGTTGCAGCAAAATCAACAAGCGCTGCTGCTTTCTGCTGTTCCAGCCTGTTGAGTGGGCACGTAGCCTTGGCTTTATCTTTGCCGCTTTTTTCTGCTTGCTTCACCATACCCCTCTCTTTCTCCACTTTCTCTGTTGTTTCCTATGTGTCCCAATTTCAGATTGTAAGCTCCTAGGAACAGCAACCTGTCCTCTTGCATTCTGTAAAGTGTCAGGCACATTGTGTTACCCTTTCAAATATGGGGTGCATATGCTCACAGAATAAATGAAAGATTTGGACCTGTATCAGGCTTTCAGATAAATGTTCATTGTGTTTTAGGTAGAAATTGACCCGAAATGCTACTTGTCAATATGTCCATGCCCCACATGTGGAACCTAAAGAATTATAGCTAACAAAGTTATCTCAGTCCCTGAATATTTAACACAACATAGAGGGAAACGCCATAAATTTGTGCTAATAGGTTTTTTCTGTTTAGGAAGGTGTATCATTCTGGTACTCTATGCACAATCAGAAGCCGTCTGCTGAATAGACCAACAGCAACACGCACACACACATTGGGAGAGAGGGAGAATTGTGAAACATTGTCACATGAACCTAAAACCACCTTTCAATATGGCTAGTTCTAACCAGGGACCACAATTCAAATATGTTGTTCCTTTTAGGCAAGTTACCACCACCTCCCTACTCCTGCCTCCTCCACCTGCTCTGCCACTGCTGCACACCCTGCCACACCCACTGCTGGCAGAGAAGTGCCGCCGCCATCAGCACTGATTTTGGGCAAGATCGTGCTGATTTGGGGCGAGATTTCACCCCAAAACTCATTAGGCATTGTGCGCTCTGCAAGCTCTTGTATGATTTCAGGTGAAATCTTGCCCCAAATCAGCACTGCTGGCGGCACATCTCTGCCACTGGTGGAGGCAGTGGGGCACTTTGGGGCATGATGTTTGTAGGGTTTCTGCCGCCTGAAGCAGCTGCCCTACCATACCTAACAGTAGGCTCTGCTTGGCTGTAACGTTTCTGCAGCAAGAGTAGGTAATTGACACATCTTCAACCATTAGTAAAAGCAAAAAGTTTTCTCAGCTTGATGCAGGCTTTAAAAGTTTTTGAAACATGGTTAGGAGCAAGGAGCTTGCTGAAGATTAAAACAAAAAACATGAACCTTTCATGATAAGAGGTTAAAAATCAGCCTGTTTGGGGCACTATGCTTCTTTTTAAACAAAATTGTCACTTGGCTGCCAGCAGTTCATAGCGTGCATTGCAGACTTTGGTCTTCATGATTACAGTACCATAATTTACAAGAAGAGACTGGTTTAAGGGAATTATTTTATTTAAGGGGGGGGAGAACGGTAACCTTCATTTTCGCCATAAATCCTGCAATCGCATCTATAAAAGAGTGAGCTATGAGATCCAATAAAATGAATTAGTAATGAAATAAAATGTCCATCTCACAAGGACTGATGGAATACTGTTAGATGTTCTCAAGGTGTGTTCATTGAGTTATACTTCTTTCTAATTAGCACCCTTTCTGTCAGGTTACTAACACCTTCTTTCAGCTCATTGAAAATCAGAAATGCCAGTGATAATGTTCACTTTTTGAAAACTTTATAGATATCTTAATGTAAGTAAAAGGCAGTAGAATTAGCACCCATAGAAATGGCTTTTGAAAAAGGATTCCAATATCGGTAAATCATTAGAGCAAAATCTTTTTTACCATTCTTACCATACTTGGACCCTAACACTGAAATCGTATGCATGTTTGCTCAGAACTAAGTCCTATTGAGTTTAGTAGGACTTACTTCCAGTTAAGTGTGCATAGAATTGCAGCCTGAATTCCAGACAATTTGAAAATATATTTCTAGATGTTTAGCTCACCTTCCAGTGGTGATATCAAACAAACCCTGTCATGGATTGGAAACAAAAATACTTGTTTTCATATGCATAATATCGCTGAGCAAGGGATCACACTTCTTCAATAGGTGTTAAGCAATTGTAAATGGAAACATATGCGAAAGGTATTTTCTAAGTGCTCAGGAAGAAGGTTGACGCTTAAAGTGGGTAGTTGCTGACCTAAATAGTTCATAAAATAGTTCCCCCTCTCGTCTTCTTGAAGCTCTCTTCCTCATTTGGGTGCTACTGTTTTGCTTGTCTCTCTCAACTTTTTTTGTTTTTTTTTAAACAGTATAGGGTTGTGAATATATAAATCAGCAGTCTTTTAAAAAAATAGGCCAGGAATCAGATGTCTAACACAAATCCCTTGAGTGTTTTTTGTTACTTTGCATTGCCAATGAATATAACAGTTTCTTTTCTTGAGATGAAACTAAGGCAGCAAGCTCTTAATTATTCAGAGACTCTTTCCCCTTCAAATCATAAAATTGTAGCGTTGGAATGGACCGCGAGGGTCATCTAGTTCAACCCCCTGCAATGCAGAAATCTCAACTGACAGATGACCATCCAACCTCTGCTTAAAAACCTCTGGAAGGAGAGTCCACCACCTCCCAAGGGAGACCGTTCCACTTTTGAACAGCTCTTACTATCAGAAAGTTCTTCCAGATGTTTAGTCGGAATCTCCTTTTTGTAACTTGAATCCATTGATTCGGGTCCTAGCCTCCAGAGCAGGAGAAAACAAGCTTGCTCCATTTTCCACATGACAACCCTTTAGATCAGCCTTTCTCAACCCGTAGGTCCCCAGATGTTGTTGGACTACAACTCCCATCACCCTTAGCTAGCAAGGTCAGAGCTCAGGGATGATGGGAGTTGAAGTCCAACAACATCTGGGGACCCACAGGTTGAGAACCGCTGCTTTAGATATTTCAAGATGGCTATCATATATTCTTTTCCAGGTTAAACATACCCAATTCCCTCAACTGTTCCTCATAAGGCTTGGTTTCCATACCATTTATCATCTTGGTTGCCTTCATCTGCACACCTTCCAGCTTGTCAATATCCTTCTTCAATTGTGGTGCCCAGAATTGGACAAAGTACTCTAGGTGTGGTCTGACCAAGGCAAAATAGAGTGGTATCGGGACACTATACTTCGGTTGATGCAGCCTAGAATAGTATTAACCTTCTCTCTGCCCCCTCCCCACCGCTGCACCACACTGTTGATTCATGTTAAGCTTGTGGTTTACTAAGACCCCTAGATAGATCCTTTTCACATGTACTATTAGCAAGCCAGTTGTCCCACATCTTATATTTGTGTAGCTGGTTCTTACATTTGTCCCTATTGAAATTCATTTTCTTAGTTTGGGCCCAGTTCTCCAATCTGTTAAGGTCATATTGAATCCCAATTTCTGCCTTCTGTGGCATTTGCTACCCCTCCCAGTTTGGTGTCATCTACAAATTTGATGAGCATCCACTTAATACCTTTCGGCCCAAGACAAAATGTGGCACCCCACTTGTCACTTTTTTCTAGAATGATGAGGAACCATTAGTGAGTGCATGTCTGATTACCCTTAGCATTCCCTTGCCTGTGTATAATAATAATAATAATAAATAATAATAAATTTTATTTATACCCCGCCCTCCCCAGCCAAGGCCGAGCTCAGGGTGGCCAACAAGCAATAATAAAAACAAGTTGAATGAATACTACTTAAAAACAAGATTAAAATATAACATTGAAACATTAAAATGCAGCCTCATCACAGGAGGAGAAAGGAAAAAGGAAAGAGGGGGAGGGAATCAAATTGACTCCAATGAAACCCAAGAGAACATGATCATTTCCTCCCAAGGTTCCCAGTACTTTCACTTCGTCGAACTATTCCTCTCTGTTATTGAGGAACAAGTCCAAGAGAAAAAAAAAACCTTGTTGCATCTTCCACCTTCTGTTTCCAATATCTCCCAATTGTTGATAGTGATTGACTATGAAGACAAATCACATGTAGTTAAGGGCTTTGCTCAGGTAACTGAATACAAATATGAGTTAAAAGTATCTCCAACACAATGGGGTAAGGCTTACTTTATCTTCTCCACATGGCATAGTAAAGCCATCATAGGATGAAAATGATGTGATAGTCTGTTTCGGGTTCCACTACCTGGTGATGCATTCATGTTATTACAGGAGGGGTGGGCCTCCTAAAATAGGGACCCCATCTCCCATCATCTTCAGCCAGCATAAACATTGGTGAGGGGAAATCTAATCCAGCCACATCTGGAGGGTGGTAGGTGCCACACACCGCTAATGTGGTGCATTGCTTTTTACTTTATTCCAATAGCCACCTGTAAGTTGCTTTAAGAGTGCTTACTATAAAGTGGGACAAATAGCTTTTTAAGTAAGATATTTGATCTATTAAATGGTTTATGATTATGATTACACCAACAGGGTGCACAGTGCGGCACCAAACAACTGCAAAAAGACAGGGCCACTCGATAACGTCTTCTGCAGATTATAGTTAAGTGGAAGGTTATAAATGCACCCCCAGGGACTTGCATGTGTGTGCCTGTTTTGGATTGCTTAATGTGACGTTGTTGAATTTTTGTGTTTGCAGTGTTGCATGGGAGCCGATGGGAGATGGCAAAAGATTAATTTCTCTGGCTGATAATCACTTGCTTCTGTGGGATTTGCAAGAAAGCTCAAGCAAGGCAGTGGTAAGGAGTGTCACAATTTACAACGAGGCCTCATTTTGTGTGTTGTGGCATTACTTTTCTGTACATTTGTTTCCAAGCAGGTGTGTGTGTGTGTGTGTGTGTGTGTGTGTGTGTGTGTTGCTTCAAAGGAAAGTAAGTGTTTTAATACCTGGTGAGGAAAATCTTTCGACAGCCTTGAAACAATCTTCAGAAACCACACATTATTCACACCCACAGAAGAACAGTCATGATACTTCCTGTGTGAAGCCTTTGTTCATCCTTTTTGGCCTACGTCTCCCCTCTCCCCCCCATGTTGGTCAACCAGCCGGTTCCTTTTTGGCTGCTGCCATCAGTGTTCCCTCGAATTGACCAATATTCTACTCACTGCCTCCCTTGCCAACAGTTGGCCAACTCTTTCTAGAGCAAAGTCTGTTTGCATGCTGTGATCAACATTCTTGTCTGATTGAAGTGTCAGGTTTTTACAGACATGCTTAGCATTTCCTCCTTCTCCTCTTGCTCCCCCTGGGCTGCTCTGCCTCGCCTTGCTTTAAGGTTCTTTGAATGTTAATTAGGCTTTTCACTGTCCTAGGCAGTCTCTTTCGTTCATAATCTCAAAGTTACCATATTTCTCCTTAATTCCAATCTGTATCAAATATAAGCATTTCCTTTGGGAAGTTCTCCAGTCTGTCACAAGTCATACCACTTAATAGAAAGGGAATTTTCCTACTGAGCGATGAGTTCTTGGGCTCTCTCATTTACTTCGCTGGAATTTAGCTACAGAAATTCATCACTGTCGCATGCCTTTCATTAGCTGAGCTATTCCTGCAAATAAACATTGTCCACATTAACTCTTTCCTTGACTATGTCTGCACATGTCTAGGCAGTTGCTGTCTCTGTCAGTTGAGCTGTGGGCACTATACCATTTTTTGTAATAAAAAACAAAGCATTGCTCCAAAGTTACCCAGGTTCTATGCTGTGGACAGCGGACCTGTGACATTAAATAATTATGCAAATTAAGGTGATTTGCATGCATCTGGTTGTTCTGCATAATTCCTGCTCAGCTAATCATGAAGATGGGTGAAGATCTCTGTAGGGATACCTTCTAGTCATTGGACATTCTACCCAAACCACTACCACCCTGCTCCAGTTTATGAGTCACCTCAGGCATTTCCGGCATGTTCTTTTCCAAAATTAGCTTCACAAACAAAGAGTAGAAACATTTCTCTTACTATTGCTCCCTGCAGGTGTTCTGAAACTACATATAAAGGGGGAGGGGACAAATAGAATTTTAAGTAAGATATTTGATCTAATAAATGGTTTGTGATTATGATTACACCAATAGGGTGCACAGTGCAGCACCAAACAACTGGGATTTAAAGAGGAAGGAACTCTGATGGGATGGGGAAGGAGGCCATTTGATGAGGTACCAGGGGCTGCATAAAATGAGGTTGGAGGCCACAGGCTGGTCACCTATATTGTTAAGGAATACAGGTGTTTCAGGTCCTGTTTGTGTTCTAGGAAATGGAGCACAATCATCAGCTTGATACATTTTCCTTCATTTGTGCTTAGGGGCTATTCCATATTTGTGAACCTGTTCAGAAGAGGTGATGGTCCCTGAGACACAGTAGGAAAGGGGAGATTGGGAGCAGAGCCTAGAATTGTGTCTGCTTACACTGGAAAGAGAAGATCGAGTGGATTGTAAAGCACTGTTTATTTGAATGTGGGATTTCCCTAAGCTATAAGATGGGTTTTTAAAAACGGTGTCCGTGGTGCTGTAACCTTCTGTGTATGTAGGCTTATCCTAGCAATATCTGAAAAGACCCAGCATTGATAGAGGTAGCACAGGTGATCTTTTGACCAAACTCATCCATTTATCTGTAAGGGTTCCTCTCTCTTTTCTTTTTTTTCAAAGGTGATAATGAATTACCTTGTAAAATGTTATGAAATAAATAAATAAAATAAATAAATAAATAAATATATTTTTTATCTTATCCATCAATAATTGACAAACGTCGTTGTCTGTGCTAGGTAGAACCAAGTGTAACTCGCCAACAAGTCAGTGAGCCATGTTGCGAAATGAATATTATCGTCCGACACATGAATAATTCCCTGTTTTAAGTTTCAAGCTGTTCTGCTTGTTGCCTCTGAAGTGAGTTGCTCTGTACAGCTAGAGAGGCATTTCACACGAGAGTCACTCACTTGAGTTGTTTCTAACTCGCAGCTGTCAAATTCCGTCGCCTTGGAAGGAAAGGGACAGCTGAAGTTTACCTCCGGACGATGGAGTCCCCACCATAATTGCACTCAGGTTGCGACAGCAAACGACACTGCCATTCGAGGATGGGATATACGCACTATGACGTAAGGAGTGTGGTTTCTTCTTTCTGTCTATATCTGTATCTGTATAAAAGCTGTGTCTTTGTGGAAAGTTACTCTTCCAGCAGTGATTTTTTTATTTTAAGCAGGCTTCAAAAGTAGTCATTTCACTAGTTTACATGTCTAGTTTAGACGTCTGCCACGGATTCAATAAGCTATAAAGGGAAAGGTAAAGGGACCCCTGACCATTAGATCCAGTCATGACCGACTGCGGTTGCGGCGCTCATCTTGCTCTACTGGCCGAGGGAGCCGGCATACAGCTTCCGGGTCATGTGGCCAGCATGACTAAGCCGCTTCTGGCAAACCAGAGCAGCGCACGGAAACGCTGTTTACCTTCCCACCAGAGTGGTACCTATTTATCTACTTGCACTTCATGCTTTCGAACTGCTAGGTTGGCAGGAGCAGGGACTGAGCAACGGGAGCTCACCCTGTTGCGTGGATTCGAACCGCCAACCTTCTGATCAGCAAGTCCTAGGCTCTGTAGTTTAACCCACAGCGCCACCCGTGTCCCTTCAATAAGCTATAGCAGCAGCCTAAAGGATCCCTTTTCTTCACATCCAGTATGTACGGTATGTGAAAATCCTGCTGTTATTAAGCTACTGATAAAAAAACCCACCCCATTCATTTAAAATAGAGCTAGGTGTGGATGTTTTTAGAGCCAAGGTGGGGAAACGTTGGCTTTCCAGATGTTGTTGCTCTCCAGCTCCCATCAGTCTTTGCCAGCATGGCCAATGGTCATGAATGATCATGATGGAGGGCAACAGCTTCCCCATTCCTATCTTAGAATGTGCCAATGCCATTGAACTCAGCAGTCCAGTCCAGAGCAGAGCGACTTACCGTAGTTTTCTCACCATAGGACGCACTTTTTCCCTACTAAAAAGCAAGGGCAAATGTGTGTGCATCCTATGGAGCGAATGCAGGGGGGAGGCAGGCAGGAAAAGCCCCCAAGAGCCGCACACAAGCTCCGTGCACTCTTGCGGGCTTTTCCACAGGAGGGAGAAGACTGACTGGCCGCATCAGTCCCTTCTCCCACCTCCCAGAAAAGCCAGGAGAAGCCACGATCTCTTTAAAGGGGTTGCACGGCTTTTGCGGGCTTTTGCAAGAGGTGAGGGAATCCCCCCACCTTCCAGGAAAGCCAGGAAAGCCCTGCGCAGTGTCTCCCGGCAAGGAAACACTAAAGGGGAAGCCAAAACAGCGAGCGGGATCCATCCTGCGTCTCCCGGGAGGGAGAGGCTGCACGGGGCTAAAGGGGAAGCCAAAACAGCGAGCGGGATCCATCCTGTGTCTCCCGGGAGGGAGAGGCTGCACGGGGCTAAAGGGGAAGCCAAAACAGCGAGCGGGATCCATCCTGCTCACTGCCTTGGCTTGTGCCATAGCTGCGCGCAACCCCTCCGGCAGGGAGAGGCTGCACGGGGCTAAAGGGGAAACCAAAACAGCGAGCGGGATCCATCCTGCGTCTCCCGGGAGGGAGAGGCTGCACGGGGCTAAAGGGGAAGCCAAAACAGCGAGCGGGATCCATCCCGCCCGCTGCCTTGGCTTGCTCCATAGCTGCGCTCAACCCCTCCAGCAAGGAGAGGCTGCACGGGGCTAAAGGGGAAACCAAAACAGCGAGCGGGATCCATCCTGCGTCTCCCGGGAGGGAGAGGCTGCACGGGGCTAAAGGGGAATCCAAAACAGCGAGCGGGATCCATCCTGCGTCTCCCGGGAGGGAGAGGCTGCACGGGGCTAAAGGGGAATCCAAAACAGCGAGCGGGATCCATCCTGCGTCTCCCGGGAGGGAGAGGCTGCACGGGGCTAAAGGGGAATCCAAAACAGCGAGCGGGATCCATCCTGCTCACTGCCTTGGCTTGTGCCATAGCTGCGCGCAACCCCTCCGGCAGGGAGAGGTTGTGCGCAGCCTGTACGCTGCTCTTTGGGACTGGGGGGGGGAGCTTTTTTTCTTGATTTCCCCCCCTAAAAACTGGGTGCACCCTATGGTCCGGTGCGCCCTATGGTGTGAAAAATACAGTAAGTTTCCATTCTGGACTGTTACTTTAAAGCTGGCTGACTCTGGCATACTAATGATGCTTTTTCAAATTTTAGAGGGTTTTTTTAGGGGGCGGGCTGGAGGGGGAGATTAGCTAGGTCTGGAGTTTGCTCTGCTTTGTTTGAGGAGGGATGAATTTTAGGTTTCCATTTGATTTTGACAGTATCTTTAGAGATAATGCAGCAGCAGTTTCCAATCTATTGACAGTCAGTTGCCTGGCACAACGGTGCTTAGTATTGGGGCCGCAACGTATCAAAATTTTTGAATGCCAACAAACCTAAAGCTTCAATATAAGAAATATAGGACTCCTTTCCTGCTCTAGTTGTAATTTTGATAAGCAAAGGAGTGATGTTGTGCACATCTGTTGCCATGACAACAGAAGTCTGTGCAAGCTTTTTTAAGATACAGCTTATCCCCTTAGCACACAGTAATTTATCACTAGCCTCGGAAGACGGATGTCTTGTAATAACTTCTGCTGCCTTAAAGGGGGAGATGACTTTAAATTTGGTTTTATGTCTCCCGTGTGCTCATGGGTGCAGCACTATATTTCCATTGTTTCCAATTACATTCCTTTATACCCCAAAACTGATTAATTTGATTAGGAGAAGTTAAAAATATGTATTTAAATGCTTATAGTAATTCTCTCACTTTCCTCTTCTATTTTCTACAAGAATATGGGTTAAAACCTGACTTTGGGCTTCTACACTAGATCAGTATAAATTGCAATTGGACTCATGGCATGGCACCAGAAAAGTTCACAAATGTGTGTGCTCAAAGCTGATCATAGTGAGCTGAAGAGAAGCATTGTCTCTCTTAGCTTAATTTTACCTCAAAGGCTTTGCTGGACTAGAAAAGAAGCTTGAAAGCTGGGGACATAAGGCTGTGTTTGGAGCACCCTAAACCAAAGTCGAAGCTGGATGGAGTGTGTACATTTTTGGCGGTGGAGGACACATTACTAGCAGCTGAGCAGAAGGTGCTGCCTCCATTGCTGCGCCTACTCTTGCTTTTGACTCCACCTACTGGAACCTCAGAAGGTTGTCCATGTGGGAATATGACCTTTGGGTTCAAAGCGATTTCCTGACCCTCCAGGAAATCATGGTTCCTGCCTCCCTCTTGTCTCGTCTGCTACACCAAGGCCCGTTTAGCTTCTGGACTCCTGTAGCTACAAAGTGGTGACAGATTATAGCAGGGCTCGCCAGCCTTTTTTGAGCTGGGAGCCCATTTAGAAATCTGAGATACTCTCATGGGCGCCACAAAATGCCCTTATCCCTTTCCCCATGTTATACACCTGGTCATATGCTGAGATTTCCAGATGGAAACCGTATGGTTGTGCCACAGCCTGCTGAGATTCATCTTGCAACGTATGGGGGGAGGGCCTTATCTGTTGTGGCACCCAGTTTGTGGAATCCTCTTCCCTCCAAAATGAAGCAAGCCCTGACTTGATCAAGTTTTTGACCGCTGCTTAGAGACCATTTTATTCACCCAGGAATTTGCTGTTTATTCATGCTGAGCTTTTAGTAGAATCACTGTTTCTGCGGTGATTTTTATGTTTCGTTGCATTTTAATATGCATTGTTGTGAACTTCCCTGGTATTACCCAATGAAGGGGAATATAAATGTATAAATATGCAAATACACAAATAGATGAATGAATTTCAGAGAAGAAAATGTGGTGGCACTGTTTTAAGCAGATGGTCTCATGACCAGACAATAGTAGGCAATGCGGTCTACAATATACATTTCTTCACGTTCGTTTGGAATATATTGCCTGCAAAACTTAAGACATGCGCACAGCAGTTGTTTGTTTCTGGCCACATGCTCTTGGATGGCACATATTCCAAAAGCTGGAAGTTGAGGGGAACAGACATAACCAAGCTGATGGTAAAGTAATTATCGAACAATATGCTTATTTAGAGTCCGGGCCTGTAAGAGGTAGCTGTATGCAGTCCCTGTCCTACCTCAAATTCACTGGTACACCTCTGCCTTTTATCATATGTGAGTGGTGATTTGTGAGCTCACTAGATCATCCCAAATTTTCTTATGTGGAAGGTGGGCTTTGGCACTGGTATGAATCTCAGCGATGCTGCTGATGTGTTAGAGGACAAGATGGTGGCTTGATTCTAACGACAAGGCAGATGTTTCCCAGCACCAGCTGCCTGTGTGGCATTGGAGGTGATGCTGGTGTGTGTGTGTGTGAGTGTGAGTGAGAGAGAGAATGAGAATGAGAATGAGTATGAGTGACTGAAGCACCACTGTAATTATCTGTACATGTGCTGTGATGCCCTAAATCCAGTCTACTTGCCCCAGAATAACCTGGCTATTCACAGACATACCGTTCTAACCCCAGAAGTAATTTCAAAAGAGCAGAGCTGATATGCCAGCACTTGGCACCAAAGCAAACGCAGCAAGTTGCTGTTGTCCTAAATTGAAGCAAATTAATTTGCAGTGCAAACATGCCCCTTGTTTTCTATTAGCACTGTGGCTGGGCTTCGCTATTTGCCTTTTCTTGATGTGCCTCTTTTTTTTCTTTCCACCCCTTTCCTCCTGCAGTCAAATATATTGTATAGAAAATGCTCATGGACAGCTGGTGAGGGACCTAGATTTTAATCCCAACAAACAGTACTATCTGGCTAGCTGCGGAGATGACTGCAAGGTGAAATTCTGGGACACCAGAAACGTCAGTGAGCCAGTGAAGACACTGGAAGAGCATTCCCACTGGTAAAGTGAATTTATTTGGGTGAAGGATTTATCAAATTGAATCTGCTAATTGTTCTTTTCTGAAAACCATGCAAACAAGTTCAGCTGGTGCTGCAGATAATTTTTTTCTTTCTTTCCTCTAAGCAGAATACAGATATTTTTAATATTTTAAAAGCTAGCAAATGTTGATTTGTTTTCTAGGAAGGTATTGTCCTTACTGTAAAATAGTTTTAATGTGTTTCTACAGCAGAGATTAATGATTCCCTTTTGTTGAAGATTAATGTAGAAAGATTTCTATATAGCCAAGAGACAGAGTGCTGTTCAGATTTCATAGATTTTAGGGTGGCAGCGTCTGCGGCAAAATAATTCTGGGCCCTGAAGCGACTTCAGCACTGGCATCGAAGAGGCAACTTTGTGGAAACATCTTTATTTACTGAGGAGATTATTAAGCCATTAGAACAACAGAAAATCTGGAGACATTTGGTATTAACATGATATTCGAGAGCTCAGTTAATAGCGTTAATCCTCCCTTTGTCTTATGGACTATTTTAACCATACCCAGCACAGATTTGGGGTAATTTTGGGCTCAGTTTATCACATTAATAAATAATCCATGTTTTGCTTATGGGGGAATGCTTTGTCTTCGTAATATCTGCATGCTGTATTTAAACAATAAGCAAAAACTTCCATTGCAGGATTTGGGCTTTTGGGTCTCCCCCTCCTTACAACTTGTTGGTCGGCTCTGTAAAGAACTGGCCTTGCAAAGTGAAATAAAAAGTTTTTAAAAGTAGGAGCAAAAGATAAGGCTTTTGTTAATCCCCCTCCTAGGCTTCATCCAGGTACTGACGTGAATTGCTTTTGCTAATTGCCTCCAGGGCAACTGCAGTGCATTAATGCCCAGTTGCCCAGTCCCAGACAGAAATAACATTGTAGAGCTATTGCTGTGCTTACCCAATACATCAGGAAAGGCAGCAATGCTATCCGGCCCAGGAAAAAGAACAACGTGTGTTTATTTCTCTAGGCTGGTAGGAGCAGAGAGTTACATTGGACTGAAATGTGCAGCCCTTCCATGAACAAAAGGAGTTACTCTATTTTGGGAAAGGATTTGATCCAATAGGGTCTTCCATTCACAGTATAGGGAGGAAGGGAGGTAGGAGAGATGACTTGCTGATATCCACTCCCCTTGTCGCCAGCAGGAGCATTCCAGATCTCTCACAGATCTCTGGATCCAGTGGTTTTGGGACAAGCAACTGGGCTGACATTGTACTACAAGCTGGAGTTGCACTTCTCGGATTAGCACAGCCAGTGTATTCAGCTTACTGATGCTCAGCTATCTCTCAGTACAGAGATAGGAAACCTGTAGCCCTCAGATATTGCTGGACTCCAACTCCCATCACCCCTAAACTTTGGCCATACTCGCTGGGGCTGATGGGAATTGGAGTCTGGGGGATTGCCACTATCTCATCCTTGCAACCTGCGCCTCTGATTCTCAACACGGTTCTCAAGCACTTTATTAGAGAGGCAATATCAGTGGCATTTTATTGTTGCTGTTCAAAACTCACTATATGTCTTTCACCCCATGACTGAAACGTCCCATACATGTTTTTCGGTTGCATTGGACAATAGCCAATATTTTTACACCGTAAGCACAATTCTCCTTCCAAACACAGAGGTTCCTTCTATTTGTAGAGTAGAAAAGTTGGTATACTGTCCACAGCCTTCAATATATAGACTTGTTTGATAGCAGGTAATAGATTTCAGCAATCCATCGATGGAAACTGACTTGTCATTTTGAAAGCTGTACAACATGCTTTTATCTGCGTCCTTTAGGTAGTGGTTCAACTGGTTGATTCTGTGGTGGGGTTGATGTTTTCAGGGTCTGGAACGTCCGCTACAATCATTCCCATGACCAATTAGTGCTGACAGGCAGCAGTGACAGCAGAGTCATCCTTTCCAACATGGTATCCATTTCTTCTGAACCTTTTGGGCACCTGGTCGATGATGATGAACTTAGCGACCAGGAAGACCACCAGGAGGACAAGTAAGAAAATACTTTGCTCTTAATTAACAGACATAACATTTTGTGTGAGGTCTAGCGCTCACTTAGTTTGATGAAATGTTCTTTACTGATTGTAGGGTTTTTGTGTACACACCTAAACGGTAAGTAGCTCAACCTCTGAATTCATTAGCTTTCATACGGTTGTGGACGGGCACTTTTCTTGAGGTTTATTCCTTTCCCCCCGAAACACACATTCTGAAGTTATATGGTAGCACTGGTTTGCATCTAAAGCCCATGGAAGTCAAAAGGAGGCCAATGGCTTCCATGGGCCTGCATATTACACAGAAGGAGGAAAGGTTTTTCATTTTCCATGGAACTGTTTCTTTGTGACATGGGTTGGATGGGCATTTCAGGAGAAGAGCAAATTATATTTCCGCACCAGCTAAAATACTGGTGGCCTCTTGAAAAACTGGCACCAACATTAAAACCACACAAAAATATTTCAGTGGGCTTCTGATGCTTCCTTTTGCACTGCTCTGAGGACTCCTGGGATTTTCGGGTAGCATGGGTGTGCATGTTTAGAACTGGAGAAGGGCACCAGCAGATTGTGCCTGCAGAAGCTTTTATTTTATGACTATTTCCCATTTTAAGTCACTAATGCACCCCAAGTGTGTGTGTGTGTGTGTGTGTGTGTGTAATCAACTTATGGAGAGTATCACTTCCTGACTTTATTATTAGCAACTACACAATATTAGCAAAACGCAATGTTTGTTTGGAGAAGCTTCATTCTAAGCTATTTAATAGTTTCCTCCCAGTTCTATAAAAACGATAGACGTCTTAATCTCTTCAAAAGAATATGTGCAGATGTAAAATGTGTAGGGGGACATGTGTGTGACCCCCTCCCCCAGTTTCCAGTGGTGCACCCACTCCATCCCCACCTTTCTATCTAAACAAGAAAGCCTGAAGAGGATTTCCAACTGCATTTGGCTGATAATACAGCCTTCCTCATCATGGGTGGCTTCTAAGCATGTTTGGCCACACACATGCCAACCCTCCCTTCAGACCTTTCCCCCACAGCATGGAAAGGTTGGGGGCAGAGTGGATGGGGATGTTGGGAGTGGAGGTTAAAAAGAAAGAAAGAGTAAAGGACCACTGGTTGGTTAAGTCCAGTCAAAGGCGACTATGGGGTACGGCACTCAGCTCGCTTTTCAGGCTGAGAGAGCCGGCATTTGTCCACAGACAGCTTTCCAGGTCATGTGGGCAGCATGACCAAACTGCTTCTGGCACAACGGGTCACCGTTGACGAGTGCCAGAGTGCACAGAAACGCTGTTTAGCTTCCTGCCACAGCGGTGCCTATTTATCTACTCGCACTGGTGTGCTTTTGAACTGCTAGGATGGAGGAAGCTGGGACAGAGCAACGGGAGCTCACCCTGTTGTGTGGATTCGAACCGCCAACCTTCCGAGCCCAAGAGGCTCAGTGGTTTAGACCACAGTGCCACCCACATGGGGGTGGAGCATGCACTTTGTGCCCACACAAATTATTTTGAATGCATGAAGGAGGCTTGTGCATCTCCCAGCTTGTTGCTTATGTGAACATTTTTTATAAAATAGGACTCCCCCCCCATCTCTTGCCATTTTTAAACACCCCACTTCTCTCCTGTTCACCCATGGATATGGTAAACAATTGTTCTCCTCTCATTTATCATAGGCTTTTAAATAATGGAAATCTACTGCTGCATTCACCACCTCCTTCTTGCTCACTATCCTAAACCTGTTTCTTTAGACTTTCTTCATGTCGTTTACCTTCCACAGACCCGTTGTCATCCTTGTGGTTTCCCTGTGAATCCTTTCCAAATTGTCAACCACCTCCTTGAACTGCCGCTCTTCTCCAAACTGCAGTACTTCAGATGATGCTTAACTAGCGATAAGCGGAGCAATGTTATCAGCCTTGGGAAGCAACGCTTCTGTCATAGCTGCACAAATAGAATAGCATTGGCCTTTTGTGCTGCAGCATCGCATTTTTGACACGCTTGGTTCATTATCCACCCTTAAGCGCTAACTCTTTCTCAGAAGCGCAGCTTCCTAGGCAGTCATCTTTTCTTCTTGAACGTTTGGATCATCTTTGCTGCGGTGACATTTAACATCTTTTCATGTTGGCTGCCTCCTTGTAGCCATGGAGCTAGTTCTTATCTTTTATCTTTTAGTCTGTTCTCCAGGAGCTTTGCAGCCCCTCCCAGATTTTAAGCCATTCATTGATGGAAGAGTTCGTTATTTGTGGCATTCATAGCCCACTGTTCCTCCAAATTTTGTTTAGCAACAGTAAAATATGTAATTCCGAAGACATAAAATAAGGCAATTCATGATCTATCAAATAAACATGTTTTGTTTATTTGGTCACCAGAGAAGAGGCGAGATGGACCTCCTTTAGGAAGACACCCTGGAGTAGCTGCTTTAAAAAAATCCTCTCTTGATTGCCTGCCAACTGCACTCCAGGTATTGGCAAGACACACGCAAAAAGCATTCCCCAATTATTTTTAAAACTCGGTGGGTTCGTATGTTTCAAATACTCCGTCCCCAAGTTGTGTTGGGCTTCTTTTAAAAAAATGTTTTTTATTGGTGTTTCACTTAATACAAACAAACAAAATGCAGTAAAATTCAACAATCATTTACCCACATTCTTTCCCCACACTCTGCTGAGCATTGACTTCCTTCCCTCCCTTCAAGAGGTTTTCTTATGTCAGTTACTTTTCCACAGTTTCTTATTGTATCCAATTCTATCTACGTCGTAATATTTATTTCAGTCCTGCCAGAGTCTTCAGATTTCTACAGTTATTATTTATGTACTCCATAAATTTATTCCAATCTTTTTGGAATTTTGCTTCTTCCTGATTTCGGATTCTACAGGTCAATTTTGCTAGTTCTGCATAATCAACCATCTTCGTCTGCCACTCTTCTATTGTTGGTAATTTTGGTACTTTCCATTTTTGGGCTAACAAAGTTCTGGCAGCAGTCATAGCATACATAAATAAATAACCTTTGATCTGCTTTTTTCTATTTCCTCTCCTATCAAGCCTAGCAAGAAAGCTTCCGGCTTTTTTGGGAAAGTGTATTTAAATATCTTTTTCAATTCATTATAAATCTGTTCCCAAAACTGTTTCATTTTCTCACATGTCCACCACATGTGATAAAAATCCCCATCTTTATCTGTGCATTTCCAACGTGTCTTACTACTCATCCTGTACATTCTCACCAGTTTAACAGGTGTCAAATACCAGCGATACAACATTTTCATTATATTCTCTCTTAAGGTGGTACATGCTGTAAATTTTATACTCTCATTCCACAGTTTTACCCAGGCATCATACTCCAATGTTATACCCCAAAATCCATTATCCATGGGTTTTAAGTTGTGTTGGGCTTTGAACATCCTAACCAGCTCTTTGAATTGTGCCCAGAAGCAGACAGTCAGCCAGCGAAGGTTTTTAACATGGGAATCACAAGTTTCCTATCACCAGTATTGTCCACAGTCTGGCTGCAGCAATACAAACCAGTTGCAGTTTCCAGGCAGTCCCTAAAGGTAGCTCCGACTGAAGTGTATTATGGCAGTCTAAATGACATATAAGTGGGACATGGGATGCCATGGCCAAATCTGGCATCTCCAGGAACAGGCAAAGTTGGTGCACTAAGTTTAGCTCTGCCAATGCATTCCTGAACACAACCAAAACCTGGACATCCAGGTTCAGGGCCGAACCCAGGAAAACAACTGGAAAACTGAACCGGACCGCTTTGCATTGTGACGTTTTGTTGCATTTAATGGAATAAAAGGTCTTCCCTGCAAGCCTTTTCAGAATAGGACTGACTTAAATGTCAACATATAGTATATTGTAGTGCTGAGATCCAATTAGAATTAGGAGTAGGATGTGATTTGACATGGGTTTAATTTGAATATTCCGATGTTCATGCCTTTTATGGATTAAATTGAAAATCTTAACTTCTTCAGAAGCTGGAAAGAGATGATTCTTCAGGTTACTGCCTGAAGGTTTTGTTTGGCGTAACTTTTTTGGGAGTTGCATGGGCCTCGTACGTGGCAATGAACCGCTTGTTAAATGATCCTGTTAAAATACTTGCTCTACAAATGCAAGAGCCACAGCTGTTCAGTTCTCTGGTGTAGTCAAGCACCCAGTTGACATTAGCTTTCTAGGCAATCTAGCAATGCAGTTCAGCATCTTCTCAATGTAGATAAGAGCATTTGTGGATTTTGCTACATTTTATCCTCGTAACAACTCTGTGAAAGGAGATTAGACACAGAGAGAATGAAGTTGTGACTCCCATGGTTGAGAAGGCCAGTTCTCCCCCAAAAGATCTTCATTATTTCTGCGATAAAGAATCTCCATATCAAAACACTAGCACTTCCTTTATTCACATAGTGTCCGATTCCATGCAGGAAACACACACACTTCTATACTTACCACGGGATTCAGTATGCTGAGAACCTCAAGCTGGTTTTAAAAAAAAACTGAAACAAGTTTCTAGACCTTAATACACTGTGAAATCCAGGACCCTCAAGTGTGGGTGGTAGCAATACTGTAGTTCTTTCCCCCTTCCCAATATTACCAGAAGCAGAATGAAATAATAATAATAATAATAATAATAATAATAATAATAATAATAATAATAATAATAATAATTTATTTATTTATTTATTTATATATATCCCGCCCATCTGACTGGGCTTCCCCAGCCACTCTGAGTAGCTTCCAACAAAATATTAAAATACAGTAATGCATCAAACATTAAAAGCTTCCCTAAACAGGACTGCCTTCAGATGTCTTCTAAAAGTCTGGTAGTTGTTGTTCTCTTTGACATCTGGTGGGAGGGCGTTCCACAGGGCAGGTGCCACTACCAAGAAGGCCCTCTGCCTTGTTCCCTGTAACTTGGCTCCTCGCAGTGAGGGAACCACCAGAAGGCCCTCGGCGCTGGACTTCAGTGTCCGGGTAGAACGATGGGTGTGGAGACGCTCCTTCAGATATACAGATATATAAATATACAGATATGCTTAACTTGAATAACTTATGCAGGTTGCAGAATCCAGCTTTTATTAACATTTTTTAAATTAAAAAAATAACATAGTGTAGGCTTAGAGTTATAACAGGATTGTATAAGCAGAATATAGTATAGACAGGAAAAACATGATTAACATGACAGTAATGGCTAGTTAGGCAGTTTTCCAGCTGAAACTGCTGGCCACTACTGTCTTGCAATTGTGGGAGGAAGTGGATTCCTGTCCTTAACAGAAACCAACAGGAGATGGCAGTGTAGGCAGGTGTCTCAGTCAGTGTTATGCAGGATGTGGTTCCTGATTGGTTAGACACCCCAACTGACATTCAGGGCCAGCGAATCAGCAACAGTACACTTGCATGGACCAACTGAGACACCTCTTGTTTGTTTCTGGTAAGGACAGGAATTTCTCTCCCTTGATTGCTTGCAGACAGCGTGTTTTGCCAACTGCTCCTCTGTTTAGGCATAGTTCTAAAACTTCCCCTGGATCAAGAATTGCATATGAAATGCCGCTCTTATTTGTGTGCCGTATGAGATGAAGTTGCACTAAAGGAGTTTAACATTATTTAAATGTGAATTATGTCCCTGTTTATTGGTATGCTGTTGTTTATTAATTCTCATTCGGTTCAGATCTGGATACTAGTGCTTAGCAAATTCAGCAATTCATTCCAAAATCCATATTAAGACTTTAATAGGCCAAACAGTATGTCAGAAAACAATGTGCAAACTTCTGAGTTCTTCAAGACTCTTCATCGGGCTAGATGATAAACAGCAAGAGCAGGGAGCAAAAAGTTTTTTGATGGCGCAGCCATGCAGTCTGCTTCTGGTCATAATCTGAAAACAGTCTTTGAAGCATTGCAGAACTCATGTTGCAAACACTTACAACTGCAGAGTAACTCCTATAAAATAAATATGATAAATATTTTAACTTGAGGAATATTTTAATATGCTATTTGTGTGCACTCATATAATATCCTTCAGGAAACTGTCAAATCATCCTTGCCTATTGAGAGAACAGTATAAATGTTGGTTTCCAAATATATATTTTTCTATGATGACTTGCATGGCAGAATCAGAAAAACACACTTTATCTCATTTCAAGGTGTGTGTATTTTTTCTTAAAGAAACTACCCTCCAGCAGTGAGCAAGCATTGTAATGTTTTATAAATCTCTCATATGGGCACATAGAATACAGTGTACATTTATGGTCATTTATCTTTAAAAAAAAGTTGAAAAAGATATTGAAAGGCAACTGAAATTATCAAGGGCTCAGTGCATCTGCTTATGAATAAAGCCTGAATAGTTTGAAGTGTTGTTTTTTTATTAGTTTACAGAGGTAAACTGAGTTGACATATGATAGATGACCTTATTGAGGATTTTCATGGATGAAAAGGTGAGGTAAAATATGTATTCCAATAGTTGACTACTGGCTTAATTCTTGTTGGTTTTTTGTTGTTGTTTTCTTTAAAGAAAGAAATAGACAAGGCCTTATCCTCCACTGAACATTAGCTGTGGGTTTGTATCTAATGGTCTTGCTTAGCAGCGAGTAAGACTTCTGTCAGCAGAAATGATAGGGAAGTAATTTTTGGCAATTTCCTCTTCCTCCCAGTAGCCCCTTGCAACCCTCCCACCATCTCTAGAGAGCCCCTCATATATATAAAACTTTGTCTACTGTTGGTATGAAATCTTGAGCCTACCTACCACCACCCACCATGGTCACCTGCGGGCCACGAGAGGGTGGGATCCAGATGCAATTCCTGGCTAGGCTGGTAGAGCTTTCTCGGGCTTGTCATTCAAGTAGCATATTACTGCCTAATAATAATAATAATAATAATAATTTATTATTTGTACCCCGCCCATCTGGCTGGGTTTCATCAGCCACTCTGGGTGGCTTCCAACAAAGAATAAAAATACATTAAAATGTCACACATTAAAAACTTCCCTGAACAGGGCTGCCTTCAGATGTCTTCTGAATGTCAGGTAGTTGTTTATCTCTTTGACATCTGATGGGAGGACATTCCACGAGGCGGGCGCCACTACCAAGAAGGCCCTCTGCCTGGTTCCCTGTAGCTTTGCTTCTTGCAATGAGGGAACTGCCAGAAGGTCCTTGGCGCTGGACCTCAGCGTCCAGGCAGAACGATGGGGTTGGAGACGCTCCTTCAGGTATACTGGGCCGAGGCTGTTTAGGGTTTTAACACCTTAAAGGTGTTATGCATTGCGGTGCCAGAAGGGGAAACTCTGATTGCCCTGTCCCAGTTTTGCGGCTTCTTAAATAAACTTTTCATCAGGCTTATTTGCATGCCATTATCGTTCTGCCAAGAGAAAAATCATAGGTTGCCACTCTGTTCCATCAGCAGCGAGGTTCTGAAGCTTAGGCAACATTTGGCAGAAAATAAGCCCTTTGTGTCTTCCTGAAGTGCAGTCTTGTGTGGTCTTCACTTGAAAAAAAGAAAGAAAGAAGGGGGCAGGGAGAGGCTTCTTCACCATTCTGCCTGCTACCAGCATACTTTAATCCCCAAAGGGAAATTCAGCAAAAGACAGAACAATTTGAGAGGACTATAAATAGCCGAGTGGAGCAGATAATGCACAACCGTGATCTCTCTGCTAAGGTGGTATATCATTCTTTAGCATACATCTCTTCACCACTTAATTGTTTAATTGTTACACAAAACATTTGTGCATCCAATTGTGCATTGCATCTGGCCTGAAGGAAGTGGGGGGCGAGCCAGCAGCTTTCTTTGTTGCCTGTTTATCGAACCCCAGGTTAACCCGAGCTCCTGGTTAACTGAAAGTCGGCCATGTCCCCTGATAGGGGCGTGTGCCATCCATTCCTCCCTTGCTTATTCGGAGACGTCTGAAATCTCTGGGATAATGGAGTCTGAGATAAGTGGGTGAGCACCGCGTGAGGCACATAGCCGTCTGGGGACGTGACCAACTTTTCACGTCAGCCAGGTGCGTCTGCTGAGGAGCAGATCTGGAAATGGTGTGTGGGAGAAGACTAAATAGACGTAGCCTCCAGGAAAAGAAAAGAAAAAGTATTTTGTTAAAAAAAAAAAAGCATAACTGATTTTCTCTCACGTGCATACTTAACATTCATGCTGCTCCTTGTTCTGCTGCATAGCTACTACACTCAGATTATTTTATTTGGTTCTTGATGCCAAGCATCAGAAACCACAGCGAAGCGTCAGTGTTCTAGCTTTGCCGTTCAACAACAGGGATGCGATTTCAGTTTTAGCCTTCCGTTTGCAACTTGGCTGTTGTGGCTGACTAAGCAGCCGTCGTACCTCCTAATGCCTTCCAGCAGCACAAACAGGATGTTGAGTTATGTCAGGGACTGGCTGGCTGAATGAGGTGGGCACCCCCTGCCCTAGAGCCCCCCCCCCCGGATGACACAGAAGATGACATAGACCCCGGATGGTGGTGGTGGGACACTGGAGAGCAGTATGGGGAAGGGACAAGGTGGAAAGTGCTAGAAGCAGGAGGTATGAGCGATCAAGCAGGGGTCAGAAGAAGGAGGCCATTCTACGATAGGCTGAGAGTCACCGTGTGAGTGCAGACTCCAATACAGAGGAGTCAGTTTGCCCTTGCTACCCAGCAGGAGGACAGTCCCAGTCCTGCTGTCTCTCCTCCCCCTCCGACACCCTGATCAAGTAAGAGTCCTGCATGTTCAGGAATTTGTTGTTTTTATTCTTGAGGCGAACTAGCTGCAAGGTTGCCTTGGGTTCTCTTTATCCCTCCTCTTTGTTGTAGAAACTGATTTAAATTTATGCATTCTGTGTTTTTATATTCTGATTTTATCCTGTGAACTGCCCTGAGACCTGTGTGTGTAGGGCGGTATATAAATTTATTAAATAATAATGTTGCTGAGCAATGGGTTACGCAGGCTGAGAGCAGGAGCCCACTCCCTTGGCGCAAATCATATAATAAGCAGCACATTCCTTCTGTGCAATATGTAACTGGGCATTCTGTGCTAAAAATCCACATACGTACTCTGTCTTCCACATTTTTGCTTGAGAGGGCACTTCCAAAACATCCCAAGTAAATGAAAATACAGTATCCACTTCCTAATATATTTTGCACTGTTAGCTTCATGAGAATGTCTTAGTCTTGACGTTCCATCCCAATATCCTCTTCATCATATTTTCTGCATCTCGTAATGAAAATACCTATATTCATTGCTTAGCCTTCGTTTCAGGGTACCAACGTTATTTGCCAGTGTGGCAGCCAGTGAGCACCTCCAGTTTTTCTCTTGACTAATCGTTCAGATCAGGTGAACTTCACATCACCTGGTATTGACCTATTGTACCAACATCCATTTTTGAACATCTTCTGTGGAAGGAAGGAGCACTAAAATACCCTGTATTTTAGCTCTTTCGGAGACGCAACCTGGGAACTTTTTAAAACAACGTTTTCCAGAAAGAGAGAGAAGGGGGTTGAGGAGAAGGAGAGAAAGAAAGCTGATCTTCCTTAATGAATGTGTTAGCCAGCTCTTAGCTCCTTACACACCTCCCAGGCTTGTGCCCTGGGGAAGTCAGGGCTGGTTCAGCTGCAGGTCAGCATGGAGACTCAGAGACGAGCCGTAAAGTTGATTTTTTATTCAAGGAAATAGAATACAAACAGCGAAACTTACGGGGCAAGTAAGTTGCCCCAGTAAATCAGTTGCCAGAATTGACCATCTGTGCCTCTCACTTTCCCCTAAGTCTCCTCCCTATCCAGCTGTTTTCCCTGCAGTCTTAAACTCCAATGGGGAGAGCCCCCCCCCCTGCAACCTCTGGACTCGTCGTTCTGCTACATGCAAAAGTCTCCGAGTCCTTAGAGACAAGGGGGAAGGGGAGCTGAATACAGTAGGACCAGCAGGCTCCTGTGATCTGTTGCAGCCTCAGCCTCCACTTCCTCAGCTTCCTGTCTTACATCTGCTGTGCTTTCTGCCTCTTCCTCTCTCTCACACAAGCCTGTTGCTTGTTCGGCATCCAACCATTCTGTCCCCCTCCCCAATTCTCTGTCCTGTCTTCAGTGTCCTACCACTACTTCCCTGGCTCTGAGCCTTCCTCTTCTGAGGCATTTTTTGGGGGGTGTTCCAGCTGGAGCCTCCCACCACTCCTTATCGTCTAGCCCAGTGGTGGCCAAAAGTGGCGCTCCAGCTGTTTTGGACTACAACTCCCATCATCCCTAGCTAACAGGACCAGTGGTCAGGGATGATGGGCATTGTAGTCCCAAAACAGCTGGAGGGCCAAGTTTGGCCACCACTGGTCTAGCCCAGACCCTTATACCTCGGTACTGCTAACACAGTGGTTGGAGGTGCTCTCCATTGCCTCTCAAGACAGGCAGATACTAACATCTTAGCTCTTGTAGGTACGCTCATCATTCTGTAGTTAAGAGTGGCCGTGTGTGTAGCATCACTGGAAAATTGATGTGAAGACATCTGCAGCGACTCCTCAGGTGTTATGAGTATGACATTATTTCTGCTAAATTTGTTCCTCTAGCTTCTTCTCCCGCCCTAAACCTGCACAATTGAGGAGGAGCTTTACAACACACAAACACACACACACACACACACACACACTCACACTCCTCTTTATATTTCAGAGTTGCTCCAATCACTTGCTTTTTTTCCCTTTTCCTCTTTTTAAATTCTAGGATTAAAGAACCACTTCAGGACAGCATAATAGCTACCTACGAAGAACATGAAGACAGTGTCTATGCGGTGGAATGGTCTTCAGCCGACCCATGGCTATTTGCCTCGTTAAGTTATGATGGACGGCTTGTTATTAACAGAGTTCCCAGAGCTCTTAAATACCACATACTGTTATAAATCTGTTCACATTTCTTCAGCTTCATTATCTCAATATTGGCTGATAATTGGAAATACTCCATTTCTCAAATAAGTGTCATGAAAGGAATATCAACCCTTTTCCCTCTAGTGTAAATATTTGAAAATTAAAAGAACTGCTATGAAAATCACTTTTTAAAAACTGTTTTTCTTGTTTTGCAGCTGACATTACACACACACACAAATGAAGAGACTATTGCTATCCAATTTCCTTATATGATCTGTGTTGTCCTATATGAATTAGTTGAACCCAAAGGGAGCATCTACCCATTATTTTTTAAAAATATTTAGGGAAACAAATGGAATATTGCCAATACACTCACACCAAAGTAGACTATTTCAGTTTCACTTAAGTGTTTCCATAGTGGAGGTTTGTGGTAGAACCAAAACGTGTCTTAAAACATTTCTGTCTCTTAAATAGACATAGGCTGTGTTTGCATTTAATACTAAACTTTAGTTTAGTCAGTAGTCAGTGTGGCTGAGCCATCCGCAGATATGATAGCCTTCTTCAAATATGTCAAGGGCTCCCACATGGAAGATGGAACAAGCTTGTTTTCTCCTGGCTCTGGAGGGTTGGGCTCGAACCACTGGCTTCAAGTTACAAGAAAGGAGATTCCGACTAAACACCAGGAAGAACTTTCTGACAGTAAGAGCTGTTTGACAGTGAAATGGACTCATCATCATCATCAAACCTTTATTGGCATCACATACAAACATTCAGAATAAATAGGCCAGTGCGATCTCGTCGCCATTTCAACAGTACAGTCATTTGCCAAAGGGAAGAAGAGGCGAGCAATCTATTTCATCTCTGTGGGTCTCCAGCAAGGGCAGGATCCTGTTAGCAACAAAAAAAATCAAATAGAGGAACTTAGCTACTGTCTTGGTGAGCTCCTGGTCTCTCCCCCGTATAACCTCTGTCTCTGGTTTCCATGTTGGAATACATAGATGGTCTAGAAATTGTTGGCGGAGATCATCATACATTTTACATTTAAGGGCCACGTGAGCTAGAGTTTCCACCAGGTGGGCCTCACATGGGCAGATCCTATCTCCTTCTGCCATGGACTTCTTCTGGAGGTTATGAACTCTCCTTCCTTGGAGGTTTTTAAGCAGAGGTTGTATGGCCATCAGGGATGCTTTAGTTGAGATTCCTGCATTAGAGGGGCTTGGACTAGATAAGATTCTATGATTCTATGATCTGTGTTATGTTAACGTGTTTCAGTTATTGCACAACAGGAAGTGCAGGGGCCACAAGGCCTAGGAAATAATTCCACTAGCTTTGGGAGGGGAAGATGAATATGGATCCATAATTCCTGCTGTTGCTATAGTGACAGCTTTGGCTTCTGTTGAAAGGGCCTGCCTATTCCTAACCTTTGTCTCTACCCAGCAGCTGGATCGAAATGTGATTTTTCATGTGTGTATGCTGTTCCCAGTATGTAATGATATTACAAAATTGTATTTGTAGGGCCTGGGAAAAGGGAGGTGGACAGGGAAAGCCCATTAAAAAAACACACCCCAAAGCTGGATTTTATTCTTGACCAACTAATAAGTACAGATTCATACGGTCCATGGTGGGTATTTTTCTGCCTCTATTTTAATAATTCCTGCACTTCCTGAAAGATTAGCTATCGCCCTTGGAGCTTTCCCTTCAAGGGTTGGTATCATGTCCATTTCATACCTGATCAGGCTGATGCTTCATGTGAGCGGACGGCGTGAGCTCTCCTTGGCTTCAGCCATAAACCTTTGCTAATGAAGAAATGAGTTTTGAAATAGTGGGTTTAAAAAAGAAAGTTGGTGAGTTTTATTTTCACTTTAACATACCTAAGCTTTACACCGTTGAATTGATTTTACCTGTTAAAAGTTATCTGGCTTAGCTAATTTCACTATGGACTCACGTGGAAGGAGTGAGGTACCCGTCATATATTGAAAACAATGTTATAGGTAGATATAGTAATAGGGTTATAGAACTAATTTTCTAATTTGCTGGCAAGAAGCTGGACTGAGGATCCCCCTATGATCAAACAAACCCATAGAGCCTGGACCCCAGTTTATCACTGTACCTTCATCTGTCCACATGGATAGTAGGCTCAGGAAGCAGATGAAATGCAGTACCTTTGCCAGAGCTGCTGCCAGTCAGATTAGACAGTATTGGGTTTGATGGACAGATAAGGCAACTTCCTATGTTGAGTGAAATGGAAGCATGCTGAACTTATGGCATGGGGTTTGTTCAGATATAAATAAATTGTGGTTGCACTAACCATAGTTTAGACTCTTAAACCATGCTTCTTAAACCAAGGCAGAGGGACTTCTCGGCAGCGGCACCCTCCCTGTGGAACGCCCTCCCACCAGATGTCAAAGAGAACAACAACTACCAGACTTTTAGAAGACATCTGAAGGCAGCCCTGTTTAGGGAAGCTTTTAATGTTTGATGTATTACAGTATTTTAATATTTCTTGGGAAGCTGCCCAGAGTGGCTGGGGAAGGCCAGCCAGATGGGCGGGGTATAAATAATAAAATTATTATTATTATTATTATTATTATTATTATTATTATTATTATTATTAGGTCCAGATTTATAGGCAAAGTATATTTTCTGTAATTTCCTTCCTCCTCATACCTTCCATGAGAATTTCTGGATGCTAAGTCAGACAGTGGCCTCTAAGGGTTAAGCACCTTCCCAAACCATGAGTTCAGATGTATCATCATATGACAATTTAATGAAACTAGTTTTCAAACCAGCTTCAGGCTCCCAATTTCAAATCCTCATTTGTTGGCCACTGGCGAACCACATTTTGCCAGACGGTGTTGGTTTAGACATTACGACAAACCATAGTTTTGTGTGCTAAAGCATGGTTTGGTGTTGCCTCGTTCCTGCACTAACGGTCTTTTTCATTCTTTGTGCATATATTCCATCCACCTTAAAAAGAAGGCCTCCTTAAGTCTAATATGCCAACTCTTGCAGCTTACTGTTCTGTGACTATTGGTTCATCCTAATAAACTGGGCATCGTGTATTGCTGCATCTTAGGGAAGCATGTGGGTGTTTGATGGGGCAGTGCAGCTGCCTGCAGCTTTGGATTCACCTGGGGGATATGGCTACAGGCTCTCCTTTTGGGTGTGACTGTTGGTGCAAACATTGTGAGCCCTTGCACTTCGAAACTGACCACTGCGCTACTGCTCCTGGGAGTTCTATCCAGGACTCCCAAACCCAGTCATAGCATGTGAAGCTTCAGCAATGCTACAGCATCAATGCATCTTCAGACTATGCCTTGGGACTATTTGGATTTAACAAACTAAGTGTCAAGAAGCAAAGCAGCTTTGAAAATATTGGGAACAGTCATTTGCCGTCAAAAGAAAGATAGAAAAGAATAGAATAGTGTTCACTTTTTTAAAACATGTGCACACACCCCTAGTACTCCTAATATTTTGCATTTGGCTTTTGAGATGTTTATTGCATATATGAGGAATTAAAAGAGGAACGCTATTAGATGGGTGCCATTGAGGGAATTCAGCTTTTGCGTTGGCACTTCAGGCTTTTCCACCCCCTGCACCATTAAGAAACCTATTACATATAATTACAAGCATAGTGTGATGTTTGTATTCCATAATATCATATAATGAAATAGAAAGGAAAGGAACCATGTTGTATTTTTTACTTAACTTAGGTTTAGCACTTGATACAAAGTCTGCCCAAAACTGCATGTTTGTGTGTGCTTTAAAATGAACACTAAGCCTAAATGCTAAAGCTTAAAACTTAACATTTCTCTGTTTACTCCATGGACTTCTATTTCTTTGTGCTTGCTAAGAAACACAACTTATTTTTGCTCTTAAACATTTAATTAGGAGGCTGTGTGCACACCCAGAAGCAAATGGTGTTGCAATGCAGGGAGGAACATACCTTTCTATGTTATTTGTGCTTGTTAATAAAGCTGACGTTTTGGTTAATGAAAATGGGTGTGTTCTGATCTGCAGTGGTGGTGCTGAGGAACCTGGAAGAAAGAAAGAAAGAAAGAAAGAAAGAAAGAAAGAAAGAAAGAAAGAAAGAAAGAAAGAAAGAAAGAAAGCCCAGTCAGTTCACAAACTAACTCTGGAAGTTCAGTATACAGCGGGCATGTCAGTCAAGGTCAACCCATGTTGTTTGGTGCTTGGTGTTCATGGTGGACGGCCAGAAGAGGAAGACAGAAGATTCATGAAGAAGGAAGTCCTGAAAAGAAAGCACGGTGCCTTGGCGGTGGGAGACTTGCTGAGGTAGCCAAATCACTTGACTTAGGCTGAAGAGCAGGCCCAGCCCATGACATTTTGGCACCTGAGGCAGATCCCAAAATTGAACTCCCCTCCCTGCCAGGGAAGAAGGGGTGAGGGAAGATCGACATCAGGATTTGTTGACCCTGTCACCTGAGGGAAGAACATGCCCACCGTGTTGGGGGTGGGGGAGAGAAGAGAGATGCAGTTCAAAATCACAGTTTTCCATCTCTCAGTTTCCATCCATTTAAGCCGCCACTTTCCTTCGGCAGTGTCCTTTCCCCTCTCACTCCCATGCTGCAGCCTATGCAGTGGTACCTTGGGTTACAAATGCTTCAGGTTACATACGCTTCAGGTTACAGACTCCGCTAATCCAGAAATAGTACCTCAGGTTAAGGACTTTGCTTCAGGATGAGAACAGAAATCATTCAGTGGCAGCGCAGCGGCAGCGGGAGGCCCCATTAGCTAAAGTGGTACCTCAGGTTAAGAACAGTTTCAGATTAAGAACAGACCTCCGGAATGAATTAAGTTCTTAACCCGAGGTACCACTGTACTGCTGTGCAGCCTGCCTTCTCTTTCACTCCCCTCCCTGACACCATGCAAATCCAGGATGGTGACACAGCACTACAAACCCTCCAGTGGGTGCTGTGTGATGACAGCCTTACATTTTTTTGTACGTGAGAAGATCTAGAAATCGCACGGCTTAAGGCGGTTTTTGCCTTCAGACTCACAAAGATAAGACACACGAGGAAAAGGGAGGAGGAGGGAGGAGGAAAAGCAAGCTCAAGCAAAAGCTCTGAAAGCTGCAGCCAACGTCAGTGGCAGTTCTGGCAGTTCCTCTCCAGAAGTACCCATCCCCGATTAAATCTAGGAGCAGAGCTGGTGGCAACATCCGTTCCTGGAGCCAGGGCAGCTTCTGCCACACAGTTCTTCCTTCAGACAGTGGGCCTGACAGCGGTTCGAACCCTTCCCCCTTCCTTGCTCTGGGCTGGATCTGGCTGTAGACTAACAGCTGCACATCCCTGGTCCTCTACAGAAAACACAGCATTTAGCTTGGTTTCGGATGAAAATGTTGTATATGCCTTACTCTAGGGAGTGATGGGCCAGTATAGATGCTTTGGCCGAAGGTTCTTGCAACACTCCCAAGGCGGTGCTCGGATCTGTTCCTTTTGTGAGGTGGCCCAAAGTGAAGAAAGTGGACTTGAAGGGACGAGCGTCCCTCCTGATTAGCAGAAAAGCTGCGGCTGAGGAGGCTGCTGAACTGTAAGCCACAGATAACTTTCCATATCAATTTGCACACTGCTTCTGCTCTCATTCCACCTGCTGGTTTAGTCAGGGAGAGAACCAGTGAAGTGAGAAGAAAATGACACGGAGGAGTTCTGGAAAATGAGAAAAAGACAAAGGAGAAGAGAAAGGTAAAAGGGAGACTGACAAATACAGAACGAGAAGTGAATTGGAAATGACAGGACTGGGGAAGCATCAGCTTGGGAAGTGGAAATGGGGAACACGCACACAAAATGGACGGAAAATGGGGTTTAAAAAGGCAAAGGGGAATTGCAGGCAATGAACGAAAAACCCCGTGAGAAGGGGAGAGTGGAAGGAGCAGGCGAACTAGTCCTAGTTCACCTTACAGAATGGCTAGCTAGATAAATTTGGGCTGCTAGAGGGGAGTGGTGTGCACGGGGACCGACAAAGTGAATGGCTACTTATCAAGATGACTTTTCAAATGCTTACATCAGATTTAAAGAGATTTCCTAACACTTTTGACATTTTAAAAGTTGTAACTGTGCTTATAACGATTTCCGGTAATTTCATGCTTTTGAGCTCTCACTTTGGATAAAGACTTAAATAAATATATTTATGATTTTTTCATAATCACATATACAAAGCAGAATGTTAAATTAAACACCAACTTCCTCCCCCCCCTTCCATGGTTCCTTCTGACTACCCCTTACTGCTGCATATTCTAATTACTCTGTGTTTTTCCTTTTCTCATTTCATCTCAGCATAATTTTTTACTGCTGAATTTAATTCTGCTAATGTTTTAACCCGTTGACAATGATTCTTCTAATATTCTACAAACATTTTCCAATCTTTCTTGAATACCCGTTCCTCTTGATCCCTTATTCTGTTGCTTAAACATTTTTTTCATTTTGTAATATACCATCTCCCAGAAGCCCTTAGCCAATTTACATGCCCACCACATATGGCAGAATGTACCTTCCATCTCTTTGCATTTCCAACATTTGTCTGATTCTGATTTATATTTTTTTTTTTGCTAGCTTACTCAGCGTCAGATATCATCTATATATCATTTTCATAAATTTCTCTCTTAACACATAACAATCTGTAAATAAAGACTTGATCTGGGCTGGGGTGGTGGTGGTGGGGAGTCTGATAGTGTACCATTCATTAGCATGCTTCCCTCTATAGGCAGGCTGCTGAAGCGGACCTGAGCAGTCTGGCGAAGGAAGAAAACATGGCTTTGCCGATTGTAGTCGTTCTGGGCCTAAGAAATCATAATTGTGTGAGAGCTGTTCACAGCCCTAAACCTTCAATAGAAGTCCTTTAACAGGTGCAGCAAACAACCCTTCTAAATATAATAAACTCTGCACCTCAGTAATGGAGATGCCAGAGTTTGGACTTGGGTTCTTCACATGCAAGGTACAGTAGATGCAATTATTCTTCAACATCAACTTCGCTGGACTTTGCGCATGCCTGATTATCGTCTTCCAAAGCAACTATGCTTTCCATTTTTAAGTTCAGAATAGAATAGTTGCTTTGGAAGACGATAATCAAAGAGGTTCAAAGGCTCTCTCAAGGCAAATATTTAAAAATGTATAAACACCAACAACTGGGAAACACTGGCCTGCGAGCGCTCCAATTGGAGAACAGCCTTTACCAAGAGTGTTATGGGCTTTGAAGATGCTCAAACTCAGGATGAAAGGGAGAAATGTGCTAAGAGGAAGGCACATTTGGCAAACCATCACCATGATCAACTCCCACCTAGAAACCTATGCACCCACTGTGGAAGGATGTGTGGATCCACAGTCATGTACAGACTCACTGTTAAAACCGTGTTTGTGGAAAACAATCTTTCTCAGCTACAAGCCAAAGAAGAAGAAGACCACTGAGCTACAGCCTCTTTTCTCGGTTGTTTGGTTATTAGCTGTTTCACATATGTACGTCTATTAGTCTATCATCCGAAGGCATCCCTGTATCGGGAAGTTTTTGATGTTTGATGTTTTACCGTGCTTTTATATATACTGTAAGCCTCCCAGAGTAGCTTGGGAAACCTAACCAGATGGGCGGGGTATAAATAATAAAATTATTATTATTATTATTATTATTATTATTATTATTATTATTACCCCCAAGCTGCAGTGTGTATGATGAATGGTCATGTGCGAAAGTTAGGTGTCCTTAACTTTCTCCAGATTTTTTTATTGTAATATATACAACTGATGTAAATAACAACCGAAACCGAACAATGCATAATGGCAATGTAGAAGTTGCTCATTTCCCACACTGAGAAGCTCTAAAGTACAACCCAGCAACAAGGATTACGTTGTCTCGTGCACACATTACACAAAAAGACAAGTGGCTAATAATCTGGACATTATTTACTTTGGTTTTATTGTATGGCTCATTTCGTTCAACAGTGATCTATAATTGTATGTAGATAGCAATGTATTTTTTGTAGAATTTTGTATAACCTTTTTCTTTTGAGAATTAAAAAGAGAGACATTGCTGCAAAGTATCAGGAAATCACAGAAAAGGCAAGACAACATTGGACACAAGCTGATACCTCCTTGACACAGAGCACAGCACTGGAACCAAGCAAAGGTTGCGTTAATTGGTGTCCGTTAAAAATTAGTGTCAAAATTCTTATGAGAGTGATTTTATTGGCATTCATTAGCTGGACAGTACTGTTGGGCTTGGTGGAGGGTGGTCTTCCCCCCTACCCACTTTTGGGGGGATATGTTATATCCGGAGTACCCATACTACTGTGTATTCCTGCCTTGAAAGGCCGATGAACATTTCACTTGCATGGAGTGATGGGATTCTTGTTAGCTGCAATTGAGTTTCCCTGAACTTGGCCTCCTGCCTTTGTGAGTGCTGGCATTGCCTTCCCTCCTCCGCAGCTAATCTTAAGCAGGGTCTTGGCCGCTGCTGATAATTCTTCAAGCGCTCCTTCTGAACAGTATGTAGTGCAAATGGCTTTCTTGAAAGGGCCCTTTAGAACCTCTAGGAAAGCTGAACGAAAAGCATGCAATGCGTCTTCTAAAGTCCGGATTTTTCTCTGGCGCAAAACCCCTTTTATGTTAAGAGCCGTATGTGAGCATGAGTCAGGCCTTGCTGCTGCTGCACCTTGAACGATGCCGCAGAGCATAGGCATCTTGTTTTGACATCTTGGGACCCTGGGCATTTTGTAAACGGAAGGCTTGTTTCTGTAGGGCATGTTTTCTTAAGAGGCAGGGCAGCCACATGCATTTGAAGAGAACTGCAAGTAGCAGCCCTTTGGATCCTACAACTCGGGCGTAACCACACAAACGCCATGGAGTCCACCTATAAGCTGAGTTTGTCTTGAAGCAATCATAATCTCAAAGTGCAAGAATACTGCCCACCTGATAGTCCTCTGCATTACAATTTGGGGTTTTACGAATTCTGAAAGGTGTCAGTGGTTAAGAGGTCCAGCAATGAAATCAAGAAGTTGCATGGGACAAATCTCTCGTTGGCCATTTCTCCTCACATGAGAGAGAGAGAAAGAGAGAGAGAGACTAAGGTGGCAAATACGTCTGTGGTTAAAAATTGCATTGAAAAATAAATTTGAAATTTTGAAATATTTGAAAACTCAAAACCACCTAAAAAATAAAGCACAATGAAGCAGCTGTAATCCAAAGTACAGGTGCTGCCACACTGCGGGCCAGCCATTGTGTAGCACTTGTGGAAATGCAAGCTCCACAGACTGAAGCGATCAAATCAGCACCCGTTAAGATGTGATAGAGGCAATCCCACACCTACCTCTCTGCCTTCGAGCCTTGCACCTGCAATTTGGCAGGTAATGGCATTTACTGTACAGGGTGGGTCTTCAGCTGGTGCCTAAAACTTGCTTGAGTCCGCACCAGCCGTGTCTTGGAAGGAAGATCCGTAATTGGGGTACTCCACTAAGAAGGCCCTGCCTCTGGTTGCCACCTAAAGTACCTCAAGGTTTCATTCAATGTTACAAGAGGACCAATTGAAACTAATGTACAGGACTAACTTGGGCATACATTTTCTTTAAAATATAATCCAGCCACATCTGGAGCCTACCATGTTCTCCACTTTTAAGGCAGAAGAAGCATTGGGTGGCTGGAATTGAGGCATGGTTGGACTGGCCAGGAATGATGGAACTCCCCAAAAACTTATGGAGGGCTACAAGTTCCCTTTACAGCAGCCTTTCTCAACCTGTGGGTCCCCAGATGTTGTTGAACTACAACTCCCATCACCCCTAGCTAGCAAGGCCAGAGCTCAGGGATGATGGGAGTTGTAGTCCAACAACATCTGGGGACCCACAGGTTGAGAACCGCTGCCTTACAGGGTTGCTGTAAGGATCACAAATAGGCGATGTATGTGAAGTGTCTCGAACCCTTGGAGGTACTGTGACATAAACACCAAGTTGTTTATTGTTGCTAATTTATTGAGGAAGGTTTGGTGTCAGGGTCATAGGAAAGGAAGATGCTGACTTGTTACCCGAGTTGGACCATCTACTTTAATACCACCAGCAGTGACTCTCCTGGGTCCCAGGCTGCAGTCTTCCCCAGCTCTGGCTGGCGATGCCATGAATGAACTCTGCCACTGAGCAACGGCTTCTGACACCTGCGCTCAGTGTTAGGACTTATTTCTGGGAAATCTGAAGTAAGAATACACAGAAGTGCCCTTGAGCAGGTGCAGAGAGAGAATTTCCCCTCCCACGAAGCATCACTCGACTCCTCCAGCTCCTCAGTGCAGATGTCTTTGTGGCACTGCTGAAATAGAAGATCCTGCACAATCACATCTTATTTTGTCCTTTGTACTTGGGACCTCATTTTAAGTTTCCGGATACCATTGCACTGAAGATCCACATAAGATAATCTTATGTAAAATACTGACATTTTTTGTGACTTATAAATGTCTCCTGGCAAGAAACTGTGCAAAAGTACTTGCACAGATAGCTATAAATTGTCATGGTGATGCCCTGATTTGAGGATAGTTTTATTATTTATTTTATCTTGTCTTCTTTTTACCCTTAGTTTTATTGCTTATTTTTCTTATCCCTTGCTTTATTGGGTTTTTTTTATCCTTGATGCTAGCTTTTATTTACTCTGTTTTATATACATAGTATTTGTATTAGAGAATATGATTTGCTGTACGGCTTTGAGGCTGATGGAATCTTTGCAGAATGACTGTCCGTAAGCAGCTGAATAACTAGAGAGAGCCCCCAAACGAGGAATTAAAAAGGAAGGTCTTCCTGACATTGTATTGCAAGGGGTTGGACTAGGGTCTGTTCCAGCTCTACAATTCTCTGGTTCTATGACAAACATGAGCCTGGCATCCCTTTTAATAAAAGAGATACAATGTCAACTTAATTCTCAAACATGAGACTTTAAATAACTCTCCTTTATATGCATATGGTGGCAAACCAACTCCTACGTGCAAATCTGTTACATCTGGTGCGTCCCCAAATTTAAATAACAGACTATGGTGGCCCTTCTGAGAGAACCTAAACGAGCGTCTCCACTCCCATCATTCAGCCCAGACATGGAAATCCAGCTCTGAGGGCCTTCTGGCGGTTCCCTCACTGCAAGAAGTGAGGTTACAGGGAACCAGGCAGAGGGCCTTCTCGGTAGTGGCGCCCCCCCCCCCGTGGAATGCCCTCCCATCAGATGTCAAGGGAATAAACAAGTATCTGACATCTGAAGGCTGAACTGTACGGGGAAGTTCTTAATCACAGAACCATAGAATTGTAGAGTCGGAAGGGACCATGAGGGCCATCTGGTCCAAAATCCTGTATACAAGAATCTTTCACCCAACATGGGGTTCGAGCCCACAACCCTGAGATTAAGAGAGCTGTGCTCCACCGACTGAGCTATACAGTGGTACCTCGAGTTACAGACGCTTCAGGTTACAGAATCCGCTAACCCAGAAATAGTACCCCGGGTTAAGAACTTTACCTCAGGATGAGAACAGAAATCACACACCGGTGGCACGGCGGCAGCGGGAGGCCCCATTAGCTAAAGTGGTACCTCAGGTTAAGAACAGTTTCAGGTTAAGAACGGACCTCCAGAACGAATTAAGTTCTTAACCTGAGGTACCACTATATGTTCAATGTTTTACTGTGTCTGATGTTTTAATTTTTTGGAAGCCGCCCAGAGTGGCTGAGGTAACCCAGTTGGATGGGCGGCATATAAATGATGGTGGAGATGAGGATGAGGATGCATGGCTGCCATGACTGGACAACAGCCCTTGTAGAAATTGGTGGAACTTAACTTCTTAGGGAAAATACTTAGCACCAGGGTGTAAGACACCCAAGCCAGGCTTGGCGGTGTGCTTAACAGCTAAGGAGAGCGATTCTTTGACCTTATTTGCTGCTATTCATGCCTCATGCGGAGAAATGCTTGTCACAGCTCTAATGATTTAAAGTCAGGCCCAGCTAATATATCTTAGTTCTTCCTGCATAGCCTCGGCAGTTTCCTTTATAATGCAATATGGAGGAACCGTCGGTGTAATTGGTGAAGAATGGCAGTGCCTGAGAGGTGCCCTTTGCTACAATTCAGAGCTTCTGCAATTCATTTGTCAGAGGCCCGGCTCTGTGACGCTTTTAGCTCTGAGACACACACAGCACCGGAGAGATTATAGCTTTTTATTGCACTCACCTCTGCGGGTAAAAGACAGCAGACTTTTGACACTCGCAGAGCTCTTGTTCACATAGCAGAGCTCAAAAGCTGCCCCGTGCACCTGACTATTATGAGGCTGCATTTCTCTTAAGCGTCCTTGAATAGAAATCAAAGCAGGATGCCTCACAAACTGCCTCAGGGATTTTTCATCCATGATACTGGGTAAGAAGGATCTGTATTATAGCAGTATGACTTGTCCTCATTTTGTGGTCCTTCTCTAAATCTGTAGTACCCTTACGCAATAGAAACATATAGTGGTGGCTATGCGCGTGCGCACACACACACACACAGAAATATATTCAGTGTTTTTGTTTTTTAAGAGAAAAGGGTATTAGTACTCACCATGAAGTTGCTACAGTAAGTGTTACGCTTTTAACACTGGGGTGGGGTGAGGAACGTGCCAGTACTGTGTACTCTTGAGTACTCCCAGAAAAAAGCACTGCATATATGTCGGTGAAGTGGACAATTTGAGCAGAGCAGTGAAAAGAATTTGTGCCCCAATTACCTCCTGCCAAGAAAAAATGCCTGATGATTCAGGTGATTCCTGTGATAGCGTCATATATTTTCAGACTGGGGAAACGCTGGAACAATCCTCCTAATAACTGGAGGTAATGGCAGGACAAAGCAGATGGGGGAGATGGCCACTCCTATCCTGCCCATCTCTTGGCGTGCAGGATGAAAAGTGTGTTGTCTGCAGGGAGGAGACAGAGATTGTTCCTGCTACACAGCAGCAGGACACCCCCAGTCCTGCTGGCTCGCCCCCCTCTGACACCCCGCTTGAGGAGAGCCCTGCACATTGCTGAGCAACTAGCCAGACGGACCCAGAGGAGGAACCTCTGCAGTCTCTGTTTGCTTAGGAGTAATCCAGAGAGAGAGAGGCTAGAAGGGGAGAGGCTGAGCTAGTGGCCAGTCTCATCTGGATTAAGACAAACCAGAGTACTCTACTGTGGTATTGTTTCCTGCTAATAAAAAGCTAATTGCCTCCCGTGTGTGCCCCTGCCCTGTGGTTGACCTGGCTTGGTTGAGAGCTCCTTGACAGGTAGGGCTGGGAGAGGTCCCTCCTTGTAACCCTGAAGAGCTGCTGACAATCCTTGTAGACACTACTGAGTCTGATGGACCAATGGCCTGACTCAGTGGAAGGCACCTTCCTGTGTTCTCTCGAACCTACCCTTTCGAGATGTTGAGAGGTATGTGGCGACATGTGCCAATTGCTGCTGCGGAACAATAATTTTGATATAAGCTTGCAACCGGTTCTCTTCCAGCACATGAGCCTATAAATTAGATGTTTGTCATCCTTGTGCCATAGCAGATATATTCTCTTTGGGCATCAACCATCTGAAGAAGGTCCCTTGTTTGCCATTGCCTAAAAATGTATGGATGTCATAACAATTTATAAGCAGCTGCCTCTTACACCTGCGATAGAAGTAAGCCAAGGAATTCAAATGAGATCTGAAACATAAATTAGGTATCCTAATCGCCCAGTGTTGCCATGCTATCCTGGCTTCTCAGCAAAGTAGGTATTTTATTGTCCTCTTTTTTATGTCACATTATCTAACAGGATTGATATAATTATGCTAGAGTCAAGGTGAAGGACTCTCACTAGAATGTAATAGAAGAGATCTTCCAGCTCATGCATAAATCCAGCTCAGGATAGCTTGGGACCTTGGCTGGCAAATCAATGTGGTGATGGATAAAGGAGCAACTTCTAAAAGGCACTGAGGGATGGGGCCAACCCCTCTTCCCACATTGCCCTCCCCATCTCTTCCTTCTGTTCCTTGCCCTTCTCAGCTCTGTAGCCTAAGCGGTTTTTTGTGGCAACAGGATGAGGAGAACAAGTTTGGCTTGGCATCTGGTGGTCTGGTTTTTTGTTTTTCTGGGTGAGATCTGTACTTCTGCCTTGGGGCCAGCTGATAATGTGTTTCCACTTCCTTTCTGCTTTCCATGGTCATGATTTAAGTTGTGCTTTTACTCCAGAAGAGTTGGATGAAAATGTTTCAAGCAAGCCATGTACCTGAACGATTTCCTACCTTTTTCTCAGGGATAACTTCTTGTTTAGCACTGAAACAGTGTGAGGGCAAATCTCCTCTTAAGATGCAACCTAGTGATGGTTTCTGCTGTCCACATACCTTGCACACAGTCTCATTGCTGGAAGGTTTTTAGCTGAAACATGAAGCAATTTCATTGAGTTTGATGCCATGTCAGATGATGTGAAAGCTCTGTCTTTTTAGTATTTGATGTTTGATGGCCGTTACACACATGCAAGCTATCACTTGATATCACAGTGTTGTTATGTTTTGCCAGGTGTGTTCAATCAAGGTTGCTAGATGCCACCTTTAATTTAAAGGGCTAGTCCAAATTCCAAAACTACAATCTAATTGCAACTCAAAACTGGAAAAACAAATGCTTTGTGGGTTGCACTGACTTAGATTTAGCTCTAACAGTACAGCGGAAATGGAAGTTATAGGATACTACCAGGTTTTGATCCAGCACTGCTATAACACACACCTATTTCCACCAGCCATTGATTCCTTGCAAGTATAACCTTGCAGTTCTGTGGACCCCAAGACACTAATATTTCATTCATCTCACTGGTGTCTAAAATGTTACATTCTGCCATGAGACAAACTAAGCTATGTAGAACCATATTTGAAGGGGGGGGGGGGATTGTGGTAAACATGCTCTTCTGAAAAAAATGGGCTGGAAAGTACAATAAAATATCTCATAGTAGGAAAGAGACATTGTTTTGGTTTTTGTCCTCTATCTAGAGACACATAAAACCTAATGAAAAGTCATGTTGCGAGGTATCAGCACTATGGACAGTTCACCCTTGGTAAGTCTATAAAATGGTACAGGCAGTTATCTAAGCTGGGTAAACAAATTTGTTCTATCAAGCAGCACACATTGAAGTATTAAACTCAGCGATGCTCCTGGAGGTCATGTATATCCAGCAAGGTAATGGAAAGCTGGTAACATCTGTCTGTTAATCTACAGGACTTCAAAGGTTCTTGCTCATGGCATGAACTAAGAAAAACAACTTACAATGGCTAGTTTTATGTTTATTAAGGTACTCAAATCATAATAACAATGGAACTTTCACCCCATCCCAAAAGGCAGTCTAATACTGCATCTATCAGTTCCTGAGTTTTTTAAAATTCTTGATTTATCTTGCTTGAACATGTTAGTTTTGTAGATAGATAGATAGATAGATAGATAGATAGATAGATAGATAGATAGATAGATAGATACTTTGGCATTTAGTGGCAATGATAGCAGATTTATTATGAAGCACAATTTTACCCAATTAGCCAGAAGAAGATGGATAGATTCTAAAAGTTGAGAAAATGAAACAAGGCAAGTAATAGTCACATTGTTTCATACATATTACAGCAACCCCAAATTTCTGTGTTGTGTTGTACTACAGTGGAGGGACATTTAAGGAAGATAACTCTTCCTTATATTTTGTGGCCATCCTGCAATGGCACATGCATTGATGTGTGAAAGGTAGTCATTCCCTTGGGCATCATTCCAGAAGCTTGTGGAGTTACTGTTCTTGGGCTTAAAATAGCTTTGTCTGAGGGTCAATCTTTATGTGATGTTTTTCTTCCACAGAGGAAAATCTGCAGAAAATCTGCATCAGAACGAAACATCTGCACGGATCCCCCCCCCAGGAGAGAATAGAGTACCCTACTTGCAGGATCGTTCTGTGTGAATTTGTGTTTTCCTATGTATACTTCTGTGGCAGAAACACATTATCGTGGAGTCAGTCCTCCCTTTCATTAGAAGAGAGAAATGATGGTGGCCCATTGTGGGTTAAGGGTGGCACGCAAAACCTGGGCAACTGTGAGGGTGGGACCTTTGCTTCCCTATGGCACCCACCACAATCCTTTCCCTTAGGAAGGGTGCTCAGGAGAGGTGACAGGTGGGTGACAAGGGGCTTTATGTGGGAGACAGGGTAGAAAGCATCTCTCAGGGTGGGAGGTTGGGAGAAGAAACAGAAGTTCCCAGGTGAGCGCTGGGAAGGCCTCCTTTTCCATATATTGATAAAGGATATGATACAACTATGATAGAGGACTTTTATATCTACTTTTTTCTTTTTCTTTCTTGCTTTTTATTCTCTAATTTTTGCTCCTCTTTATCTTTCCCTCTTTTTTTATTAGTTTGGTTTTTATTTTATCCTATGCTGAAAACTTTCAATAAAAGTATTTTGGAAAAAAGGAAGGGTGCTCAGGGGAGGAGCAGATCAGCCATGGCAATTCTGGTATGGAAATCCAGGCTAATATTTTTGGGTAGATAAGAGCTTAAATATCAGAGCATGGCTCCTTCCCTCCCCATTGATTCCATCTTAGAAGTTTTGATTTGATTTAGCGGGACTATAGAAACAAAAATAGTTGTGGCCATTGTACTCCAGAACTGCAGTCTCTTCCTGGTTGTTTTTGTCTGCTGCTTCCTGTGTGTTATTTAGCAGATGAGCACGGATCAATGTACAAACCAACCTGAAGAGCATGACAGGGTGTATCTAGTCTGGTCCCTAATGCCTCTTTACCAAGAAGGTGATAGCAAAGTGTATACGCATCATGAAACCTGGGGACACATCTGCCGCTCCTCCATGCTTCAGATTCATCTGCAGTCTTTTCATTGTGCCAGAGGAAAAGAGGTAGCAATGCTAATAGGCTTCAGACACAGGTAAGCTTAATCTGCTTCAAGACAGAGAGCAGTAATTGGTTACAATTAGGGAAGTACAGCCTGAATACAAATCTGACTGGCCAGCAGGGGTTTTGGTGCTGTTTAGAAAACTGAATTTTTGCTCATGGTAGGGGGAAACAGAGAGTTGACCTGGTTTTCTGGGTTGAGGCTACTGCAGAAACAGAACAGTCTTTCATATGTGGATGCTCTTGTATTGCTTCATTCGCAATCTACTCTGCCCATGTTGTGGAAGCTTCTAAAGAGAGCTTATAAGCCATCCATAGGTAATATTCTTCAGCACTGTTTGCTTTCTTGCAGTATTTTTTTTTATAAAATTTTTATTGGTTTTTCACCATTTACATAAACACAAACAATACACAATACAAACATACAAACACATAAACAGACATGTATAATTTCAAATCCTTTTTTCTTAAAACTTACTTTGCCGACTTCCCCATGTTACTGGTTTCAGAACTCACAGGGTTAAGGAGTTCTGTGGTGACGTCTCTTACCTGAGGCGTGGTTAGAAACTTCTACGGGAGTGGCTTGACTCCGAGAGTTTCATTCTGGTTTCGTTTTTACGGAGAGAGGACGCAAGATGGGTCAGTTCTCGCCAGGTTGATTTAAGAGCTGTTTTACTTCATGATTAAAGGCTAAGAAGATAAGGAACGCCTGTGTGTTTGGATTTATTACCACAAGCTGCAATTGCTTCACCGCTGTGTTTACTCTGCTAACGGCAAGAGGCAGAGGCCGGAAGGATTTTTGGATCAGCACGGACAGACAGCAGAGCTGTGCAAGGGGAAGTGTGCTGGACATGGTTGTTTTTTATGGCACACATGGCAACTCTGACCTCTCCGTTGCCATAGGTTATGGGCAGTTTGCCAAAGCTTTGAAGCATTGCAGGAACGTCCCACATGTGTGGGGGAGCCAGCAGGAAAGTTGCTGGGGCCAGCCGGAGCTTTGCTGTCTTTGAGGCTGGAAGGAGCTCGCTGGGAAGAAGAGGTCTGCCTGAGCCGATCTGCCGGAGGCCGGAGGAAGCTGATGCTGTCGTGAGTAAGCTTACCCCGGGGGAGGAGGAGATGGCTCAGTCCCAGGAACATGGCTTTGAGCTTAAGCTGCCATGTGAGAAGTTAACAATCCAAACGTGGCTGGAGTGGAGTTATTTAGCAGAGTTGTCCCTAGTTGGAGCCAATCTCTGGGAATTGGTCACACCGATGTCTACGTCAGCTGAGGCAGTTGCAAGCCAAGCTGAGGAGCGTGTGATGGCGTTTTTGGCTGAGAATGTAAGTGCTGATTTGAGGCCTATAGTTCTGGATGCAAGGAAACCTGAGGTCGCTTGGCTAGCTCTACAGGAAGTGTGCAACGCTGGGGGCGGAAGCAAGGGCCGGGAGATGGCTGCATCAGAACAGGGGAGGCCAGAGGGCACTAACCACCTTCGTGGAAGCCGGTGCACAGCTGGGAAAGGCTGTGGGACCCCAGAGGGGGGCAAAGAGACTATTACTACTGCTGCTGTTGCTGCCAGTTTTGCAGGGTCTGAAAGCTGCGCTGGTGATGCAACGTGTCTGCGTGAGGAGCTTGGAGAGAGGCAAGCTGCTGGGAGCCCTTTACCGGCCACTGGGGGTGCAGGAAAGCGTCCTGGGAGCCCTGGAAGCAGTGGGGGGGCGGTGAGCTGTAAAAGCACAGAAAAGCCTCTTTTTCCAAAGGCTGCCAAGAGCTGTTTGCGTCGAAAGTCGAAGCCTGGGAAACAGAACACTGCTAGATGCGTCAAGGTCAGCCATCTGCTGCAGAGGGAGATAACGGCTGCAGAGTTGTCTGGGAACTCTGAGATAAGTCTAGTCTTCAGAGCAACGCAGGATGTTGCGGTTTCGGACGCTGCCAGGGACAGAGGCAGCGGGACGTTTGTTGGCATGGCAACGCTACAGAACAATGCCAGCAGGGACACAGCTGTGAAGTGGATTGTTGATTCAGGAGCGAGTCATCACCTGATTGGAGAGACATCTGCTGGGAAGCTGCGGAACTGCAGGGCTGTGTTTTTTCCTTTACAGGAGGAGCTAAATGTCTACGTTGTGCCGGGACTGAAGTGTTGTCTTTTATCTGTATCAGCTCTAATGAAGCAGGGATACAATGCTCGTTTTGAAAATAACACCTGTTCTATTTTCAGAGGAGGGAGACAACTGGTCAACATGCAGAGGGAGAACAATGTCTTTGTTCTGGAGTCACCTCTGGAGGGTGGTGGGAATGCTGGAAAAGCACAGGTGCAGTGTGCTAAGGTTCCCAGTCATGTGCAAAAGTCGCACAGGTGCACAAAAGGGTGCAAAATCACACAATGTGGGAGGAGGTCCCAAGGGTGCAGGGCATGCAAAGGTGCAAAGGTACTTGGTTTTCCCGGGTTTGGGAGGGTAACCAAAGAGCCCTTTGAGCTGGTTCACACAGATCTGTCAGGACCCAAGAGGTCTGAGAGTCTGGGTGGGGCCAGGTATGTGCTGTCGCTGACAGGTGACCACAGCCAGGTTGGCTGGTGTTTCTCTCTCAAATCACAGGGGGAGGTGGCGCAACTGATCCAGGATTGGGTTGCGGAGGTGGAACGAAGTTTCTCCACCAGGGTGCAAGGGTTCAAGAGCGACCGAGGGTCACAGTTTACTGGGTCTGCTCTGGAGGAGTTTTTCAAGGAAAAGGGAATACGTCACCAAGTGACGGGTGCAAAGTCTCCTCAAGGGGAGGAGAGGGAGGAAGAGGCTGATCCCGGTGACGGGGACCAGGTCCAGAATCAGGGTTCAGATCCCGGTGATGGGGACCAGGTCCAGGGTCAGGGGTCAGGGCAGGTTTGGGCATCTCCAAGGGTTGTGAAAGGAATGTCCAGGTGTGAGGCTTCATCTCCGGTAAGCGTAATGGAGAAAGCTCACGGACGGGTTGTCAAGTCAGAGGGGGAAAGGTCTGACGGAGAAGACACAACTGCTGGCCCAAGTGGGTCAGAGGGGTTTCAGGTCACGGGTGCGTGGGAAAGTGTCGCACAGTGTGATTCTGGGAGTGTGGAAGGGATTCAACAATTGCCTGGGATAAATGCCAGTGGGAGGCAAAAGGCAATGGGAGGTGAGTTGAACTCAAAGAGGTCTGTAAACAGGGGTTCACAGTTTCCCTCAGGGTTCGAGACGAGAGGGGGTGTTACTGGTTTCAGAACTCACAGGGTTAAGGAGTTCTGTGGTGACGTCTCTTACCTGAGGCGTGGTTAGAAACTTCTACGGGAGTGGCTTGACTCCGAGAGTTTCATTCTGGTTTCGTTTTTACGGAGAGAGGACGCAAGATGGGTCAGTTCTCGCCAGGTTGATTTAAGAGCTGTTTTACTTCATGATTAAAGGCTAAGAAGATAAGGAACGCCTGTGTGTTTGGATTTATTACCACAAGCTGCAATTGCTTCACCGCTGTGTTTACTCTGCTAACGGCAAGAGGCAGAGGCCGGAAGGATTTTTGGATCAGCACGGACAGACAGCAGAGCTGTGCAAGGGGAAGTGTGCTGGACATGGTTGTTTTTTATGGCACACATGGCAACTCTGACCTCTCCGTTGCCATACCTCCCCTTTCTGCATTCCAATTCCCAAATTTGTTTCAGCAAATCCTCCCCCTTACTTTTATCTAATTTTCCCTTGTTCTTTTCTTTTACTTAATCTTTTACAGCTGTAGTCCCCTGTTTTCTATACCCTCAACATTTTAGCACTCATTAATTTTACAATATTTCTTAAGATAAATTTTAAATTTCTTCCAATCTTCTTCCGCCGTCTCTTTCCCCTGGTCTCGGGCTTTCTTGCAGTATTGGCAGGTTTTCAATTCCTCTGCCTCAGAAAGGGAAATGGTAATTTTTATTCTTATTTTTTACATTTATACCCTGTGTACTTGAGAGGATTTTTTAAATCACCAATCAAGGCAGAAATGGACAATAATTATGTGTTTGAACATATGGCAGTGATACATATTGGAAATAAGAGAGTAGTCCTTCTCTAGGAAATTAGCTTGAAGCCCCAAGAGGTATTTTCCCCAAGTACAATGGGTGTGCCCTATAAGCTCTCAGATATCAGGTGAGATGGCTTTCATCCCGCACCCTCTCACTCTCAGGGAATGTCATGAACAAGGATTCTTCATCCACCACCATGCCTGCAACCAAGACCTTCCAAATCAGAAAATGCAACTTCACCAGACTCATCAGGTTCAGAAGACACTTTCTTGGTGCACTCCCCTAGTCAGAAGCACCAATGAATCTTGAGAACCAAATATAACAGTCAATAGGCTGGGGGGGGGAGGGGGAGGACTGTAGAGACTTTCCATCAGCTCTGTTGAAAGACCAACTTTTGGCTCTTTAAATCTCTCCACTCCACCTTGTCATTACAAGAACTCTGTAGGAATGGCATAGTTCCCGAGTTTCATGTTTCCTCCTTCATCCCAATCCCTTTCCTTTGATGTTTTATCTTTTAGCGTGTAACACTGAGAACTTAGTATTGACATTGGTAAGCTGTTCTGGGAGCCTTTGGGAGGGGCGCTTTCGGGTGGGACAAAAATTCCTTAAATAATTTTGAAAAATGAATAAGGCAACAGCCTTAAAGTCCTAGGTAGTATCTCTGCAGGGCATGGAGGGGGCAATGCCACTACCAAACCAGCACAACTTTAAAGTGTCTGAAGGCATTTATACCCCACTAAAGAAACTGTCCACTTGGCTATAGGCAAGAAGCCTTCAGATAGAGATCTGTCCAAGGTCCTGATCAGTTCTGAATAGTTCTAGTCTGATTTTTGCTCTACTAGCCAAGTTTGGACCTTGCTGACAGAGTGTTCAAGCCCACTTTCATTTTCCTTCTGAAACCTCAGCTTGAGTTCCTGTGAGGGAAAAATGTGGGGTATACTAATAACAACCAGTGCTATTTTTCTAGAAAAAAGAGGTGCAGGAACTCACCATGAACTCTTGTCCTCTTATAATGGCAATGGTGCCCACCTGAAAGGTGCTGGAACTGAGTTCTAGTGAGTTCCAGCTGAAAAAAAGCTGTGATAACAATAACAGCGTGACTCTGCCACATCAGTCACCATGCCACAATTGTGGCATGTTTTCCTAGGAGCTCAGAGCCTAGCAGGGACAGGACATGGAAGGTAGACCACCTGAGAACCATATGCTACTTGCTTTGATCTCCTCAAAGAGGAAAAGAGTTATGTAGAAGTGTATTCAAAAAGTGGAAGCATGTTGAAGAGAATAGTGGTGAGGCTATGAGCTTTAAAATACCGAGTTTTGAAACCCAAATCTTAGTGAGAAGCTCTTGGAAGCATTACAGCAGCCAACAGTTGTGGCCACATTATATTGTCAAAAGTACAAGCTGAGGTTGTTCATAGTACTATTGAGCATGGTCATGCTAAACATTCTTCAAGGAATGGACAAAATTAACTGTTACGTATCCTATGTCATTAATTAAGAAACAGTGCAATTAGGCCTTGATAGAAGTAACTGAATAATTAACTTGATTGATTAAGAAGGTAAGGGCTTGGCTGACTGTCTCATGTGCGCAAAAGTATCTTGCTATGAATGACTTGTTAATGCAAAAAAGCAATTTTTGAGTTAGAGGGTAACATTTGCCCTGCCCTTCTCATCCTCCCAGTAGAGATACCAAAAAATCTTTTGTTTCCTCTTTGTGTAAACATACCATAGTAATTTCTGAAGATGAGGCTTGAATTTGCTTTGCATTGAATCCAGTCTTAATGCAGATGTAAAAGCTGCAGAGGCTGGGGTGTACATTCTGTTTTTCTTCCAAATTGTTTCTGCATTAGCAGTGCACAAGGCATCCAGTGCAGGGGAAAGACTCAACACAGTTCTTCATGTTCGATATGGAAACACTCCTGGGCCTAGCTAGCAAAACTAGACATGACAGGAACACAGAGCATATTGTTCCCCGTTCATCAAGGTATTGTGTATTATAGTACAACATGGGACACAATGCCACCCACCCTGTGGATTTCACTGCTCCTGATACATATTATTGTGGGGATTGGAGAAACCCAGGATTACGCTCATGGAAACTGTCTCTGAGCCTTACCTACTTTTACTATGATGACAAAAGCCCATGACTATTTAAAAAATACAGTATATTAAAATCAGTTCAAAGCAAATTACAGTCGAGAATAAATTACAGCCAAGGGAGGAGAAGAGAATGCTAGCCACCTTAAGAGCATTTGTGCTGAAGGGTGGAATTTTATATATATATATATATATATATATATATATATATATATATATATAGGTTTTGGTGTCTTCGGGTGTCTTCCCGTGTAAGAGTTGGGGTGTCTAGGCGACGTTTCGACGAGGTCTCACTCGTCATCTTCAGGCTGGTGCTTTCGGCTTCTTGTTACTAGAACAGAGCAGGATCTCAGTGTTTGAGTTCCTATAAATACTGTTGAGGGGGTGTGGTGTATAGCCTCCAACGTTCTGGGCAGAGAGGAAGTTCCTAGGTTAATGTGCCTTTTCTTCTTTTGTTCATTAATTACTTGAGGGATATCTTGAGTGATTACGTCGCCTAGACACCCCAACTCTTACACGGGAAGACACCCGAAGACACCAAAACCTACATTCCTGTACCCGTGAAAATCTACGAAAGCATATATATATATATATATATATATATAAAGGGGTTGCTCATTTGTCCATTTGTTCTCTATGTGTTCGGCCACCTCTTGATATATCACCACCAAATTCATCATGGGTTCCTGAGGTAGGCACAGCAAGTCTTCATTGATGTTTGAATGCCAATGTCTTTGTTATGACTTCACCCATTTCAGGTGCCTCTTAATATATCATTGCCACACCTGACATGAGGGTTATTGAGGTGGGGGTGGCAGCCTTTGTCAACGTTTGGATACCAGGTGCCATTTTGAATCAAGATGGCAGACCAAAATATCAATTTGGCATGACTTCACCCGATTTCTAGCAACTGGTATTCTGAGGCATACATCCTCTGATAGTGGAGGAAAATCCAGGCATTGCAACAAGCAGTCATCGTGTCTAATTTTATTCTACACCCATACAAGTTGTTGGTCATCTTTGGGAATAACTTTCATAGATTAACTATGTTCTGTGTGAAGAAGTTTGTATTCTGGACTCAGGAGAGTCCAGGGGCAGAAGAGGTCTGCACTGAGAGACCTGAAAAGATCCTTTCTGAACATTGACCAGGCCAACTAAAGCAGTTTTGGGGGTTTCAAGGTGTCTTGTTTTGCCTCCTGCAATGCCTAGTAAACACACACAAAAAAAGGTGTTAAATCACCAGTCTTCTCCTCCGAAGCAAACCAATCCCACAATTTCTCACAGCCTAGAGAACCAGAGGGCATAAGATATTGTCTTGGATTTACTGGAGTTGGATATTTTTTGCCTTTGCTGCCACTTTGGGTCTTCCAAACGGGAGGGCAAAGCAGGACATGCATCTGCTGGGACTGACTGCATGTATATTATTTATCAAGAGGAGGTAGCGCAGTACATCCATATGGCTCACTTGTTATCTTGATGAGCATAGTCAGAGCTATCAGTCTGAGCAGCAGGCGCCACTGGGAAAGGACAGGGAGTCCTCTATCCCCCTGCTTGACACCCTGAGGTCTTTACGCACTGGAGAAGCAAAGCACTATAAAGAGAGCAAGGACAAAAACTTATACATGGAGGTCCCAGACTGTCATCACTCAGACTGCAGATCTCTGTCGCAAACAGCTATTTTGCTGTTGTGGACTGCCGCTATGCTTTCATTTTCTTCTGCTGTTGCTTTCTATTTGGCATGAAAGTTGGGGGGTAGTATCTGGAGGTGTAGCCCCCCATTAGAATTCCCCATGATGTGGCAGATGAAGATGATGGACTATATGGAACTTGTTGAACTGACCGGGAGACTCTGAGAGAAGAGACGGTGGAAGAAGACTGGAAGAAGTTTAAGGAATATTTGAAAAAATATGTTAATATTTAAACCTTAGAATAGCTTTGGAAGTGGATATAGGCTGTAGGGTTAGAAGTAGAAGATAGGTTATTTTAAAATAGTATTATTTGTAAGTGATAAAATGTGAAGTTATTTTAAGTGTGATTAAAAAAAAAAGATGGTTAGAAATTATGATATTTGTGAACTGCTAAAGATGAAGTAAAATGAAAATCAGATAGGTGGGACTTGGGGAAGCCCACTTAACAATGTTTAGAAAAATAAGGATATGACAATAATTTGTTCGTATTGTTTGTCTTTTCTGTTTGTGTTTTTTATTTGTGTTATAAAAGGCACAAAAATTTTTTTTGGGGAAAAATAGAATTCCCTATGATGGCCAGGGCTGTCAACATGGCACCCACAAGCACTAGTGGGCCTGACAATGTTTCCTAATGTAGCACCCTGCTTGTGGTTAACGCTTAGCTGGAATGAAATATTCAACGCAGCAGTAGAGAAATTAAAATAATAATTTATTTGTCAGACAAATAAATGAGAGACACAGTGGTATATGGTTACCAATGCTCTGCCCTTCCAGCCCTGATGGCCAGTGCTTATATTCCCTCAGCCCAGCCCCCTTGCTCCTCCTTTGGCTGTCTCTGTCCAGTCAGCCTGGTTGAAATTCCTATTGGCTGTTTGCTAGAACCAATCATAAAAGATACACCCATTTCCTATTGCCTTTTATGGGAGACAAAGAGCTATATTTCCTTCTATCTATAAATGGCAAACAAGTAGTCATATATCTTACATTTACCTCAACCAGGCACCTTAATTATTAGATTATCTTTGGCCTATTGGCCTATTGCCCTATTGCCCTATTCACTGCAAACCAGATGGCTAATTGTTCTAATTTTATCTTAAACAGAGGTCAGAGATCTTCACATTCTCACGCATCATCAATGAAAGATCTCCTTCTTTGGAGGTTTTTAAGCAGAGGCCCCGACAACCATATGTCAAGAGTGCTCTGATGGTGTTTCCTGCCTGGCAGGGGGCTGGACTCAATGGCCCTTGTGGTCTCTTCCAACTCCATGATTCTATGATTCTATGAAATAAGAATCTAACATAAGAATCTAACATTTCTTACTTTTTAAATCTTTTGCATAATTACATTCAAGCCAATATATTTCATACAGAACATATATAGATTTTTAGTAGAAAAGGAAAGGCATTTTCAAAGTAAAAAGAAACTTAAAAACACTTTCCAAAAGCCACTTCAGAGAGTAGCCCCCCTTTCCCTGCTGAAACGGCTGCTGTTTCTAAAAGCAACTTCTTCAATTTACCCTTTAACCTTATGAAAATGTGGCTCAAGTTTAATGGGAGGCATAATAATTCTTACTATTTACCAACTCTTAATTGTGTTTTTATAGCTTAATTGTATTCTGTAATTTGTATGGTCAGTGTGACCTTTTGCTCCTAGCTTGTAATTTCCTTTTACAACCCTGAAATATTGTTAGATCAGTGGGGCCTTTGTTCAAGATGAGCATCTGCCGATGCACCCAGCTGCCTGGCATGAGAGATACAAACATTTACAAATATATATTTTTAAGCTCATTTTAAAATGCAGATCTTGATCAGATGTCTCATAATACAGATCTTGATCAGATGCCTCATTAATGCACCCACAAAATGTCTCTCAAAAATCCACAACAGGTAAGAACTGTTTGCTCTTCCTGTCCGGTTCCTGTTTGCACTCACTCAGCCTTTCCTACCCCTAGCATGCCCACATTTCACTGCAGCACCAGGCTATACCAATCTCTGGTTTTGGTCCACTTCCCCGCCCACCCCTTGCCCTAAGATCCATTCACATCCACATGCCTATCATGATCAAGCAGATCAGCCCATGATGCTGTTGCTAATGTTGAATAATGGCCAGCAAGACATCATGGAATGGCAGTGTAATGGAAGTCCCGGGTAAAACAAGAATTTATGGTACAATACAGGCAAAATTCCACAGAGTGATGTAGCTCTCAGTATGCTGAGCTAGAGATTCACTCTGATTGGCTGCAGGTCTAGCTAGCCAGAAGGGGGTGGAGACAGCACTTTGAGAGGGAAAGGGAAAAGACAGTTTGTTTTGTTTTTTTAGTTTTGTTCCTGGCATCCGACTTGTTAGCAGCATAACTTCTGAGCTGTGTAAAATCCACCCTGAGAGAATACCGCATTTAGATCCAGAGAAGGGCAGACTCTGAGCTGGAGGGTTAGCTTGAAAGACAGTGGCTGTTGTCTTTCAGTGGTATATACAGACATGTGAGAACTGGGAAGTTGGATTTTGGCAGAGGGGGAGTGGAATTGTGAGGAAATGCACTACTTAAACCCCAGTTTAGTCGAAAGGGGATATGTCTTCTAGTGAGAGAAGAATAATCCTAAACCAGTTATACGGGGCGTGTACTTTGTTCTCCTGGTCTGTTATATCGCGTTTAACAGAGGAGCCTCAGGGGTGAGATTTCTAAAGGTTAGGAATCTGAAGGACAATAGGCAGGTTAATACTAGCCTGACAGAAAGTCAGTTTCCGAACCCACAAGTTGTTGAAACCTAAGCTGTAACACCTCTGTGTGATAAGTTTACGTAACAGAAGTAAATCTAAGCTGTATACTTGCCATCTTATTATGAAGCCTGCGACATCTACTGAATTATATATATATATTTGCCTGATTCTTTAAAGATCTCCAACTTTTTACCATTCTTGTTGTGAAATAAATCTTTTTCTGTTTAACTTTCATAGAACTCAAAGTGCCAGGTTGTTGTTGTGGCTATATTAAATAAAGGCACACTCTGCATCTGTTCTGGGGCTGAGTCATATACCCAAGAGACAATGTTTCTTGGAAGGTAGGACGGCATTTTAAACCAAGCCTAAGAGCTACACACGCTACCACAAGGCTAACTACATTGTTTCAGGTTCCCCAGCACTGGCAGTGAAATCCACTTCAAGTAGGGGGAAAGGTCCAGGGTCCACAGCAACAGGAACCAAGGCATCCATGTGTCTGTCTTTACGAAAAAGGAGGTCCTGTAGTGGTTGCCTCTGGAAGTGCTTGGTGGAGGAAACAGGGACAACTGCGGTTTAGAAGGAGGGAACCATGATTGTGTTTATATTTTATGTCTAAAATGGGGTTATGTCTGTTGGGAGTAAAGCATCAACGCTTGCAATAAATTTACCTATACTACATTGACATGTCATCATCAGGAAACTTCTAGGGCTGGGACACTTTAATGGTTCCATTATGAGAATGGTAATGATTCTGATCTTATATGGGGTTCCAAAGCAATCTTCCCAACCAGGTTTTGTGCTGGCGGAGGCCTAGTTATAAGCTTGATGTCCTCAAGCCATTTTCTAGGCCAGCATTGAGCGTTATATTTGAATCAGGGAAGTGTAATCAGTGAGCACTCTTCACAGCTTCTTTTTCCCTGTGAACTGGAAGGGGAAATTGTTAGGGTGTGAAACCTAAGACGCTGGCAAGTTAGCAATGTCATGTGACTTTAAGTAGTCAAGCTCGTTAAGTTGTTAAGTTGTTAAGTTGCTCAGTATATAAAGAGTGTTTGTTTTCTCTGTGTTTGGGGCGTGAAGCAAAAATGTCCGAAAGCTCCGGAGGTGTTTCTGTTATCTTTCTGCAATAAACCTGTCTTTGGAAAGACAGGCTTCCCTGTGTCGTTATTTCTTTGCTGCTGAGACTCTGAAGACTTGTACTGCAACAAGAATCTCTGCACTGGACTTAATTAATGCTCTGCAAAGAGAGCTGTTGCTGGTGGCGCAACGGAAGCGTTTACTGGACCAGTACAAACTCTCTTAGGTTATGGACTCCTTCTACGTTTCTACAGCTGTATTGTGTGCAGAGAAAGTGAAAGCAGCTTTCGGATGAGAGAAGACCGGCTTGGTCGTAAATCCAGCTCTTAAAGGAACTGAGAGGCTGGAGGCGTCTGAAAAGTGAGTAAGACAAATCCCAAGGGGAAAGAGAAGAAAGGGCACACAGAGGGAGTAGCAGCAGACCCCAAGAATGGCAGTGGAAAATTTCCAGGTTCCCTTTACAAAGTTGAACTCTGCTAATTACGTGCAGTGGTCTAAGAGGGTTCAAGTCTGGTTGGAAGCCAAAGAAGTGTGGGCTGACTATGTCCAGAGGCGAAAGCCGTTTGTGGCTGTTGCAGCAGATGCCACAGCAGAGCAACAGGCTGCTGCACATGCCCAGAACAGGGAACATGATAAAATGGACACTAAAGCTAGATGCATGTTGATGGTATCGATAGACGATTCCCAATTACCTCATGTGGAAAATTTAAGGTCTGCATTTGAAATTTGGGAAGCTCTTAGGCGAATTCACCATAGAGCCACGCCCGGAGAGAAGGTGAACATTATACGTGCTTTGTATGAGTTGAAATTGAAGCCAGGGGATAGTGTGGTTGAACACACGTCACAGATGACTGAGTATTTCAACCGACTGTCATCTTTAGGTGTGAATTTTCCTGAAAATATTAAAGTTTATACTCTGCTTAGCAGCCTGCATGCAGAGTTTGAAAACTTAGTACTAACTTTACAAGTTTTGCCAGAGGACCAGCTGAATATGAATTATGTGACTGGTAGATTGTGTGAGCAAGAATATCAACATCATCGAAAACGTATTGATAATTCAAATACCCCAAGGGTTGGATGTTCAGATAATTCCCAGTGTGGGGAAACTAGCAGGCAGAGCTGTAAGGAAGCCTCACAAGTGTCTGCTATGGCCAGCAAGTCATGTTTTCGATGTGGTAGCAGGTTTCATTTGATAGCAAAGTGTCCAGAAAAGCAACAGGAATTTCAACAGTCCAAGGCCAGTTTCCGGAGTTACAGAGGAAGACGACGTGAGAACTACAAGAATCAACAATCCAGAGGGGGAGCAGGTGCTGATAAGGGACTATCTGCAATGGCAGCACAACAGAGTCCTAAAAGGAGCCAACAAACCTTGAAGTGGATAATTGACAGTGGAGCAAGTCACAGTTTAGTTCCAGCGACATCTATTGGCTGCTTGATGAACTGCAAGACATTGCCAGTTGCAAAAACCGTGACTATAGCAGACAATAGTAAACGAGAAATGAACCTTAAAGGCACAATTTATGTTAACTGTTTGCAAACTAACCTTCCTGTTTTTGTTCTTCCAGGAATGAAGAATGGACTTTTGAGTGTGTCATGCCTGGTAAAAAGTGGTTTTAAGGTTGAGTTTGAAAATGATGTGTGCACCATTTCGAAACAGGGAAAGGAGCTAGTTAAAATTCCCTGTGAGGATGGGCTTTTTGTTTTGGATGAAGAGCAGTTAGCAGCAGGTAGATGTTCAACAGGTGAAGCGCAAGCTAAGTGTGTAAATAAGGCTCCTCATACAGGTTGTGCACATCTACTACACAGAAGGTTAGCTCATATATGCTTTAAGTATGTAAGCAAGATGCCAGATTTAGCTGAGGAGTGTAACATTAAACCCTGTCCAAATTTTCTGGATTGTTGTGCTTGTAAACATGCTAAGGTTAAGACATGTAACTATCCTAGATCTGATAGAGTAAGCAAGAAACCCTTTGAACTTGTGCACACAGACGTGTGTGGCCCTATGCCAGTCAAATCGCTTGGAGGTGCGAGATTTATGCAAATTTTGGTGGATGACTTTTCAAGGGCTAGTTGGGTTTTCTTTCTGAAAGAAAAATCACAAGCAGCTTCCATCCTGATGGATTGGATTGAAGAAGTCGAATGTAAATTTGACACCAGGGTACGTAAAATACAATCAGATCGTGGTGGGGAATTTGTGAACCACACGCTGGAGACATGGTTAAAAAGGAAAGGTATAGTTCATAGACTTACCAATCCCTATTCACCACAGGAGAATGCAGTTGCCGAAAGAAAATTTCGAACATTACAGGAAGCCATTACTGCTTTGCTGTTTGATTCTGGACTTCCACAGCGGTTTTGGGCTGAGGCTGCACTGTATGCGAATTATACTTTTAACAGAGTGTACAATAGCACAGTAGGCAACACTCCTTACTTCATGCTATTTGGAAAAAAACCAAAAATTGATCATCTAAGAGTTTTTGGATGTCGTGCTTATGTGCTGGTGCCTATGGCACAACGTAGGAAAGGCGATCCTAGGTCTAAAGAAATGATTTTCTGTGGTTATCAAGCAAACACAAAAGGTTGGAGATTTGTGAATGTAGAAGGCAATCAAACGAAAATCACAATCAGCAGAAGTGCGGAATTTTGTGAACAGGATGGTTGGAATAAAATTCATGGAAATCCTGACATACTATTTGATGTGGTGAACAGTAGCAATGAAACTCAGGCCCCAGGGCAGGTATTAGTTCCAGAACAGACTGAGGAATTTAAGTCTGAGGACGAGGGTGAGAAATTGTCTAGTTCACCCAAGTCTGTAAAGTCAGAATCTTCTAGCTCTAAAAGTTCACCTGTACAGCAAGAGAGACGTGTAAAGTCAGAATCAGAAAGTTCTTCAACTACTAGTGACAAACAGGTGACGACTAGTGATTCTGGGTCAGAGGGGGAAACTGAAGGAACATCGCAGGAACTGTTAAGGCGTTCTAAGCGTACCAACAAAGGTAAACCTCCTGAAAGGTACCAAGCTATCAGTGTTTGGGCTGGTTTGGCAAATTGCGAACCTGAAAGTTTTGAGGAGGTTGAGCAATTACCCCAGGAGGAGGCCAGTAGATGGCGTGAGGCCATGCAAAAGGAGTTGAATTCTATGAAAGAACTGGGTGTGTTTTCCATCACCAAACTGCCAGAAGGTGCCAAGGCAGTAAGTTGTAGGTGGGTGTACAGGATAAAGACAACAGCGATGGGGAAACCAGAGTACAAAGCAAGGCTTGTAGCTCGAGGTTTTACACAAAGAAAGGGGTTACATTATTCCGAAGTCTATGCACCCACTTCAAGGAGTGAAACCCTACGGGCACTATTAGCAGTTGCTGCTCAGAAAGGGTTCAAAGTGAATCAATTTGATGTCTCTACAGCTTATCTTCATTCAGACTTGGCTGAAGAGCTCTATATGGAGCTATCGCCAGGATTGAAAGTTGGTAAATCAAATCAGGTATGGAAACTACATAAATCTATTTATGGACTCAAGCAATCTGCTCATAATTGGAATGAGTGTTTGAATGACGTTTTGGTAGGCATTGATTTTAGCAGGAGCAAGGCTGACAATTGCTTATATTTCAGAAATTCAGGAGATGCTAAAGAATCTTTGCTTGTTTATGTAGATGACCTGATTTATACTTCAAAGACACAAGAACAAGTAAAAAAAACTAGCCAAAGAGTTAAATAAACACTTCAAAGTTAAGAATCTTGGTGATGTGAAGGTCTATCTTGGTGTTCAGATAGATAGGACCAAAAATGGCAGTTTTCTACTGAATCAAAAAGGCAAGATATTGCAAATGTTGAAAAAGTTTAACATGACGGAGTGTGCAGGTGTTAGAACACCAATGGAAATGGGTTTTGTAAAAGACAATGAGTTCAAGGATAGTGCTGAATTCAAGCGTGCTGAAATTTTTCAGTCAGCACTGGGAAGCTTACTTCATCTTTCGCAATGGAGTAGACCAGATATTGCTTACGCTGTTAACTTACTCAGCAGAGAAGCTTCGAAACCTAGTGTAAATGCATGGAAAGGAATTCAAAGAGTGTTAAGATATTTACAATACACCAAAGATTTTTGTCTTGAATTATCTTCGGAAGGACAAGCACAGATTACTTGTTGGACAGATAGTGATTGGGCAAATTTAAAAGATAGAAAATCAGTGTCTGGCTGTGTAATAAAATTTGGTAACTCTCTGATTGGGTGGAGATCCAAGAAACAGAACCTGATTGCTTTATCGTCAACAGAAGCTGAGTTCTGTGCCTTGTCAGAGTTATGTAGAGATCTAGAATTTTACAAATACTTGGCACAAGAGATGTATGAAAAGGCCATCACTCCAATCTCTGTATGGGGTGATAATCAACCGTGTCTTAAGTTAGCACAAAATGGGCAGTTTAAAGGTCGTACAAAACATTTGGATATCCGCTTTCAAAATGTTTGTCAAACGGTAAAAGCAGGAATTGTTAAATTAAATTACTGTCCCAGTCATGAAAATCAAGCTGATGGTTTTACAAAACCGCTTGGGTTTCAGCGGCATGAAAACTTTTGTGAAGAAATGGGTCTGAAGTAATTTTTGTTTTTTGTATTGCCAGCGAGAGGGGGTGTTAGGGTGTGAAACCTAAGACGCTGGCAAGTTAGCAATGTCATGTGACTTTAAGTAGTCAAGCTCGTTAAGTTGTTAAGTTGCTCAGTATATAAAGAGTGTTTGTTTTCTCTGTGTTTGGGGCGTGAAGCAAAAATGTCCGAAAGCTCCGGAGGTGTTTCTGTTATCTTTCTGCAATAAACCTGTCTTTGGAAAGACAGGCTTCCCTGTGTCGTTATTTCTTTGCTGCTGAGACTCTGAAGCCTTGTACTGCAACAAGAATCTCTGCACTGGACTTAATTAATGCTCTGCAAAGAGAGCTGTTGCTGGTGGCGCAACGGAAGCGTTTACTGGACCAGTACAAACTCTCTTAGAAATTGTCTAACTTGGTCTAAGGCAACTAAACTGAAATTCCATGCACATTGACCTGAGCCTAAACCACACTGAATGTAGTGGGACTTTCGTCTTAGTAAAAAAAACCCCCACCTAGGATTGTGCTGAAAGACTCTTAGTGGCCTGAGCATCAAGCCAATAGGTAAAGGGACCCCTGACCATTAGGTCCAGTTGCAGACAACTCTGGGGTTGCGGCACTCATCTTGTTTTATTGGCTGAGGGAGCCGGCGTACAGCTTCTGAGTCATGTGGCCAGCACAACTAAGCCACTTCTGCCAAACCAGAGCAGCACATGGAAACGCCGTTTACCTTCCCGCCAGAGTGGTACCTATTTATCTACTTGCACTTTGACGTGCTTTCGAACTGCTAGGTTGGCAGGAGCAGGGACCAAACAACGGGAGCTCACCCCGTCACGGGGATTCGAACCACCGACCTGCTGATCGGCAAGCCCTAGGCTCTGTGGTTTAACCCACAGCCCCACCCGCGTCCCATCAAGCCAAGAGCTTCCCACAAAACAGTCTATCCTCATTAACCCAATAGTCTCACGGAGTCTTCAGGACAACTTTGCAGAGCTGAGACATTCCCTTGCATTTTCTTCTATTTCTGTTTAAGTATCAACTGCATCGTGTGCCTTCTGTTAATCTTTTCTCTCTCTCCATCTTATGCTAAAGCCCCAAGGATACATTTTCCTGAGCCACCGAGGTGTGTTTTCCCTCTAGGAAGTCCCGTGGTACATCATGTCCAAAGATGGATGTGTAACATCTCTCTGGGTGTTCCGGCTTAAAGTAACCCTTGTGGGGCCAAACCCCAGATGTTTGAATGTGCATGAAGTGTGTCGTCTGCTGTGTGCACCTGGCCAAATTAATTAATCCCGTAATGTGGTTTTGTTTGCGCTGCGGTTAATAGCAGTATGGCAGATGTCAGACAGCAAAGTGTCCATTTTACTACAGTACTTTATAGTCTGCTGTGGTGACAAGGATAGCAAAGCAGTTCAACAGCTATCAGCAGAAGCACATTTTAGGATCACAGAAAACACATTTACAAGAACATTGCCTCTTAAAAGTCAGGGCGGGGGAAATAACTCAAAGGCATACTTGTTCTCTCTCAGCTCAAGTCTAGAGGTGTTTTTTAAAAAGTCCAGGTATAATGGGGCACGGGGAAAAAACACATAGTGTAGTTCTTGTCAAAGCCTTGCCAATCTTTGATCCTGACTGGGCTCAGAAAATGCATTTTTCATCGGGGCACCAAAACATCAATTGGAACAGTTTTAAAGAAGCTTGCACAGCGTTTATGTGATAGCTACGAATGGCAGCCATGTTCTTCAACCATAAGCTCACTAAGTTGCCTTAGGTAAGCCATTGTCCTTTAGCCAGAGTGCCACTATCTACGCATAGGTTATACAAACAGAGCAAGTGAGGTTTCTGCTACTGGAAAGATTCCCATTAGCTTTCCTCTTCCTCCCACAGGGAGGGTATAGGCCTCTCTAGCACAGCTCAGGAGTTTCCCTGTTGGGGGGGTTTCCCCTGTTGGAGAGGTCAGTGCAAATGCAGCAGTAGGGACACCAGACCTGCCAGAGCATTTGTACCACACAAACCTCCCCAATGCCTCCCTCCTCTCCCTCCTGGTAAGCAACAGCAACTCACCTGCAAGGAAGCTAGCAGAACGGTTGCACTCCAGCTCACGAGCCAGATCTGGACATTTGAGAGGACAAAAAAGAGGCAGAGAAAGTTTTTTGCATTAAACTAGTCCGCAGTTTTATTGACAACAGAATAAATCAGTTCCACAAACCTGAAACTAACAAATGCAGAACCAGCTAAAGGGCATCCAGACCAGGCCCCCATCCTCACCCAACTGTTGACAGGCATCTCTGGTACAGTAACTGTCCTATCCTGTCCTTCCCCTTACCTGACGCCAGTGATGTCACTCCACAATTTGGATTTGCCTGGCTCCACCAGCACCACTGGTCCACCTACTAAAGTTGCGATGAAGAAAGAAATGACAGCCAATCTCTCACCCTAGTTTTGCCCTGACAAAATGATTGCCTTAGTGCAACCTTGAATTCCCTGTAGCCTCACTTCTCGCAATGAGGGAACCACCAGAAGGCCCTTGGTGCAGGATCTCAGTGTCTAAGCTGAACAATGGGGTGGAGTCGCTCCTTCCCAAGGCCAACAGCAACACTTTGATTTGTGCTCGGAAATGTACTGGGAGCCAATGTAGGTCTTTCAGGACCGGTGTTATATGATCCTAGTGGTTTCTAGTCACCAGTCTAGCTGCTGCATCCTGGATTAGTTGTAGTTTCCAAGTCACCTTCAAAGGTAGCCCCACATAGAGCGCATTGCTGTAGTCCAAGCGGGAGATAACCAGAGCATGAACCACTCTGGCAAGACAGTCCGCAGGCAGGCAGGGTCTCCGTCAGCATACCAGATGGCACTGGTGGACAGCTGCCTTGATGACACACACCATGAAATCAACAAAAGTTGATTTCCACAGCTGCTAGTCCCAATGACTATGCTCCACCTGCACTATCAGAGGTAGCATGTTTCTGGGTACTGCAAGTGGGCAGAGTGCTTTTGCTCTCAGGTCCTTTTGGGGTGCTTCCCACAGGCATCTACTTGGCCACTGTTGAAGTGTAATGCATGGCTTGATGGGTCATTGACATGACCCAGCAAGGCTCTTCTTATATGAGTGATGTCAGTGAGTTAGGGCTTGAGCTGAACTCTTAAGGATGGGCACACACCTAATGTTTTGTCTTTGCTGCATTTGCTGTTCAAAGGAAACACAAACCACCAGCCTTCGTTCTGAATGGCGGCATGGCCACAGGAATACTCTGGCACTTGGGAGGATAGCGTGGTCTTCTATTGATGCTGCAGCACTGCAACCTGAATTCACCTGATGTGCCACCTCCTGACAAGCTTTACTGCTTGCCCAGTCCTTTCAGTTATAAGCACTGTCAACTTTAATTACAGTGGCTTGGTTCAATGCAGAGTTTACCAATAATTTGTAGTGATCACTGGATCAATCGAGATTTAGTGCCTGCTAGGTGAATGAGTGCAACTAAACGACCAGCCGTGTGTGTGTGTGTGTGTAGATTTTCCTTTTTCTTTGGTTCAGTGAACAAAGTCTTCAAAATGTAAGCTGAAATCTACAGGGGTGATTTCTAATAATAGAACAATGCTTGTACTTTATACCATCATCTGTTAACTTTGGTGTATTTCTTTCTTTCTTTCTTTCTTTCTTTCTTTCTTTCTTTCTTTCTTTCTTTCTTTCTTTCTTTCTTTCTTTCTTTCTTTCCAAATGCCAGTAGACCATGGCTAATGGCAACTGGAGGGAACCACAGTCTGTTCTGACACACTAGCATGTGGGTCATCGTGAAGGAATCTCCCTTTAGGGTTCTCTCTCCTTTCCCACCCCCAACTATGAGGTGAACTCTACCAGGCACTTCGAAATAAATTTATTTAGGATTATCAACCTGGTTAGATGGTGATGGGAGAGATGCGCTGCGGCTCTTGTGGTGAGAGGCTTTGCGCAAATGCCACCTTGAGCAGCGCATGCTGTGCTTTATGCTAAGTTTGCAGTGGGGCTTGTGCAGCCATTGCAGGTTGCCTTTCATTCCAATGTTCACAGAACATTTATTCAGAGACCATGCACAACAGCTGCAAGGATGCTGCTTGCCCAGAGTTGAAAAGATGATAAGGTCCCTACCAGAGCGGAATGGCAGACCAAGTTGTTGGATTATGCAGAGATGGCAAAAATGACCATGAAAATCAGAAACCAGGAGGATCAAAACTTCAACAAAGAATTGGGGAAATTTATACTATACTTGAAAGACCGCTGTAAACATTTGAACTCTTTAGCAGGTCTTAAATAACTCTTGTAATGTTGCATAGACTTTGGATGCAATGGAGAACCAGAAGACTTGAGTAATTTATAATATGCAGCTGAAAAGATTAATTAAAGAACCCATGAAAGGGAGGAGGGAAGTCTAGAGCAGTGTTTCCCAACCTTTTTTGGGCAAAGGCACACTTGTTTGATGAAAAAAATCTCGAGGCACACCACCATTACAGCCCCGTGACGTCACCGCGCAGCGTCACGCCGGGAGGGACGCACGAAAGTGTAACTTTCAATTTTTTCCCTCCCCCTTGCCGGGGAACCTCCAAGCTTTGGGGGTGGGGGGGGGGAGGCAGCAAAGCGAGGGACTGAGGGACTCCTCCAACGACAAGGGTTGGGGAAGAAGAGAAAGGGCTATTCCGCTCCAGTCACGGGAGGGGAATATGTACTGGCCCAACTGGTGTGCGGTCTTCGGAAAGCGGGGTGCGGGAAGGAAGCCTAGGCTCGGGGTCCACCGACCTCGGCGGAGAAAGGCAACAACCGGAGCCGATGACGAGCCGGCGCGTGCGTGCAACGGCTGGCCTCGAGCTCGGGAAGCTGCGCGCGGCGATGTTGACGCGGGGCGCGCTAGAGCTTGGGGGCGGGGCGGGAGAGAGAGAGAAAGAGTTGGCAGCACCAGGCGCTGTTACTTATTGCGCTGCGGACGCTGCCAGCAACTGCGGTGGTTGTGCGGCGGCCGCCGCCGCAGAACGTCCTCGTCAGTCAGCTGAGCTGCCTGGCGGCGTAGGGAGCCGAGGGGCGGGGCTTCCTTTCTGAAGGAGCTGAGGGTGGGGGTCCTCCGGCGCCTTCGGCGAAACGGCGCTGGCCCAGAGCGCTTCTAGGAGGCTGCCTTTGTGCGCTACTTAAAGCCCTCTTTCCCTCCCTCCAGCCCCGTGTCACCTGTGGAAAAGGGGGCTGGATCCAGTGACGCAACTCGGAAAACTGTTAGGGAAGCCAGAGCAGGAAAGTGAGTGGGAGGCGGCGTCGCTGCTTTAACCCACATTTCCTTTTTGAAAGAGAAACCAGTGTTTCCCAACCTTTTTTGGACTCGCCCGCCTCCCTCCAGGCAACATCTCGCGGCACACCAGGCAACATCTCGCGGCACACTAGTGTGCCACGGAACACCGGTTGGGAAACACTGGTCTAGAGATTCGGGAGAATCTTGTGTAATTTTTATTATTTGTGATGGGCCGTTGAGCGTAGAGTGGCGGCTCTGGGTGGGTGTGTCATCGACCACCCTGGCATCCAGTACAGCAACGAGGCCCTCTACAGATGCGATGGCATGCATCTGTCAGACGATGGAAACGATATTTGGTTGGGGGACATCATAGCAGAGATTAGGAATTGGTTACAGGCTTGAAGGTATTGGCGGCGAGCTTTGCTCGAGTGGCGGTTAGGCATTGGCAGGGGTCAATTGTTATGCAAATAAAGGGGGGAAGGAAACGCCATCCCCTTCCCCAAAAGAAAAGGGTAGTCTGGTAGAGGACTCCGGGGGGCGTTGCCTTGTCCGAAACCTAGGGAGGTAAGGGCCTCCGGCACGCCCCAGAGCAGTGACACCCGTTGGGATCCTAGTTGGCGTACTTCAACAGGACTCCCACGGCTTGTGGACCACCCTTCCCGGTCCCCATGCAGGGTAGTCGATAGGAGCCAATGCCTAAGGCCAATACCTTCCAATTCTGTAATCAATAAAGTTGTGGCCTTTTATGCCCATTAACCTTAAATACTGTGTCCAGTGTCTTCATTTCACAAGGGGGGAGGGGACTTGCCACGCAATATGAAGCTGAAAAGATTAATTAAAGAACCCATGAAAGGGAGGAGGGAAGTCTAGAGATTCGGGAGAATCTTGTATAATTTTTATTATTTGTGATTTTGAACATCAACAAATTTGTAAAATCAAATTAAAACTTTTTTAAAAAAAATATATCAGAGACCATGCAGTTGTAGATGTACCTTCACACGTTACTATTACTGTTATCGTTGCTTTTACATTTACATGCCATCATTCCCCCAAAGAGTTAAAGAATGATGAGAGACTCGCGGAACGGATTATTTTCGTCTTGCGAGGCACCACTGTAGTTTGGAAGCTTTGTTATTGACAGGCTGCAGTGACAAAACTTGCCATGTGGGGCAGCGGTCAACAGTTCCTGGCGGAAAGCTGCAGGATCTCCCCCCCACCTCAAAACACACGTTTTCTCAGAAATTAATGGATGAGTATCTGAGGCAGGAGGGAGAAGGAATCCACCCTCTCTCTCTGTCAATAACTTTCCTCAGGCTGTGTAGTGTAGCTATTTACTCACAGAACACATCCGAGATGCCTCCGTCACAGCTTCAAAAGTTGACAGGCCATGTTTTTGGAGGTGGTGTCGCTGATAGTGTGTCTTATGAACTCAGAGTTTTAATCTCTCCCCTGCCATGCTGAAGGAAAGACACATGTCTTGGGGCCCGTCTCGATGAGGCACCATTCACATGATCAGCAATTGCATGAATGACTTTTTTAAAAAGGAAATTGCAGGCTCACTTTTCTGGTATCCAAACAGCCGTCTCACTGTTTTGAAGGGGGAGGGGAGAGGTGTACCCTATTCCTGAAACCAGATATGCTTGAAATGCTATTGTATCTTGTTGCACGGACAGAGGGGTATGTTGATTCATGCAGGTGCATGGTTTGGGAACCTTTAGCCCTGGTTGTGGTTTCGGATCTGCAGGAACAACGCAGGAAGCTGCCTCCTGCCAGGTCAGACACTTTGTCCACCTCTCCCAGTATTGTCTACTCTGATTGGCAAGCAGCTTTCCAGCTGAGCTCTTGCACATCCCTGGCTACCTGAACTCATTCAGTTCCAGTTAGCCTGGAAGCCTTGCCTTCTATGGGGCAGAAACGTGGGCTGAAGGGACTATAACCAGCTAAATTATACCCAGAGTAAACCCACTGAAATGGATGGACCTAAGCCAGCTGTCCAATATTTTCGGTGGATCTATTCTGAGGTCTGACACTGGATACAAGGTCTTCTTTGTAAAGTTCCTTTTCATCAACCTGAACTGCTCTTATGAGTCAGTATGACTTCCACTCTGCCGCATGCATTTTTCCTGTGAAGTCGCCCATCATGCATGATTTCCTTAAAACCTTTGCTTAAGAGTAAATGGTGCCTCCACAGGGCCATGGACTTTTGTAGATAATAATAATACAGTGGTACCTCTGGTTACGTACTTAATTCGTTCCAGAGGTCTGTTCTTAACCTGAAACTGTTCTTAACCTGAAGCACCACTTTAGCTAATGGGGCCTCCTGCTGCTGCTGTGCGACTTCTATTCTCATCCTGAAGGAAAGTTCTTAACCTGAGGTACTATTTCTGGGTTAGCGGAGTCTGTAACCTGAAGCGTATATCAGCGTATGTAATATAATAATTTATTATTTGTGCCCCGCCCATCTGGCTGGGTTTCCTCAGCCACTCTGGGCGGCTTCCAACAAAGATTAAAAATACATTAAAATGTCACACATTAAAAACTTCCCTGAACAGGGCTGCCTTCAGATGTCTTCTAAATGTCAGGTAGTTGTTTATTTCCTTGACATCTGGTGGGAGGGCGTTCCACAGGGTGGGCGCCACTACCGAGAAGGCCCTCTGCCTAGTTCCTTGTAGCTTTGCTTCTCCCAATGAGGGAACCGCCAGAAGGTCCTTGGTACTGGACCTCAGTGTCCGGGCAGAACAATGGGGGGTGGAGACGCTCCTTCAGGTATACTGGGCTGAGGCCGTTTAGGGCTTTAAAGGTCAACACCAACACTTCTGAAAGGTGTGATATATAGGCACTAATGTTGGACAGATGGTTTACTAATTCCCACCCCTGCCTTTTCAGTTATTTAGATTTATGATTTTTGAGACCGATGTTCCTCCCTGCACATTTTTGGCCTCCGATAATTATACGTACATTTCAGAAGAATCTCCTTTTGTTTTCTGTTTCATCCCTTCAGGAGGTAAGGAAAATGCTATCGCCTCATAGCCACCATGCTGTGTATATTTACTTCCCAATTTCATGTGTTTTTCCCCTCCTCCCCCACCCTTAAAATAAAATGTATTAGTTAAGATGAGATGTGTAAGCATTACTAGGGTTGACTCCAAATGTGGTTGAAACACATTGTTAGTCAGAGTCAGTGCAGGGCTTCTGGGATTTTGAATTTCTCACTAGAATTCCCACCCTCCCCTCCTCAAGTGTATAACTTTCCCCAGGAGAGCCTAATTGCAAGGTCAGGCTAAGGTGAGCCTATGTCATCTGTGCAACAGGACAGGAATAGTCTGTCCTGGCCATATGGCTGTTGACATGTTATTTTCCTTGAATCCTTAGGTTAGCTTGTTTTATATACACATGTGTGTGTATTGTATATATATGGGTGTTGAAGCACACATTAAGTTTGCTCACATTCTTTGCACCTGTGTATAACTGCTAATAGGCACTTGCCCTTTTCCGTTTTGGAACGCTCCAGATACCCATGTTATTGTGCATTCATGATTGTTTGGACTTGTGAGGCTGTCAGTTTACAGTCACACACAAACCCTCTTTCAATATTGTTTGTACCTGCAAACGTTTGTTCATTGCTTCATTACCAGTCAGTGCATATCTAGTAACTTTCTGCTGAAATCCTGTAACGTTTTATGTCACAAATGTCCTGGTTTATTTTTGTCTTGCTTTTGATGCTCTGTTGCCCCTCCAGAAAATAATAATAATAATATGTTAGCATTGGGGAAGAACAAACTAAAGCAGACTAGAGCTACTGTTATTGTGTAAAGGGCAGACTTTTAAAAAACAGTTTCATATCCGCCCATCCCCAATCCTTCTGCAGGACAGGTGTCCAAATTTGTTTTATTCAAGCCTAGGAATTAAAAATGTTTTTCTCGCTTTGCATAGCTGCTGTATAGAAATATGTACAGCTTTAGGGTATCATTATTAGGTTACAAGCCTATGCACACTTACTCAGCAGCAACTCTACTTTGTAGACTTTCTCCTGAGTAAACCCTCACAGGACTGAACTGCAAAATAGACATCCTGCTTACGATCAGGTACATAGATTGCATTTTAATAAATCCAAATTAACTGGAACAGATTGGTGATGATGGCATGTATGTGAGGGCAGCACAATTTGCACAATGCAATTTCACAGGCTATTAATTATCCCAGAGTAGTTGTTCTCTGATAATTCCACAAACAAGGAATTCCTGTGGGGGCTGGCCTTACCTTTCTGCTGACTAGTTGGGGTCTGTCACAATCATTGTGGTACTTCAGTGGAATTATGAACTCGGCACACCAGAGATGACAGCTCTGTTGTTACTGTTCTAATAATTTATTGTGACATACCCTGGAGTCCAAGACTGATGACAAAAAGTCAGGACCACTGAGAAAACTGATCATTTTACAGTGTGTAATGGTTCAGAAGTGTGAGCTCCCAGAGAGGAGATCGTGACCCCTTGCTCCTCCTCGGTCATTTTGCTGCTGTGCTGAGCTGAGCTAAACCGTGGTTTGGCTTAGCTTAGCGTGTCATCTGAACCTGGGCTTGTGGTTTAGCTCTCCCAGGCAAACCATGGGCTGTAAACCATACAACAAACCTTGGTTACAGCTTGTGGTTTGCCAGGAGTGAGCTAAACTATAAGCCTGGGTTTGAATGGTACACAGTGCTTTAGCTCAGCATGAAAACAACCATGGAGGAACAAAACAGCCTTGACCTCCAGGAGCCCACATGTTTGCTTGTTTGTGCTAAGCCATGGTTTGGCTTAGTGTTACATGCGAACCAGTGCACTATGCACTCAGGTAAAGTATTTCAGGGTGGATCCTATCAATATGTGCCACTATTTATAGGCTTGGAGAAAAGAAGGTTAAAAACAACAATGAATGTCTGACACCTGTCGTTTCAAGGCTGGCATCTAGAATGTATTATCCAGAAGTCTCTGGACTGGAAGTAGAGAGTGAGACAAAGTTAGGAAGCTTGCTTACAATAGACTTGAGAGATGAGGAACGATAAGGAAGGAGCATTTCCAGAATGTTTACTGCTAAGGGAAATTCAAATGCCTGTTACCACCATTTCCTACCATGTGGAGGATGATTCCAAGGTTCAAGATCAAAATACATCTGGCAAGACCTGTTGGAGAAATCAGAACCTAGGGAACTGCTTTATACAGGAGTTCTTAACTGGTGGGCCATGAAGCAGGAGGTTCATGAACTGATGCAAAAAAATGTACAATAAAGTAAATTGCATGCAAAATTTTGTGTGTATGTGTTTATGTGCATTTTTCTGGGGAAACCATAACTTTCATCAGATACTCAAAGAGGTCTCTGACCCAAACAAGGTTAAGAACCACTGGTTTGCCATCACTGGGTCTCTGGCAGTGCCTGAGAATGAAGTGCCTATCTAGCAGTGCCTGAGAACGAAGCTGAGACCTTCTGCAATCTGCTCTATTACTTTGTTGGGTGGGGTTCAGTATCTAGTTTAAAAACCTGTTGGGGGAAGCAAGAGAATAGAACAAGGAGACACCAGCCCAGCGATAGCAACCAGATGTGTGTGAATCTGAGGAGAAGCTGGCTTGCTTGCTGCCTCCTCAATGCAGAGTGTTTCATTTCCCACTTCATCTTGAGTTTGCCTGCATGGGAAAGATGGCATCATGCTTTGGTAATTTTAGGCAGCACTGGGATGTGTGTCCCGTCCCTGCAAATACAAGGAGCTTACCCCCTCTCTCCACCCCACCTGCCGTCCCCAACTGCTGGACCCCTGTGGTAACTTATCTATTTTACAGATTTATAAACCACTGCAAGATAAAATGCAATAAAATAAAAATGCAAACTCTAACACAATAAAAGCATTTCTACAAACTCTAAAAGCAATGAAAGCATTTCTACAATTAATATTCCATAAAGTGCCAGGATCACACTTCAGGGAAAGCCTTCTGAAACAAAACTGGAAGAGAAGGAACGCCTCACATAACATTATAACAGAATCAAAAAATGGAAATTTAAAAGAAGGCTGAAATCCTAAACATGCTTACTTGAGAGCTAACTCTGTCTAAATCAATAGGACCTCAGATGCTTCATATGGGAGCATTACTGAGAAAGATAGCATTTCTTTTTCCGAAGTCTAGCATCTGAGACAAATCTCAGGGGTGGAGTTAGGTAAGTTACATCCTTACATTTAAAACACATGACTTTCCCCAAAGAATTAGGGGCATAGGAGCCAACTTCTAGGGGCCAAGCTTCCTTCGCCCTCCCCCATAAAATGATTGAGAGGGCCGGGCCCTCACAAAGTTGATTGGATTTGCCATTCAAAGAGTGTTTGTGCTCCACGTCTTGTGATCAGTTATGTGGGGTGGGGCTTACCTGGCCTCCCTCAATATTTTGTTCAAGTTGGTACCCTTGATCAGGAGAACTGTTGTTCACTCCCACAGAGCTACAGTTCCAAGCACCCTAAACCAATGGCAGTTCCCAATATTCTTTGGGGGAAGCCATGCAGTTCAAATGTAGGTTGCTGTGGTTGTGGCAGTAGACATTGGATTTAATGGTCATGCAAGGCCTAGTCCCTCTTTAGATGGAACATCAAAATGTGATAAGCCAGGCCTTCTGTCTTTGGAACCCTCCTGCTCATTCTGCTGGGTGGGGCTCTGGACTTCTGCCCCAAAGTACTGCCCTGGCAGAACCAATGACAAAGCTTCCCCATCTAAAAACCCACTCACCCAACATTTCCCCACCCCCATTGCTATCACTGCTGTTAACCCTCATGTAGGCATTCTGTTTCAGTCTTGTGCAATGCTATTTTTCTAGAAAAAGAGGTGCCACAACTGAGTTCTGGCAAGTTCTGGCTGAAAAAAAAGCCCTGGTCTTGTGTCCAACAACGATAATTTCAATGTACAGTGGTGCCTCACAAGACGAAAAGAATCCGTTCTGTGATTCTCTTCGTCTAGCGGTTTTTTCGTCTTGCGAAGCAAGCCCATTGACAGATTAGCGGATTAGTGCTATTAGCGCCATTAGCGGCTTTTAGCGGCTTATCTGCTGATCGGATCAGCTGATAAGCGGCTTAGCGGCTTAGAAAAAGGGGGGGAAGGAAAAAAAACCAGCAGGAACTCGCAAGACATTGTCGTCTTGCGAAGCAAGCCCATAGGAGACTCGTTTTGCGAAGCACCTCCAAAACGGAAAACTCTTTCGTCTAGCGAGTTTTCCGTCTTGCGAGGCATTCGTCTTGTGGGGCACCACTGTACTGGACAGACAAAGGGCCCATCGCTTGTAGCTCCAACAGCAAAGGACCAGAGGTACCTGGAAGCACTCAGGGCACAAAGACAATGGCTTTGCTCTGTTTGTTCATGCCCCAAATCTAACAGCACAGATTGGGAAGAGAGTGTTCATTGCACTTGCTGCTCTATGAAAAAAAACAGCAATAAGGAATGGGGTGCTTGGAAGTGCTCAGAGCAAACCAATCAATTGTTACAGCAATAATGGCAGTTGCATTTGATGATCTATGGGCCATTCAAAATGAAGTACACAGATTTCCATTGGAGTCAAGGAACGTGGGAGGAGAGAGAGTATTTTAAAAAGTATGCAGATTAGCTGCTTCAGCAGCGACCAAGTGTTATGCATCAGTTAAAATTGAACTGACACTCCCATGACCCAAACCATAAAACACACACACACACACGTTTCCATCATTGATGAGGATATTTTTTTCTGCACTGTTCTGAGAACATGTTAACCGACAATGAAGACACACTCAGACAATAGCCTTGAGACTGCAGAGCTGCTAAAATGCTTCTCTGTGAAGTGAAATAAACATTTGAGCAGACAATGCTCAACGAGACCAGAAGTCACTGAAGATTGCGGTGTAGATTTGATAGCTGTTTCCTTTGTCTTCTAAAAAATGTCCGGAGTTTCTTACATTCTTCTTTGGTGGCATTAACCCAAACTGACAGTGGTGCTGTAGTGGATGGACGTGCGGATCCAGAAGTGGCCTCCACAGTCACTTACGGACTCACTGTTAAAACCGTGTTTATGGAAGACAATCTTACTCGGCTACGAATGATCGCCAAAGAAGAAGAAGAAGAAGAAGAAGAAGAAGAAGAAGAAGAAGAAGAAGAAGAAGAAGAAGAAGGAAGGAAGGAAGTACAGTGGTACCTCAGGTTAAGTACTTAATTCGTTCCGGAGGTCTGTTCTTAACCTGAAACTGTTCTTAACCTGAAGCACCACTTTAGCTAATGGGGCCTCCTGCTGCCGCCGCGCCGCAGGAGCCCAATTTCTGTTCTCATCCTGAAGCAAAGTTCTTAACCTGAAGCACTATTTCTGGGTTGGCGGAGTCTGTAACCTGAAGCGTATGTAACCTGAGGTACCACTGTATATGTACTCTATTGGAGTACACATTTAGTTTGAGGAGGGGTGGGGGGAGAAGAGTAGAAACCTCATTGTAGTAAATACAGCCTTTTGGTTGGGCAAAAGTACTGCAACAGAGGAAAAAATAGGAGGGCATCTGTGCTTACAGCTTTCTGAAAATAAATAATCTAAATTTCTGGCTAGTGGTTTTGCATGTGTTGGGTGCAGGTCAGTCTCTGGCAAGCATATCTACTATAAGTGACATGAAAGAACGGGGCTGATTCAAGACATTTTTGTCCAGGGATGGTAGGAGCCAGGGTCCTCCAACATCTGGAGGGCTAAATATCCCCCACACCTAATGGTAGAGCCGGCCCTGTGGGGGAAGCTGAAACATGGTGGGAGCAGATCTTTAATTGGGTTCTCTTTCCTTGCCAAGAAGCAAAAACCTAACAAAAGCACCTTACAGTTGTACATTCCTGTGCTGGATACAGTTCTAGTTGCCTCTGCGTGTCAAGAGCAACAATTATTTGATAGTTACCAAAAACCAGATTCTGAGCTGTCGTTAGAAATGTTCCTCATTTGAATTTGGAGGCACATCTTAGAGAAATGTTTTGCAACAATAAACTCCAGCAAGCTCTGGAGCTATTCGTCATGCTCAGCAGGAAGAAAAACCAAATTGAAGGAAGTGCGTGCACAAGGCTCTCTCACTGCACCGATTTGGATTTGGCTGAACTTTATTCTTCAGTTCACTGACTTGTGTGACATTAAAGAGACAAGAAAGGCCAGTCTGACTTGGGAGAGAGAGAAAGAGAAGGGGAAAAAATACCCCAGCAACCCTCTTATTGCATTACAGGAAGGCAAGCTGTTCCTGCTGTTTTAAGTCAAGATGGTGCTGAAATTTCTCAGCATTTTCCTACAAGCTGGATGTGTTGCAAACACAACAACAAGGAAGGAGGGAGAGCAGCCCTCTTACATTTTAAAAAAAAATTATATCTACCCTGTGAAGTAGCAGGTTAGGCTTGAGCAAATGAGGTCACCCAGTCGGCTTCACAGTTGAGTCAAGATCTGAACCTGGGTCTCTGGTGCTAGGGATTATGGGAGCTGTATTCCACCAACATCTGGAGGGCCACACCTTCTCTACCTAATGGTAGGGCCAGCCCTGCTGGTGAAGCTGAAATGTGATAGGAGCAGATCCATACCAGATATAAATTCCTTTGTATCTTTCAGTGGATAGGAAACTATGGGTTGGGACATAGGGTCCTCTTACATGACACTGCTGCCTGGGTACTTGTCCTCACTTTCATCCTCTGTCACTATCTGGTGTATCAAGAATGTACTGGAAATGTAAGCTTGTGCAATTTGAGTAAATCAAAGCACTCTGCTATCCTATGGCAACACATCCACTTAAAAACAACAGAGCTTTTGCGATTAGGAAAGTTCAGGCAAAACGTTTGGAAAAGTGTGGGATGAATGAACAATTAAACATGAAGATGTATAGATATCCTGCAAGGAAACCGGGAAGAATGCATATTGTCATATAACCTCCCCACAAGCAAATCAGGATGAATGCTCAATAAATGGTTTGTGTGGAGGAGCTCACTCCCGAGAAAGATTCGCTTTCATTCAGTTCATTTATTTATACTACCAGTTGTAGAACCAGCCCAAGGTGGTTAAACTGTCACCGCTTCCTCACAAGGGGCCCTGGAAACTAGTTTTGGGAATGCGCTGAGAATTTTATATTTAAGAACTTTGGGTCTTAGTCCTTTGATTTGTCAGCCAGGAACGCACGAGTCCTTTCCCCCTCCCCACCAGCATGACCAAATTTAGACTGGCTTGTAATGAGCAGGCATCCAAATCCCTCAAAGTCAGTTTTAATGTCAAAACCCAAGCTTGATACCCCACTACACCAAGGAAGGAAGAGTCTTTGGAGAGACAACAATTCATTTGCAGTGAATTCCTGAATGACTCTTCTTAAATTGGTTCTTCCTCAGGAGTTGTTTAAATGCGGTTTATTCATTTAAGGAGCTTACCATGGGGAAAACAAAACTCCACATTGTGCGAGATCTCATTTGCAAAAGGGTTCTGGAGATCAGGAGAGGACATATGTATGCCATATGCTCCAGCTCCTATCCTGCGATTTTCCTGCTGTTATGAGAAAATTTGAAAATTGCCTAAAATTAAAATATATGTGTGCATCTTAACTGCATGTCCTTTGAGGAGGCAGAGCTGCTGTGATAGCACTGTGTTATCTTAAGATGTACAATCTTTTCCCAAAGATCATATGGGAAAAACAGGTTTTGCATTGGGAGGGGGTGGACCCCAGCTGTGCAACCTGCTGATTGGCTGGGAGCTTTATGACATCATTAAGCTCCCTCTCCTCTCTTGGAGCATCCCCCCCAATCTTTTAAGAGTATGCATATTTGTTTTAAAAGGTGCCAAGCATTAAATTGGATAAACTTGCAATTGGCACTTTGAAGAATCTAGACAGCCCAGCAGAAGCACTGGGAGAGTCGCAAGACAGATAACTCAGTCAGTGCTGAATTTGCTGGTAAAACTCTTGTCAAAAACAATGCAGAAGGGTTAGGTGAGCTCACTGTACAGGAGGTGAAAAAAAGCACAGAGGTTACTTCTTAAAATATTACGCACATGCTCTGCATCTCTTCCTTCCTTCTCGAAATTATAGTGTCTGATGTTTCTTAATGGTTTATTTTTGGTCAGTAGAGTGTGAGACTGTTAATCCCAAGGTTGTGGTTTATTTGTGGCAACTTGCTGCTCACATGTTTAATGGCACCCCTGAGGATTCCCCGAGAAGCCAGCCCCTGAGCCCTTCCCCCACTCACCCACCCCCCTTTTGTCATGAGGGGGTGAGGGTAGTTACTTTCCTTTCTCGAAATGTGTGGAGGGCTGATGGAGGAAACTGGAAGAAGAAGAAGAAGAAGAAGAGGAGGAGGAGGAGGGGTTTGGATTTGATATCCTGCTTTATCACTACCGGAAGGAGTCTCAAAGCGGCTCACATTCTCCTTTCCCTTCCTCCCCCACAACAAACACTCTGTGAGGTGAGTGGGGCTGAGAGACTTCAAAGAAGTGTGACTGGCCCAAGGTCACCCAGCAGCTGCATGTGGAGGAGCAGGAAAGCGAACCCGGTTACCCAGATTACGAGACTACCGCTCTTAACCACTACACCACACTGGCTTGTTGACTCTTCATTGTCGCTGTCCTGTGACAGGGCCTTTTCAGTGGCAGTTCCACATTTGTGGCATGCCTTTTCTAGTGAGGTACATCTGTCTCCCTCCTGACTTCCAGGAGAAATTTAAAAACTGAACAGGGAGTTGAACCTTAGGGCCCCACTATCCCAGCAGCAGCAGAGAGTGGGGTGTGTGGGTGTGTGGCAGCTCCCACCTGATCTCCGTGTTGCTGCTGCATGCGGGGGGTGGGGTGGGGGTGGAGACAGAGAGGGGCAAGGTCAGTGCACTGCATATTCACTGGCAGAGCCAATCCAGTGCTGCCACCAGTGGATTTGGTGTCTCTGACACCTCTCCTCTCCCACTCTCCATCCCAGAATTCAGCAGTGAGCATCACCACTCTAGGGCTGCCATATGTCCGTAATTTCATGGACATAGCCAGAATACGGCAGTTGGAAACAGTGTACGGGCGGAAATTGCCGAAATGTCCAGGAAAAACTGGACGTGTGGTAATCCATGTTGGAAGTCTAGTTTTTGGTGAATTTTCTTAAAAATTGCTTTAAAATGTCTTCTTTTTTGAGATTTTGCAAAAAGAAAGCTGAACAACTTTGGGCAAATCTAAAAAAAAAAAAGCTCAGCACCATCATCTGCTACTGATTCCCAATTTACCATCACTCACATACTCTCCAGTAAGGCGAGTATACAGTAGCACTATTATATGTCTGTTTAGTATTGCAGCCAACTGAAACAGGAAATCCCATTGGAATATAGAAATTGGAATATAAGAAACTGCTGAATCAAACCATAGATTTATCTAGCTCAGACTGAAAGTGACTCTCCAGTGTTTTGGGGCAGGAGATAATAGAATCGCAGAATCATAGAACTGGAAGGTCATCTAGATTGAACTTGGCCCCTTCTGCATGCAAGGCCGGGCCCAGACGGGGGGGGGGGGGCATATGGGCCACTTGGCCCAGGCCTCCGATTCCAAAGGGGGCCTCGGTCAGCATATTTATCTATATTTTCCAATTTCTCTTTATATGCAGATACGGTTCAAACCTTGAAATAAAATTATTTGTCAGCATAACTTTTGTGAAAATTATTTATATACTTACTTATTTATAAGACTTCAGTTATCCCCAGGGTAAAAAAGAGGGGGGGGGCACATTATCTACCTGGCCTGGGCCTCTGCCTGGCTCTGCAAGGCCATGTGCAAGGCACATGCTCTAGCACTGAGCTAAGGCCGTTAATTGAATTCAGTGGGACCGACGTTTGAGTAGACACACCTAGTCTTTCACAGCACAACACCTTAAGACTGCTCAACCACTCCTGTGTCTTGTCATTCCAGCCCATTTACCTCCCTAAACGGTACAGCTGTTTGATATAACTTGCGTATTTCTCCCTTTCCCTTTGATAAAAGTAAATGCTGCGCGCTCTCTCTCTCTCGGCTTTAATGTAGCTGTATGCTAACTGCGCCATGGCTTTCTGTGTCGCCCCATTTCCTTGACTTCTATTACCTAATCAATATTTCTCACGATGGGGTGTCAGTTCTCTCCCCCCTCCCCACACAGCTGTTGCTGGTATTGCTTTCTGCAAGAACACACAGAGGGGGCAGAGAGGGAGGGAGAGAGAGAGAGACTCAGCTGCTACTAAACCTTTTAATGTCAGAATGACCCAGAGAAGAACACCAGATCTGACACCAGGAGACAAAAGCCGCAAAGGTGGCAGTGGAGGAATCTGTGAAAAACCCCTCCAGAAATGAAGCGCTGTGTGGAAGATGATGATTCACGTCTCTGCAGTGATCCTTCAGTGAAAAGCTAATGGAGCAGAACTGAAAAACCATTTTCAGTCTTCCTGTCTTCATTTCACCCAATCTCGACAGAATTTTGTGGCTCCCTGCTGGAGATTTGGAAAGGAGAGTGGGAGACTTCTTTAAAGACTTGTACGGAGTGACCCACTTCGAGAGAGCGGGTTGTAAACAAGGCAAGGCAAAAACAAAGGCACTGTAATCTGGTCATAAATTCCTCCAGCCGGCTCCTACCATCCATCTATCTTAGTGAGATTTATGGCCCTCACAGCCAGCACGCCTCATCTGGCCAAGTCCACAATGCTCAATCGCCAATTATTATTTGTGTTAATGGCAATAAAATCAGACTGGTCTTGCGACAAACGCTTTCTCCTCCTAAAAATAAAAGCATGCAATGAATGGAAAAGCCTAGTGCTTTTCATTTGTTGGGATGTGGGGAAGCCAAAAACTTCATTTGAAGTTTAACGCAGGACATGTTCAGGCCTAGCAGAGGGAATGTATGTGCATTGTATCATGCAAATGGCAACAGTGACACGTAAGTTAGCCAGCCCTACCATTAGGCAGAGTGTGGTAGCTGCCTCAGGCGGCTGGTTTTGGGTGCCATTAATGGGCAAAACCCCATCTAGGCTTGTATCCAATGCACCCCTAAGTAACTATCCCGTTCAGCGCAAGGATTTCCACTTATGTGATGGGACTTCCCCCCTCTACTCTCCTAAATGTGCTTCCTAAATCTGTTTTGGGTTCCCCCTCAACTCTCGGGTGCAGATTTGAGGAGGATACAGGGCACATGTGTGGGGGGTGGAGGAGAGGGTTGGGCAAGTTATATTGCGGAAACAGAAATCCTTACAGTGACAGGATGCTAATTTAGCACTACATTGGGTACTGACATTGGTTGTTACTGCTGCTTCTGCCGCTAGACACTTCATGCCACAGGTGCCAAATAACTTTCTCCATACATTACAGCTAAGCTTGAGAAACCAGAAAAGTTTTGGTCATGTTAGGACAGGGGCTCAGATTTCCTCTAGTCTTCGGGCCACGTATCAGAGAAATGGTGTAGGGAGTCTTCCACCACCGTCGACCTTGATATCTCTAGAGGAGATAAGGGAAGACAGGGGCTGCGGTATGGGAAATACATTGCATACCCTTTGCTCTGGAATAAGACAGGGCAAGTGCTTATTCTCAGGATAGGTATGCCAGGCATTACAGCAGCTGAACATATAACATGCAGCATGCTGCCGACATCACTCCTGGAAACATTTGGTGTAGGGTTTTATAAGCCAGGAGATAAGCAGGGTGCTGGTGGAAGATAATTTGACATACAGTGGAACATTGTATTGCATCATGTGGTAGTAGATGGTTCTATATAGCAGAGAGTTCAAAGGCACAGAGTTTTTCCTGGCGAATGTGTCGTGACAGATTTGCGGTCTGCAGAGTCCTGCAGAGAACTGAGGACATGCATTACAATGCATGGTCTCCTGCAGAAATGCACAGCAGTTTTATGCCTTCTGCACTGTGCAGAAATATTCGGTTTGGAAAAGCAAGCTTTAGCAGAAGAGGGGTGAATTTTCAGGAGGGAAACATTGCTACAGTTGTGGGGAGCAATACAGTCTCTAGAGCGATACCCTGGCTGAATCAGAAGGTGGTTTTTTTGATGTACTGATGGGGTCCTAGCAAAGCCTCAAATCAAAATAACGATGGAACAATCCAGCATAAAAAGAACGGATTTTCCCCAGGATGATGTTCTTATCCTATTTTTATTTGTTTTGTTTTGGGATACACACACACACACACACACACACACACACACACAAACATGCCCAAGGTCTCTTTTAAAATGCTTCTCTGTTGATAAGAGATAACTTTTAAAGGCAAATTTGAAGATTCTCTAACCCTCAGCTGTGAAGAGCCACTGCCACCAGAGTCCTGTGAGCCCCACAGTGAACGGGAATTATACGTGGTTATCTTCTTTTTAACAAGGTCTAGTATATCTTCAGTGAGTAAATGAAACCAGGCATTTCAGAGATGAAGAAAATGATGAATTCACACAGCGACCTCTTTCCAGAAGTAAGCAAGGAGTGGACAGTTCCAAATGTGAATTGAAATGATATGAGGGTATTGGAGGAAGAGCCAGAATACTTTTGCTCTATGGTGACGGGTGCAATGGTGAAAAGAGTGAACCTCTATTACCATACTTTTCTGTCTATAAGGCGCCCCCATGTATAAGACCCCCCTATTTTTGGGGACTCAGTTTTAAGAAAATGAGGGGAGATGGCCCAAAGTTATTGAACTTCTCCCCACAAGCAGCTGTGGGCAGAAAACACTCCCTAGATCGTTTCCCGCTCACTGCAGCATCGGGGGAAGTTGTGCTCCCACCAATCGGCTGGCTGGCTGGGGCGCCGCTTCTCCCCCCCATGCTACTACCCATGTATTGGACAACCCCAGTTTTCTGACACGATTTTTTAGCCAAAAAACCTTGTCTAATACACAGAAAAATACGGTAATTGTTCCAAATGAGTGGGGCTAAATGAAGCACATTGTCTTTTATCTGTATCGGCATAGCTCCTTTGGCCATTTCTCTGAGATGCTGCAAATTCTTTATCTATCCCCCTGCCCAACATATATTTTAACCATTTTTTAAAAAAATGGAGACCCAATTATCACGTTACGCTTTTTCTTTCTTTCCTTCTTTTTCTGAGTAGTGAATACTTATTCTGGATACATTAGTGATGCATTAGTGATGCAGTTAAGCAATTTTGGGCTGTTGGTCTAATGGTCTAATGTAACTCATTATTTAGAGGAGAATGTGCATTATTTCACTTACTTCTAAATGTGGTAAGCAAGGTCTGCTGCATATGGGGTGAGGGGGACTCCTCCTGTTATTTTTTTTGAGAGGAACCCCATGTCTCCAAGTCTTGCCCTGATTGCATCTCTGGAATGTGCCTTGGTGTCAGAGGCTGCTGAGACACCAGCTGGGGAGTCAGAGAAAGGGCTCTGAGCTAGCTGAGGGAGATCAGGAGACCACTGCAGCTGAGACCTACAGACAGGAGCCCCCAGAAGATCTACCTGGACCACCATGTTCACCTTCTGCTTGTGCCCAAGGAACCCAATGCCTCTCACAGTCCCTCACCAGTCAAGCAGCACACAGGACACACCAGCTACGAGGCTATGGAATGGAGGAGGAGAGCCCACCTTCTGGCCAGAGGGTTTGTCTTTTGAGACTCTGAAGTTCTCCAGAAGGGGGTGGAACAGAAGGCAGAGGCTTAAAAGGTCTCTGTCTGCTGTCAACCTCTGTCACAGCAAGTTCCTTGAAGTTCCTTGCTTGGAGCTATCTGTGGTCCTGCAACTCCTGACCTGCCTCACTGCTTTTCAATGGGATCCAGCATCAGACCAGAACATGACAGCAATAACCATTTGAGAACAGTTCCTTGAATACATGCCAAATTCCCTCGTCATGGCATCTCAATGTTCCACAGTACCAAAAACTACAAGCCAGACAGCTAGGCCGGCAGACGTCTAGAGAAGAGACCTACCCCTTGTTTGTTTGTTTGTTTGTTTGCTTGCTTTATTAATAGGAGTGGACACTTTCTTTGTGTGGGATAAGTGCAAGTCGCATTGAGCCTGGGATGAACAATTTTAATTTATAAAATAAAATACTTGCTCCTTGTTCTTTCTCAACAAGCTTTTGGGGTTGTATGCATGGACCCCTAATTAAAGAAGTAGTGACAGGAGGTTGGACACAAAAAATCTGGACAGGAAAATTATTTAGGCTCCAGATGAATCTAAAGATGTTCAGCGCATGAGGAAATCTAAGTTATAAAGTATGTTATAAAGTATGGCTGTGACTTTTTGATTTTATTGTTTAATATTTTTGTAAAGCGCTTTGAGGTGTGTTTTTTTAAACAATCAAACAGTATATAAATTTTATTAAATGAATAAATAAATGTGAAAATGAAAGGAGGTCCATCATGGTTACCTCACCATGTCAGAAATGAATGAAGTAATCTGAACTGCACGTCTTTTCCATTTTTAATATTATCATGCCTCAGTAACCAACAGAAGATACCCAAAGTGCTCAGAATAAGCTAAGTTACATTAGAACTGTAAACAAAGGGATACATATTGGCAATAATATTCATTTACCAAGCCTACCCAAGTGAGAAAGACAGCCTCTTGCAAGTTTACTCAAAGGTAAGTTTCACTCCTGCCAACCTAGCAGTTCGAAAGCACGTCAAGTGCAAGTAGATAAATAGGTACCACTCCAGCGGGAAGGTAAATGGCATTTCCGTACGCTGCTCTGGTTTGCCAGAAGCGGCATAGTCATGCTGGCCACATGACCCGGAAGCTCTCACTTCCATACATCACTACTGGGAAAACCATAGCTTTTACTATACGGACCTTTGTTGGCCAGGTGATGTCTCTGCTTTTTAAGATGCTGTCTAGGTTTGTCATTGCTAGACAGGGGTCCCTTTACCTTTACCTTTTTAAGTTTCACTGAGTTCCCAAGAAGATTTACTATCTAGTGGTGCATTTAGGTTATTTCAAAATGCCATCTTTACCCTACCAGCCGCCAAACAAAAGGAGATATGTGAGAGCAGATAAACCCTTCAATTTCTACAGAAATCAACAGGTCTGCCATGGTGCACTTCAATGGTTCTGTTCCTATGACTTCCTGAGTGAAAGTGAATAAAAGTTGGCCTGTTTTTACAAGCAGCAGGTCAGAGAGAGGATGAGAAGAAGCCATTGAGTTAAAGGTGTAACTGCAAGGTAGAGTGACCTTCACATTCCAAGTAAGTTCAAAGATGGGTGCAAAAGACTGTGTGAGTACTGGTTACAACTGTGGAATAGCCAAGAACATTACTTTAATCTCAAAGTTTATAACTTTTCCAATAATGGATTGTCACACTGAATGTTGAAAACAATGAACAACCCTTTCCTCACTTCCTCTTGAATACCAAGTCGCCTCATCCTTCATTGCAGAAGGCAAATAATTGCCTCAATGTATGGTAGATTCTTTTGTTTAAAGGGTTACTCTAAAATTGATTTATGAAACAATTTCCCCTGTTTATTTCAGAGCAAGCCCTTCTCCAGTAATTAATTAGATATGCCTCTCCACTCTGTAGTGGCAAATAAATCTGTACCTATCAGATGCCGGGTTCTACTTTTCTAGAGAAACAATCAATGTTCTGTGTGAAGATGTCCAGCTTGAACCATTATTTAATAAGTAGGTTGGAGGAGAGACTTCCCAAACGCTCTTTTGAATTGCTGTATTAACAATCTGATGATGAAGTGGAACCCCAATGACACAGCAAGAATGAAACAAGCGATAATATGATAATGACATATGATTCTTTATCTTTTGGTGTTAAACACAGGGCCAATTCTTGTGGAAGAACTACATAATGCTTGTTCAAGATTTCTTGCTATTTTGAGACCTGACTTTGCCTACAAATACTTAAAAGATTTTGGATGAGATCGGTGCACAGTGCTTTTCCTGAACAAAGAGGCTCATGTTTCTGTGCCCAAGAAATTCCTGTGTGTTTTACTATAGCTTTCTTTTTATTTGCTGTCTATAATGACTCTGTGCCATTATAGGAATGGCCACCCATCCACATATACCTGCAAAACTGCTTTAAATTCTTGATCTGAACTGGTTGAGTCCAAATGTTATGTTCACCAGTAACACTGGTATCCATCCAGTGGGTTTCCCATTCTTTGAGTTTCATTTCCATTCCCCTTCCAGCACACACTATTAATATGGATTGTGGGAATAATAATGATGATGATGATGATGATGATGATAATGATAATGATAATAATAATAATAATAATAATAATAATAATAATAATAATATATTTAAACCCCGCCCATCTGGCTGAGTTTCCCCAGCCACTCTGGGCAGCTCCCAATCGACTGTTAAAAACAATACAGCATTACATATTAAAAACTTCCCTAAGCAGGGCTGCCTTCAGATGTTTTAAAGAAATAGGATAGCTGCTTATTTCCTTCACATCTGATAGGAGGGCATTCCACAGGGTGGGCGCCACTACCGAGAAGGCCCTCTGTCTGGTTCCCTGTAACCTGACTTCTCACAATGAGGGAACCACCAGAAGGCCCTTGGCACTGGATCTCAGTGTCCGGGCTGAACGATGGGGGTGGAGACGCTCCTTCAGGTATACAGGACCGAGGCCATTTAGGGCTTTAAAGGTCAGCACCAACACTTTGAATTGTGCTTGGAAACGTACTGGGAGCCAATGCAGATCTCTCAGGACCGGTGTTATATGGTCTCGGCGGCCACTCCCAGTCACCAGTCTAGCTGCTGCATTTGGGAAGAAACTCATATCATCATCCCCAGTGGTGTCGCAAGGGGGGCGGGGGGTGCGCCCTGGGTGCCATGTCTGGGTGTGTGTGTGACAAGAAGGCACCCCATGGGGTGCTCGAGTAGCCATCATGCTGCCACAGCTGCATGTGGAGGATCCTCCGTTCGCAGCTGCAGCCGTGAGCAGAGGATCCCGCCACAGTCCGTACAACATTCAAGTGGTGCTCGCGGCAAACCGCTATGTACAATGCATGGACAAACCGCTATGTACAAGCATGCATGTGCTGTATGTAGTGGCGCTGCACATGTGCTGTACATTACGGCTTACTGCCGGTGCCACTTGAGCGCCATATGGACGGCAATGGGATCTCTCTGTCGCCACTGCAGCTGCAAGTGGAGGAACCCTCGCAGCCGCGAGCAGAGGATCCTGCCCCCGTCCGTATGGCACTCGGGTGCCGCCAGTGGCAAACCGCTACGTACAACACATGCGCATTGCCGCACGCATGCGCTATACTTAGCGATGTCGCACATGTGCCCTATGTAGCGACGCCACACATGCGTCATAAGTAGAGGCACAACGCATGCACAGCTGGCGGCTTGCCCTACCCCGGGTGTTGGTTAGCCTTTGTTCGTCCCTGATCATCCCTGACCTTTGGCCATGCTGCCTAGAACTGATGTGAGTTGGAAGTCCCACAACATCAGGTGGGAACCATGTATGCTGAACTAAAATATACAGTGTTAGAGTGAGAAACTCATTGCAAAGATCCTAAGAGACGAGCAAGTGTGAAGGTCAGTTTGAGAACCCATGCCAGGGAGCACACATAGTACCGGCCTGAGAGGACTCTGTTACACTGCATCTTACCTCATCTTACAGTATATAATTTGTTTCAGCGTTTTAAAATGGTAAACTGCCTTAGGTGCCTTGGCAGAAAGACAGTTATATAAATCATATCACCACACTTAATTAATTAATTGGATCTAATTTAGGCTCAATACGAATTGAACTCAAGAGCTTCGTAATGATGCTGGCTATCTCTTTCCATATGCTTCATCCTCTGACTAGTGTCTTGAACAAGCAAAAACTCAATTGCTTTAAGTATTGTAGGACTGATTCATTCATGTAGGTTCCTCCCTCAGTCACATAATTTATCGCTTGGCGACTTGCAGTTCATTGGGTGAGTGGCTTCCACTGAAAAGCTTTGCATTATTTTGCAGACCTCTGGCAGCTGTTTTATGCTGTTGCTTGATGTTGTGGCCATCCAGTGATGTTGTTCTCACCCCATACATGTGGCTCAGCCCTTTAATACGAATAAAAGTAGGCATAAGCAGTTGCCTGTAAAACTCATTTGACTCCCTGTGTTTATTTTAATGATAATAATTAGCAATATCTATTGAAGGTCCTTCTAGAAATCCATCAAATTAAATACGTACTTACGTAGCATCTAGATAATTTCAAACGGAATGTAGCGGGGAGGGCCTTTGTTCTCTTAAGTTATTTAAGTCTCTCTGTAACAAATCAAAATATGACATAAAAGAAGCTGCGTCTTTAATTTACAGCATTATTTTAGAACAATATGGAGGTGATACAGGAGGCCTCCAGAAAGTATGGGAAAAAGACTTGGGGATCATAACTGCAGATCATAGATGGTAATCAGTTTGGCGCAACCCATCGCTACGAACAACCTTTGCTTGTCGGCAGGAGGCTTCTCTTAAAATTATATTTCGCTGGCACTCGACTTCATCATGTCTAGCTAAAATAAACACTAGCATCTCTCCCCAATGCTGGAAAGGCTCATATTTTCATGCATGGTGGAGAAAAGGCATTTCACATTATTTCCAAAATTACGTAGCAATCCCTTCCACCCAATTAGGTTCTTGCCTTGTTATCATTGGACTCAAATCTAAACAATAATCTTAAATGCAGAAATTTGGTTGTTGTTTTTTCTGTTATCAGCAGCCCAGTTAACAATAGCTTGATACTATAAAGCCTTACTTGCCACAGAAGGATAATTAAAGGCACTTCAAGGATAGACACTTTGGGTGAGATTTAGCTTCCTTTCCTTTCCTTTATAATCGAGACAGAAGATACTTTTATTCCACCCACAACACAAGCATCTCTGCGGAGAGGATACTAGAATTGATAATGTGCAAATAAATGTATTGCTTGTGTACAGCATTTGAAACTTAATCAGAATGTACCACTGGACAAGTTACCGTAGTTACATGTTGTTCTTGTATTTTCAAGAAAACAAATAAAAATTGGTGGGGATAAATTGATAATTCCAGACTGCTTCACATATATTGTCTTGGTATATTCCTTACCTGCAAAATAGATTGCAGTATTCTTATCCTTGTAGTGGAGATGGGAAGAGAAGGTGTCTGAGAGAGAGTAGCTTGCCTAAGGCAAGCTGGGGAGTTTATGGCAGAGATGAGCAACTCTGGCCTAAGACATTTTGCTGCCTGAGGCAAAGGACGAGACAGCACCCCCTGCCATTCCATGTAGAAAAGCCAACTGGACTAGCAGTTGAAACTTATTTCAGTAACAGCAAAGGGATAGCATCCTCCACCACGTTATGGTGGTACAGGATGGGTCACGTGGCACACAGCTCTGTCTTTTAAGAGAGGGATACAGTCAGGTGGCTGTCACCATTGCTCCCCAGCACCTGCTGCCTGAGGCTCACTGCGCCTAATGATAGGGCCGGCTCTGGAGATGAGTTTCAAATTGGGGGCCCTCTCATTCCCCTAGCCCCTATGCTACATCAACTTTCATTTTGAAGGAGTGTGCTTCTATATTGTATTAGAGAAGAAAAGAAATGCAGCAATACAAATTATAATATTGCCCAAGATCGTAGGCTCTTAGGAGAGTTTTCTAAAATCAGGTAGCAGAAGATTGAGACAAATTAAAGCTTCCCTTATAGATAACATAAAACATGCTTTATTGGTGAAGCTGAACTTAAACTGGCATGGCCTTTTCTGAAATTCTTCCTAACAAAGGAAGATTAGAAATAATGCTAAATAAGGATATTTTAAAAATCATCTCCCTGAAAATAAGAGTTATAACCTTCTTGGGAAGATCAGTCTTTAAGATTAATAGAGCATTTACTACCAATGCATAAAAGGTGATTTTAAACTTGGGAGAGAAGAATTTATAAGGCAGGTGAGATTGGAGCGGTGCAGAGAATGGATAGAAAGGCTACCTCTGTAATCTCAGAGGAGGTAATTATAATGCATTGGGGAGAAGGGAAGAGAATCACCCCCTTGACATGACTATTGGTAAGAGAGCAGCAGGTTCCCACAGGCTCAGGGAAGTGGAGGCTAGACAGAAATAGAACTCTGATATTATTGATCTTCGTAATAAAAAATTTAAGGAGTGTGAGAGAGGCCTTTTTTGCAGAAGCAAAAAGGAGACAGAACACTGATTGTAGCACAGTATGGTAGCGTATTGATCACTTGCAGATCAGCTGGAAAGAAATCCTAAAGATAGGAGAGGAAGACTAATGACCTCCAGAAAAAAATACACCAGGGCTTGAACTTTACAGACAAATTCAGGGAACAAAGTTAGCTTGATGCTAGCATTCAAGAGCTCTCAAAAATGATGCCGAGTAATTTGCATTATTATTTCGCAAACGCCAAAATTACATCCACGTATATTTCCATGATTTGTTTTTTTATGCCGTTGCAATGATCATTAAGTGAGCCATTAGGCAACAGCTCATACAACTACAATTCCCAGAAGCCTTAGCAAACTACAGTTTCTGGATTCTTTGGGAGGGAAGCCATGATTGTTGAAGTGGTCTAAGAGTACTTTAAATGTATGGTGTGGATGTGACTTTACTGCCTTTGCTATAACTGGGTTTCTTTTACAATTGGACCAGGGTCATAGAAGAGAGATGAGCTACGGAGGGAGCTGCTTTGAAAAGGAATGAAAGAAACAGCAGCACATGATATTAACTTGAAAAGTTTACTCTCTTAAGCCAGAAAGTCTGTGAAATTTCACCTCTTGTGAGAAGAACATCATCATTATGGTGATATGGGTGGTCAAGAACCCCCTGTCATATTAACAAAGAAGAAGGGAAAAAAGAAACCGCCATCATGATATTCTTGCTATGTCCTTGCATTTCACCTGTTCTAAAATTGCAGAGGGAGAGTGGTCTTTCTGTGGGAGCCACTGAAATTTCCTGTGGTATAGCAGGAGTAGTCAGGGTAAAGGTAAAGGTAACCCTGACCATTAGGTCCAGTCGTGGCCAACTCTGGGGTTGCGGCGCTCATCTCGCTTTATTGGCTGAGGGAACCAGCGTACAGCTTCTGGGTCATGTGGCCAGCATGACTAAGCTGCTTCTGGCGAACCAGAGCAGCGCATGGAAATACCATTTACCTTCCCACCAGAGCGGTACCTATTTATCTACTTGCACTTTGTGCTTTTGAACTGCTAGGTTGGCAGGAGCAGGGACCGAGCAACGGGAGCTCACCCCGTCATGGGGATTCGAACCGCTGACTTTCTGATCGGCAAGTCCTAGGCTCTGTGGTTTAACCCACAGCGCCACCTGTATGCCAGTAGTCAGGGTAGTGCCATCCAAATATTTTAGACTACAACTCCCATCATTCTCATGCTGGCTCCTGGGCCAAAGGGCACCATATTGTGTGCCACAAGGGGGGGAAATCCATTTCAGAGTCTAATTTGATTCTGCCATTTTGGGGAGGATTCAGTCCAAGCTACTGTTCTGGGCATCCTGCTACAAATAAACTGAGGAAATGTTATTTTGGTTGCTGATTTCTGGCTGCAACCCTCTGCCCACTTACCTGAGAGCAAGTCCTATTGAACTCCATGGGACTTACTTCTGTGAAGACAAGATTGCGCCATTAGCGATTAGATGTGGATGAAGGCATTTCATTAGATGGCCAATGATGGTCTCATTGGGTATGACAAATTACATGTTCTTTTTACAAATATTCTCTTGACAGTGAAAAATCAATTATTCCTTCACCATATAAAAGCTGTGATCAGCCATAAATTCAGATACCTGATGCCTGCTCCATTATAGCGCCATAATCTAATTTATATTAGTATCACTGCCCTGATATAATTGATGGCTAATCCTTTCCACTTGTTCCATTTTCTCCTATGTAATTCATATTATAGTGAAGTAACTGACATATGAAAAGGAAAATGTTCTAAAAACCATGTGATTATTTTGCCCCGCTCTCAACTAATAGCCTTTTTTTTCGTTATGCTTTTCTGTATATTTTATATATAAGGTATGTTGAATGTAGGTTATTATAACATGTGTGGACTCTTAAAATTGTTTCTATCATCATCAGGGCTTTTTTCCCCCAGTCGGAACTCACCAGAACTCAGTTCCGGCACCTCTCTGGTGGGCGCCATTGCCATTGTAAGAGAACAAGGAAGACGTTCATGGCGAGTTCTGGCACCTCTTTTTCTAGGAAAAAAAGGATCATCATCCAATTATTTTGTGCTAGCTCTTGGGTGAGTTCACACGTGCCCATTCAAGATTGGTGCAGCATCAAGTGATGACTTCCACGTTTGATGCAACTGCCATCAATTATACACCCCAGATGTAGCTTTTATCACCTTAAATATACTTCTTAGCACTTGTCAACATTCTGATTGATCTCCAAAGTCAGTTATACTCAAAATACATTAATGAACTTAAGAACATTGATTTTAATGGGCCTACTCTGAGGATGTCATAGTTGGATATCACTCTTTACAGTTACTACAGGGAGCATATACACACAACAAACATACTGTGGTAAAATCTCAAGATGAGCAGGGACGGAGGAAGGTGGTGCGGTGGGGGCGGGTCACCCAGGTGTCACCCCTGAGGGGGGTGACAAAATGCTGGGCAGCACTCACCACAGGGCCTGCAGTGCGCCTGAGCCACATGTCTCTCCTGGGAGTGACGCAGTGGCTTGGGCGCCCACAGGCCCCACATTGCCCCCAAATGGTCTGCCTGCCGCCTCCGCTTCAGCTGTAGGGTGGATGAGTGGGAGGAGGCAGGCCGACACCTCGGAGGCCCTGCGGAGAGACCTGCTCTGGCTGGCCCCACCCCACAGGCAGCTGGCCCCGCCCCAGGCACAGGGCACACGCGCCGCCCCAGGCACCCGATCGGCTTGCTCCACCGCTAGTGCAGAGGTTCCTATACAGGCTTAGAGCAAGGAGAGCAGCTAGAGGATGAAGTAAGGAGGACTCTCAAGGAAGAGGGAGATAAATATTTCACTTCACACCCTTAATCTCATGCAGAAAACTTGTGTATATACAGACCTATTAAGGAAATACAACATCGTCCACAAAATTAACCCTGGTAGCCAAACAGGAATGTTGATGATGTAAGACGGATTTAGAACATCTTGTTTATATTTCACGGTAGTTATTAAATTGAATCAGTTCCTGAACTAACCCATGATCACTTTAAAGCCCCCTATAGCTTGAGACCATGATATCTGAAGGAATCCTACTCCTGTACAAACCTGCCCACATACTAAGATCATGAAGGGAGGCCTGTGTCTCTTGCATATCCAAGAGACTCCTGATATAACCTGGTTGGGACCACAGAGAAGACCACATACCTGTCAACTGTCCTGGAGAAACTGGACATCCCTTTTATTCTAGCGAGAGAATGGTGGCCATTTTTGGCTCTTTCTTGCAATTTGGGGCCATGATCTAACCCCCCCCCCAAAGCATTTTCCCCTGGGTCCGTGATCTTACGTGGTGCCCCCAAACCTGCATTTTTAGGCACCGTGCTCCCCCAAAGAGACCTTTTCCGGATCTGTGATCTCATGTGAGTCAAGTGACTCGTGTGGGATTTCGGACCCAGAAGATAATGGGCCGTGTCATGTTGGAGGGTATGAGACCCACCTCATTTGTTGTGCTGAGCTCTGGAACACTGTCCTGAGGAAAGTTGCTTTTTGTACTCATTAATGGTTTTGTGTGTCTGCCTGCTGCATTCCAAAATCTTTCTTCTTTAGGAAAGCTTCTGGATTTACTGCTTTAACTCCACTGGACCTCGTTTTCACTGGGCACTCTTGGACTGTTATTTTTACTCTACTTTTAATGTTGGTTGGTTGATTGCTGCTTTAGCTTATCTTTCATTGCTGTTAGTCGCATTTGAGGAAAGGTGAGGTCAGTGTTTTCTTCTTCTTCAGGGAGTACTCAAGGGTACGCAGTACCGGCACCTCTTTTGCCGTTGTTAAAAAATGTGACACTTACTGTAACAGTTTCATGGTGAGTACCGGAAACTATTTTTCTAGGGGGGAAAGCACTGGCTGAGGTTGGTTTTTTTAAAAAGACAAATAAATTTGGGTTTTAGGGAATGTTGAGAATATGCCTTTTCCTACCAGACTTGGATAAGCAGTGTGTACTAACGAAATAGTTATAACTGAGGATTCAAGGTGTGTGTGTGTGTGTGGAGAGCCCATTATTAGAAGAGAACAAAAACATTGATATATTTTGAAGAGCAATTTTGCTTAAATACTCCCCCCCCACACACTTAAAAGCCTATGATGCTGCCAGGTAGACTGAGCTGCTGTTCTGACAACTACACAGAGTTGTTCCTGGGAGTGAAATGCCCTTTGGGCAAAGTAAATTTTTACAAACAAGGTATTTCAGTGACCTTGTATGTATGAGCCAGACAGGCGTCATTAGCAAGTGATTTGGCTGGAGAGACTCCTGTCGAGGCAGGGATATTGTCTGCTGTTCCTATTACTACATCCCAGTTGACATTTGTAAAAGATGAAGGTTGGAGCAAATGGCACAAATATTCCCCACAGCTTAAAGGCTCACATTTCACTTAAATATAGAAGGACGCAGAGGCTTCTGTGGCTTAGCTGATAGAATGCAGGGAGACTGGCAAAGCAAGGCACTTGAGGGTCCTTAACACTCAGAATGCTAATAGTACTGCTAAATTGGATGGGTCTTCCTTACATAGCTAAGGGGTATATTGGTTGTTGTTGTTTAGTCGTTTAGTCGTGTCCGACTCTTCGTGACCCCATGGACCAGAGCACGCCAGGCACTCCTATCTTCCACTACCTCCCGCAGTTTGGTCAGACTCATGTTTGTAGCTTCGAGAACACTGTCCAACCATCTCGTCCTCTGTCGCCCCCTTCTCCTTGTGCCCTCCATCTTTCCCACCATCAGGGTCTTTTCCAATGAGTCTTCTCTTCTCATGAGGTGGCCAAAGTATTGGAGCCTCAGCTTCACGATCTGTCCTTCCAGTGAGCACCCAGGGCTGATTTCCTTCAGAATGGAGAGGTTTGATCTTCTTACAGTCCATGGGACTCTCAAGAGTCTCCTCCAGCACATTGGTAGGTATCTTTAAAAAGAGGGCTTGGGGTACAGACCCTTTAGGGGACCCCATGGCCACTGGTCCCATCACCTCCTGGCAAATAGAAGGGGAAGAAATGGAGGCAGTGAGAGATTTTACTTTCCTGGGCTCCATGATCACTGCAGATGGTGACAGCAATGAAATTAAAAGACGCCTGCTTCTTGGGAGAAAAGCAATGGCAAACCTAGACAGCATCTTAAAAAGCAGAGACATCACCTTGCCGACAAAGGTCCGTATGGTTAAAGCTATGGTTTTCCCATTAGTGATGTATGGAAGTGAGAGCTGGACCATAAAGAAGGCTGATCGCCGAAGAATTGATGCTTTTGAATTATGGTGCTGGAGGAGACTCTTGAGAGTCCCATGGACTGCAAGAAGATCAAACCTATCCATTCTTAAGGAAATCAACCCTGAGTGCTCACTGGAAGGACAGATTGTGAAGCTGAGGCTCCAATACTTTGGCCACCTCATGAGAAGAGAAGACTCCCTGGAAAAGACCCTGACGACTAAACAACTAAACAACAACAACTACCCCAGACCCTTCAAGTGTCCCTATTTTCCAGGGACACCCCTGATTTAGAGAAGCCGTCCTGGTTTCTGATTTGATCCCAGAATGTCCCGCTTTTCCTCAGAATGTCCCGCATTTCACTGGAGAAATGTTGGAGGGTATGGAGTTATTTGACTTCTGAGCCGTCTGAAGACAATCCTGTATGGGGAACTTTTAAAAAATGTTTAATGTTTTCTTATGTTTTTATATATGTTGGAGGCTGCCCAGAGTCCTGGGGGGCAACCCAATAAGATGTGTGGGGTATAAACAGTACAATTATCATTATGGAATGGGACGTCCCTGTTTTCAGTGGAGAAATGTTGGAGGGTATGCTACCTCAGTAAGCACCTGTAATTTTTAAAGGCAGCTCATATTTTTTAGTTTGTTTTTTTAAATCACTGTATTTGGAGAGCCAGAATCCATTTTTGGTAATTTTATCTTTGTTTCACTTGAAACAACTTCCTGCACACATAATTGCAATGCCTGGTGGCTGATGCAAATAAATTATTTGTCTGTCTATCTACCTTTGTCTAGATGTGCCAACTGTCTGTGTAGAGGCATATTAATCCCCTGTTGATTGGAGGATTAAATGCACCATGTCAGAAGACAGAAAAATAATAATAAAACCTTTGGGTTAGTCCTTCACAGTTCCATGTTCCAGGTGGTCCTTAACCATGTCGTGGTGTCTATTGCAATGTAGTGTTTCAGCCTGTGTTTTTAATTTAGTGATTAATTCATGTTGTTGCACTTAGGGAGTCAATTCTACTCCTGTTGGAATGGCTGAGAAAAACAAAAAAATCATGCACATAAGGTACTTGGGGTCAAAGTGACCTCACATAATGCTGTTTATAGCTATTAGTTACTTGTCAGGTCTAGCCCACAACCCATTTTGTCCATTTCATGAGAGAAAGGAGAGGGTGCAAAAGCAATATACTGCCTATTTTGATACTAGATAAAACACTCACTTCCTGTAACATCACCACAAATGGTATCAGGGGTCGATAGTTCCCCAGAAAACCTTGGCAAACCTGAGCTGCCTGAACGTTTTTACCCATTTAGACTCTCCTCTGTGACCCAGCAAAACTGCTTTGTTTTTTTCACCCATGGATATAAATTTGCACAACATTTATGAATACAGCTTTTGGGGTCGCAGAGACCCCCAACTGCATGTCCAAATGCTTGTAAACAACCCTCACTCTCTATTCATCAGGTGAACAGTCTAAATGGCAACTCTCACTTGAGATTTTTTCGATAACCACTTTCTTCTGTTCACAGAAAGATCTTTGCAAAATATGTTATTGAAGGTTGCCTTCAGCATTTTCAGGGCACGTTGCCACAGGTCTTCCTCAAAAGAAGTCAATACAGTCCTCAGATTTGACAACTGACTTCAATGCTGAGCTACCAGTGGGAGAGACAAGGTTTCCTCATGTTTACCAACACATTCCCACAATCCTTTGTGCCATATAAGAATGTGAAAACCAAGTAATTGGTGTCATTGAAGGGAAGATGTCCAATGAAACAGTATAAGCCACTCAAACCCACAAAGCATGGCATAAAAGTTTGATTGCACTGCAACTTCAGAAGTTCATGTTTGTGATGCGGAAGGTGGAAAGGTGGCGAAGCAGTTCAAAATCTTTGCCAGGACAGTGGTTGAGAAATTAACAACATATTTAGAGGATTCTGAATGGAACCAGCTTTTAACTTCTTCCCCGGTGTGTCACTGGCCAGCGGTTCAGCTAAGAAAAACCTGACTCTGTGTGGCACATCGAAAAACAAACAAACTAGAAATTCCCCCCGAGCAACTTGTCCTAAAGTGTTAGCGGCAATATTGTTGGTTTCCAAGATTTGACACTTGTAAATTATGAACCAAAAGAAGGAAGGGCAGTGATTCTCTTTTCTTCAATGCATAGCAATGAAGCAATCTCAGACCAGAATTCTGGGCCTCAGACTATTCTTTGTTGTATATAAAAAAGGTTTTATATGCACCAGGGACCGGGTGGTCTCTGTATATACTACCAAACACATAATTAAGCAGTGGCCAATGGTAGGTCCCGCCCCCTATTATGATTATTTAAATTTGTATACCGTCCTATACTCACAGGTCTCAGGGCAGTTCACAAGATAAATCGCAATATAAAAACACAAAATACATAATCAAAATAAAAACAGAAGCAACCCCATAACCTCCCGCTCCACATGTATGGTGGATATCACCTGCTTAACAAGATAAGATGGGGACAAGATTTAAGCTTTTAGGTAAAGAATTCTGTGCACTTCACTACTTTGGGATTTGATTTTCAGAATGGGCTTGATTCCTCTTCATCAGCTTTCAGAGATAGCATAAAGAAGCTTTTTACAAGTGAAAATAGGGGTACTTTGCCGTAAGAATATAATGAATAGTTTGTTTGCTCCTTGGATTTGCGCCTTTTTTCTTTTATTACCTCTCGGTGCCATTTGGGGTTGTGTAATTTTTTAAAATTAACTTTCTACATGTGGAAGAAAACTTCGACACAGAATGATTTGTTTGCAATCATTATAAGCCTTAATTGCAGTATATGTGCTTATTATGGAATTGGATTGAATACCTGCAATTATATAATTAAAGCATGTAGTTGCATAATTTAATAAATGTGTATTTAACTAAAAGAGCTTTGCTGTATAGTGACATAAACAGATGCATTAACATTGCAATTCTCTACATGTCTATTCAGAAGTAAGTCCCTTTGAAGACAGTGTAGGGTTTACTCTAAGGTAAGTGGATCTAGGTTTACACCCTAAAGCTGCATGGATCTCTGCCACTCAAATTTGCTTCTTTTTTTTAATGTTTCAAATGTTTGTGCTGTTTCAGAGTGTAATTTTTACTCCTGACAAGTTTTCAGAAACAGATTAAGCAATCACGTGAATTCAGTTCATTCATCTTTGGTGTACAGAACGCTTCTGCATTCCTTTAACATTTCTGTGCTTTTTTTTTTGAATTGGTGGAAATTTATTAAAACCTTTTCATATTTTTGTCACCATAAATTTGAGGGGATTTGTTTACTTCAAAACTGATAGCCTCCGAGGTGTTACATATTTTTAACTGCCACTGCTTTTAGTAGGAGAATTATACATATTATTAGCTGCCACTTGGTCCTCAAGGGGCAGAGGAATAGTGCAAGCTCACCCAGCCTCCTCCAGATAGCACCATACACAGGGTCAGTCCTTTAAAAGAGGCCCCATGGATACAGAGTACACATGTTCCATGGGGCCTCTTTTAAAAGACTCACCCTGTATGATGCAGACATTTCACATGGATGCTCGTTTGCACAGATACCAGAGACAGGAGGCGGAAACTGAATGATGAAACAGGAGAGGGGAGGTACAACTGTGAATTCATGTGGTCAAACCCCTGAGCATAGTTAGAATTGGGCTACAAGCCTCTTTGAAGGTTGGGCCTGATTAGAAACAGACCAATTCTGTGCAGAGTAGGCAAAAAATAAAAATAAAAAGGGGAGCTTGAAAGACCAAACAAAGACACACAAAAACATTCCTGCTCGATCCCTGGAAAAGTAACTAGTACAGTGGTACCTCGCAAGACGAATGCCTCGCAAGACAAAAAACTCGCTAGACGAAAGGGTTTTTTGTTTTTTGAGCTGCTTCGCAAGACGATTTTCCCTATGGGCTTGCTTCGCAAGATGGAAATGTCTTGCAAGTTTGTTTCCTTTTTCTTAACACCGCTAATACAGTTGCGACTTGACTTCGAGGAGCAACTCATAGAACGCGGTGTGGTAGCCTTTTTTGAGGTTTGTAAAGACTTTGGTGATTTTTGAAGCTTTTCCAAAACTTTTCCGACACCGTGCTTCGCAAGACGAAAAAAATCGCAAGACGACAAAACTTGCGGAACGAATTAATTTCGTCTTGCGAGGCACCACTGTACTGTATATTCTCCAACATGTCCCAGAGGAAAACCAGGATGTGAATGATAGAATTGTAGAGTTGAAAGGGATGCCAAGGGTCATCTAGTTCAATCCCCTGCAACACAGGAATCTCAGCTAAAGCATCCATGACAGATGGCCATCCAACGTCTGCTTAAAAACTTCCAAGGAAGGTGTTAGGTTGTGGGTGAACATATCAGACGACACAGCGATTCTCCAAACAACTCTTGTTTATTCACAGGTCAGAAGAGAAGAGAGGTTCAGCCAGCCTGCTTATATAGAGCTCCGGTACAATGTAACTGTAACAACTTTCTGTAACTATCCAATCACTGAACGTCACTTTCAATCCCTTATTTGCATATGTGGACCTGAACTATCTACAGTATCCCCCTGCTGGCCCAGAGTGAGAACTTCAGTACATAACAGAAGGAGAGTGCACAACTTCCCGAGGGAGACCACCCCACTGTTGAACAGCTCTTACTGTCAGAAAGTTGTTCCTACTGTTTAGTCAGAATCTACTTTCTTGTAATTTGAAGCCATTGGTTCAAGTTCCACCTCAGTGGCTGTCCGGAGAAGTAGACCTCAGAAAAATGGGATGGATGTGTTTTGGATAGAAATGTGTGCACAAAAGCCACTGTGAAGAACTTTATGTTTTCCTCCCACACAGAAACCAATTGTCTTTCTTTTTGGCATGTAAGGATATCTTCCTGGCCATCTAGAACCCTGTTCAAAAGAAACCTTTGGAACAGTGAATTATTTTGTGGCTGAAAATCACACCCCGTTTTAAGCCAGGCCAGTTTTCTGCAGAGGAAAAATGTGTGCATTGTTCTGAACCAAGCACTTTACCTCAAGCATCTGAGATGAGTTGCGTTTGTGATATGAAAAATTCCATTTCTTTAATCAGGCAGTTCTCTTCTGAAACTTTATGCTTTTTTTAAAGGAATACCTGTTTCAAAACACTTGAGCAATAATAGTGAAACAATGCACAATAATCAGTGGTGACCAATTTAAATGGCGCTTAATTGCTAACATTACTGGCACCTATTTGTCTAACAAAGCTAAAGGAAAGCAATTGAAAAGGGGTGAAAATCCCTTATTTAATGTTTTACACCTTGTTGGTTATTCAACTATAATTGGTTGTTTTAGATTCTTGATAGCTAGTCCCATGTTTCTTGTATTTTATTGGCTTCTGGTGTTTAAAGGAAAAAATAATGAGAACATACTTCTGGACTGGTGGTGATATCCACAAGTTTCCTTTTAAATATGCACAACAAAATGGATTGTTAAAAAAATAATCCTCCAAGTCTAGGTCAGCCTTTGTCAGTTTTCTACCAGAGTGCACTTTGTACTGTGACAGAAAATTGCTCATTAATCTCTGAGGAATGACCAATTTCCCAATAGTCACTCAACTGTGCTGCTGCTGTTAATTTTTTTTTAAGGTGCTGTGGGTGCCATTAATTGCTTGCTGTGAGTTGTAACAGCAGCAATCTCCTTTGGATGGGACATTAACTCCCAAACTAGGTACGTGTCAGTGATATGGGGTAAACAAGAGATGGAAAAACCAGAATGTAAAAGAACAAAGAGCTTTAAGTTGAAAATGAAAATGGCAGTTGTCTCAAGAGTCTGATATTATATTTGCACCCTTGAAGATTATGAATTGTTCAGGATTTCCCTCTGGCCTAAAATTACAGTTGTCATTATTTCAGTAATTACTTTTTTGCATTTTGTTAGATACCTTTAAAAACAACAACACCTGATTCCCCTCTACTGTAGTGCTGTGGTCTAAACCACTGAGCTTCTTGGGCTTGCCAATCAGAAGGTCTGCAGTTCGAATCCCCACAATGGAGTGAGCTCCCGTTTCTCTGTCCCAGCTTCTGCCAACCTAGCAGTGTGAAAGCACACCAGTGTAAGTAGATAAATAGGTACCACTGTGGTGGGAAGGTAAACTGTGTTTCCATGTGCTCTGGCTTCCATTATGGTGTCCCGTTGCTCCAGAAGCGGTTTAGTCATGCTGGCCACATGCCCAGAATGCTGTCTGTGGTCAAACATCAGCTCCCTCGGCCTGAAAGTGAGATGAGCACAGCAACCCCATAGTTGCCTTTGACTAGACATAACCGTCCAGGGGTCCTTTGCATTTTTTTTTTTTTTTACTAAAATATAATAAAGACTGAATAGCTACAGCTGGGGGAATACCTTCCCCCATTCCAATAAAGACTGTTTACATAAGTAGCCAGAGATGCTCTCTGCTATGAACTTTACATTCTAGTTCCAATGTGACTATAAATCATTGTCTGGTTTTGTTCAAGGCAGGAGTAACTAACCTGTGGTTCCTCAACTACCATCAGTCCCAGCCAGCATATTTAAGGGTCAGAGACGATGGAACTCGGAGTCCAGCAACGTCAGGTGGAGCACAGGTTAGCCACACCTAGTTTAAACTCAGCATGGTGACTCAATAGTTTTGCACATGACATGTTTTGACTTCCAAAAGAAGAACAGCTAAGGAAGGGCTTGATATAACAACAGATACTTCTTCAACCTTATCAACAGCAAAATTGACTGTACCAATGTGATACTGGGGTCAAATCTACTCCGTATGATGTGTGTGTTGTTAAGCATCTGCAAGGAAACATAAAAGTATTTGCTGAAGTCTTCCCTTTTCCAGTAAGACAATTTACTTTCACACAATTCATTGGGGTCACCAATAACCCACAGTGCAAAATACAAAACCCTGCACAAGTGATAAATGGAACCCTCACCCCCCTTTTAAGAATGTAAGTGGCAATGAACATACATACAACATAAGGTTTTAGGATGTTATTTTTCTATATTATATTTGCTATCTTGTATTTTAATGAAATCTTCTCTAGCGCTCTGAGAGCCTTTGGTTTGAAGGGCTACTGCTGCTATTATTTAAGATATTATTATAATTATAAATTAAGAATATTATATTATTGTAAAATATAAAACTACTACTACTACTAATATGATAATAATATGTTCATGATGTGCTGAAAAAAACACAAACACACCCATTCCTTTTGTTAGGCGTATTTATATACACCCCACATTGCAACAAAACAATCATATACTGTGAATATCTAAAAAATGTGTTCTACTGTCAGCAACGCTTTCTTGGAAGACCCAGATTATCCTTTCAATTTTGTCGAGAAGATCAAAATCACTATATAAGACTTACACACTTCATTTTAGTTTTGAAAAATGAAAAGCCATGTTGATTTAGGAGTTATTTCCAACAAGGAAGATTGTGTTTTCTCCAAACCTGGCAACCAGACAGGGTTGCAGTATATACCTCCCCCTCCCCCAATCCTTTACCTCAATTAAAATTGTACAAAAAATAGATTTGTGTATTTGGGAGGATGACTTTATTACTTCCAAGAGGGATTGCAGCTAAAATTTTGTCAATGCTGTAAGGGACAAGAAAAATAAGGCCTGTCACAGAAAACTGCATAGAGTTAAAAAATAATAATAATCCATTCAGTATTTTGTTAGTGTAATATTAAATGCATAATGGAGTGAGGTTTGTTATGTTTTGAAATGGTTACTCAAGTCTAGAGGCCTGGCTTCTCCACACATATTTCAGCTCCTAAATGTACTAATTGTTATTTACAATTGTAATTTATAATGAAATGTAGAACTAAGCAAATGGAGTAATGATGTTGGTACTTTCTTCTCCTGTTTCTGCACTTTGCCTTACTTATGAGGCTTTTTATTCCCAGAAGAAATAAACCTTTTACCTTCTGTCAATCATAACCACCATTATTTCTAAGATAATTTATCACATGCTCGACTGCAGTCTACACCTTTCACAGGTATTTTCTGTTTTGCAGAATTTACAGCTAGCCTAATAAAGACTGCCTGGGGGAGAAATTACATCCAGAGGTAATGCTTGGGCCTTTATTTGGTGGGTGAAATAAGAGGGCATCAACTGTGTTGCTGGTGTAAGATTCCAGGCATGTTATGAGCAAAAGTCTGTGTACAACAGAATCACCATGTTCCAGTTCCCCAAATCTGGAAAGCCTAATTTGCCTTACTAATTATACAGCATTTACTCTGGTCGTCCCCCCCCCCCCCATTTTTCAATAACTGAAAATGCTATGCACCTGCTTACAGGTCATTGGAACAATGGGTACTAGGTTTGGACTGGGACAAAACCGCGAAGGGTAAATTGTAAGTCGAGGACCCCAACCTGCGTAGTGTTGAAATAAGAGACAAGGACACAAGTATTTAGGATAATGGGATGAAAAAGGCCACAACTTTTATTGGTTACAGCATGTGAGCGGTATTGGCTTAGGCATTGGATCAAACAACCTATATCAGACCCCACCCACGCAGCGGGGGGCCATTTGAAGGTTAACACCCAGTGGGAGGAGCTTGTTGATACAACTGGAAGCTTCCCCTGATGTCACTGGGAGTCGTGCCATGGCCCTAGCCACCAACAGGGTATCGGACAGGATCCACGACTGCCGGATTCCATTAACGGAATACCCAAAATGGATCGGGATAGGTGATGGCCACACCCCGCCCCCCCAACACACAATCCAGTGCCTAACCACCAAAACCGGAAAAGTTGTGACGATTTGCTACGAGGTAGGCAAAAAACCAAGAGGCTGGTGCCAATTTAGCCAAATGGTCCCCTGGACAACCAGGGTGACCAACCGAGGTCCATAGCAAGGTCAAGAGCATAAACCTAGCCTAGAGAGTGGGCGGGTGGGTGATCTGACGTCTTCCCAGGAACCGAATGAGGTGCGGAGGCTGCCACGGCCGCTTAAATGCGGCTAAACCCCGCCTCCAGGCCAAACCTATTGGCTGGCCCACTACAGGGGGCGTGGCAGCCAGGGGGATGATGCAGGGGGCCAAATACGCCCCTCTGGTGACACAGGAAAGGCTCCCGCTCACAATACCTCCCCTCTGGGAGGAGGAGAGGCTTTCCAAGCACTTCCCTTGGGCCTGATCCAGAAGCTGTAGTTAATACAGAATGCTGCATCATGATTGCTGATAGGAGTGAGATCCTGTCAGATATAGAACCTGTGCTCAGAGACCTGCACAGGTCACCAATTTGCTACTGGGTTAAGTTCAAGGTGCTACTATTGGTATATAAAACCCTTAACAAGTTGGGAACCGTTTGCCTGCAAGATCGCCTTACCCGACTCGACCACTTCAGTTTGTGCAACTGGCCCTATCTCAGGTGCCACATAACAGTTGTATTGCATTTGCAAGAAGCTGATCTTTTTGTCTGGAGCACTATTGACATCAGGCACTGTATTTTTTTTCTGCACCTGCTAAAAACATTTTTGTTTAGGCAAACGTATCTGGGATGTTGACATATGCTGTAAACCACTTTGAGATTTTTCTGAAAAATATAAAGCAGTATAGAAATGAAATAATAATGTCAGGGGTTCAGGGACAGAGGCACAGGGGAGGCAGGAGATGGAGAGCGATGGGGAAGAATCCCAGGACGCCGAGGAAGAGGATGGCAGTGGGTCAGAGGATTCCATGAGCCTCTCCAGCGAATCTGAGGATTCCCAAGAGGGGGCGTCTGTGGGCAGGACAAGGGGAGTCCCAGGGGGAACGCAGCGAGGGCAAGGGGCCAGCAGGGGATCCCAAAGTGACAGCTGGGAGTCAGGACCAGCTTCCCCCCCAGAGCGCAGCGAAGGGGGAGGAGGTTCCAGTGTGACAGGGGAAGCAACTCCGGCAGCAGAAAGGGAGGGGAGATTAGAGCAAGCCATCCTCCCGGAAGGGGAGGGGAGCACTGAGGGGAGTAGCGTAACTGTCAAGAGGAAGGTTAGAAGTTGGGCGCGCGCGCCAAGTTCAAATGTGCAGGCGCGCGGAAGAACAGGGAGCCCGGAGGAGGAGCCAGGTCCCAAAGCCCGCAGGAGGGAGGGAGAGCAGTCTGGGGATTCAGCGTCAGGGGAATCCAGGAGGGGCGAAACCCCAGCGGGCAGGAAGACCCTGCGGAAAAGGAGAGAAAGGAAGAGGTGGAGCAGCGCAAGCTTCTTGAACTGGTGCAGGGGAGGGACTGACTCAGAGGGGACTTCGGCGGTCTAGCGTTACGGACGTGAGGCTGCGCGCCTCTGCTGTGAAACGGACAATGAACTTCAATAAACGTTTCTGTATATAAAGAGACACTGGCGTTGGTCCTTTGTGAGCTGGGACCTGAGGCAGCCTTGACAAATAATAATAATAATAATAATAATAATAATAATAATAATAATAATAATAATAATAATAATGTGTTTTAGTTTGGTATTCTGCTCATCTTTGGTCTTAATTATTTTTTGAATGTTTAAAATGTATTAACTGTTTTTAAAAGTGATAATTGCATTGTTTTATTTTGTAAACTGAGTTCCCCCCCTTATTACGATCACAAGATCTATAATATCATGAAATAAATAAAAGAATAAAATTAATTGAACCGCCTGTACTGTGACCTGAACAATAATAATAATAATAATAATAATAATAATAATAATAATAATAATAATAATAATAATAATAGAATTAATATACTGCCCTATACCTGGAGGTCTCAGGGCGGTTCACAGAACAAAATCTAAATATAAAACCACAAAATATATAATCAGAATAAAAGCAACATCCCAATAACACCCCCAAAAAGCACTACATTTTAAAAGCACATAGGATGTCAGTCAAATCAACCAAAGGCCTGGTTAAGAAAGTTACCAGATGGGGTAGTTTGGTGGTGGTTATAACTTTTACTGCAACATTTCAAACAACTTCAAGGCTCAGTGTACACATTGTTTGGGCATGGTATGTTCCACTCTCATGTTTCCATTCTGTACGGTGCACATTAGACAGATGTTTTGACCAATCAGCTAGGTCACTTGGCTAAGAGGCTCCAAATGTGGGACCACTGGTGACTGGATTGTCTACAGAGTTGACCTCTTATCACGAGAACAAAGGTTTCCCAGGAGAAAATAGGCCTGCTGTCTGTCACCATCAACCAAGTTGTTTAACGCAATGGGTCAACCAAGGGGAAAGAGCAGAGTGGCCCTTCATCCTGCTTTACAGAGGACAGTTCTCTATTTGAAGGATTCCTCTGTTCAAAAGATGGCCTGGTCCATGCCTGGTTTAAGATAAAGTACCATAATGATGGAGATGAGGGGTCTTGAAGCATCCCACCAACAATTTGCAGCACTTGAATAGCAAGCTTAGCAGGTCCTCAGCAGGTCCTTCCCAACTATGTTTAGATCTACTGCATTTCTATTTACATTGCAGTCATTGTTTCTAAATTTGCAGCTATACATATATGTGCATATGCAAATATGTGTCCTTTTGGAGAGGGTGACACATTTCTTCTTTTTTAAAAAGTGATGCATCAGGGGCTATATAGGAAGCTGCCTTTGAGACATGCATGGCTGTCTGCAACCCCCCTTGGATGGTTCTTGTCACTGAATGCAAGCATCTGTCTTTTTCCTTTTTTCTTTCGGCCTTCCTACAGATTTATTTTTGAAAGGGATGCTGCTTTGAAATAATAAGGAGAAAGGAAGAGATGACTAATTTAGTGTTCTGTTGCTGAGCTGCCTGATGGGAATATGTGGGAAGAGGAGATGCCAGTCGCACACAGAGAGAATTGAAAAATGACCGGGTATTACCAAGCCCCTAGCGCATGTTGTCAGGAGTGCTGGCATTATAATAAATCAATCTGTCCAACATCAAGGGTCAGTTGCTGGGAAGTGGGGAGCATTTCACCTAATCTGCAAAGGCATGGCCTATTCACTGTGGCACATTTAGCTTCGCGATGGTAGCGCAATCATGCTGGAAATGTTCTCCATGCAAAACCAAAATCTTTTGTTTTCATGCTTTTAGCACTCAGAAAACTTTTGTGTTAAATGATCAAGGGTCTGGAAACAAGCCTTATGAAGAATGGTTGAAGGAGCTGGGTATGTTTAGCCTCGAAAAGAGAGACTGAAAGGAGATATGATAGCCATCTTCAAATATCTCAAGAGTTGCCACATGGAAGTGTAGTGGTTAAAAGCGATAGACTCGTGATCTGGTGAACCGGGTTCGCGTCCCCGCTCCTCCATATGCAGCCGCTGGGTGACCTCGGGCTAGTCACACTTCTTCGAAGTCTCTCAGCCCCACTCACCTCACAGAGTGTTTGTTGTGGGGGAGGAAGGGAAAGGAGAATGTTGGCCGCTTTGAGACTCCTTCGGGTAGTGATAAAGCGGGATATCAAATCCAAACTACTACTCTTCTTCTTCTTCTTCTTCTTCTTCTTCTTCTTCTTCTTCTTCTTCTCCCCCTCCTGTTTTGGAGGGTGGCACCTGAACCAATGGATCCAAGTTGCAAGAAAGGAGATTCCGATTAAACATCAGGAAGAACTTTCTGATGGTAAGAGCTGTTCCACAGTGGGATGGACTCCCTTGGGAGGTGGTGGACCCTCCTCCTTTCTTGGAGGTGTTTAAGCAGAGTTTGGATGGCCATCTGTCATGGATGCTTAGTTGAGAATCCTGCATCGCAGGGGATCCCTTCCAACTCTACGATTCCATGATCCCATTCAAGATGGCTTGGTAGCAGGGCAAAATCTGGATATATTTACAATTAAAATCTAATGAGTAGGAATCTTTTTGGGTTCAACTGGGTTCATTTCAGGAGAACCAGAGAAAGGTCATCAATGCATTAGTTGAAGAAATTGTAGGCCACAAAAATTCCATGCAAGTGTTTTATTGAGTACATTCTGCTGGAATTCTTGCTGAATAATGATGATGTCATGTGGCAACATTACAAAACACCCCGAGCAGCTATACCATTATAAATGATAAGTGCCGAAGGCCCTAAGCTCTGGTCGGCTACATCTGTGTTTGAATAGCTTCTGTTCACACTTCCTTCTGCTTAAATCTACAGTCTCCTGACAAATTCTCAACCGCTTTCCTTCACTGTAGCTAGGGTTTTGATGCTTTCACCTTTCATTTTTTAAACAACAACAACAGCACAACGTCTTAATCAAACTGAGTTTTGTATAAATAATGCATAAATTGCCTAACACAATAGGCAAAAGTTTAATTTTGGACATCAGTCCATTAGAAAAGTTTGTCTTTGCTCTGAGCGAAATATGAGAGAGAGAAGAATGTCGCACCATTGTTGGTTGTGGAGAAGGATAAAAAAACAAAATGGTACCCTCAGAAAAACTGTGGAAAGTAGGCCATTAGTTTTTTTTCTTCCATATTTCAAAAATAAAGAAAACAGCCATATTTGGGGGTCTTCAGCAGAAGAAGTATAAAGAAGGGTGAAGAAATAGTTAAAGGGTGAAGAAATAGATAAAGGATGGCTATGGATAACAAGTCATTGTTTTTAAGGTGATATTTTGTTTTAATGCTTCTAAGCACATGTTTCCCGTGCCCTAGTGTTTTGGGTCTCCCTTGTCACCAAATTATAATCCCTCCCCACCAGCTTCTCAGATATCCATCAGCCTTAATTTGCCTCTGTTGGGAAGCCACAACTGTAAAGCTCTGGAGGTTTGTGTGGAGCTATCCCTTTTCTCATATGAAATGATACAGACTTTTTGAATTGGTGGACGAAACCTAGTGGCACGTGGGACTTGAGATTTCCCCCTTTGAGGTCTGTGCGACCCATGCAATTTGTCGTTGTGTGAAGCTGCAAATTGTTTGTGTGTAGTTCATGAAAGAGCAATGGGAGGAGAGAGATATCCCTAATCTTTCTTCTGTGCTCTTGCTGCTCCTCTATCAGCCTCCCCAAATCAATTCTTCCCCCTCAAACAACACCAATTAATTTTGCAATCCAATCAGTAATTCTATCACCTCAAAATAGAGACTCAATTATCTTCCCTCAACACAGACAATCCCCAGCAGACACTCATCATTAATCATGTTCAGGTTCCCTAGAGCCACTTCAAGCAATAGCTATTTACAAGGTTTTGGTGTTTGTACCTCTTCTTCCCTAGTCTCTTCCTGCCTCTCAACTCAGCCAAGTTTCCTTTCCTTCCTCCACATCTGCTCTCTTCTGGCCCTGAGAGAGGAGAGTGCTGGCAGCAAGATTTCTCTGTTGTTGTTGTTTAGTTGTGTCCGACTCTTTGTGACCCCATGGCACATGGCTCTTTGTGAGCACGCCAGGCACTTCTGTCTTCCACTGCCTCCCGCAGTTTGGTCAAACTCATGCTTTCTCTAGTGAATGGTAAATTTGGTCATCATATATATCAGTAACCCCTTCTGCTTGTCTGGAAAAGCATGTCCCTGATCTAAGGCCCAACCAGCTTAAACCTAATCCCCTTGCTAATTTCACCTGCTGGTGGTCTCAAAATCTTAGAACTGAGCTGTTTCAGAATCCTTTAACCTCTGTTCCCACCTTTGCCCAGATGGCATGGAATTTCTTTGGGCTTGGTTGCATTGGTGTACAGGTGCAACTGCCCATGTACATTGTTATTGATCATGGAAAGCCCTCACCAAGTTTGCAATTCCAGTAGGAAAAGCAATAAGGGTATAGGAAATGCATCCTTCTGATAAGCAAGGGTCCAAAGTGAAATATGGACCTGGTGAGAACAGGATGCTGGACTTTTACAATCATGGCTTCCACCTAAAGATTCCCGGGAATGGTACTTTGTTAAGGGTGCTGGGATCTGTCACTCTGCCAGGGGTCAGAGAACAGCTCTCAGCAACCTTTAACCAACTGCAATTCCCTTGATTCTATGAGGGAAAACATGACTGTTAAAGTGGTATAAGAGTCCTTTACCTGTATAGTGTGGATGTGTAAAATTAGGTTTATCATCTTGGGGTAAACAGAGGTCCCCATTGCTATTAACAGGAGATACATCTGAGTAAGCATGCATAAGAAAACTGGTCATATGCAAGGCTGTTGGCATGGAAGTCCATCAAGGCCTACCACTCTTTTTTATGTCACCAGCATCGTTAAACTACCTGGATGGACTACAGCTCCACTCCCATCAACCTTAGCCATGGACCATGCACCCTGGGACTGGTGGAGTTCTGGTTCAAAACATCTGGAGGGCATCAGGTTAGGGAAGGCTGATTTAATCTCACTGGAGTGTGCCAGTCAGTAATCACACAATTCAAAGCTGGAGTTAACGCTTTATTAGAAAAAGAGCTATCTCCACAGACTTGGTTGAATGTCAGGCCTGGTGAGCAGAACAGCTCATTCCCAGTGGTCTTATTCCATGAAAATCAGTTGCCAAGACTGAAAGTTTCTGCCTCCTCACAGCTGTCTCCTACTCTCCAGGACTTTCCCCAAGCAATCAGAGACTGTTTCTGTGGGCAGGGCAACCTCTCCTCCACCCGTTTCAGCCCTCTTCTGGTTCTGGGAGACAAGTGGGGGGGGGGGAGCTTGTTGCAGCAGGAGGGGGAGGCACCCAGGTCTCTTCACAAGCCTAAGCCGTCTCTGCCTCTTAGCTTCGCTGTCTCTGCCTCTTAGCTCCTGCATCAGCTTCTGCCTCTGATTCTAGACTTGTCTCTGCCACAGACTTTTCCAGCTCACTAAGCCCTGTTACTGGCTGCACTGGCTCCCGGTGGAGTACAGGATCAGGTTTAAGGTGCTGGTTTTAACCTTCAAAGCCCTATACGGCCTAGGACCCTCGTACCTACGGGACCGCCTCTCCTGGTATGCCCCACAGAGAAACCTACGGTCTGCAAATAATAACATCCTCAAGGTCCCAGGCCTCAGAGAGGTTAGGCTGGCCTCAACTAGAGCCAGGGCCTTCTCGGCTGCGGCTCCAAACTGGTGGAATGCTCTGTCACAAGAGACTAGGGCCCTGCGGGACCTGACATCTTTCCGCAGGGCCTGCAAGACAGAGTTGTTCCGCCAGGCTTTTGGTCAGGGCGCAGCCTGACTCCCTCCTCTGGCAACCTGCTCAGAATTTTGCTTAATTGGTTGCCATCAATTTGATTTAATTAATTTTTATAATGAAATATTTTTAGATTGTGTGATTATTTGACTGATTATTTGATTGTTGTTAGCCGCCCTGAGCCCGGCTTTGGCTGGGGAGGGCGGGATATAAATAAAAATTTATTATTATTATTATTATTATTACCTCTTCATCTTCTGACACCTCCTCCCACCATTCTTCTGCATCCAACTAGTCCATGACATTTAAACCTGTTTATTAAGCTGTTTCCCCCCCTCTGATTGCTACAAACCAATAGGCACTGAGCTGGCCATTTAAATTCAACATTAAGTCTTTATTCCACTCACTCTTTCCCACACACATCCACGGAGGCCTTCGAGGTGGAAAGAGATATCACACAGGAGATCCTTGATTAGATCTGCTAACATTCATTTCTTTGCTTCAGAGCAGCTATGGGGTGACTGTGGTGCTAATTTGTTTAGAGAAATGATGATGTGTGTTTAAGCCTTCTCGCTCCCTGCCCAAACATTTCCCTCTTCTAGAGCATCCCCACCACAAAAAACTGCTGCAATCCCAGTGCTTCATATAGCAGCTATGGGAACAATTTTGATACAGGGAAGGCATGGGACGAAGGATTAAACACCCACAGTCACTTTGCCTATTCAAACCCCTCCCAGTTTGTTGCCATGTAGTAAAGAAATAAGCATCAGGAGATCTAATCACAACCCCCCCCCCTTCTTATCCAGGGATTTCTAGTGTGGATTTCTTTCAGGATGAATTCAACATTGAGCTGAGTGGATCCCATTTGGTACAATTGTCATTTGTTCTGCAGAAAATGCAGAGAGGAAGGACTTGTGTCCTTTTGCAGGATTCAAGAGAAGAGGGGCAGCAAAAGCAGATATCAAAGACCAGGTGTTACAGATGACTACCAATTTACTCTTTGCAGAATTCAACGATGCAGCAAGAAGATGATGCAGCTGACTTGGAAATAGTTGTACCTCGGGTTAAGTACTTAATTCATTCCAGAGGTCCGTTCTTAACCTGAAACTGTTCTTAACCTGAAGCACCACTTTAGCTAATGGGGCCTCCTGCTGCCGCTGCGTCGCCAGAGCACGATTTCTGTTCTTATCTTGAAGCAAAGTTCTTAACCCAAGGTACTTTTTCTGGGTTAGCGGAGTCTGTAACCTGAAGCGTATGTAACCTGAAACGTATGTAACCCGAGGTACCACTGTAATTGGTTTTTACATTAAAAAAATTATTATTGATGCTTTACCTTCCTTGGTTTTATATCTTTACTTGCTATTTAGTGGCTGTTTATTATATTTCATTGTTGCTTTGAGCACAGTTTTGTGGGAATTTTGGATATAAATTTAACAAACAGACAAATAAATCCTTGCCTCTACTGAAATTATTTCTTCTATGAAACTATCAAAGGAATGGGAGTCACCAGGGCTCCCCCCCCCAGCCAGAACTCACTGGAACTCTGTTCCGGCACCTCTCAGGTGGGCACCATTGCCATTCTAAGAGAATGAGGAAGGTGCTCATGGTGAGTTCCAGCACCTCTTTTCTAGAAAAATACAACTGGGAGATGTCCTTGCATCTTGTCACTGTAGAATAGTCTGGTGGCCTGTTTGGATTAGAACTGGCCATGCTGGCTGGGGTGGATGGGAGTTGTAGTTCAAAAGAACTTGATAGCTTCAGGTTGGAGAAGGTTCCCCTAGCATGTGACAGCTATGCTTTCCAAAAGCCTTATCTTTTGACCAGTAGAACACAAAATTTGCACAATGCATTTATTGCACTTTACAAATACACCTTCAAGTTTAAGGCTATGCCTACTTTAATGGGACTTACTTCTGAGTAGACAGGTAGGATTGCACAGTTAATGTGTGAAATGGCCCTTTTTGCATTTGACTAAATAATATGGCCTCTGATTACGACCCAGGCATGTCCAGCATTTTCAATAGCTGTGATCAGTCCATGAACTTTGAGATTAATTATCTTAAGCTTTGTCTTTGAAGAATATTTTGAAAGACACAATGATCCTTGCAACATGTTCTAAGTATTAATTTTCTCACTGCTATATAGTGCTTCTGACACAACAAATCAATCACATGGAGTTGAAGGGTTAACAGAGCCTAGGCTGATTAATTGCTTAATGAGGTGCAGGTAGCTGAAGAGCTGCATCTGGAGACTTGGCTCGACTCTTTAAGGGAGAAGCTGAAGAGAGGAGATGAAGGGAGAGAATAGAAGAGGGAAGACTTTACCTCCAGGCTAAGAACTTTCACTGGGAAAGAAGGGTGGGTGCAAGCTTCTCATGGAGGAAAACCATTTGGGAAAACGCAATCATATGCATTAAGGCTGTGATGTAGGCCACAGTAGGATTGCTTCCTAAAACGGCAGGCTGAGAGATGTGCTTGCAAATCTGTGGATCCCACCATTTGGAGCAGGTGGAGTAAGGACCATGGGAAGCAACCAAAAGACAAAACACCCCAACCAATAACAGGTAGCCTTAAAGGTAACTGAGTTGGTTGCATGGACAGGTTGGTTTGCTTCAACGTATCAGCTGCATCCAATGGTGCATTCCTAATCATGTTTACTCAGAAGTAAACCCCACTAAGTAGAATGGGACTTTCTCATCAGGTTGCTTAGAAGGATTACAGTCTATGTCTGTTTTGTATATATTGTTAAGTGTTGAATTTTCCATTTATGGGGTCTATTGAGAGTGCACAACTGAGATCAAAAAGCTCCAATTGGAGATACTCAAGAACATCCTTGTATTAATGAATGAGCATTTCGCCTACCCATCCTGGGACAAATATATATACTATATATGCTGGGGGGAAGACCATTTTCACTGTGAAACATGGAATCCTCTGGGAGGCAAAAGAATATTAAGTATAACAGTATTGCCATATTTGGGGAGGAGATAGAAGAAGGAGGGGGAAAGTTTTAAGCTCCTGATGCGGACATGTTCTAGGTACAGATCCCAGGGTGAGGACCAGCCCTGTGCTTCATTGGAATCAGTCTCTTAAGCCAAGAAATAGTATTCTTTATGAAATTGAATAGCAATATACGTATCAAGGCTTTGAGATTAAACCACTGAAGAAGCCCGGAAAACTACCTTGGGAGTGTGCTATCTGCAAGCCCCAGTAAAAGCCGCATTGGGGGTGAACAGCGGCCTTACTTGGACTGCCAAGGTGAAACAGGTGCAAAACGCCGGCATCCTGTCTACAATTTCATTAACATCCATCTACAACTTCACTAGCATCTCTCAGTATTGTGAACAACACCGAACTTACCCTTTGTTGGTATCTTCATGAACTTACCTAAAAAGTCAAAGAAAACAAAAGACTGAGTTAAGCATTTGAAAAATCCATTGAAACCAGACATTATAAGTTCATCTTAGGTTGGGTAGTTCGTAAGTCTCTGTGGCTTTGCACAAAGTTTTGTATTTTTCTCAGAAGATTGATAAAGAATGTATAATTATTTGGGTAATTATTGTGTGTATATTAGTTGCCAACGTGTTGCATGAGTCATACTGCTCATTGGAACAGGAGGCAGAAGTCGTCATGTGGCAATGAACTGTGGTGGGAAAGGAAGAGGAGGTATGACAGTATTCTCCCCAGGCATGACAGGGGTAGGTGAGAAGGGGAAGATGTCGATAGAGCAGGAAGGTGACAAAAGAGAGGTGGCGTCTGTGATTGCCTGATGCAGCTGCGAGTGAAGGCAGGCATTGATCAGCATCCCAAAGTCTTGAGACTCTCCCCTGACCTTTTGATCAACTGTAGATCAGATCTCACATATCCACAAACAGTTGAACAGCTGAAAAACAGGATATGCCTATAGCTCCCCCTGCTTGTATAATAAAGACGCCAACCACAACTCCCTCCCTTCATTGCTGAAGGCTCATTGTGTCCTATGCGACTCTGCAACAGCAGGTCTTCCATTGATTTGAAATCCAAAACATACTCATCCTGCAATGTTCTAAAGCAGTCCAGTGGTAGCTCGGGTTACATACGCTTCAGGTTACAGACTGCTAACCCAGAAATATTACCTCGGGTTAAGAACTTTGCTTCAGGATGAGAACAGAAATCGCGTGGCGGCGGCAGCAGGAGGCCCCATTAGCTAAAGCGGTGCTTCAGGTTAAGAACAGTTTCAGGTTAAGAATGGACCTTCGGAACGAATTAAGTACTTAACCCGAGGTACCACTGCTGCATCTGCGTGTCTTATTAAATAGGTTTAAGCCCTCAGTTCTAGCTGAAGGAAGGGCACAACAACAGCAAATAAATAAATAGCTAACTGAGGATAGCTCATGGTGCTGAGAATGCCAAGGTTGCAGCTTTGATCCAGCTGCATATTTCTGCATTGCAGGGGGTTTGACTAGATGACCCTCAGGGTCCCTTCCAGCTCTACAGTTCTATCATTCCATAAGCAGCTTCCACCCTTCCATTAGTTTGAGATTTAACTTCTAAAAGCCATGGAGTGGGAGCTGGGTCCTGGCTTGGCATCGGTACCCAAATCTCTTGGGCAGCTGCAAGTGCCCTAGAGCTCTCGCATGGCCCTCCAGCAATACCTTGCCCCCATTTCAACATTTCCCACAATATCCTGTAGCATTGACCTAAGGTACTATGGGAAATTTTAAAATGGTGGCTCCACAGCTGCCCTAGTGTTAGGGAGAGGAGAGAGAAACACCGGCATAAGAGGAGGGGGCTGCCAGATGGCACTTTGCCAAGAGTTCCCTAAAACATGGTAAAGGTAAAGGTAAGGGAACCCCTGACCATTAGGTCCAGTCATGACCGACTCTGGGGTTGTGACACTCATCTCGCTTTATTGGCCGAGGGAGCCAGCGTACAGCTTCCAGGTCATGTGGCCAGAATGACTAAGCCGCTTCTGGGGAACCAGAGCAGCACACAGAAACGCTGTTTACCTTCCCGCCGTAGCGGTACCTATTTATCTACTTGCACTTTGACGTGCTTTTGAACTGCTAGGTTGGCAGGAGCAGGGACTGAGCAACGGGAGCTTACCCCATCGCAGGGATTCGAACCACTGACCTTCTGATCAGCAAGTCCTAGGCTCTGTGGTTTAACCCACAGCGCCACCAACGTCCCTCTCTAAAACATGGACCAGACCCCAATTCTCACACTTTTTTTTGAAGGCAACCAAACAAAGAGGGGAATGTGGAACAACATTTTAGCAGGTACAGGTACCAGAAAACGAGGAACAGTTGCAGATAAAGATTTCCATTAAGAAGCCTTGTTATCTATCTCTCTCAAGGCTAAGTGCTGCCTTTCTCCAACTCCATCCACCTGGTACTTTGTTGCTGCTTGTTTTTCATAGATGTTTTTTTCCCCTTTGTGGACTATGGGTTCGCTCCAGACTAATTTAGCTGAACTTATTTCCCACTGAAATCAATGGGACAAGTTAGTTGTAATAAGCATTGAAATCAATGGTGCTTAAGTTCAGCTAACTTAGTTTGGGTTGAAAGTTATGTATTTGTATCCATTAGTTGAGATTGCTTAAGTATCCTGGTCTGTATGTGGAAATGCTCTGTCACCTCTGCAGCGGCCAGCCACCTGAGGGGAAATGAAGTTTCACCGGACGTCACTGTTCCAGCGCTCTCCTTCTCCAACTTGTTTCAGCCTCTCTGCAGGTCTTTAAATCAAATCAAGCGCATTAAGGGGTGGTTACCTCAGGATAAATGATCATGTAAACAAGCACTTAGATGTGAATCGACTGATTAAATCCAGTAAAGAAGAAGACTCACTAAAAGTAATTACACTTTATTTAGTTCCTTAATGAACATCCAAAACTTCACTTGGAAGTATCTGATATTGGACACTAAGCAGGAAATTTGGTGAAGAATTAGCCTTCTCAGTTTGACTCTACAGACAGGATGAAAAGCACTTTTTAGTACAGTTTCCCCTCCTTCCAAACCAACAGAATTCTTTTCTTTAGGAAGAGTTTGGAGAAAAGAAAATGGAGCATTAGGTGCTCAGTACAATGGGTCGTGCTCTGAGTCCTTATGATGAGGTGAGTTTGAAATCTTTAATTAAAAGGTAGGAATGATAAGAATGATTTAACCTCCTTCCTTCCTTCCTTCCTTCCTTCCTTCCTTCCTTCCTTCCTTCCTTCCTTCCTTCCTTTCTCTATTTAGATATATTGCTTTTCTTGTTGCCTTGTAGCGGCTGAGACAAGGACCACCAACCTTTTTGGGCCGGTGGGCACATTTGGCATTTTCAGAAAGTTCCGTGGGCACGGGTCACAAAATGGCTGCCACAGAGCATAGAATCACAAAAGGGTACAGGCATGCCCTCCCCATTAGCCATCCCATTAACGGGAATAGCACCTATATCGGCCACAGCCATGCTCACCCACAGAGTAAAGCACTTCATGCGGGAATGCGGGAATGCGGGAGCAACATTGTTGGTAGCCAGTTCCTGCTTGAACCCTGTCCTGCTTTCCTGGTGGAGCTCCTGACCTCACCCGACTCCCTGCCCTGCACCCAGCTTCAGTTTGACGGACTGCCTCCATACTGCACCTTCGACCTCGGACTGGACTCGGACCTTGTCTCTCGGTTATCCCACGGGACCAGCACAATATTCCCCTCTCAAGCCAGTTAGCATTCCATGCACACTGACTGAGCATCCTTATTCCTCATTGAACTGTTTCTCCCCTTCTTTTGTCATCGTTCGTTTGCAAGCCTTCTGACACAACCAGGGGCGTAGCTATCACCCAGAGTGGCAGGGGTGGGGTGAGCAGCCCAGGGGGGAGCTGTGCATGGGGGCGCTGCATGGGGGGTGCTGTGGTGATCCGCCCACAGAGTCCGCCTGGCGGCCGAAAGCCCCACGCTGCTGTTTAGGGCAGCGTGGGGCCCCGAGCCACTGTGTTACTCCCAGGAGAGATACGTGGCTTGGACATCCTGCAGGTCAGGCCCCATGGTAAGTGATGCCCCCTGCATTGTGCCATTTTGTCGCTCCCTCATGGATGACACCTAGGGCAAACCGTACACCCCTCTTCCTCCGCCCCTGGACACAACCCCCTGTGTAGGGATGGTGCTACCAGACTTTTAGAAGACATCTGAAGGCAGCCCTGTTTAGGGAAGCTTTTAATGTTTGATGTATTATAGCATTTTAATATTCTTTTGGAAGCCGCCCAGAGTGGCTGGGGAAACCCAGCCAGATGGGCGGGGTATAAATAATAAATTATTATTATTATTATTTATGGATCCACACACTCAGAGAATGAGTTCATTATTAGAACATGGGCTTAACAGAATATTACAGCAGGTACGACACTGATAAAACATCCCCTCAGTTGTTGACCACACAACAACTGGTCCAGAAAAGTACTTCATTCCTCAATCAGCTCAGTAAATGCCTCAGATCTACTGTACTGAAAGCATATCTCACGCAGTAGATATGCAAGGATTTAGCTTCTCTCTGGTAAAAAACCGTGCCTGTCCTTAGGTGATCCCAGTTCTGTGGCACTCCCTGAAAGCTCTCATATCATCCATCCCCAGATTTAATAGCCTGCAGTAAAGGGCATCTCCCCTCTCCAGTTTCTGTCCTTCTCCATATCACGAAAAGGGGCACCCACACAGTAATGGCAGATAAGTCGGAAAGGAGCAAGGCGAGATGAAAGCTTTGCTCACAGATGAAAAGCTGCAAATACCAGCAGCTCAAGGAACACTCCCCGGAAGGGGAAGGAATTGCAACCTGGCACAGCCTTCCTTAATGGAGCAAAGCGCTGCAAAAGCAGCCAGTAAAAGACCCATAAGGGCCAGGAGTGGGTGGGAAATGACATAATGGATTATGATTGCTTTCTCGGCTCTCATCACAGCAAGGAGCAAACGAAAGCTCTATTAAGTTTGTTGCTCGAGATACAGCAGGGTTATTAAGGAAGGGATAGCACCAAGCAAGGGGCTGGCACAGAAATGCCTTCTGCACTCGCCGAGTTCTTCGTAGGGAGGGAGGTGATTGAAGGATTTGCACAGGACAAGTTGATTTGTGGTTCCAAATGTGATCAATAGCATGAAATAAGGCTCCGGGTCTGTCGCCTCATCAGTAATGAGCTAAGGAGAGCAGGCCTGGCTGAGACAAAAGGGATCTCGCAGACATTGGCATGCTCTGAGACTCCACATCAAAGCTTGCCATCGTTACCCTAGTAAGTAAGGCCCTGTGATGTGGTTCCAGGGGGGGGAGGGCATTTATTTACCCAAACAATTATGGAAAGCAATCATTAACTGCTTAGGGAAGTGAGAAAATGGGGTTGTTGTTTTTTTAATATTTCTCTTTGAATGCCTGCAGCCTCCCAAATCAGATATCTTAATTAGCAGGTAGCCTTAGAGAAGTTTGAGAGATGGGATAGAGGAGAAATTTGATCCAGCTTGCATTTAAAGGTGAGCCTACCTAATTCACACTTTGCAAGCAAGCAAACCAATAAATAAATAAATAGGTGAACCAAAACACAGCTATCACTAAAAACAAAACAAAAAAACCTGTACAAAAGTGAATTATATTTGGGAGAAATTGTATACAAACATGGGTACAGTGGTACCTCGGGTTACATACGCTTCAGGTTACATACGCTTCAGGTTACAGACTCCGCTAACCCAGAAATAGGAGGGATCTATGCACAGCACTTCTGCATACACCCCCCTATCCTGAGAACTGTAGTTTACTCCCCTTCCCCCCCAGATACACAGAGCTACAATTCCTAGCACCCTTAACAAACTACACTTCCCAGGATTATTGGGGGGAGGGGAAAATATGCTTTAAATGTATGGCATGTAAGCAGCCCCAAAGCCCAGAGTGCTGTGAAATGCTGTTCTCCACCCTTGTCCTTCACTAATCCTTTCACTTAAACAGCTTCCCTGCCTTAATTTCATCTTTTGATGCAGTTGAAGGAAGGTTTGTTGTGTCTCAGTGTCATTAGCAATACATATCTCAAGGTCTTTTTTGCTTGCCTTATTTTTGACATTGTGCCTGAATTTGTGCTCTCCCGTATTTTACTCATTTGGGCAGGTCTTCTGCTTTTGAAAAGAATTCTTCTTCCCTTTTATAGCTCCCTTGATGCTGCTCATTAACCAAGCTGACATTCTCTTGGACTCTTCCTAACCTGAGATACACACTTTTTTTTAGCTTCTGTTATTGTGGTTTTAAATAACCTCAAAGCATCCTGAGGAGTTGGGACCTCCTTGACTTTCCCTTCCTATTTTCTTTTATGTGTCCTCTCATCTTTCAGAAGTTTCCTCCTTTTAAGTTAAATGTGGTATGTGTTGAATTTGACAGCGCTGCGGTCACTGCTTCTGTGCTTGATAATAATGACATTGCACACCAAAACCCAGGCAGCGCCTAAGTTCAAGTATAGGGTTGCACCTCTCTCAAGTCCAATCCATTGCTAACTACTCTAGAGAATTTAAGACATTTGTGTTTCTTTGTTGTGATTTGAACATATGTGCACCTTATCAGTGTGAGGATGTCAAGGCTGGAGTCAGGAGCAGGTCAGAATAAAGAGACAGAGTCAGTTGTCTGTGAAGTTAACTCTTTATTCAAGGAAACAGCATTCAGCTCAGCAACACTGAGCAACACAGAGCAGTGGCCAGTACTGAAGAATGCTATCTTCCAGCCCTCCTTAGGCTCCTCCTCTCCCGGATGTTTCCCAAGCACCCTTGGGGGAATCTGCGCATCTCTGGCCTCTTTTCTGCTCTTCTCATTAATCTGTGTATTCTTGGAGACCAGTGGGGGGGGGGCTTGTCGCAGCTGGATAGGAAGATCCTGGGATGCTCCAGCAGTCTCTTGAGACCCCCCCCAAAAAAATCCTCTACACCAGCCTTGAAGCCTGAATTTCTCCCTGTACCAGGTTCCTCCTGTTCACAAAACCCTGTTGTCCCATCAGTTTCCAGCATCTCTTCCCAACCTTCCTCCTCTGGGATCTTCTCTGGGATGCGGGTGGCGCTGTGGTCTAAACCACCAAGCCTCTTGGGTTTGCTGATCAGAAGGTCAGCGGTTCAAATCCCCGCGACGGGGTGAGCTCCCGTTGCTCGGTCCCAGCTCCTGCCAACCTAGCAGTTTGAAAGCATGCCAGTGCAAGTAGGTAAATAGGTACCATTGCAGCGGGAAGGTAAATGGTGTTTCTGTGCGCTCTAGTTTCTGGTGTTCTGTTGCACCAGAAGCAGTTTAGTTCTGCTGGCCACATGACCTGGAAAGCTGTCTATGGACAAACTCCAGCTCCCTCAGCCTGAAAGCGAGGTAAGCACCACAACCCCATAGTCGCCTTTGACTGGACATAACCATCCAGGGGTCCTTTACCTTTACCTTTTACCTTCCCTGGCTGGCACCTCCCACCACTCCTCAGTTCCTTACAGAAGATTGCTGAAATCGCCCATTATTACAATACTTTCTCCTTTGTCTGATTCCCTTTACCCTTCCAAGATCACTCTCAGAGGTCTGCCTGGAGGATGATAGTCTGAAGACTAATTCAGGCCAGGTATTTCTCCCCATATATAAAGAAATGTGCTAGTTTTTAATTATTCACATCTATCACATCTATCTCAGGGACGTGGGTGGTGCTGTGGGTTGAACCACAGAGCCTAGGACTTGCCAATCAGAAGGTCGGCAGTTTGAATCCCCGTGACGGGGTGAGCTCCTGTTGCTTGGTCCCTGCTCCTGCCAACCTAGCAGTTCGAAAGCATGTCAAACTGCAAGTAGATAAATAGGTACCGCTCCGGCAGGAAGGTAAATGGCATTTCCGTGCGCTGCTCTGGTTCGCCAGAAGCAGCTTAGTCATGCTGGCCACATGACCCAGAAGCTGTATGCTGGTTCCCTCAGCCAATAAAGCAAGATGAGCACTGCAACCTCAGAGTCGTCCACGACTGGACCTAATGGTCAGGGGTCCCTTTACCTTTTTATCTCAGGCGCTAATTCTATCACATTAATTTATTAGGAGCTGATCTAGTAATACTTGATGAGTTTTAATTTTTGTGTTAAGCTCATTATCCTAAATTCATGGCCCACCTATGCTATTATGCACTTGGCTTCCTTTTATGTCTGTACAATCACCTTTCTTAAACTCCACCCTACGTTATTTACTTTTGCTGGTGTAACATCTATAGCTGGATGACACGTTCCCTTTCAAGGACTCTTATGGCTGATAAATCATTATGTCGTCCTGGACTAAAGAAAGTGTCTGATCATCCCTTTAGAGTGGAGCCTTGGGTGAGCATGACGGTGCTTAATTACAAAAACAAGCCCATAAAAATTCAAAGGTTATCTGGATTAACAGGATGCTGATGAGACAACAAAACAAAGGAGGGAGGGAAGGCTTTTTATTATTATTTGAAAAACCCTGCATTTGGGAAGTTGTTTTTATTGTAATGAACTCCAAGCAATGATGAGAGAGAAGAACTGTCAATCTGTCCTTTTATGACGTGCTGTCTGGTACAAGGAAATGCATCCTTTTTTGTTTGGCAAGAGATGAGAGCAAAACTAGACAGATGCTGTTCGCTTCTCTACATGCTGTGTGGATTCGAGTTCAGAGGACACAAAGCCCAGCTCGGCGGGAGGCCTTTTGAAAATAGATGCTCAAGATTCAATTTGGAAGCAATCTAATGCCAAGAAGAAATGTAGCACCTTCCTTGTAGCTCTCTCATTTCCTGCTCCCTAACCTAACCTTTGTTTTCAAGATGTGTTCGAGTAAATAGCACAAGATGACTTCTATGCCAATATATCTCCTCCCACAAAATGTAGAAATAAAAAGAATTTAGGCACATTAAAGCCTGAATGTTTATTTCTTCAGATTGGGATATTGCAGGATGGTCACCTGGGAGCAAAAGGCCACATTATCACCTCACACTAACCAACGTCTTGCACATGATGTGCACACACTGCAGTGAGCTTTGACCTCACATCCCCACCCTCCATTTTCTTTTTCCATGCGGCTTTTGCTTCTGCTTTCAGTTAACTTAAATTCCCCCATGTTTTCCAGACCAAAACCAGTGCTAAACACTAACTAGGATCAATTTCAACAAGCTAGCTTCAGAAACCACAGTTAAGTGAAAGCAAAAGCCTCCAAACTCTTCCTGCATAATATAGTAATAAATAAAAACAATAACTTCCTACACTCAGTTTAAAAGGCTGCAGATTTTGAATGTGCTTTAATTTGTTGTAACAACTATATTTTTATTGAGCTGCTTGCTGTCATGGGCTTCTTTTGGGAGAAGTAAAAAAAAAGGTTAAAAGGTAAAGGATCCCTAGATGGTTAAGTCTAGTCAAAGGCGACAATGGGATATGGCGCTCTTCTCGCTTTTCAGGCCGAGGGAGCTGGTGTTTGTCCACAGACAGCTTTCCGGGTCATGTGGCCAGCATGACTAAACCACTTCTGGCGTAACGGAACACTGTGACGAGTACCAGAGTGAACAGAAACGTTGTTTACCTTCCCACCACAGCAGTACCTATTTATCTACTCGCGCTGCAAGCTTTCAAACTGCTAGGTCCCAGAAGCTGGGGAAAAGCAATGGGAGCTCACCTCAGCACTCGGATTTGAACTGCTGACCTTCAGATCGGCAAGCCCAATAGGCTCATTGGTTTGGACCATATTGCCACCCATGTTTTTGGGGAGAAGTAGCAAAGCAGAAATGAAGTAAACAAACAAATGACAACGTCCTAGTGATATATGTCGTGGATGATGTTTCTTCTTTTTATAAAAAACAAATACTGATGACAGAAACATCTCTTTCTTCTCCTATCCCCAGTCTCCCATGCATCCAAAACTATAATCTCTGGCTGTATTCATGGCTCCAGACTTGCTCTGATGGTACTAATGTGATGTAATTACTCTGGGTTAGCCGAAAATATCCACCCAACGGGGCATCCTGAGCGGGGAACAAATTTTGTTTGTGTTACTACAAACACAGTCTATAATTTTGCTTTGCCCCCATACAACTTCAAAATGAAAGCCAAGTGGAACAGGTTATCAGCATGAGTTAAACTATCAGGTTTAGAAACCCTTTGACAGCAAGCCCCATGAGAAGGTTTTAGGGAATGGATTAAGAACTTGCGCCGGCATGGCAGGTAAATGGATTACCTGAAGTTAATCTGCCATAGTGTAATCAATTTTTAAAAGTTTGTATGTGAAATGTTGTAACTTTCTTAAATTCTAGAAAGTTCTCTCTCTCTCTCTCTCTCTCTCTCTCTCTCTCTCTCTCTCTCTTTCTCTCTCTTGACCTGAGCTAAAAGGGTAGGATTTTACTTTCTTCTGCTACTCTTTAAAAAAGTATTCATCTTTCATAACTTGATAAGCCTGTGGCTATCCCATTAAGGAAGTTGCATAAGTGGTCGTGTTGTTTGAAATGTGCACCCTCTTACACTGAACAGTGAGAAACCAGCAAACTCCAAACAAAAGAATGGATCCCTGATAGCGCGGGAGTTGAGCTTTCGCCTTCTCTTTCCCATTACATGGCAATCACCATGGAACATAGGAAAGTTGCCTGGGATCAAATCACTGCTCAGAACTGTCTACACTGACTTAGAAGCAACTTTCCAGGATTTCGGATGGGGAGGCTCTCCCAGCCCCAATTCCTGGAGATGCCTGGGATTGAACCTAGGACCTTCTGCATGCAAAGCAGATGTCCCATCACTGAGCTACGGCCCTATCCCATGCCCTATAATGTCTTCATGTTCGGTGCTATTGCGGTTCTCATTTTATTACAGAATATACATAAATACACTTCCTGAACTACAAGGCTAGAAGAGAACCATGTAAGCAGGTTAGCCTGACGGTCCAAGCCCCAGACAGAAGAACTCCACTCAGGCTCCCATTTCCATCCGCCAAGGAATCTGGGCACCTGCTGGCCGGCGGGGAGTCTCTTTCTTCACTCTTCCCTCTGGGCTGGAATGCATTTTAGCCAGAAAAAATACTGATCTTTGAGTCCTGAAATCACTACTGCAAAGTCGGTGGCTGCTGCTGCTCCTTGCAGCTGTTCTTAGACCCTCTTGGCCTAACAGAATCCACCCCCAGAATTGGCAGGCCGTTGACTCCAGTCCTACAATGGGTGTCAGGTCCTCAGAGGAGTGCAAGAGGCACAGCCAAGCAAAAAGGTCACTGAGGTAGGCCCAGAAGTAATAGCCTTTTATAAAAGGAAAAGGAGGGGAAAGGGACCAAATCAAACTGGCCACCCATCTCTGGAAATGAAGCCATGCCCATTTCCTAGATGAATAGAGAGAAGAAATCCAGCTGAGAGCTTTCTGTTCGATGCTCACGGAAATGATTATGCTGCACTCTGTGCACAAGGGACTCTTCAGCCAACCCAGCTTGTCAAGGTTTGTGCATCTCCCCCCTTGTATGTATACGAAGCTCTTTCTCTCTCTGCTAACTTTGATACTTCTTTTTTGTGTAGTACAGGGAGCTTCATGAAGGCAAGGAATGGTAGTTCAGGGGGAAATGGCTATTGCGGTTATTGAGTACCAATGACTTGCTGTTTCAACAAGAGACAGGAGCATCATGCGTATACCCATCATTCACCTACTTCACACATTGGGTTGAATCTAGTTCTATCAGGTCCATCACTGCCATGACGTTCAGTGGGTCGACAATGAGAATTTCTTAGTTGGATTCAGCTCAGTGTAAATGTGTGTTCTAATGAACCCAGGTATATTCAAGAGTGGAAAGTGGGAGGCTTCCTAATTATATCAAAGGCTGGGCCCTGTCTACCTATTTATTATGACGGTGCCTTAGTATTTATCGTTTTTAGATGAACAGAAAACAACATAAATGTATCAAAGTAACATGCAGTTCATTTTTAAGTTTTACTTGAAACGAAAGATTATGGGTGGAATTCAATGTCCTGCTACAAGGAACTGGTTGCCTGATGAAACCATTTCCCTCCTCTCCATCTTGCACACTGTTCAATGGGTTCTGCCGAAACCTCTCCAGAGAATTGTGTGGGGTGGAGGGGGGGGGAGAGCCCTGTTGCACCTCTCCTTATGGAGGGCTTTCATCGATGGGGCTAATGAATGAATCCTGACTGCTGCCCCTGCTCGTGTTGCTCAGCACCCCAACCTGCCCCCAGGCTCCTTGCCACAGCACCTGCCAACCCCATCCTTTAGACTTCACCCAAATCTCTACCCATTCTCAACTCCTTCAGCCTTCACAATGCTGCCCTCTTGCTGTCAATCACCCCCCCCCCACAGAAGCTACCCTCTCTCAGCTTGCTCCAGTCCCAAGACACCACTGCCACTCATGGAGGAGAGGAAAATGATGAGGAGAAAGTATTTCTCCCCATGCTGCCTACAGAAGGAAGTTCATGTGAAAAGAGTCAAGGAAATGGATCCATTAGCAATGCATGATTATACTGAAGGAGCAAAAACATAATTCCTTCAACTGCACACAAGCTCTGCGGGGCTCTTGTGGGCTTTCCCTCAGGAGGGAGAAGGGACTGATGCGGCCAGTCAGTCCCTTCTCCCTCCTTGTAGAAAAGCCCGCAGGAGCCGTGCTCTCCTTAAAGGGTGTGCAGCTCCTGTGGGCTTTTGCAGGAGGTGGGGGTATTGCCATAGCCACGCGTTGCCTCTCCCAGCCGGAGAGGTTGTGCGGGGCTAAAGAGGAAGCCAAGACAGTGAGCGGGATCCATCCTGCTTGCAGTCTTGGCTTCTTTGCTCTTTGGGGCTGGGGTGGGAAATAAGATTTTTTTTCTTGACTTCCCCCTCTAAAAACTAGGTGCTCCTTATGGTCCGGTGCACCTTATGGAGCGAAAAATACAGTAGCTTGTGTGCATGTGCACGGGCCTCCTCCAACCCGGATGTGCACCAGAAATGATGCTTGCACACGGACACAAGCTATTTCCGGTGCTCCTCCAACCCGGAAGTAGGCAGCCGCGCAGCACAGCAGGCGGCAGCAGTGGGGGGGGGGGAGGCTGCGGGCCAGATAAACCAGTCCCTTGGGCCTTATCCGGCCCGTGGCCCTTAGTTTGGGGACCCCTGTCCTAGAACATGCAGAGAAATGAAATGGCCAGAGCAGAGTCTGAATATATGCTAATGGTACATTTTGTAAGATAAATGGGCCCAAGCTGCTTTTTATAAATTCAATCCATGCATGCCAGACAGACGATTGCTAAGTAAGACTCAATGGATGTTTGGTATCTATTTAGTATTTTACTATAAAGATTGAAAGAATGGAAATATCATATGACACTCTGTCGGCCTTTCTCACTTCGACCCTGCTACCCTGAACTTCATTTAGTCACATGCATAAGTGCAAAGTGGATGTAAAGTTTCTCATGGTGGAGCATTTCACACTCCCGTTGCAATGGCATAAAAGGGCTACAGAAAGTGCAAGACTGTGGAGAATACTGTTGACTTCACTTAGGGGGCATGTTCCTAAAGCTTTCCTAGCACAATTCTACCATTTGAATTCAGTGTATAGGTATAAACTGAAAACATGACTTATTTATGCTCCTGAAAGAACAAAATTACCTTAAATGATTAAAAATAAATAAATCACTGGATTGTTTCTGTCTGCCTCTTTCCTCAATGGATGCATCCATTGCCTTGCCTCCTAATTTGTTGTGTAGTATTCAGATTTTTGTTGTTGACCGGGAGATGCATTCCAGCCCTCCATTCCAGCATTTCTTCGTGCATCCAAATTATCTCAAATATATAGTTCCATTCTCTCTGCAGTTCCCAACTAACTCCTCACCGATACATTCTTGATGGCTCAGGGGACTGGTAATGGAGGAAGGAGTTTTCCAACGCTTCAGTTGGCCAGTTCAAACAGGGGTCAGTTCAATAATATCTGAAAGTTATTATCATTGAATGTCTGTTTCATGACCTAAATAAAGTCAGTGGGAATTCCTAGCCATCGTTCTTCTAAAACAGGTCTGCATAGTAGACACATGAGCAGATTTCGTGCTTTCAAGACATTCCGACCTGAAGAGCAAATAAGTGGCTCAGGCATATATGCATTGATGAGGGGGCTTTGTGAATCCATTCACACTTGTACTTAACACATTGATCCATTCTCCCTCCCTCCCTCCCTCCCTCCCTCCCTCCCTCCCTCTCTCTCTCTCACACACACAATCCATCCATCCTTTTTTTTTAAATAATATTTTTATTCATTTTCCACAAAAGAAAAAAAAAAATTTTTATACAATCAATCCACATTTTATCACACATTCCTCTCTTTTTTTGACTTCCCTCAGCTCCTCTGCCGATCTTTCGTTTGCGTCAATATTATTAACGCATTTCTTAACTTAGTATTGCCTTTAGATATCTCCTTCCCTCCTCTTATTTTCTTTTTAACAATATTCCTCTGTTTTTCACAGAGTCTCTTGAAAACCAACAAACGTTATCTGTTCATCACATATGCCTTTCAGATAATCTGTAAATCTTCCCCAGTCCTCGATGAACTTTTGGTCTTGTTGATACCGAATCTTCCCTGTTAGTTTGTCCAATTCTGCATAATCAGTCAATTTCAATCTCCATTCTTCCACCGTTGGTCCATCTATCCATTCTGTGTGTGACAGAGTGAGTGAGTGAAAGAGAGAGCGAGAAAGAGAAACCCACCCATTGGATGGGTGGAGTGTGTGACACACACACATACACACACAGAGAGAAAATGGAGTCTCTCATTGTGAATGCAACCTTGTCCTCTCTTCCCTACTGTTCATCAGAGGAGGGAGGGGTTAACAGCCCACCCAGGAGGCAAGGTGAGGCAACTGCCTCAGGTGACAGGATCCACAGGCGCAGACAATCTGCCCTCCAAGGAATGCAACACCTGTTGCTGCACTGCCATTCTTGTTCCCAGGTAGATCTTCACTCCTGCTATGTTCCTGATGTAGGTCTTCTACTCAGCTCTTCTTCCCTGGCAGGTGGAAGAGGTGCCATTTTGTCACCAACACCCCCACGCAAGCAAATTTCTATTATTTTATTATTTAATAAATTTGTATAGTGCTCTATACCCATAGATCTCAGGGCTAATCTGCAGGAAGACCTGAGCAGCAAAGAGGAAGTTGGTTACAGCCAGAGCCTCTTTCCCCTACTTTTCACCTGACTGGCAGGAGGAGACACTGCAAGCCACATAAAACTAGGCAACAGATATCACAAGAACCATAGAGCCGGTACTAATACTGATACACAAGCTTGCTTATTTCCGGGAACAAAAAACAGGCCGAAGGAATTGAATGGTGATCATAATCTGGGTTCCCTTTTTTTGGCCTAAATGTTTTCATTGCCCTGAGTGGTTAATAGGAACTAGGGACACGGATGGCACTGTAGTCTAAACCACTGAGCCTCTTGGGCTTGCCAATCAGAAGGTCGGCAGTTTGAATCCCCGTGACGGGGTGAGCTCCCGTTGCTCTGCCCCAGCTCCTGCCAACCTAACAGTTTGAAAGCACACCAGTGCAAGGAGATAAATAAGTACCACTGTAGCGGGAAGGTAAACAGCTTTTCTGTGCACTCTGGTTTCCATCATGGTGTTCCGTTGCGCCAGAAGCGGTTTAGTCTGTGGACAAATACCGGCTCCCTCGGCCTGAAAGTGAGATGAGCGCCGCACCCCATAGTCCCCTTTGACTGGACTTAACCATCCAGGGATCCTTTACCTTTACCTAATAGGGAGCTGCTATGTGGGGTTTGGGACCTATTTTAAAATATAGCCCTGTAGAGAAGGTTTTTGGCTCAGCAGAACTCTGTATCCACTTCTTGCTCAAACACAGTCGTACAGCTAGTGACAATAGATCAGATAATTATAAATCATTCTCCAATCAAGGGAAGCCAATAAAGACCACACATGCATGGTTGCCTTGCACTCAGTAATATGAGAGGCGGATTCACGATGTACAGTACCTGCCTCAGCAATGCACTCAGTTATTTGCAAGTCAATAGTGTATGCCCCATTTCTTCTAATACTATTTGTTTTTCTCTGCAGTAGTGAACAGATAACTAAAGGGAAACAGCCCAGTACTTGCTCTTTCTTCATGATGCAGCACATTGATCATCCTGTCTATGCCTTGAAGCAGCTCCATGAAGAATCCAATGCTGGAGTTATGTTTCTTTTCTGCAGAGAGATGGCTGGGCATGGCTCTTCTGCTGCTTGAGAGATTATTTCTATGGACCTTGGCCCAGAGGGGATGAGGGACTCTACATATCAATGTTCTTGGTCCCAGGGCTTTTTATCTCTCTCCCCTGTACATATTATCCACCATTTTCTAATTTCTTTCTAATCCAGCCCAGTCCCATATTTGTTCCCTGGGTACATGTGACCTGAGATTAAGATCTTGAGTGTGGGTTAAACATGTCCATGACGTTATTGGTTTCAGTATATCTGAGTTTGGTGTGGCACACAGCATGGATCCCTCAACTGGACAGTCCTGGATCCACCAATCGGGCAGAGTCTGCTGACCAACACTAGGCCAAGTCCACTAGCTAAACAGCAATTTGCAACAGGTAGGGAATCACCGGGCTCATCTTGTTGATTAAGTAGGCTAGCAATGAAGCTAAAGACTGAGAATTGGGGCTTCTGAGTATTAGGATTTTAAACGTTTTTCTGTTTCCGGAATATATTTTAGGTCAGTGAGCTTGATTTCATTCTTTTAATCGGAGTACATGACTTAATGTATGCACTCACATGTGTGAACTCACATTGCTTTACTTCTGCTTCCTGTATTAGCATTTACTGACACATGAGCACTTCTGCAAATCATTTTGCTGCCTGAAATGTACTTTGGGAAGATGACTGATTTAGCCTTAAGGGAAAATATGGGTGGTACTTTGCTCTCAGCTCCAGTTGCCTGTGTTGACCTATTTATGTTTCTCTCCATATCTTTATTCAACTGGGATGTGTGTTGTGTTCTTTAACCTACCTACCTCCCCGCATTACGTCTTCAGACACAGGAACGACCTATTAGAAGCACTGCCGTGCTGTTCAATTGCAGCGCAGAAATGTATTTCTTTACTAAATATCAACCTCAGCTTTCCTCTAAGGAAGATGGCACCTATGCTTTCCCCCCTTGCCCATGTTTACCCACAGAACAACCATGTTATGGAAGTTTATACTTGATTCTGACCAAACGAAGACTCCTGATATATATTATGCTCTCAGAGGTTTGTTTGGTCGGAATCAAGTACACACTTCCAGAGCCAACACTAAATACATTACTTCTGGTAAATGAGCCACAATAGCCGCCAGAGGGCTGTGAAATTTTGCATCCCAGGCTTTTTAGACTTGTCTTACCCATGTACTATCTGAAACCAAAGGGGCACATTGCTTACCAATATATGTGAAATAGCGCATTGTTTTCAGCTCTCCTACCCCACTATTCTGTCCCCTTTCTGGATGGTGAATGTAGGATATTAAAATGAGCAATGGAAAAAGATACTTTTCTTTGTGTGCGTGTGTGGATCAATCAATTCTTGGCCCCAATTCAACCAATTCTTGATCTTTGATATTTTTAAGTAGCTTGGGCAGAGCGTCCTTGAATCTTGATGCTCCCTTCTTTCTAGTAGTTCTATAATTACTATTAAATATTGGCCACAACTTGTCCTTTGAATTTACTGGAGCTGCTGCCCTTAAATTCCTCTTTTCCTCTTTAAGGCAAGAAATCCAGGTAAAAACTCAGACTATTTCGCAGCATAGCACTCCAGTCAATCGGCTTTAGAAATATGAATAGGCAGCTTGCAGCAGTTCATGGTACAGAACCATCCAACCTGGCTGATTTCTGCTTATTTTTTACATTTGCGCCTTGATCTGCAGAAGAATCAAGCTCAGCTAACCAATCTCATATGTAGCATGTGCAAGTGACAGAGGATATCGGAGTCAGTGGCATTCAAAGCTACAAGCCACCTGCTATGATCCACTTACGAAACTGGTAGCACATGGGAAGACTGCCACTCTTGCTGACACATTGCGGGAGGACTCAGCAGAGGCTGTCGCTCTCGGTAAAGTTGATTTCCACTGTAATGAACACAAATTACAATTCAAACATGCGCATCTGAAGTGTTCGAAGAAGGGGCTTGGCAGTTCCAAGTCCTGAAATATTTCCATCCATTATAATGCAATTTTAGATGGCTTTCTTAAAAAAACAAACCAAAAATTAAAAAAACTAACTGAAAACGTGGGCTGCATGTTTTCTTTTTCTTTACAAAAGCAGCTTGAAGCGTGGGAGGGACAGAGTTCTATTTCAGGTTTTGGTGCAGAGGGAGGTCAAAATAGATTTTTCTGTGCAGCAGACAGGGGACAAGAGTCACAGCAGGTTAGAAAGGCCTGATCTTAAATATACTCAAGATTCAACTGGGAAAAAAATACATTTTTAATTGTGATTACTTTTTATATCTCAAATCAAGCAGAGACACAGGTGCTCCTGAAGAATGATCCCATGTGGTTTGAGACAGAGGGCAGGGTGATGGCTGCTCATATCCACCACACTATGTTGTGGTGCATTATGTTAGCGCACTGTGAGACTGCCAGCATTTTGCAGGAGGGGTTCAAGGATATTTAGGCAAGTGCACTTAAAGTGGAGTAAAGCCCTCTACTTCCACAGTGCAACAAATTCACTTTTTAAAAAAGGAATCAGTTAGTTGAGTCACAGGGAAATGCTGAATAACCAAATCATTAACAAGAAGACTTATAAACACTGCACAAACATATTGGGATGAATATACGTAGGATGTTCCTCACAAACAAATCAGAACAAAGCTCAATGGATACCAGGTATAATCTAGCCTCTGCATAAGGTTTATGCAAACAAATCAGGATAAATGCTGAATAAATAATAATAATTTAAAAGTTTTATTATTTGTACCCCGTCCATCTGATTATGTTGCCCCAGCGACTCTGGGCAGCTTCCAACATACAGTGGTACCTCGGGTTACATACGCTTCAGGTTACATACGCTTCAGGTTACAGACTCCGCTAACCCAGAAATAGTGCTCCAGCGGTGTGGCAGCAGCAGCAGGCCCCATTAGCTAAAGTGGTGCTTCAGGTTAAGAACAGTTTCAGGTTAAGTACGGACCTCGGAACGTATTAAGTACTTAACCCGAGGTACCCCTGTATATGAAAACAATAAAACATTGAGTAGGTCATGCAGGTGAGCCCTTGAGCTCTTTAGGTAAACCCTTGAACTCTTTACAAATGTTGTAAGCAAGCTCTGCTACATCTCAGAGCCCGCCTGCTCATTCCGTTGATGCCCCACCCCCCAGACATCTCTCTCGAAGTCCTGCCTTGAGTGCACCATTGTATATATGTCACTCTTTGTCCTGGAACAACGTGACCCAAATATCATTCCCCCCTAACCCCATCTTGTTACAGAGAACATCCTAAGAAGCCACCATTGCACATGTTCGTCAAGGGCCTAGAAATATGGTTGCAAATAGATGCAAACAGTGTTCTAGCCACGAAGCCCATGAGACACTGCTGGACACCACGAGAGTATATGCTATAGATCTGCACCAGGAGCCTTACGTCTATAGTGTTGTGCACGTGGCTTCACTCCTATCTTGGGGGATCTTTCCAGTGTCAAATAAACTCTTGTTGCCCCCCCCCATGAGCTATAACTGGAGGTTAAAGATGTTGTTGTAAGAGCTAAGGACATGTTTCTCCAGTTGAGGCTGAAGTGGCAATGTGAATTCTGATAACTAGTCTTATCTATTCAAAGGCAGGTTTTTGTTTGTTTTAGTAGTTATTTGTAGATATGCAATGAAGATTTCTGCAACTGCAATGCTTGCACTCTAGGTCCTGCTGATAGTTTCTTAATGGTTTCTTCTGCATTTATATTATTATTATTATTATTATTATTATTATTATTATTATTATTATTATTATTATTATTAGTTGGATGGGCTGTTCTGTATTTTTATTGAAGGATATTACAGACGATATCTTAAATTATCAGTATCTAATTGATCATGCATATTTCGGACCTGTACCTTGACAGCAGAAGGGGAGACAGTTGGATAGGTTGTCATTCAAGTTGTGTTGCCAAATAAAAACTGAAGTGCAGTAGTCTGTGTTTCAATGTACATTGGGGATCCCCTTTATCATCTCTCTATAGGCAATGCTAAATATCCCTTGCTTTATGCAATCTTGGGTTGTCCCAGATTGTTGCATTTTCAAGGAATAAGATATTCATTTTAGCTTAATTCCTTCACCCGCCCCCGTCATTGCCAGTTGGTCCTAGCTGGGTGAATCTTCAGGTGTTTAATCCTTGGATTCAGTTACTAAATTAAAGTCCAGTCACCTGGCAGTGGGCTGAACAGATTATCCTGTCTCTATTCAAAGTGGCATCTGCGGGCATGGCTCCTCATGCCAGCAATAAAATTCCACTATGAAAAGCAACATAAAATTCATTAGTTCTGAGCGCCCACTCTGGCATTTTGGAGCCTGATCAGCTCCTTGGTACTTTGAAGAGCCCTGGACTATGGGGGGGAAAAGTCGGATTAAGACTGAAGCACAAGTTGAACAGGTTTCTCTCTGAAGCTGACTGAACACTGGTAAGAACGCATCATCGTGCCTAACATGAGGCAGCATGAGCTGCGAAGGTCGCCTGGAGACCTTTGGGTAATAAGCAATTTTAAAATGTACCGTAATTGATAATTCTAATACTTGCTCTTGTTGACCCCAACTCATGGGAAGTGGCTGTCCGAAGTGGGGGACCCTGTGTATCCCTGGGGAATCGCTGCATGTTTTCGAATTCTGATTTTCCAGGGTTTTAAAATGCACAGGGAGCCTCTGCAGGAACAGGAGAGTCCCTGCTTCAGACAGTTCCCCTCCATTTAAAAAAATATATATTATTAAAGATTTTCTTGTTTTACAGAAGTAAGTGTAATGTCTCTCGTATTTTTTCCATGTAACATTTTTACAAATCCGTTTCATGTGTTGAGACATTAGGGGGAGAAAAAAAAAGGGGTGGAGGGAGGGAAGATAGGTGGGGGTGGGGTCGGGTGGCGATGTTTCTATTATGCTTAATGTATGTAGGGTTTGGTGTCAGCATTGCTTGTGCTGTTCACTTGTGTTCCTTTGGTGGTGAGAGAGGTTGGGGTTGGCCTAGGGTGTGGTTGTTTGTTTGTGATTGGCTGTGGTGAGATTTGTTTTCATGTGTGAGTGGGGTGGGTGGGTGTTTTGGATCAGGTTGTTGTTGTTGTTTAGTCGTTTAGTCGTGTCCGACTCTTCGTGACCCCATGGACCAGAGCACGCCAGGCACTCCTGTCTTCCACTGCCTCCCGCAGTTTGGTGAGACTCATGTTTGTAGCTTCGAGAACACTGTCCAACCATCTCGTCCTCTGTCGTCCCCTTCTTCTTGTGCCCTCAATCTTTCCCAACATCAGGGTCTTTTCCAGGGAGTCTTCTCTTCTCATGAGGTGGCCAAAGTATTGGAGCCTCAGCTTCAGGATCTGTCCTTCCAGTGAGCACTCAGGGCTGATTTCCTTCAGAATGGAGAGGTTTGATCTTCTTGCAGTCCATGGGACTCTCAAGAGTCTCCTCCAGCACCATAATTCAAAAGCATCCATTCTTCGGTGATCAGCCTTCTTTATGGTCCAGCTCTCACTTCCATACTGGGAAAACCATGGCTTTTACTTTACGGACCTTTGTTGGCAAGGTGATGACTCTACTTTTTAAGATGCTGTCTAGGTTTGCCATCGCCTTTCTCCCAAGGAGCAGGCGTCTTTTAATTTTGTGACTGCTGTCACCATCTGCAGTGATCATGGAGCCCAAGAAAGTAAAATCTCTCACTGCCTCCATTTCTTCCCCTTCTATTTGCCAGGAGGTGATGGGACCAGTGGCCATGGGGTCCCCTAAAGGGTCTGTACCCCAAGCCCTCTTTTTAAAGATACCTACCAATGTGCTGGAGGAGACTGCAGTGATCATGGATCAGGTTAGCCATATTGATTTGTATGCTGTTGGTGGATTATTGTCGTTGTCTTATTGGGCTGTGTATGTGATAAAGGGGAGCCCCTCCATGAGATGAAGGTGAAGGGAAGGACAATAGAGAGGCTGATGGCCCCTGCTTCCCCCTCATGTCTTTCCTCTACACTGAAGAGGACTAAGGATTCCCAACATGTAATTGCCCTGCTCTGGAATGCAATGGTTATAGATGCATCTCTTTCTGACTAAGTGGAGGGTTCCTGTTTCCAGTGATTGCTTTCATCTTTTCAAAGTAAACATCTTTTCCCTTTCATTGTCCCACATGATCCTCTTTCTGCTCTGCACAGCTGCAAAAATGAGCAATTTTATTTATGATTCAGCGGTGCTGCTGTGTACCCCCTCTTTTCTCATTTGGAGCTTCCAAAGCACCGTCTTCGCCTGCCCTTCTGCATTTTTAGCTGCTGTGAATAAGCCCCCTCTTCAAGTTCAATTGCGGATACTTATTTTCCTCTTCCAGGGCCATATTGTTATGAAGCTCAAGGAGCTCAAGTACTTTCTATTTATGGTAAATCTGTGAAGTCATTTGAGAGGCACTTTGTGGCAATGTCTTCCTACATGTGCCTCCTTTTGCTGTGTAAGAAAATGGAGGGAACTGGATTCTACTAGCATTTAAAGTTGAAGAGCGGAGTTTCAGATTGGCTAAGACCACCTGGGAAGCCTTTAAAATATGCTGGGTGATTTTGCCCACTTTTTTTACCTGAAAGAAATGGCAGAGCCCCTGATTGGATGAGCTTCTCTGATGTCATGAAACTTTCACAACATTCTGTCTTGTCATGCAAAGGTTCGTCAGCAATTGAATAAAATAAGTAGTATACCTTCTGTGAGAGACAGTAAAGCACTGGAGGATCCTCTGTTGGACAATGTGAGGCATAGCTCCCTTAAGATTCTAAACACCCCAAAACTCACAGGGCAGTCTTTCTCCAGTCACCCACAATCATATTAACACATTTCCACTGACCAAGGAGCTTCCTAGATGCTTCTGCTCATCTCCTTGCTGCTTAGCCAGTTATAATAATCATTGCCTGCAGGGTCCCACTTGTCTCTAGTCCTGTAGTTGTTACCCAGCCTCTGAGGGTTTAGGCATATTTACATTTCTTCTGTGCTTTATGGGCATGGTCTGAGCTTTAAAGCTCTGTGTCCGATCACTCTTTCCTTTCTCCCGAGTATCCCTGCAAAAACCCACTCTTTCCCGCTTAATTCGACCAAACGACAGTCCATGGAAAACCTGCATTGTCATATAAAGGTAAAGGGACCCCTGACCATTAGGTCCAGTCGTGACCGACTCTGGGGTTGCGGCGCTCATCTCGCTTTATTGGCCGAGGGAGCCGGCGTACAGCTTCCGGGTCATGTGGCCAGCATGACTAAGCCACTTTTGGTGAACCAGAGCAGCGCACGGAAACGCCATTTACCGTCCCGCCAGAGCGGTACCTATTTATCTACTTGCACTTTGACATGCTTTCAAACTGCTAGGTTGGCAGGAGCAGGGACCAAGCAACGGGAGCTCACCCCATCACAGGGATTCGAACCGCCACTCTTCAGATTGTCAAGTCCTAGGCTCTGTGGTTTAACCCACAGCACCACCCGAGTCCTGCATTGCCATATATTGCGCTTCAATTTAAAGAGCAGGTTTTTGCAGGGAAAGCTCTGGGGTGGGGAAAAATAGTGCTCTGATGCAGAGCTTTGAGGTATGGACCTGTGCCTGGAAAGCAACAACAAGTATGGATAAGCCCTTAGTGTGTGCATATGTGTGTTTTTCGGGAAATGTTGTGTAGAGGAGCTGAAAGCAATGTGGCAGAGAGAAGTCCAGAATGGGAAGCAGAAGCTGAAGCAGGGGAGGAGGGAGGCAAGAAGAGGCATGATGAGTTAGGCTGGTGAAGAGTCATGGGCATCTCCCCCTCCTGCTGTGACAAGCTTCCCTTCCCCCTAGTCTCCCAGAACCAGAAGGGGCATGAAGACGGTGGAAGAGAGGTTGGCTTCAAGTTGGCTTCAAGTGCTTGGGGAAAACCCTGGAGAGGAGGGAATTTAGACGGCTGTGGGGAGGCAGGGACTTTCAGTCTGATCCATGGGGCAAGACCTACCGGGGATAAGCTGCTGTGCTGATTAGGCCTGACACTCTGCCAAGTCTGTGCAGATCATGTTCTTGCTAATAAAGAGTTAACTTGCATGGTGTGATTTACTGCTGTCTCACTCCTGACATGCAGGTGGAAGGTTGGCTGAGTTTCAGAAACACCTCCACAGAACAAATGTAGCTTTATTATTATTATTTTTTCTAGAAAAATAAGATGAAGAAATGGAGCTGGAGTGTTAGCCTGCCAACAGGTAGCTCATAAGCCAGCTGGCTGTCAAGTGTTTGGAATGGCCCACAAGGGATTTTGACTAATGCATGGGACAACCCATGTTTCATGATGTCATAAAAATGGCATGTGATTGCCAGGTCAGCAGCCCCACCCACTTGCCAAATTTGGCCCGCAAGGCTGATCCTGATTCCTCACACAGGCATTATAACTTCCAGCTTAATGGATCACGGCTGCTTAATGGACCACCATCAAATTCCTTATTTGGGTGGGGGATCCTTTAAAGCCAGGCTACAGATATACCTCATTTAGCTACCCTCAAACAGATCTATTCCTGCTAAATGATGCCTTTACTATATTGGCATTTGCTTTTTTCTCCTCCTCTTAGTAAATCTATTGAACAGTGCACAATGGTACTAACTTTCACAGCAACCTGCCATATATAACATTATGCAAAAGATATCGGATTATTGCAAATATACATAGTAGAACATCAAAGCAAAAATCCAAGAACAACCTGTGTGATCTCTCTCTCTGCTGCAGGGCATCAGTTTTGCTAAAGAACCGCTGTAGCCTTTGAAATGCAAGGAGAAGGCTAAATGAGATTCCTGATAGGGACAATTCATAAGTTACTGCAGCAGTACGTGACCCCCTCCCTTGTGTGTTCTTTCCACTTTGACTTTATAACATAGGGAACAGGAGACTTGATCTGGCCATGTTTTTACCTTCCTGATGTCACCAGGTAGTCGTGGCTTGGCCAAAACAGCCTTGAAGCCCAAATGTGGATATATAATTAGGTCTGGAACCAGAAGTTCCCTTCTGTAATGGTTGTGTGCCAGAACCACATGGGTAGGGTCAATGACTGGGGAATGTTTAAATGGAAATGACACAAATCAATCGCTGCAGCCATGTGGTTTCTACTGAATCCAAACATTGCCAGAGCAGTGTACCAAAATGTGCCAGACCATAGCAGTAACTTCTGAAGATCTCTGGCTTCTACTGATGAAAAGATCTCTGGTTTTTACTGATGAAAATATTAAGGGTGGGACTGCACATTAGTACTACGGGATATTAATTTTTCATACAACAAAGCCTTTTGGGCTGCAATTTCCAATGGAAGACTGGATTAAGAAGCAGAGAGGCTCTTTGATCCTTGCACCATTTTCCTGCCAAAAATCCTTAACCACCATCAGCTCCACCCTATGATGATTTTAAGCACTGCTGAGGAATTACTCCAGTGTAGTGTATATGCATGACTGACTGAAAAATGGTGCAAGGGTTAAGAAGTCACTTTCATCCCGTGCCAGTCTTCTTCAAATTGTAGCCTCAGCGGTTGCATTGCTTATGTCTGTGTTGTATGTGCATATATAATACCTCTCCAAAGATTCCTGGGACAACATAAATAGATAGATAGATGATAAATGATAGATAGATGATAGATGATAGATAGATAGATAGATAGATAGATAGATAGATGATAGATAGATGATAGATAGATAGATAGATAGATAGATGATAGATAGATAGATAGATAGATAGATGATAGATAGATAGATGATAGATAGATAGATAGATGATAGATAGATAGATAGATAGATAGATGATAGATAGATAGATAGATGATAGATAGATAGATAGATAGATGATAGAAACTTTTTCGCATTAGCCGATGGCCATAGCAACAATAAAACATTACAATATACACAGAAGGAAGGAAATTTAGTATAAAAGCACAGTTTAGGGTCCTGAATCAACAGGCCCTTATTCTGATTGCCCCTGCTAAGAACCTAGCAACCTTTGCTGTTATCTGCTCCATTTGGTCTGACAGGAGAAAGGACACTGTGGCAGTGATTGTGCACCCTGGGGATGGTCAGTACAAGTGGGGTGATGATCTCATTCCTCAGGTCTTTGTAGAGAGTGCAAGACAGGAGGACATGTGCCGCTGTTTTGGTGCTACCATCTCCACAGGGGCAAAGACATTTCTCAGGCCCTTTTGGAATCGGCCCTCAAGGACAGCAGATGGCAAAACATTCAGTCTTGAAAGTGTAAAAAGCACCTCTGTATTTTGGGCTAGCTAGTTTGTGCAGGTATGGAGCCAGAGAATCAAAATGGGAAAATGGAAATTGATCATACCATGGGCAGAATTTCCTTATAGTGGCCAGGTTGTTCTGATGCTCAATATCTTTTAGACATTGACAAATTAGACTCTTTGCTTTGGTTAGGCCCATAGTGAGTAGGTGTTGTGGGGATAGGCCTCAAGAGTGGAGTTTTTGGTGAATGGTTTTAACCAGGCACTTTTGTGGTACTCTTGAAGTACTAGGGATAATAAACCCGGGGGATTTGAGTTTAGGCGGAGCCAGAAGTTAAAAGTTCTTTGCCAAGTCCATACTTCTACTGAGGGGAAACTTGCCTCCAGTCGGAGTGATGCATTTGGGATGCAGGGTGGTGCAGAAAAATCAGCCTTAAGAACTTTGAACAGCTTCCAAAGTGCCAAGGTGGTTACCAGTCCAAATTTGAGCTCTGTATAATAGCTGCCATGGGACAACATAACAGTTTCACCCCAATATGGTGTCACTTTGTTGTTGTTTAGTCGTTTAGTCATGTCTGACTCTTTGTGACCCCATGGACCAGAGCACGCCACTGCCTCCTGCAGTTTGGTCAAACTCATGTTTGTAGCTTCGAGAACACTGTCCAACCATCTCGTCCTCCATCATCCCCTTCTCCTTGTGACCTCCATCTTTCCCAACATCAGGGTCTTTTCCAGGGAGTCTTCTCTTCCCATGAGGTGGCCAAAGTATTGGAGCCTCAGCTTCAGGATCTGATGGTGTCACTAGAATGCAATATTGAGGAGAGCAACCACAGTGTTTGCATTCAGAAAGCCCAAAATTCAATCCTCAGCTTTCCTAGGAAAAATGAAACTTGGGTAGGATGACTGGCCACCAAATTCAATGGCTTTAAAAGCAGATGGGACAAATTCAAGGAGGAGAAGGTTAGCAATGGCCACTGGCCATAATGGCTATGCTCCTCCTCCGTGGCTGGAGGCAGTAATGCTTCTGAACACAGGTTGCTTGAAACTGCAGGAGGGGAGGGAGCTCTTGTGATTGGCTCTTGCTTGTGGGTTTCCCATGGGCATCTGGTTGGCCACTGTGAGGACAGGATGCTGGACCAGATAGACCACTAGCCTGACACAATCTTCTTATGTCCATATGGAGGCCAGGAGACATAAAGAGCTTCTAGTTTAATGACTGAAAAGCTGGTCAGTAAGTATATTCCTGGAGCAGTAGGTCTTGTGTCAAGCCAAATTCTTTATATGCAGTAAGACGACAGATTACAGGTGTAACTTATTCATATAATCATCATCATCAACCTTTTATTCGACCGTCAGTCAGAAAAAAGTACAATTGTCAATACACAGTTAAAACATCCAAGAAGATTTTTGAGCTTAGCCAACACTAAAATGGGCTAAACAGATAGCCCCATATCAATACAATCAATTAAAGTCTTGTGACGCTTAAAAGCTAAAAAAAGAAATTTGGCCACCAAGGAAGGTATAGCTCTAGTGACGTTATTCAGCAAGTGTAAAACCTGGTTTTCTCTGGGTAGGGAGCTAAATTGACATAGAAGTGGGTCTATAAAGTTTTGTCTAAGCTCTGCATAAGAAGGGCAAGTCAAGAGGATGTGTTCGGTGGACTCAACCACACCCATGGCACAATGACAGGTTCTCTGGGCGTATGGTACTCCCCTGTACCTTCCCCACAATATCGCAGAGTCAAGGACATTTAATCTAGCCGCTGTAAGAAGTCTGCGGTATTCCACATAGTGGATTTCTGCAAGGTAGGGGGCTGGTATGGTCCGATAGATCTGGTCCCCTAGGAACATCCCTGGTTTTACCTGGGCTATGTCCTCTTGTCTGGCAATGTCACTCAGTCTCTGGGAGATCACAGCTCTAGCTTGATTGTACAACATAGACTCAAAGTAAAGATGAGACAATCCGCAGGATTGAACCTCATTAGTGACCTCCCTTTCCCACGATGATTGGAAATCGTCCCTCAATATCAAGGGGGCAATACCCACTGGTTTAAAACAAAGCTTGAGCCATAGCCAGAGCTTCGTCTTCAAGGCCACATACCGTAGAGCTTGCCAGCCGACCTCTAATCTCATAACTGCACCCGCTACCGAGGGGGGAATCCTAAGGATGGCTCTAAGGAATCGCGTTTGGATAGAATCCAGTTTCAAAAAGTCCCTACGGGAGCCTAAAGAGATGCCCACCAAAAGAAGGGGGAGGACTTTCATTTGAAAGAGTCTCAAAGCTATCGTCACTGATTGAGCCTGATTCTTAGCATATAGAGATCTAATCTGGATGGCTGCTTTAGATGCATTAGTTGTTATATAGTCTCTATGGGCCAGAAAAGACCTATTTGACCGTATTACTTGTCCCAGATATTTAAAGCAGTTAACCTGCTCTAGGGGGATCCCGTTCATCGACCATCGATAGAGTCTCGGTCGGGCAGAGAAGACCATGATCTTGGTCTTAGCATAGTTGGGTTGGAGCTCATGCTGATCACAGTATTCATGTAGAGCTTGCAACATTCTCCTCAGTCCAATAGGGGATCTAGCAAGAAGTGCGGCGTCATCCGCATACAGAAGAACATTCAGAGATCGGCCTGCTAGTTTGGGGGGGTGGAAAGCATCATTGGCCATGTGAGTCACCAGTGAGTTAATGTAAAAGTTAAACAATGCTGGGGCCAATAAACAACCCTGTCTTACCCCTCTAGTGGTGGTAACGGGGTTGGAGACTAGGCCTTTATTGTCTAGCCTGATTCTCAGAAAGGTGTTTGTATGGAGGCTGATAATCAGATGAAGGAGACGACGATCGATATTTGTTGCAGCCAGTTTTGTCCATAGCTGCTTTCTAGAGATTCGATCAAATGCCTGCTTAAGGTCAATAAAAGCCACATGAAGAACCTTTGGGGCTTTGCCGGCATACTTTTCCGCCAGGTGATTCAAGGTTAATATTTGGTCTGTAGTAGATCTTCCAGGGCGAAAACCCGCCTGTTCATCGGCAATGATATTGTCGTCCTCCATCCATTTCGATAGTTTGTTTAGTAGGTACCCCGAGTAAATCTTCCCAATGACATTTAGCAAGCTGATTGGCCTAAAGTTGCTCGGCTCTGTACGTGGGCCTTTCTTATGTATTAATACAATCAACGCAGAGCTCCAGCTAGAGGGAAATTTTGCTGTTTTGTTTATATACGTGTAAAGTGCTGCTAAAAGTGGGATCCACCAATCTTTATTTGCTTTGATGGCATCAATGGATATAAGGTCATCACCGGGGGCCTTGCCTGCTTTAAATCGATCTATGAGAGTTTCAACTTCAGGGCATGTAACTGGGTCCCAATCGGGCAGTGCTTCCGGCTCCACCGTATCTCCGCAGGCATCATGGGCTGCATACAGATCGGCGAAGTATCTTTCCCAAGCATTGTATTTTGACTGTTTGTGTGTGTGTGTGTGTGTGTGTGTGTGTGTGTGTGTGTGTTATATATATATATATATATATATATATATATATATATATATATATGCAGGTTTTGGTGTCTTCGGGTGTCTTCCCGTGTAAGAGTTGGGGTGTCTAGGCGACGTTTCGACGAGGTCTCACTCGTCATCTTCAGGCTGGTGCTTTCGGCTTCTTGTTACTGGAACAGAGCAGGATCTCAGTGTTTGAGTTCCTATAAATACTGTTGAGGGGGTGTGGTGTATAGCCTCCAACGTTCTGGGCAGAGAGGAAGTTCCCAGGTTAGTGTGCCTTTTCTTCTTTTGTTCATTAATTACTTGAGGGATATCTTGAGTGATTTCTTGAGTGATATTCTGAGTACCACTTAGGAGGGTCATTAGGTGTGGATTAGTTGCTGAAGCTTTCGTGTCTTGACCTCTTGAGCTTGTGAAGAGTTTTTCTGAGAAGATGGCTGTACTGCACTTAGTTGTGCTCTGGCTTGGCTTCGAGTATAGGGGCGAGCTGTGGTTTTGTGCCCTGTGCCAGCCAGATCTGTGTAGGGATTGCAGGGGGGTGCAGCATCCGGAGGTGCCACTATGGTTTGGCTACTGGATGGTGTCTGTAGTTTATCTGTGGAGAGGGTCTGGGTTTGGGTCTGGTGTGGTTGATTGGAGATGGCGTTCTGTGTGCCTCTGGTTCTGGTGTCGGTTTTTGTGGGGAGGGCTAATTTCCAGATGTCTGGCAGGCGGGACGTGTCGTCACGCTTGTTCATGTTGTGAGGGTGTTTCTCTATCTCGATGGCTTCCATGATTATTCTCTTGTGGTGATGTTCCATGTTAAAGAGCAATTTGGAATCTGCAAAATTAATTTCGTGTCCTGTTTCTTTCATGTGTTGGTAAAGAGAGGAAGTTTTTTCTCAAGTAATTAATGAACAAAAGAAGAAAAGGCACACTAACCTGGGAACTTCCTCTCTGCCCAGAACGTTGGAGGCTATACACCACACCCCCTCAACAGTATTTATAGGAACTCAAACACTGAGATCCTGCTCTGTTCCAGTAACAAGAAGCCGAAAGCACCAGCCTGAAGATGACGAGTGAGACCTCGTCGAAACGTCGCCTAGACACCCCAACTCTTACACGGGAAGACACCCGAAGACACCAAAACCTGCATTCCTGTACCCGTGAAAATCTATGAAAGCAAATATCTCACCTCTACGGGGAGGAAACCTTCCAGCTGACAAGAACCTACGAGAAACTAGAAATCCGAAGAGCCACCATCTTATGTGATCTCTTGTTCCTACGCAACTGCCGAGACAACAACTTAATTCCCACATGCTTCCAACTTAAATTCCACTCTAAAACCCCAGCTACCGAAAGGATCCTGAAACGAACTGAACTATCCCTAATCAGAAACGAACTACATAAGAAAAGATACCTACTAAACCAAACCAACAAAGATCTGCTCACTCTTCACCTCAAACTCTGTAACAAAATCCACCCTGCACTCTGGGACAAATGCAAACAACTAGCCGTTTGGAGAGCTGAAACTGAGTCCTCACATAAGACAGACACACACACCAACAAACTCCACAAACTAGAGAAACGCCAGAAGCCCAGCCACCCTCCACAACAACCCATGAAACAAACAGTACATAACATATCAGACAGGATCCTCACCTCAACTGAAACCAAAGTACTCTCCAAAGGTTTCAACTTTGCAGTCGCCCCGAGACGCATCCCCACGGAAAACATCATATGCGGAGTCGAAGCTAGCCTAACCAAAATCAACCCAGATGAAGCCAATAAAATCAGACTTGAAGTCACCAACATCCTCTGCTCCAGCAAACCACCCAGAAGCAATTTACACAAAGAAGAACAGAAAGCACTCACCAACCTGAGGAAAGACAACAACATAATCATTCTCCCAGCAGACAAAGGTAATGCCACTGTTGTGATGAACACATCGGACTACCAAGCAAAACTATCAAATCTACTCCAAGACCCTACCTACCAACCTATAAAAACAGATCCCACCACCTATCTGGAAAAAACCACCAAATCCAAAATAAAAGCCTCTCCTATCAGTGAAGAAATCCAGCTAAGAATCATCCCCAGAGAAAAATCATCCAGATGCCCCAAACTCTACGGTCTCCCCAAGATACACAAAGAAGGAACACCACTCAGACCAATAGTCAGCTCCATAGGCTCACCTCTACAAAATCTCGCTAAATTTCTCGCTAAGCAACTTCAGCCCTATGCAGAATCTATCGCTTCACACGTTACAAACTCCTTCCAGTTCATAGAAACAATAAAGAAGCAAAACCTACATCCCGATGACCTACTTGTGAGCTTCGATGTTGTATCTCTCTTCACACAAGTGCCCATTAATGAAGCCTTGACAGCCATTCAAAACAAATACAATCCCCCCGAATACATCCTGGACCTGACCAACCACTGCCTAACCAACACGTACTTCATCCACAATGGACAAAGATACAAACAGATAGAAGGAGCACCTATGGGATCACCCCTCTCACCGGTCATCGCAAATCTGTACATGGAACACTTTGAAACCAATGCTTTAGACAAGTCAGAACACAAACCCAAACTTTGGCTCAGATATGTTGACGACACCTTTGTAATTTGGCCACACGGGAAGGAAAAACTAGATAGCTTCCTCACACATCTCAACAGCCTACACCCCAAAATACAATTCACTATGGAAATAGAAGCCAACAACCAACTTCCCTTCCTTGACGTCCTAATCTACAAAAAACCTGATGGCTCCCTAGGACACACTATCTACCGGAAAAAAACACACACCAACCGCTACTTACATGCACAATCACACCACCACCCTGCACAAATAAACTCCGTAGCCAAGACTCTCATCTCCAGAACCAAACGCCTGGCTGACAAAGACCACTTGACAACTGAGTTACAGAATCTCTCAAATGTGTTAATCGCCAACGGATACCAGCAAAACAGGGTTACGAAGCTAATCCAAAAAGAAACACCCCCCAAAAACCAAGACACAGAAGAAAACAATGGCATGGCCCTCCTTCCTTATATCAAGGGCACTACAGATAAAATTAGCAAAATCCTCCATAAACACAATATCAAAACAGCCTTTTGCACCAACCAAAAAATAGCCAATATCCTCAGAAACCCCAAAGATAAAATCCAGTTAGAAAACCAAGGGGTCTATGAAATACCCTGCAAAGTCTGCCCAGCCACGTACATTGGACAAACAAACAGACGAATAAATGCACGTATCGCAGAACACAAGAATGCCGTCAAAAAAGAAGAAAAAACTTCCTCTCTTTACCAACACATGAAAGAAACAGGACACGAAATTAATTTTGCAGATTCCAAATTGCTCTTTAACATGGAACATCACCACAAGAGAATAATCATGGAAGCCATCGAGATAGAGAAACACCCTCACAACATGAACAAGCGTGACGACACGTCCCGCCTGCCAGACATCTGGAAATTAGCCCTCCCCACAAAAACCGACACCAGAACCAGAGGCACACAGAACGCCATCTCCAATCAACCACACCAGACCCAAACCCAGACCCTCTCCACAGATAAACTACAGACACCATCCAGTAGCCAAACCATAGTGGCACCTCCGGATGCTGCACCCCCCTGCAATCCCTACACAGATCTGGCTGGCACAGGGCACAAAACCACAGCTCGCCCCTATACTCGAAGCCAAGCCAGAGCACAACTAAGTGCAGTACAGCCATCTTCTCAGAAAAACTCTTCACAAGCTCAAGAGGTCAAGACACGAAAGCTTCAGCAACTAATCCACACCTAATGACCCTCCTAAGTGGTACTCAGAATATCACTCAAGAAATCACTCAAGATATCCCTCAAGTAATTAATGAACAAAAGAAGAAAAGGCACACTAACCTGGGAACTTCCTCTCTGCCCAGAACGTTGGAGGCTATACACCACACCCCCTCAACAGTATTTATAGGAACTCAAACACTGAGATCCTGCTCTGTTCCAGTAACAAGAAGCCGAAAGCACCAGCCTGAAGATGACGAGTGAGACCTCGTCGAAACGTCGCCTAGACACCCCAACTCTTACACGGGAAGACACCCGAAGACACCAAAACCTGCATTCCTGTACCCGTGAAAATCTACGAAAGCATATATATATATGCCTAGACACCCCAACTCTTACACGGGAAGACACCCGAAGACACCAAAACCTACATATATATATATATATATATATATATATATATATATATATATATATATATGTATGTATGTATATGTATATATGTATATACACATACATAGCCCGCTCTCCTCAGCTGCCCTGAAATCTCTCACTTTCAGTAAATATAAGTCTCGGTGGATAATTACGCTAATTTATTTTCAATAATTTTCAAATTAAAATGATGTACTGTGGATATGTTTGATGGAAAAATGTGCTATTCTGCTGTTTGCCTGAAAATTTGTGTTGCAGTCAATCAGGCTGCTCAGTTACCCGGGGAAATGTTTACTTCCCCCACTCCCCTGCCCCCCAATTTACCAGAAAAAAATGCTACTGGAGATTTCTTTTCTTTGTTCTATGGAATTTCTCCCCAACATGATCTATAAAGGGTTGGGGAACCTGTATCTCTCCAGATGTTACTGAGAAGCAACTCTTAGAATCTCTTTCCATTGGCCATGCTGGCTGAGACTGATTAGAGTTGAAGTTCAACAACATCCAGAGCCCACAAGTCCCTCACCTCTGGTCTACAGGGTGTTAGCAGACCCTCTAAATGTCCTTATTTTCCAGGGACAGTCCCACATTTACAGAAGCCATCCTGGTTCTGATTTGAACCTAGAATGTCCCGCTTTTCTTTCAGACATCCCTATTTTCCTCAGAGAAACGTTGGAGGGTATGGTAGGACATCCCTATTTTCACTGGAGAAATGTTGGAGGGTATGGAGTTATGCAACCCCTGAACCCAAGCTTAAATATGCAGGTGTAGGTCAGGTTGGTTTAGTTGCCAACCCAATGTGGAAATACTTGAATTTGTTAAGAGCACCTTTTAACACAAGGCACATGTAATCAGAAAGAGAAATTCCTGCCATATTTACCCACGATGAATAGATCATTGTTCCACAAAGCATCATTGTTTCCAATGATATTTCTGAACAAATGCATCTGCGTTCTTTCTGTCTCTTATATCATATTAAAGGTCTGCCGCAGTTTGCACTGGCGACTTGCGCAGGAAGTTTGAAGAGTAATTTGATATTCAGGTGTGTGCCCCTGATAAGAAAATAAACACGTGAAGAAGATTATAATTAACCAGAAGTCAAATACATCCAAAGGGTTGGTGAATTTTTATCTTGGTTCTCTGAGTGGCTAGAGAAATCAAGCAATCAGATTGGCTCGCAGCCAGGTGGTTGCTGGAATCACTTGGGTCAGAATTTTCTCGCCTAATCACTCGGCACAGATACTAATATAGGGAGCATGCAAAACAGGAGAAAATACAGTGTAGAGGTTTCTTAAAACGAGTCATGCCAGATGCATTTTCAAAGTGATTTCATGAACAAAGAAACTTGTACATCTTGCAGCCTGAACTAGAACATGTTTGCTCACAAATCAGTTCGATGGAACTGAGCGAACTCTGGTTGACAAGTTTTCCTCCATGCATATATAGACATGCAGTCCTTGTTGTTGGCACCCGTCTGTCTTGAAAGACAATGGAGTGCACCTCCAGGGCTAAAGTGAACCTCTGGAGAGTCACAACGCCTACTGTGGCTGTAGAAACCAGTAACCCATAACTGCTGCCTCATCCATTGTTTTTGCTGTGTTAGCAGCACCTCTATGGGGTGCAAGCCTTTCCCTCTCTCCTCACCGCTCTGTGCCTCCATGCACCAACTAGAAATCTGCTCCAAAGGGTTAGGGAAACCCTAGCTTAAATTTAGGAGGGTTGCAGTGAGTTTGCGGGATAGAGTGGGAGGGAGAGTTCTGTTTTGCTTGTGGAAGTTGCTCTGTACACATAATTATTTAGTGGAAGACAACCCATAGCCATAAATGATACACACAAGTCATCATCAATCTTTATTACGGTCCAGAGACCCAACAAATCATTACAAAGCAATGCACAATTCATACAGCCTACCTCCAGGTTAAGCAAGCATTTTGTTCAGAATATAGGGATCATTTGTTCTTGCAACCACCGATAAAAACTTTGCCAGTGCTAATGTTCTAGCATTTGTCTGGTCTTCCAATAGGAACCTGACATAGTGAGCCTCTGATTTTCCCGGGAAAGGTACCAGCAAGGGTAGTATCTGTTCAGCCCTGGCTTGCTCATATTTTGCACAATGCTAAAAAATATGTTTTATGGAATCGATGTCTTGAGCAAACGAGCAAAGTCTGTCCTGTTCTCGATGGTTACCACTCCTATGAAATCAAGGCCTCTAAACCACTTGGAAGGGGATGACTGAGGGGGGCCTAGTAACTGGTTTCCACTCAGTTGGCGTCACAGGTTACTGAGTGCTCAGTTTTCGAGCAGCTGGCACTGGGGATCACTTTGCACCTGGAATCCAAGAGTATCATATGCACCACCATATGCAGTGCGAACACAGATTGAGATACACACAAGTGTATCTGCTTCTAAACTTGCCAGCCATTTTCTTTGTCTCATAAAATTTCTAGAATGATTGCTTGGTATGTGCACACCTGTAGTTTGTGCCGGTTGGCAACACTTCAGTTGTCTCTGGGAACTCTATACCTGTGATTAGGCAAGAGGAAAACTAGCATGTAAAATAACTCCTGTTGGAATCCCTAGGAGGATTAAAAAAAATAGTCTACAGAGCATTGTTGCTCTATCTGAACCCCAGACGTATTAGGTAATGGTACCTGATGCCATGTTTCTGTGAGATTTTCCTCCAGAGGTAGGATTCATTTCAAAACAATCTATTGGCTTCTCAAATTTCCATGGATCTGCAGGGAACAACACTGTTCCCAAAGTATCTGTCCAGCAAGGGGGGGGGGGCAACAGATTTAAGAGTAGAGTACCACCTGGTTTTATTGCATGGTGTTACAGGTATTTGTGAGCCACCCTTGAGTCTGAAAAGCATTGGGAGATACTGTATACCTTACCATTTGTCAAAGGATATCTTTCTACAGTGGACAAACAACCACTTAGTGAGTTGATCATCTGCCAAGCAGAAAATCTTACTACACTTCTGCATGTGATCAGAAAGCCAGGGAAGGAGGGGGGGGGGAGTAAGATGAGATCTTCCTGCTGTTGGGAAGGAGGATAAGTCACCCTTTATGAAAAGAACAACACGGAGCAATCCCTCCCCTCATGCATTTTTGCAACAGAAAGGGAGGGAGCTGTGCATCGTACTGCAGACCACCTCCTTTAAAGCAGCACCTGCCCCTTTAGTACAAACTGCAGCCCTCTTTCTCCATCCTACGCCCCTAGCTCCCCTTGCAGGGAGTGCACTTTGCACTGCAGGTTATCTTCTTTGGAGTGAGGAGCTTATAGCTTGAAACAATGAAGGAATAGGAAGGAAACAGAAGAGGGGCGAATGGGGAAAGTTTGCATTTATTTCAGTTGAAGGTTCATAGGTTTATGGGTATGAGGTCTGCTGTGGGGTTCACAGACAAGGTGAATCTGGTGTGGGGATCAGAAGAAGATTAGAGGCAGGAAGCATAGCTTAGTGGAAGAGCAGCAAAATGCTTTGCATATCAATGGTCCCCGGTTCAGTCCTTGGAATCTCTGGTTAAAAGTGTCTGAGACCCTAGAAAGCCACTACCATAGAATCATAGAATCATAGAGTTGGAATAGACCACAAGGGCCATCGAGTCCAACCCCCTGCCAAGCAGGAAACACCATCAGAGCACTCCTGACATATGGTTGTCAAGCCTCTGCTTAAAGACCTCCAAAGTAGGAGACTCCACCACACTCCTTGGCAGCAAATTCCACTGTCGAACAGCTCTTACTGTCAGGAAGTTCTTCCTCATGTTTAGGTGGAATCTTCTTTCTTGTAGTTTGGATCCATTGCTCCGTGTCCGCTTCTCTGGAGCAGCAGAAAACAACCTTTCTCCCTCCTCTATGTGACATCCTTTTATATATTTGAACATGGCTATCATATCACCCCTTAACCTCCTCTTCTCCAGGCTAAACATGCCCAGCTCCCTTAGCCGTTCCTCATAAGGCATCGTTTCCAGGCCTTTGACCATTTTGGTTGCCCTCCTCTGGACACGTTCCAGTTTGTCAGTGTCCTTCTTGAATTGTGGTGCCCAGAACTGGACACAGTACTCCAGGTGAGGTCTGACCAGAGCAGAATACAGTGGCACTATTACTTCCCTTGATCTAGATGCTATACTCCTATTGATGCAGCCCAGAATTGCATTGGCTTTTTTAGCTGCCGCGTCACACTGTTGGCTCATGTCAAGTTTGTGGTCAACCAAGACTCCTAGATCCTTTTCACATGTACTGCTCTCAAGCCAGGTGTCCCCCATCTTGTATTTGTGCCTCTCATTTTCTTTGCCCAAGTGCAATACTTTACATTTCTCCCTGTTAAAATTCATCTTGTTTGTTTTTGCCCAGTTCTCTTATCTGTCAAGGTCGTTTTGAAGTGTGAGCCTGTCCTCTGGGGTGTTAGCCACCCCTCCCAGTTTGGTGTTGTCAGGGCTGCCTCAGGTCTCAGCTCACAAAAGACCAACGCCAAGTTCTTCTTATATACAAGGATGTTTATTGCAGTTCATAGTAAGTTCCACAACCGAGGCGTGCAGCCCCCACGTCTGTTAACCTTAGACGGTAGAAGTCCCCTCTGAATCCGTCCCTCCCCTACACCAGTTTAAGAGGCTTACGCTGCTCCACCTCTTTCTCTCTTTCCTTTTCCGCAGGGTCCTTCTGCCCGCTGGGGTTCCGCTTCTTTGGGATTCTCCTGACGCCGAATCCTCAGACTGCTCCCCCCCCTCCTGCGTGCTTTGGGCCCTGGCTCCTCCCCCGGGCTTCCTGTACTTCCGCGCGCCTCTACATTTGAACTTGGCGCGCGCGCCCAACCTCTAACCTTCCTTTTGACAGTTATGCTACTCCCCTCACTGCCCTCCTCCCCTTCCGGGAGAATGGCTTCCTCTGAGCCCTCCTCCTTCGCTGCTGCCGGAGCTGTTTCCCCTGACACACTGGAACCTCCCCTCCCCTCGCTGCGCTCTGGTGGGGAAGCCGGCCCTGATTCCCAGCTGCCGCTTTGGGGTCCCCTGCTGGCCCCCCGCTCCTGACACTCTCCCCCTGGGGCTCCCCTTGCCCTGACCACTGGCGCCCCCTTCTGGGAATCCTCTGATTCGCTGGAGAGACTCATGGAATCCCTTGCGTCATCGTCATCTTCTTCCTCACTGTCCTGGGATTCCTCCCCATCGCTCTCCATCTCCTGCCTTCCCTGTGCCTCTGTCCCTGTACCCCTGACAGGTGTCATCTGCAAATTTGATCAGGATGCCCTTGAGTCCATCATCCAAGTCGTTGATAAAGATGTTGAATAAGACAGAACCCTGTGGCACCCCACTAGTCACTCTTCTCCAGGATGAAGAGGAACCATTGATGAGCACCCTTTCAGAATAGAGAATACTGGGATCAGTGGACAGATCCTAATGATCCTGAAAAGGGCAGCACCCTGCCCAGAAGTGGAGCATGTTAACCAGCTGACATGTTCAGTTCCATCTGTGCAAGTTCTGTATGCTCTTGTGTGAACATGAAGACCTGTGATTGTGAATAGTCGCCAGTGAACTCAAGTTAGCCCCGGTATGTTGTGAACCCTGGCCCTAAGATATTGCAGTGTGCAGCAGAGGAGCCTGGGAGGGTACACATTGGTTTTCTAGGGGGAGAACTGTCAGTATGTTAGTTGGGGCCCTTCTGGCAGAAGGATACTGTCCCCAGCCTTTAATTTGGAGCCCCCTGAAGTACCTCCACTCCCATCCCCCAACCTCACAGAAGTCGAAGAATGCAAAATAGGTGCAGTTCCTCCAAGCAGGTAGAACTAATAATCCTGGATTTCTTGTCGGCCAGTGTATGGGTTCAACTGGCTACTGCTTCCTGCAAACTCAGTTGCTTTAGTAGGCAGCATCTCCTCTGTTGACTTCAGCAAGCAAGGCCTCCTTGGAGCTGTCCATGGTCCTGCTTTATCAGTCCTCTCTCATTTTGACCTGAATTTGCCTAACCTTAGCTAGATTTCCTCTGTCTTTGGCCTAACCTGGCCTCTCATGATGTGCGTTCTGCCTTGACCAGAATTTAGTTGCTTGATCTGATTTTGGACGCGTTGACTGGACTTTAGTAAATAAAGCTTGCTTCTCCTTTAAACTTCAAGTCCCTGTGCTGCAGGACACATTGTTTGAGTAATGTGATAGTCTAGTCCTCTTCAGTTCAAACAAATGTGCAGTGTGTGAGCACATTCACACTATCCCAAACAGTGCCCTCGTCTGGCTGCAAAAACTTGTGGAGCAGCAGAACCCTTGGTGACTATCTGTTCATTATTTAGCTTCTCCAAGGAAACAACCGGCAGGGACTTTTTATACCACCCTCCCAGTGTAAAAGCCGAGGAATCCTTTCAGCCCTGGGTCCTCCTTCCAGGAGAAATATAATCAAAGGTTTGAACAACTTACTCCTTACATTCTTAAAACATTTTTTCGCCTTGTTTGCACCCCACTTTTCTCCTTAGAAGAGTTTGGATTTGGATTTGATATCCCGCTTTATCACTACCCGAAGGAGTCTCAAAGTGGCTGACATTCTCCTTTCCCTTCCTCCCCCACAACAAACACTCTGTGTGGTGAGTGGGGCTGAGAGACTTCAGAGAAGTGTGACTTGCCCAAGGTCACCTAGCAGCTGCATGTGGAGGAGCGGAGACGTGAACCCGGTTCACCAGATTACGAGTCTACCGCTCTTAACCACTACGTCACAGTGGCTCTCCTTAGAGCTAGACTGCAGGATGCTTGGCCTTCCAGAGGTTGCTGCACTACACTAGCATCATCTTTGGCCATTGGCCACACTGGCTAGTGCTGATAGGATTCAGAGTCCAGCAATATCTGGAAGGCCACATGTTCCCTACCTTGAAGAGAAGAAGAAGAGTTTGGATTTGATATCCCACTTTATCACACCCGAAGGAGTCTCAAAGCGGCTAACATTCTCCTTTCCCTTCCTCCCCCACAACAAACACTCTGTGAGGTGAGTGAGGCTGAGAGACTTCAAAGAAGTGTAACTAGCCCAAGGTCACCCAGCAGCTGCATGTGGAGGAGCGGAGACGTGAACCCGGTTCACCAGATTACGAGTCCACCGCTCTTAACCACTACACCACACTTGCTTTAAAGACAAGGCAGCAGCAAGCAACAGTCTATACATACACACACATTTCTGAGTGCATCACCCATGAATGTCATATAGGAAGTGGGAAAGAGCTATTTTTAAAAAAATCATATGTACATTTTAGCCAAAGCTGTCGAACTTTTCTAGTTTTAGGGCCAAAGCAACCCTTAATTTTCTTCAGATTGTAGCATAGCTATGACTATGGCATTTCCCGATTTACTAATCCTCTCAGAGCTAGAAGCAATGGAATGAGCTCTCTTCTAGCAAGTACTTTCTCATCACCAACAGTATTGGACTCGGTCCTAATCTTCACAGAGCTGCAGAATGATGTGAAGACAATTAATAATGCATCCCCCTACTTCTTGCCTGCAGACAACCTTCTGTCTGAATGATACTTAGTTAAAAGGGCAGCATATTAAATGTCCAGAAGAGAGCCTCCCTGTAGTTCTAGAACTCAGCTAAATAAAGAGAGAGAGAGAGAGATCCACCGAAGAGGAATCCACCTTGGACATATAAGGGAGTCCCAAATCAACAAGGGATCAATTCATTCTTCCTCACATATTTGGTAGTTGCTATTTTTAAAATATTCTTGGCGCTTGATGAGAATTTCCATTGTGATATTCACATCACAACCACGGTGATCAGTTGTCCATCTGAATTTATGAAACAGTAATTGTCTGACCAAGGTGGATTATTGTGTCAGGCAATATGTTCAGCCCAACATGTGGTTCATAGCTTGCATACAAACAGCAAAAGAAAAAGGAAAAAGGAGCATCTTGTTCCTCTCTAACAAGAGTCTTGTAACACCTGAAAGTCCAAAACAGTCGTTGTGGCATGAGCTTTCTTGGCCCATATACTCCAATGTGTGAAGTCTTATCTGTAAAGTGAGATGCAAAGTGGTCATGAAATGTGAACTGTACTGCCTGTGACAATTCTGTGCTGTGCAAATGTTCAATATAAGCACAGTGCCTGAAGGAGCGAAACTGTTTCGTCCATTTTGCCATCTTTCTTGAAAAACTGGTTGCTTCTTGCTTTAGAACTGACCACTCAAAAGGTCACAGGAGGATCAACAGCTGAGCACAGAAATCTGACCGATAAGCAGGAAATAAAAAACTTAAAACTATATCTGTTAAAGGAAACCAAGGAAACTTAACAGCAACTGTATTGCTCTTTAGACTGACCAAGGGGAGGAGGAGTGGAAATAGTGTATTTAAATCAAGCTGGTAAACAAGGCACTGTTGGGAGACTTGGGGCAGGATCCGAAGAAGCAGTTCTGCTAATGCAAGGATGTTTACCTTCACAATGGCCTCTCCTGCCCTCTCCTTTCAATGCAAAAACCCTAAATCTGTTCCCTGGGTTCATCCAAACCTCCAGAGCAGATTTATGGAGTTCACACAGAGAGAAGAGTGCAGAGAAGTTTAATTGTGCAGCAAAAACTGCTTACATTGATATTGCCTTTTATCTTAAGCCCCATTATTTACCCTATAGGGCCCATGAGGCGAGGTGGGGTGGTTGCCTCAGGCAGCAGAACTAGAGCCAAGGAGCTCATCGGCACACCCTACCCCTGCCTCCTCATTGGTGGGCACCCCACACCGCTGCCTCCACCCACAGCAGAGGAGGTAGTGGCGTGGCAGTGGCAGAGTGCACCCACAGCAGAGACAGCAGTTGGGTGGTAGTGGCAGTGGGTGGTAGAGTTTTGGGTTTTTTTGCCTCAAGCAGCAAAACATGCCAGGCCAATCCCATTCCACACCTAGTAGCCTTAGCATAGGTAGAGAGAGCTGGTGGGCCAGTACATCCCAGAAGTGAAAAGAGAGCACTAGAGAATAAATACATCTAATTGGTAGGAGCAGTGAAAACCAAAGAATGAAGGCCTGGGGTGGCTGGTTTGCAGACTTCCCCTCCTCTCTGACACTATAGGCTTGCACTCATGCTGTTAACCCAGCAACTACTTGGAGCAGCAGTAATTGACAGTAACACCATTTCTCTAGCTTGCACTGAAATAGAGGAAGAAAGTCAAATATAAAGTGTACATCTGAAGCAACATAATTAACAGGAAACGAAAATATTATCTTAAACGTCCCAAAGGAAAACATTACTAGAGGAAGTCAGATATAAAGTGCACATTTAAAACAGCGCAATTGGCAAGAGAAGGAGGAGGAGGAGGAGAAGAAGGAGAAGAGGAGGAGGAGGAGGAGGAGGAGGAGGAGGAGGAGAGTTTGGATTTGATACCCCGCTTTATCACTACCCTAAGGAGTCCCAAAGCGGCTAGCAATCTCCTTTTCCCTTCCTCCCCCACAACAAACACTCTGTGAGGTGAGTGAGGCTGAGAGACTTCAGAGAAGCGTGACTAGCCCAAGGTCACCCAGCAGCTGCATGTGGAGGAGTGGAGACGCGAACCCGGTTCACCAGATTACGAGACTACCGCTCTTAACCACTACACCACACTGGCAAATATTAAATATTATCGTAAGCATAGAACCTATCTGCCTCTCTTGCTGCCAGTCCTGCCAATGGTGGTCCATGGCAGGGGGTGGCTGTGGAAACTCAGGCTTGATGACCTGGGCGTTCACTAAGACACAGCCAACACCATGGGCGATCACCACAACCGTTCCCTTACATCTTGACAGCAAACACTTTGCTAATTCAACGAGATAGAGGACGCTCCAAAGCCCCCACAGCAAGACAAAAAAACAAGTCAATTCCATTTCCAGCACCTCAGCATCTTATTGTCTGCAGTCTGGTGCTAAACTGAGGGAAAGCACAGGGATGGAACACATTTCCAAAGCCAATCCTCTGCTGCGCTAATCCCTTCTGAACAACACTTTGCTTTTTTAAAGGAAAAAGAAAGGAGCTTTTTTCCTGAATGTTTGTGGCTATGACCTAAACCCCCTACAGGAATAGATGGGTAACTATTGATAGACTGTGTCCCCCCCCCTTTTGTTTTTTTTTTAAACATGCTCTGTGTGTTGACAGGATAGAACTCTGCCCTCAAGTTTATGGCTACCTGTCACTTCTAATAGATCCTCTCTCTCTCTCTCTCTCTCTCTCTCTCTCTTTTTGGAGATATGGTGTGCATATGAGTGGGATGTCCTGAAGGGGGCCTGGCAGCTAGCTGTCTCTGAAATGGCTGGGAAGCTGCTTATGTGTGACCTGAATAACAGCCTTCCCCATCCAGCCCATCTGCTTTACATGCAGGCGGCGTAAGCAAGAAGCACCTAGCAGCCCTGCTGATATGGCTGTTGTATAGCACTTATTGCTTCAACACATTTAGACACAGCACCTCTGTAATTTGTCTCGACATGATATCATCTTTTGTCTTAGCAAACTGACCCTTTTATCTGCCTTAGTTCTGCCCTCCTTTCGCTCTCACCAGTATTGACAGGGGACAATGGCATTGAACAGGGGCAGTGGAATAAAATGGTGCACAGATGAGGTTGGGGAAGGGAAGAGACCTGATAATATTGTGGGTTGTTTTTTTTCTGTTGCTGATGGTGGTATGTGTCTTCTTTTAATTTTGTATATATATATTTTGTGTGTGTGTGTGTGTGTGTGTGTGTGTGTGTGTGGTTTGTGCAAGAAAGAAAAGCAGACAACACCAGAGAAAGAGGACTTTCAGCAGGAGCTGTGTGTGTGTGTGTGTGTGTGTGTGAGAGAGAGAGAGAGAGAGAGAGAGAATTCATGATGCTCTTAATCTTTTGCTAATTTGAATCTATGTTCCAATGATGCATTATGATTATCATTTGAATTTGAATTTGAATTTCTACACTGCCATATACTGGGGGGGGGGGGTCTCACGGGGTCTCAGGGCAGTTCACAGAATAAAATCAAGATATAAAACCACAAAATACCTAATAAAACAAAAACAACCCAATAGCCTCCCCCGAAAACACACACACACACACACACTAAAAGGGCATAAGATGTAAATCGGATCAACCAAAGGCCTGGTTTAAAAGGAACATTTTTGTCTGGCACCTAAAGGTGAATAATGAAGGCGCCAGGCGAATTTCCCTGGGGAGAGCATTCCACAGATGGGGAGCCACTGCAGAGAAGGCCCGTTCTCGTGTTGCCACCCTCCAAATCTCTCAAGGAGGAGGCACACAAAGAAGGGGCTCAGAAGATGATCTCAGGATCCAGGTAGGTTTATATGGATAGAGGTGGTCCTTGAGGTATTGTGGTCCTGAGCCGTTTAAGGCTTTATAGGTCAAAACCAGCACTTTGAATTGGGCCTGGAAACTAATTGGTAGCCAGTGCAGTGGGACCAGGATCGATGTAATATGCTTTCTTCAAAAATATGCTTTCTTGGTTTCTTCAAAGGCAAGGGTATTTGCATTTCTCTCACTTAGGTATTTACAGTAGTCTGGAGATTTTTATTTAAAACTCTGTAGGTGGCATTTTGGTTTGTGCAACACCAGAATAAAATGTTGCCTGAACACGACTTCTTCCTGAACATGATTGCTTTGTAAAGACAGCAAATTCTGTATATACGAGTGACCCTAACACGAAGTGCGTTGATTCTTCTGGAGTGGGGCAGGGGGCTCATTGCTCCTGTGACAAAGTTTGACAATTATGCAGAAGTAAGAAGACCAAGACTCTTGAAGCTTACACAATGAAATGTCCAGGCTGGAGCTTGGAAACTCAAGCTTGGGGGGGGGGGGTCTGTTGAAACATGTGGTGGAGCCTAGTGAAAGATAAAACTATTATTATTATTATTATTATTATTATTATTATTATTATTATTATTATTATTATTATTACTACTACTACTACTACTACTACTACTACTACTACAAAAAGAGTTCAAGATTCTTCTAAATGTTCTCTAGTAAAGGTTTATTTTTCTTGCTCCCAAATGTTTTCATAATATATTATGACTTTATTGGATTCTTCTTTTCTGCCAGCTTTTAGAAACTACATTGGCAATTAACAGTTATATGAATTAAATAATAATAGTAATAGTAAAAACATAAAATAACAACTATAATAGCCTACAAAAAGAATGGTATTGACAGTTAGGTAAAGTTCTTACAATGAAGGAGATGGAGGGGCTCATTAAAGCACATTCACCCTATGCTCTCAAAGCATTCTGGGCACTGTAGTATACCCCTCACAGAGTTACAATTTCCAGCAACCCTGAAACTACAGTGTCCAGAATGCTTTGCAGCAGGAAATGTACTCGGAGCATGCTTTAAAGGTATAGTGTGTATGCAGCCTTAAACACTGTGTGCATACCAGCAGTAGAGCAAGCCAATTGGGTTCCAGGGGCGGTGTAGGTGTCCTGCGCCCAGGGGTGGGGCCTGTCGGAATCTCCACTCGGCCAAGCTGATAAAGCTCATCTCCTGGCCAAGCCTTCGGAATCGCCTCCCAACAAATAATTAACAACTTGAGCCTTTGATGAGGCTCCAAGGCACATTCCCGCATTCAGCAGAGTTTCCAGCAGCATGTGGGAGTGATGAGATTTATGGCTACATTGCAAAGAGTTTTATTTCTAAGCTACACAGACAGAAAAGACATCCTCTCTCTATGAAAGCAGAGAGCAACTGAACAACAAAGGAACAAAGGAAACAGGAAACCACTAATGTCACATCCCGTCTCCTGTCTCCCGTGAGACTTCCAACAGTCTGGAAGGCCTCTGGAATGTAAACAGAGTCCTGTGACTCTAAGCAGCTGCTCAGTGGCAAACAGAAACTAACAGGGCCAGCCACCTGTGGGGGTGGGGCAAGCCAGGGCAGGCTGCTCCCCGGGGCCTCCAAGGAGTCTGCCTGCCTCCTCCCACTCAGCAGCCCTATAGCTGAGGGGGAGGCAGCAGGTGGATCGTTTGGGGCAGTGAGGAGCCTGCGGGAGCCCAAGCCACCGTGTCACTCCTAGGAGAGAGGCATGGCTTGGGTGCGCTGCAGGCCCCGTGATGAGTGCCACCTGGAATTTGGTCACCCCCCTCACTGGTGACACCCGGGGCGGCCCACACCCACTGTACCCCCTTCCTCCATCCCTGGTACACACTACTTTGCATCCAGGGTGCTCCAACCGCTGGTTTGTGAAGTACACACGACATTAGCCACAACCCTCCGGTTTCTTGAGAAATGCTGCATTGTGCTGTGCTCTCAAACCAGCTTTGATCCCCTTTGAAAATGGAAGCCATATGAAGACAGCCATGCTCCCTTTCTGTGGTGGGGACAGACAGTAGGCAACTTGGAAACGAATCCATCCAGCTGCGCCGATGTGCACGACGATGCACAATTTGAAATCACAGCAAGGCTGCGTTTTAAGTTGACCTTGTGCTCAAAACCTGAAACCTGACAATCCTATGCAAAAGGAGAAAGTCAATGTCATTGCGTGGCTGTAAAAGAAAAGAGAAATGGAGGGGGGGAGGAGGAGGAATGGGTGGGTTCAAACACTGAGCTAAATGGGCACTCCGTTTGGGTGTTAGAGAAAAGTATAAATGCTTCATCCGATCAACCTTCAGCCGCACCACACTGTCAAGCAGCATGAAAAGATTCTGATGAGAATTCGCTGCCTCCCTGGGCATGTCTGCACTAGTTGTGTGCTACAAATCAGTGCCAATCTGAGATGCAATTCACACAAATGGCAGAAGATGCCGTAAAACGGATCCTGAAGAGTATTGCTTCAGACTGCGTGCAAGGTGGTTGCCTGATTAAATCCCTCCACAACAGTGTGGAGAAGGCTAGGCTAGAACGATTCTCCCTGGACCAGCTAGCTTGAAGGATTTCTTTTTTATTGCTCACTGCGGAGCAGGAGTGGGAGCGAGCTTTAACCTCCATGCCCACCACGCACATCTGCTGCTCACCCTGCCAGCTGTTCACGCAGGGGTGTAATGTCTGACTGCAGCATACACATATATAATCCAATGCTTGTAGGCACAAATCATATGGTTGATTTTCAAGATAAAAATATGTAAATTGGCAGCACGACGTGAGCCTATTGTACGTGTGTAGGTAGGGATGAACATGTCAGTCAGAATTGGTTTTGCAGATAAGTCTCCTCTGTCCCATTAATCTGCATTTTTTTAAAAATAAAAAAGCTGCATAAACAAAATCACATTTACAAATATATTTTCGAATGCATATTCTCACAGAATTCTCCCAGGCGAAACACATTTCAGCATGCTCTTTGAGCCAACGAAAACATTGCAACAGAGTGATGCAGAATCTAAAGAATTTTGGAGATTCTTTGATCTACACATGAGTCGGGCAGGCACAGATCGGGTAGTTCATACTGGGAATAATAAAGCTTAAATCCCCTAAGCTACCCTATGCTTAAGACACAACCAGACACTAGGTTTTTCAGTGTACAGTGGTACCTCAGGTTACATACGCTTCAGGTTGCATACGCTTCAGGTTACAGACTCCGCTAACCCAGAAATAGTGCTTCAGGTTAAGAACTTTGCTTCAGGATGAGAACCGGCGGTGCGGCAGCAGGAGGCCCTATTAGCTAAAGCGGTGCTTCAGGTTAAGAACAGTTTCAGGTTAAGAACGGACCTCCGGAACGAATTAAGTACTTAACCCAAGGTACCACTGTACATCCAGCAGTGGCTAATACAGAGCAAGACAGGAGGCCAGCTCCCACCATCGTTCATCATTGACCATGCTGGCTGAGGCTGTTGAGAGAGCTGGAACGCAGCAACATCTTTGGAGAGCACCACGTTGGCTATCCTTGATCTAACCAGAGATTTCTCCATCCCTGGTATAAAGGGGTGTAATTTAGTACATGTATGTATGTATTTGTTTTGGGTTTTTTTTTTTAATATAAGCATGCATCCCAAATGACTCCTGGGTCATATATTTGCCAATGTGCATGAAATTCTGAGTTGTCAGTTTTGGAACCCAACACTCAGCCTTCAAATTTCCCCACTCCTGAATTATGCTACACCCGTCCTTTGAGTTTGAATTAGTGCAGTCCAAGCAGAATTTTACAGTCTCGTCTGTTGTTTGTGGGAACCCGGCCTGGAGCATCTGCAAGGTACACCTGGCCTCTCTTCCTTCATGCCTGCTGGAAGATGCCTGCATGTGTGAAACAGGCATTACAGATGAAACATGTCAGGCAGAGCTTTTTATTTATTTATTTGCCATCTGTTCTCACTTCAAACACATCCCTGCCAATGGAGGTTGGTTCACATGTTCGGACGACAGTGGCATGATGCTATGTCATGTGATGTGATGTAACTGCATTGTGAATCAGACATATTTACATTTATTATTATTATTATTATTGGTGTAAACAAGAGATTGTGTTGATTTCTGTGGGGTATACATACAAGTCCCAGGGGTCTTGAAACATGTCAGAACCTGTTTAGAAAAGAGAGGAATGTTTAAATATTTAACTTGCTGACTACTATAGGCTGTAGATTACAGATAAGACTTTAAATCTAGCACATATTTTTACATGTAGAATTATAGTCTTGTAACTCACTCTGGGACCTTGTGGTGAATGTGGATTAAAAAAGGTAATAAATAAATGAACCTTGCATGATCCCCCCTCTTTTAATAGATGGCTTTATAAGACAGTATAGAATGGTTTCCCCCTTCTAATTATTGTTATATATTTAAATTTCTAACACTTGATGCTTTTATTAAGGGCGGGGTATAAATAATAAAATTGTTGTTGTTGTTAGGAAGAAACATATTTTAAATGATGGTGCACAAACAAATATTTGCAAATACTACAAGGTTGACGGATATAATCAAAGGATCTATAAAGAATCTCTACCATATTGAAAATGCTCAGATGGAAGAATATTATTCAGGGCTGTTACCTTTTTGGCCTTTTCCCTACTAGTGTTGTGTTGCTTCTGTGTCTAGTCCACAACCACTGCCAGGCAGATTTTCCAGGCCCATTTTACAGTCGGGGGATTAATTTCCAACCACTAAACGGTGGTTCTGGGTTGAATTATGGCAGGTAAATGTGTCTGTCAGAGTCTAAGGTTGAATTATTTTTTCGAAACTTGAAAACTGTCAGTTTGACCACTTAAGAGGAATAAAACCTGTCTGGAAAAGTTATAGGTTCACAGAAAACTCATTGCTGAGAATAACATTTTAACATGGCTTAATTTCATGCACTGTCACTCTGTGATCAGTCAGAGGAACACAGGCTGTGGAAGAAGGGGGGTGGGGGGAGAGGAGGAAGGAGACGACAAATATTTGGGTTGAGAGAACTTCTCTGATGGTCAGAGGGCAATAAACCCCACAGTGCTCCATCACTTCTTCAATTTGAGCAATCCTTAGAAACATGGAAGCATAGCCTCTCCTACCAAACTTTCAATTCTGTATGTGCAGAAACACCATGAAAATTGAAACTCTATGGTTTTATGCGCAAGTTGTGATGTAGGGCCTCGGTTCCTCAAAATACAAGTAAGAGCAGAGCTTTGCAGTTATAAAATCGTCCAATAAAACAACAACTGAAGAAAAGGAATGGAGCATTGTGGGTGGGCCATGAGGAAGGGTGGCAGATTTGTATTTCTCCAGATGAGTTGGCCCCTTCTCCTACGTTCCCCTTGAGTTTCATGGGGAATTCTCAGGCCTAGTACTCAATGAAGTGAAAGCAGACTGCAGATTGGAATAGCTTACTATCTCAGGACACTCAGTGCTCATGTAACTGGTAAGGTAAAGGGGCCCCTGACTATTAGGTCCAGTCGTGACCAACTCTGGGGTTGTGGTGCTCATCTCGCTTTATTGGCCGAGGGAGCCAGCGTACAGCTTCAGGGTCATGACTAAGCCACTTCTGGTGAACTAGAGCAGCACATGGAAACGCCATTTACCTTCCCGCTGGAGCAGTACCTATTTATCTACTTGCACTTTGACGTGCTTTCGAACTGCTATGTGGACAGGAGCAGGGACCGAGCAACGGGAGCTCACCCCGTCGCAGGGATTCGAACCACCGACCTTCTGATCGGCAAGTCCTAGGCTCTGTGGTTTAACCCACAGCACCACAAATTTCTCTGCACAAAAAAACCTAGATGGCAAGGATAAAAGTCTTCCAACCAACAGGCCCGTTCTTCTGCATGCGGTGATTTTATTTCTGTACAGAGTAGCATGCAATCATGTGAGCCAACAATTGAAATTTGGAGTCGTGCTCAGCCCAATAGTAGCTCAGTGAGAATTAGACCTTAATCTATTAATTTTATACCCCTCTTTTCTTCAGGTTGGGTGCCCAGGCTTTCTCTTCCCACCCAAGCACTGGTTAGGCTGTGAATCAGTACGCGGCAAGTCCTGCGCTGCATCTAGATTTTGTAGACATCTCATAGAATAACAACATTTTGCAAATTCTCGGGCTTGGTTCTCTGCAGGATGCCTTATTTCTCCGAAGAAGGTTGCATGAAACATCTCCTCCATGTGGTGCTTTGCCCTCCAGGCATGCTATAGAGTTTCAGCAATTCTTCTTCTACCTGACCTGTTCATTCCATACTAGCACAGCCTGTTTCTAGCAACTCTCCGCATGAGGGGAAAGACTCCAGTTACAGTAGCTGTGGAGGTGAGCGACACCACACTGAAATTGTTTCAGGGCTACAGTGCTGTTGCTTGCAATGTAATGTAGCTAATGAACTAAATTTTTCCTCAGCACCTCAGTTATTCAATACACGTACATTCATATTCATTTAAACTCTATGAATTTTGGCCCTGGGATGCAACGTGCATCCCAAATTCCATTACATACCCTCAGACTGTTGGTATCCCTAAAGTGCTGCAATATATTGTTGTTCTCCCATTTGCCCCTCAGCATAAAATGGTAGAATTTTAAAGGCTAGCTCTGATCATGACATCACCCGTCTGACTGCCTGGATAACCGAGGCCATAGAAATATACTCTTAACTTTTAACCTCTCTCCTCATCTCCTGCCTCCCTCAGATGAATTCTATTTCGCTTTCAGAGTTGTGGCACGGGGGAGATAAGAGTGTTCCTTTTAACAAGGCTCATGTTTTAATTCCTGCTTCTGTGTTGCCTCTGCCAGTGTCACTCTGCCAACCTAGCTGTGGCATTATACGAGGCTGGCTTTTTGCCACCCAGCGCTTGGCCTCGGTGATTGACAGAATGAGCAGCATGTGGCAGACAGCAGAGTCTGTTCAAGGCACTGCTGGGACAAACAGAGAGTTGCCCTCAGGGGGTAGCACGCTGGTACAAGGAAGGAGGAGAGAGACTCAAACCTGTTTCATCACATTGGAAGATACAGGGAAACCCAGAAGGAAAAGGGTTGGGAAGCTTTGCATTGACTTACAAATAAATAAAAATCCCATGAAACGGTTTCACTCCACACATGCAAGACTGCTTAGGGTTTTAGGTGTAAACCAATATTTTCTGTATAGTGCTGCTCCAGAATAGTCGATGGGTAGATCAGTCTATTTCTGGTTTGTGTCAATTTGGCATGTGCTCATTCATAAATCTATTCTCTGCTGTTTTCGCATTAATCTGTGGTTGGTTGGCTTTTAAAATATCCATATCTCGGTGTATCCATTTCTAGACAAATGTTATCTTAAAATGTATTTGTTTGTTTGTTTTTAAATGCATTTTGGTATATTTTTATCTGCAGAATTTTGCATGGCAAAATTCAGAGAAGTGCAAAATCTGAAGGATACGTATGTTCTGATTTATGAATTGGTTTGGAACATGCAAATTTAGTTCAGTTTGCTCTAAAATGTATGTTCTGATTTAGGAATTGGTTTGGAACATGCAAATTTAGTTCAGTTTGCTCTAAAATGTGGGCTGAATGAAATCCTCCTTGGTCCCTACTCCAAATTGCAATTTCATAAATCCCTCTCTTCCTATGGCAGAGGCAACATGTATCTTATATTGAGCGTAAACATAAGTTTCTCACCCTTCCTCCAAGAAGATCAGGATGGTCACATGGGCCTATCTTTTTCTGTCCTGCCAAACAACCACTGTTACTCTTTAAGGTGTCACAAGACTCCTTATGTTTCCCTGTCAAGATGAGGGGTGTTCAGACATGCACACCCTGGGTGAACGTGTGAGGGGAAAGTAGGATTATGTGCACTAGCCTTGATATGATGCGCTCTCTAGCCATGTCCCCTGGTGGTGTTACACGTGGGAACTCATGACTACTTCACTTTGGCAAGATAGATTCATTTAAGGTTGAGGAGGCCTTCAGCACAGGGTCTTCTTGTGAGTCTTCTCTGATTGGCCATGGTTGGCTACCATTTTAACTTCCCACAGCACCCATGAGCAACACAAAGATCAGGAGCACAGTGAGAAATGCACTAGAATTTTGAGTTAGGTAGACCGAAGGCAGGTGTTGGTGAAGGCAAAAGCTGCCCACCAATGTAAGATGACACAATCGTCAATTAACTTTTTATTGGCTCATCTATATCCATGGCCAGTCATTGACAATGCACCCAGAGTGCAGGTTCTGGTTTGAACGAAACAATAAAAATGAATGCCACCAGTGTACAGGCAATTGCACCAAATGCCTTGTCTCTATATGACGTTGCCTAACCATTTAATACAGCGTGCAGAAAAGGGGAGAACAAATCCATTTAAGATTCTTCATTGATCCTCCCACAGAACTGATCTACACATTCCAAATGGTACAGCCATATTGAAACGGTGTCATTTCAAAGTGTGGGTGGGAACTGAACATTTGGTTGCTGTCAATAAACTATTTCATGTTGGTTAGTTCCAGCCTTCCCTTGGCAACATGAAAAGGTTTATGTCCATCTTATTTGGCTATTTTTGCATTGATATCAGTAACAGGAACAACACATCAGGACAACATTGGCGCTGAGAAAGCTAGTTTATCACTGAAAGAGGTTATTGCTTAGTTCTCTCCCTGATGCACTAGTTGCCTATATGCAGAGAGTTTTAAAATATGGAGGACCAGTCGCACACAGAATTCTCATACTTGCAGTGGAATAAACTTCACTGACCCATAACTTTTGTGATCGTTTTGGATCAGCTGTAATGTGTGTGACCGTCCTTAATATTAGTATAAAACTGTAACCAGTTCTACATTTCACCATCAGGTAGGTAGGGGTGTGTTTCTTCTTCTTACATGTTGTCTTGGAATTATGACTACAATTTCTGCTATTGAGTGCTAGTTTAGTTGTGATATTTTAAAATGTGAATAATAGCAGCAGTTACAGGAATAGAGTCTTTGTACAGCTGTCCTTCCTATCTTGTACGAAGCAATCCTTATGACAGTTACAGCTCGCCGATAGACTGTGGAGAAGCCAGATGTCTGATAGTCCTTCTGTACTGCTTTTGTCAGATGGTTACCAGTGAGTGCATAAAACACGAAACCACGGAAAATATGGAGGCTTCACTTGTCTGCATAAATCTGGACCTAGTGATTCCACAAGGGAGATTAATGGATTCTAGACTTTTGGAGTGTGAATTAAAGCAACATCTGGCAGAAAAAATAGAATTAGTAATGACATGTTGTCAATTTGCAAAAAGGTGTTTCAGCCATGCTGCTTTTAGAAATTTGCCATCCTGCATAAGAGAGCCGACTTTGTATAGCCAGCGGTTTATTTTCTGCTTGAAAATAATGTTCTTATATTGGGGAAAGATGGCGAGGGCTGATGCTTATGAAAATATATTCAATGGATGGCCACTTCTCCAAAATGAGAGGCTGAGAAATGAGAGTTAAGGGGTTTGAGGAATTCGTGATTGGGCTGATATTATTTGACCTTTGCAGCCTTAAAGATAACCGAGTTGTCTTTGACACAGAAGCACCTGATTGTTCATTTGTTTATTTATTTAGATAACAGGTGGCATTACACCAGGAAGCTCTATTGATGTGCAAGGGAGAACACACAGCTATGTTACGAGGGCAAATTGAAGCTGGCAGCATTTTCCTCCAAAGATGAGTGACTTCATTCCATGTTAGAATCAATGAGACGTGTAACTATGCGTTCCTACCAGATGGTACAGTGGACCTGATCAACTGCATATAAGAAATTGTTATGATACCATGGCTGTGTTTGGGTCCAAGGCACTTTTCTTTCCACCTGCATTGAGAATGATCGGCGTTTGTCCTAGGCATTGGCCTTGGGCATTAGGGAGATGTTAAAGAGGTAGCTCCCTGATGCTGCCTGCAAACGCAGTAAACACTAATCATAATTTTGCATTCTTTTTGCTTCCCTTTTGATCTCTTTCATGACATAATGATCCCTGTGCTTAAGTATTCTTTTCTGATTTTAGCACAGTCCGTATTCTACCATGTCCAAGATGCAAACACCATCCCTTTGCAAGCTGAGATTTCAAAGTCAAGTAGTCTAAATTCAATTCATCTACCAACGTATTTAAAATGTTGGGGAAATGCAATGTCTACATTAACTGTCCGCACTATAACATTTTATCCTTGCCAAATGCATTTAATCATACCCAAAATAGCTCTGTAAACATACAGTTTAAAGAAAAAGGATGATAATTGTATTCCACAAAAGCACTCAAGCAAATGGAATATAATGAAAATGTTGACATTAAGGTTTGCGGGTGTGTTTTTTTTAACTGCGAATATTTCTAGGGTGATAATTTCCTTAAATGCTTTCTTTGATGCAATGCTGAGAATATGGTAAAATATTCAGACACATTTTTTATGGCTTGGCTTCATTGAATTCAGAATATGAAATTGAAAGGAGAGGAAATTCTATGTTAAATAAGAATCTTTATCAGTCTTGGTGCGACCTGTTGAATACTTGTTAGAAAAGGCAATGCATGATTCTATAGATAATTAATATTTGTCTAATAATGCTGGTCATCTTCAATGAGGCTAAGATACCAGAATTGCCTATTCACACCAAAACGTGTTCCACTGAGTTCATTTTTCAATGTTTGTGAGAGGGAAAGCAGTGCAAAATATATTGTAAAGCAATATCTGCCTTGAAGATTGATATAGCACAAGTGGTCACCACTATATACCCTTCCATATCCCACCCCGCCCCCGCCGCTACCTTGAAGTAACTTAAATGATACTCTATATACATTCCACACAGTCTTGATGTTCCTGCAGGCATTGATTCAGGAGGAAAAACCAACACCTGTAAGTTGCATGGGTGTTTCAAACACAATGATAGTCTGAATGACAGACCATAATTGGGGTGGGAGACTTGCTTTCTTCTTGTTGTTGGCTTTTAATGTGAAAGATAACAAGCATTGCAGCTTATAATGATCTCTGTCAGGTGAGCAGCCCAATAAGCAGCAAAAGACTCTCCGTCAATTTTATACAAGCTTATTTAAAAGAAAAATACATTCAGAGCATGGCGTTCTGACTGTTCTCATTAATCATAGTTGCTCAGTCTGATTCATCGTTCCTCCCTCAACAGGAAAAACACCAAAATCCTGCCTTTCAACTCCTTCCCTTCCGTTGCTCTCAAACTCAGAGCTCTCTAATCTCCTCGTTTTAGGACTGCAGGGCTGAGCTACCTCTTCCTCAGAAGACTCAGCCTCCAACACTGGCTTATCTGCTGGTTGCCTGGCAATGCCTTGGCCGACTTCCAACTCTTCCCCTCCTTGGGAGCTAACTGCTTCTTCCCTGGAGAGGAGGGGCCCCAGGCTGTTCTCTCTAAAATCAAACAGACAGTTCTCATCTACAGAGTCGGTGTCTTCCTCACTCAGCTCAATTTCCAAGGCAGACTCTTCTGCAGTGCTCTGGGGGGCCACATTCATAACACAGCTAAAGGCAGGAGCATTAAACACGGCTGGATTTCTTAAGAGTGAAAATCAGGGTCTTCAGTGGAGGGAAAGAGCTGTGATGTCTCATTTAATGCTATCTGCTCTGGCAGCATATACAGATAATAATAATAATAATAATAATAATAATAATAATAATAATAATAATAATAATAATAATAATTAATAATAATAATACCTGCCCATTTGGCTGGGTTTCCCCAGCCACTCTGGGCAGCCTACAGCTTACAGCTAACTCTGAGTAAGATCAGAAACTGTCCAATTTGTGTCTTGGATATGATCTCCCCATGTTTGTTCACTTTGCCCAATGATCTTGATATTGCCTACTAATGTTCTCTGCCTACTAATAAACTTTGTCTGCTCCTGCCTTTGGCTGTACCCAGGCACAGCCTCCCATCCCCGAACCTGTCCATCCTTCTCAGATCTAGCTCCTGGCTAAAACAGATGTTACTGCTATTTTCTGCAAGCCGCCATGTTTTAAAATGCTGTTATGTTTGTAGATACAAGGCAGCAGATCAACAGCTGTAATTGGAGAGCAGGATCAAAGAAATGTTGGGCTGGGCATGAGATAAAGGATGGCAAGGGAAAATAGGCAAGGAAAACATTGTTGGGTATTTTATATTAAACTTCCGGATTAGAGTAACCTATAAGTGCATCTAATTTTTTCCCCTGCTCATCTTACCCATTCCTTCATCATTTATCTTTAGGCATATATGATGGGTAATTTTATCCAATATTATCTCCACCTGAAGCTATCATTGAGGTAAAACTATAGGGTACTGAGGTATTAGTAACCAGTCAAAGATCAAAGAATATATTGGCTGGAGAAAAAAACCAATGCAGTGGATCAATCTGGAATCCATAATGGCACCTTAATCTAAAATCAGAATTTTGTGGGAGGGGGAAGAGATTCTCATTTGTCATTACAGAAGCAATGGCTATGAATTTATTCATTACAGGTTTAATATAAAGTACACCTGCTACGATAGTCACAGAAATGCTCACGACGAAAGAAGGAATGTGTGGAACTTCTTCATCATCATCCCATCCTTGAACTCATTTTCTCTTTTTACAAAAGACTAAGAAATCCCTGTTCCTGGAATAGTTTGAAAAATATTCAAATTATTCATTAACTGAAATAACTTCAGTGTGATTATCCTTTATTCATTAGCTAATTATAGAGTCCTATTAACTTTAATATTGCAAATTAATAAAATGTGTCTTACCAATTACACTTTTGATAAAGTTAAAACAGCTCCTCTAGTGTTATTTAACCAAATATATGAATGTTACAGCAGAAGCACTTGGTCTGACTGTGTCTATCCTACAGCACATCTTAGTATGAAGATGGAATTGAAGCAACAAAAACAGACTATTATCCACAAGTATCTTGGGATGATACACTTATCAGGAGGAATTTTGTTCCTGGGTTCTTGGAGTAAAAACTGCATGATAAAATGCACCCCCATATTGTAAAATAAATAGTACAATCATGGGAAATATATAAAGTAAACATATATGACAATATCTATGTTTCATTGTACCATTATGAGGACCATAAAAGGATTGCAGTTTGACGTGTTGCAGGAATTTCTAGTAAACACTGATTAAAGCTTGCTTAAGAGTGCTAGTATTTGAACAGGAGCTTTTTCATGCAATGAAACAATTCAACCTAAACTGAACTCCCATCAGAAATTTAGAGGCATGTGTTGGTGAAAAATGGCACACAAAAACACATTACATAAGAAATATTATATCACATTATAACTTGCACAACTGTTTATATTAGGCAAAACCGCTTGCAAAAAGTTTAGTAGTCGTCTGTGCTAAACTGCTGATGAATTTTTATGAGGACTTTAAAAAGAAAGTCACAAGCTGAGATAGAAGCTGAAGAATGGAAAAATGAGAAATGGAGAGAAACCAAAAATTATCGTTTTATCTGTTTGTCCAGCTGCTGATCCCCATGCCTCATCCCATGTTCTTCTGGAAGGTGCAGGAAGCTGTAGGAGAAACTGCAATGTCCCCTGCCCCCAATCTTCTTCCTTCTGCTTGAAGTCAAAAATAAAAGGTTGATGAGAAGTACTAGACTTAGGGAGGTAGGGTCTGGTGGTAGTGGCAATGGAGAATGAGACAGGATGTGTCTTGTTTGGTTTTGCAGCACTGTTATGAACAATTAGAAGTTTGCCACTTGAGCCATTGCCTTGTTCCTTCACCTCCATCGGTCTTGCATATGACTGTGCCAATGCTGTTTTTATAAATATGGGCTTTTCTAAAATAATCATAATTATATAGATAGATTCGAAGCAACTAGCAATAAAACCAACACTAAAGTAAACCACAATTAAACATACCGAAATATAATAACTGTATAGTAAAAAGATAATAAAAGCACTAAAATAGTAGGGAACCCACATGCAAAAGCAGCTATAAAACCAAACGCAAAACCATTAAAAAACCCACCATCAGGAAAATTAAGACACAGCTAGCAGTAAAGTTAAGCAGCTGGAAATGCCCTCTGAAATAAAAATAAAATTGCAAAAACTCTTGTCTTCAGTCATATCCCTCCCATTTTCATACTTGCATCCTAAATGGTCAGTATAATCTTCTACCTTGCGCTATGCTGGTTAGAGCCATTTTGCAACAAACAAATGTGCTTCTTTATATCAGAAAGTTAGCAGATTTAAGATCTTTTAAAATATCAAATCAAGTTTTCAAAGCGTTTTTGAGAAGCTTTCGAACACACAGGATCTAAAAGTTTGGCAGCCCCACAAAAACTGTAAGGCATGAACTCAGCATAGTTTTCAGGTTGCAATGTACAATTGCCAGCGCAGAATTCTTGTGGATTGGCCCATGCAGTTTAAGAGTGGACATTGTATAGTTTAGGTTTCTCTCCTATTCTGACAGAAAACCCTTAGTTACTGCTTGATGCGATTGCATCTAGGGATGGACGGATCAACCTCCTTTCATCCCATGATGACTTTATTTCTTTTTAAAAAACCTTATCCATCCCATCTCATTTTTGGGTAGATTTTCTTAAAGGAAAATCCTTTATAATCTGCCAGGTTTACAGAGAGAGATGGAGAGAGAGGAAAGGAAAGACTTACGAGGTGGTCCTATGGCTGTCTTTACAGATGCTTAGAACAGCTAATACCCTCTCCGTGGCAACATGATTTTGTTCATTAAAACTTTTATATGGTCCTAGGAAGCAACTGATTGTCATAAAATGCCATCTCTCCTGTGGAAGAAAATATTGCTCCTCCACCTGCCTATCAGGACAGACATCTTTTTACCCATACAGTAAGGTAAAAGGTAAAGGCATAGGATCCCTGGAGGGTTAAGTCCAGTCAAAGGCGACTATGGGGACACTCATCTCGCTTTCAGGCCAAGGGAGCTGGCATTTGTCCACAGACAGCTTTCCGGGTCATGTGGCCAGCAGGAAGAAACTGCTTCTGGAGCAACAGAACACAGTGACTGAAGCCAGAGCGCATGGAAACGCTGTTTACCTTCCCGCCGCAGTGGTACTGGTGTGCTTTCAAACATCCAGGCTGGCAGGAGCTGAGACAGAGCAACAGGAGCTTACTCTGTCATGGGGATTTGAACCACCGACCTTCTATTCGGCAAGCCCAAGAGGCTTAGTGGTATAGACCGCAGCGCCACCCGCATCCTATACCCATACAGTATCCTTGTAAGACCATCAGGGAGATTGTATGGAGAAAAGACATCTCCCCCTAATAGAAATAAATAAATAAATTGTCCAGTAGCACCTTAGAGACCAACTAAGTTTGTTCTAGGTATAAGCTTTTGTGTGCATGCACACTTCTTCAGATACACATGAAAGCTTATACAGTCATACCTTGTGTTGCATCCGCTTCATGTTGCATTTTTTCGCATTATGCCCCATGGTAACCTGGAAGTACCGGAATGGGTTACTTCTGGGTTTCTCCGCTCGCCCATGCCCAGAAGTGCTAAACCATGCTTCCCACGTGTACGTCTGTGCAGATGCAGGGCTTTGAGTTGCGGGCATTTCATGTTACAGATGGGCCTCCAGAACGGATCCTGTCCGTAACACGAGGTACTTGCATGCACACGAAAGCTTATACCCAGAACAAAACTTAGTTGGTCTCTAAGGTGCTACTGGACAATTGTTTATTTATTTCAACTGCGTCAGACGAACACGGCTACCTACCTGAATCCCCCAATAGGTACATGTGCAGACTGGTTTGTTGCTTATATGGCTTAATCCTCACAATCCAATCCAAACATGCATCTTTGGGGGTGTAAAATGAGTATGTTCGCTCAAAAATGCAGAGCAAACAGGAATCCTCTGCTTCCCTAGTTACACCACACTTCCATGGCGTCATGGTTGTTTATGTGTTCCCGCCAGTAGTTTATCCTCATTCTTTTTCATCTTGCCCCTTTGATAGCTGATATTAGTTTTGTCTTTTAGTCAAATGAATAAAAATTTCACGGCATCTAAACCTCTTAGTTATGCCCGGTGAGTAGGCCCCAAGTGCCTAAACTGATCTGAACTTGGTGTGTAGGGCTTCTCAGCAACCCATCATTACCTTTCATTTTCATCACTCATACTCCTAATATAACTAGTTACCATTAATTTTGTTGTTGTTGTTCCTTGAGGACTCTCCAACTTCTGTTTTGAATATTCTGCTTGCTACAGACACCCTTCCAACACTACAATTCTATGATTAAAAATGTGAATGCTTATATAACTGTCTTATGAGAGTAAGAATTCAAACACATCAGGGATGGGAAACCTGTTGTTTGACTACATCTCCTATCATCCCTTCATCTGGTGGAACCCAACACCCAGGTCTGGTGGAATCCAACGTCTGGAAGACCATAAGTTTCTGATTACTTAAATGCATGTGGAGAAATAACTGTAGGTGGATAGATGGTTGCCACCAGTGATCTCTGAGAAAGACCAGGACTCTAATAGAAATATCACTGTATCACGGAGTTCGGAGCTGGCCCTCCCCACATTGCAGTGATATTTGAAATACTTTCCTGCAAAGTATCACTCTGATAGGCTCCTTTGTGGTCCTTTTCACAGAGCTTACTATGGCCTGAATACCCAGGTCCATTCACAAGAAATTGCACCTCCCTAAACCTCTCCTTTAAAGTGGCTTGTGAGATTGTGCTTTCCAACAGAAGCAACAGCTACTTGCTGCGGTAAAGCATTGTCTGTTAAATAGAAGGTGTGCTTCGAAAGCACTAATAAAGTTTTGAGAGCTGCTTGATGGGCAGAAAAACCCTAGCAGCAATCTTCTAGTAGAAATTACACTGTTTTGGTGCAAGGAAGACAATTATCTCAAAGGGTAGAAGATGAAAGGTTCGGGATTTTGGAGCCTTTGATACACAGGTGCAAACAGCCCCGTTTCCCGTGGGCTGAAAATGAAAACTGACATTTAAGGACAGAGTTCCTGAACAAGTAGCAGAGCTGTTTAAAAAGAATGTGGCACCAGGAGATGGCAGGGAAAATACTGTGATAACAAGCATATTGTATACATTGGCAGACGTGCAGGAGAAGGGGCCTATCATATGGCATGTTTCTCTGGATCTGCGTCCCCCCAAATGCATCTAGACAATGGAGTCTTTGTATCCCATTGTGCAGGTAACATCAAATGTGCCTAGCAAACATGCCATTACCGAGGACACAATGGTGAGAGATAATGATGCTTTAATAGTGGCAAAGGTTTGTGAAAGGGAGAATGGGGGGGGGGGGACAGGTTTCTGCCTCCAGCAAAGAGGCTGTCCACCACTGCTAGGGAATAACACACCCACTGTCGAGCATTTCCTCAAATTGGACAAACATTTTTGCAGCTGGAATCAGGGCCTGCTTTCTGAGCACTAATGGCCAGGAACTCCTAATTGCTCTCTTTAGGAAATGCCCCGACATCTAATGAGCTGCTGTTGGATCACAAGGAGCATTCTGCTGCGTAGACCAGATTTTGATGGTATTGGATTAACAGAGAAGCTAATAGGTGAGCAAATCGCACCAACTGGGATAAAAGGTCACTCTAAAGGACAATGAGATAAATCAACCTTCTACCTTCATCGCTGGGTTTGTTTTTTTATACGCAAGCCCTTTTCCTCCAGAGTAAGTCTCATCGATTGCAGTGTTACATACTTCCAGAGATGTTACTGAGTGAGCTTCGCGATTCACCAGCTCAGAACATGAATCTTGCTGGGTCATAATTCTCAGCTTTAAAAAATGAGGTGGCTAGAATGACCCCCAGAATTCTTCTTCTCCTTTTTAATTAAAGATGGAGAAGATGTCCCTTCTACTCACTCATCTGACCACTGCTTCTTCTAGAGTAGCACTGATTGGGTGGGGAGAGGGGCAGAGTGAGAGAGAGATATGGAAGACTAAAGGACAGTCTCTCTCTCTCTCTTTCACATCTCCATCTTCTCTCTGCCTGTTCTCCCCATCCTCCCTGGCAGCTGATAAAATATTCCCAAGGGCACTTGGCAGTGGTTGTTACCCCTTGGGCAATGACATTTCTCAGCACTCAAGAGGCCTTACAAATCCAAATTGGGACAGCCTAATACGATACAAGGACGCAGGTGGCGCTGTGGGTTAAACCACAGAGCCTAGGACTTGCCGATCAGAAGGTTGGCGGTTCGAATCCCTGCGACGGGGTGAGCTCCCGTTGTTTTGTCCCAGCTCCTGCCCACCTGGCAGTTCGAAAGCACGTCAAAGTGCAAGTAGATAAATAGGTACCACTCCGGCGGGAAGGTAAATGGCATTTTTGTGCACTGCTCTGGTTTGCCAGAAGTGGCTTAGTCATGCTGGCCACATGACCCGGAAGCTATACGCCGGCTACCTCGGCCAATAAAGTGAGATGAGCGCCACAACCCCAGAGTCGGCCACGACTGGACCTAATGGTCAGGGGTCCCTTTACCTTTTAATACAATAAAAATTAGGATGGCCCCCTTAATAGGTTGATGTCTCGGGGAGGCCATAATTCTGGCACAACCCTGCAGCAGTTTCAGCCCTCCAGCAGGAGGCTGGATGGAAATACACCCAATGCCTGAGCCAAAGATCAACCTGTACCTGTAACCATTAAAGTTGTGGCCATTTTCGATCCAATTGGTTGACTGCCTGAGTCTGTTCTACCACAGGTTATCTAACTGCCGGCGGAGGGGAGGGGTGGCCGTGCAACTGAGCCTGCAATTAGCTTTAAACTGTTTTTAGTGCAGTATTTTATATTGCTGTAACATGCCTTGGGACCTCCTGGTGAAGGGTGGGCAAAAATCACCGTTATCATTATCATCATCTATCAGTTTTATTTATAATTGTTATTATTATGGGGGAGCCAGACACCCTAAAACCTGAAGGCTGAACTGCTCCATTATGGGAATTCCAGCCCAATAATTTATCTATGATTTGTTTCTGCTTTTATGCTTGGTGCTTAAAATTCTGCCAAGAACGAAAGAGGGTGTACTTTGCGCCGCTAACAGGAAATGGCTACCGGCCTGTCATCTGCACCAGTCTACTGAAGAATGCATTTGTGTTCACAGAAAACCTACATTGTAGAAGTAGGATTCACTCTGCCAATATAAAAAGCCCTCAAAAGCTTCCTTCAGAAAGAAAAGTCCCGTCTTTGGGAGATGGGTGGGTTTTGATATTGTGTGTGTGTGTTGAAAGCCTCTATTAATGCAATGAAGATTATTAATGAGTCTAAACCTCAACTACACTTCCGATTATTATTTTTAAAGGATTATGAATGTTTCTTATCAAAACTGTCCAGAACACTGCAACCTTTTTCTGTCTGGCTTTTTTTTTGGGGGGGGGGGAACATAAACCCTGGAACTACTAGACCGAAAAGCAGCAGTTCACTATGACACAAGCAGGCGCCTGGAAGATAAATCTTGCAATCCGTGGACTGTAGAATATTAGTACTCTGTGACACCTCTGGCTATTTCAGGCTTACCTGTGGCGCTTTACACAAGGATGTTGGAGCAGTTCTTTTGGATGTTAACAGGAAATAAGGACAGATAGCCTCCTGCCTCAAGGTCCTGTACAGTGGGGATCTCGCATTAAATGTGTACATGTCTTTGCAAGAAGGCTGGCTGTAGAGCTTTCTTTCTTCAATAAATCGGAGAACTTTTTCTTCTGGGTGTTAAGGAGCATTGGCATTCAGCTGGTGGCTTCTGGTGAAGATGAGGCATCCCCATATAGGAATCTTTTTTTAAAACCCCGACTTTCACGAAGTCACACTGTTCCAGCCAAATTTAAGGTGAAGACAGTTTCTGGAGTTTTGTGTGTGTGGTGCAATCTTCTTTCCCCCAAAAGTTGATCTGCGGCTCTCAACCATTTCTCAACCACAGGCCATTTCTTTACATGCTTTAACATTTGAGAGTCATCCATCCATTCTATAGGACATATCCTAACCTTTCCATTGTCAGTGTTCTGGAGAAACCAGTCAGGTGGGAACTAGGTAACTAATGCATTGTGTCATGCTATCACTACCAGGGCTATGATTTGCCATACAAAGCAAAAAAAAAAAATTAAAAATAAAAATCTCCCAGGTTTCACACAGCTGCACTTTCTTATTTCCAAACAGAGCGTTGCTTTCAGATGTAAGCCGTTACAGCCTAATAATCCCCTTAAGTTTGGAATTCCGGGGCCAACTGTGATGTTGACAGTTCTGCCTTGTAGTTTGTCACCTGATATGCAAATGGGAGTGTGGGGTCTCTTGACTCCCCCCCCCACACTCCCATGTGCATAGCTTAACGTTAGGATGACATCTGCACCCTCTCAAGCAGGTGCTCAGCGTCTTTCTTTCAGGAGGGCACAGGTTGCAGCAAGGCTTGGATGACCAACCTGTGTTGCTTTATATGTTGTGCAGATGCCTGATTATCATCTTCCAAAGCAACTACTGTGGATGCTCGGGTTGCGAACGTGATCCGTGCGGGATGCACATTCGCAACCTGCAGCATTCGCAACCTGCAGCACCATGTGTGCACACGCGTGGGTTGTAATTTGGTGCCTCTGTGCATGTGCAAAACGCGATTTAGGGCTTCTGCACATGCACGACCCCCAAAACCCTGAAGTAACCCATTCCAGTACTTCCAGGTTTCGGCAGGTCTGTAACCCAAACAAACCCAACCTGAGGTGTCTGTAACCCGAGGTATGACTGTACTTATTCCGAACTTAAAATGGAAAGCATAGTGCTGGTGGTCAACAAAAGAGGTTTAAAGACTCTCTCAAGGCAAATCTTTAAAAATGTAGTATAAACACTGACAGCTAGGAAACATTGGTCTGCGAGCGCTCCAGTTGGAGAAGAGCCTTTACCAAAGGTGTCATGGGCTTTGAAGATGCTCAAACTCAGGACGAAAGGGAGAAACATGCTAAGAGGAAGGCACGCTTGGCAAACCCTCACCGTCATCAACTCTTGCCCAGAAACCTATGTCCCCCATTGTGGAAGGACATGTGGATCCAGAACTGACCTCCACAGTCACTTATGGACTCACTGTTAAAACCGTGTTCATGGAAGACAATCTTACTCAGCTATGAGCCAAAGAAGAAGCATTTCCCCAACAGCACAGTCAAGAGGGGTGCCACACAATTTTTATTTCTCTAAAAGGGGGGCGGGTGGAGATCACAACAGAAACCAGACTTCGGACCAAATGGAACAGTTGGTGCAGTACAGGCTCCAGGTTTGTTGGAGATGGGGGTGTGTGTATCTTTGGACACCCCTCCCTCAGTAAGCCTACCCTTTCGTTGCTGTTGTCACCAGCTGCTCACTGTTGCCACTCTCTGCTCGCTCACCAGAGACAGCTAATAAGCAAGCAGTGACAGCTCCTTTTCCTTCTCCTCCTCTTCCTCGCTACTGCTATTATTTGCATGCTTGTTCATATCATCTGAGCCAGAGTGGGAACAGGCAGGTGAACAGGCAATGGTGAGGAGGTCAGGAGCCAGGCTGCCATCTTGATACCACAGCACACAAGTCGTAATTAGCTAGAAGATTTATTGCAATACAAACACTCAGCCTCGCACTTATCCGCACGTCCATGACTTATGAATCAGTTGACCCTTCTGGGGAGTAATTCCCGGTATGGCAGAATATCCTGAACCTATGCCTTTTCTATTTCCAGCTTTGTTTTCTATCTAAGAACTTGCCCACACGCCTTCTCCTTGGGTGAATTAACTCCCCTTCCAATGTGGAACTGCTTTCCTTCCCGCCTTCTGACATTGCCTGTGTCATTTGAGAGAGTCAGTTTCTCTCTAGCACATGCTCTGCATTCCTGTCATTCTCACAGTGAGGGGGAGTTGATAAACTACCATTCACAGCTGCATGGGAAGAACACATGCCTCTCTCTTGTTGGCTGTTTCCCGACTCCTCTAGCGCTCTTATACCTTGGGCAGAAGTGCTCATGACAGACGAGGTCCAGGAGGCTCTTACTGGTGCTTCTGGGGTACGGGTGCTTGGTGAGTGCTTGACCATGCTGAACCCTGACAGTGGCTATGAGTGGGCACTCGGCTATAGGTGGCTACCCAAAACAAATGGTGACGATGTTGGCACATGAAAAGGACTCTAGGAATTGAGACACAGCATGTGATCGTACAGGCTGTGTTATGTAAGATGGTTGCCTGCTTCTCTTTGGCTCAGGGCAGGGAGTATGTCAGGGAATTATAGTGGAAATAGAAAAGAAAGTGGGAATTGCAATAATAATAATAATAATAATAATAATAATAATAATAATAATAATAATAATAATAATAATAATAATTGTACCCTGCCCATCTCTGGGCAGCTTCTAACAGATATAAAACCGTAATAAAACATCAAACATTAAAAACTTCCCTGTACAGGGCTGCCTTCAGAAGTCTTCTAAAGACTGTGTAGTTCTTATTCTCCTTGGCATCTGATGGGAGGGCATTCCACAACATGGGTGCCAATACCGAGAAGGCCCTCTGCCTGGTTCCCTGTAAGTTCACTTCTCACAGTGACGGAACCACCAGAAGCCCCTCGGAACTGGACCTCAGTGCATTTCATGTATTTATTCCTCCAGGGATAAAAATCATTCGTGATAGTTTCTAAGTTCTGAAATGATGCATAATTCATGACTTTTGAACACTTCCTTTAGAGTAAAATGAATATAACTTACAGAAATGCTTATGTGACTTACATTTATTAGTGGACAACAAGATGACCAATGCAGCATTTGGCAGGAACCAAACTGCAGCAGAAAGGAAACAGGGCTGATTGTGATGAATACAGATCAGAATGGAAATGGTGCTTTCTTACATTCCTACCTTGGAGTGGGAAGGGAAGGCATATTCCCTGCAGGAGCAAAGAATCATTAGTGGGGAATTAAAGAGGAGCCGCCTTCCTTTTAAAAACAGCAACAAAAATAAGCCAGTGGAAACTTTGTGTCCTTAAAAATATGCAAGACCTTTAGTTTAAACTGGATTATAGAATTATGTGTAGGACTATAGGAAGCTGCCTTATACTGATTCAGATCATTGGTCCTTCTAACTCAATATTGTCCAGACTGACGAGAAGTGGCTCTCCAGGTTTTCAGGCAGGAGTATTTTCCTAGTCCTTCCTGGAGATGCCAAGGGAATTAAACCTGAAACCATCTGCAAATGCTGTGGCACTGAGCTACAGGTCTAAATGAACCTATGCAAGAACGCAAAGCTAAAAGCTCAATTGAGAATGGGTAGCTGCCTGCGAATTTCTCCAACTTTCTCCAGCTTTCTTTGAATCTTCCCTTTGTTCCTAGTTTTCTCCTTTGTATCTGTGTGTGTGTGTTATACAAGAATTCGCTCACACCCAGGGGAAATTATTTGAGTGGAATTCCAGCGGCTTCCAAACTTGTCAGTGGACAGATGACAAAAGCCTTCTCCTGCCACAATTTCTGCCGAGGGGTATACGCATTGGCAATTCAATTTGGGTCTCCCCAGCATGGTCTGAAATTATTGTGGACATTTCCTACGCACAGATCGAATACTGCTGCGGCTGTGGTAGCAGCAGTTTTCTTGTTAGATCCCAGAGTAAACTGCTAGTGAGAGCACTGGCTTGATAATAGAAGAAGAGTGAGATTTAAATTTGGGGGAAATTTACACAAAGAGAGAATCTAGCTTAGTCTAATTATATGGTGTTTGGAAAGAGTGGAGCTTTGTGTAATTTCAAGTCTCTCCTAAAAGAAGCTTCCTGTTCTGACGTTGCAATAGGATTATTTTTGTGCTCTTTGCAGAATTCACCCTTTCTTTGGAGACTGTTCATCATTCCTGCCAGGGATAGTTTGGCCTAGAGTTGTGGGTGGGGAGAAGAAAGTGGTGCCATTTATTTTTATTTTTTTATAAATACATGGAGTTCCGCTGCTTTCCTTTCGATTTAAAAATAAATTCTGATTTCATTGTTCAATCACTGGACACCAGTGTTTACCCTCAGGTCAAAAAGACACATAATTTCCATGAAAAGTGAGCACCACCAGAGAGTTATACTAGGAAGCTTGTTTTTCTCACCCTCCACGCAATATTATCATCCAGAGAGGAAAGAAAAGTTATATACATTTCTGTTCATGCTGCTGTTTGTGCCTATAAATCAATGAACCCGTTCAGCAAAAACATAATTTAAAAGTCATCTCAGTTACTCTGGGGTGGGAAATGGCATGTGGCCCGCCAAACATCTCTATCTGGCCCCCGGGATAAGGGGCATGGCCACATGTCCTCATCAGCCATGACCCCATACTGGTCCAGCTTTGCATTGTCCCCGACTGTTTTTGCCTGGGGGGAAATGTGTCTTTGAACTTAGAAAACGCCTCTTGCTTGCCTGGACTGAAGATCTTTCTCTAATAAAAATCACATAGCCCTTAACATGGGTGTGAATTCTTCCTGCGCAATCTAATCGTGTGTCCTCAGCTTTCCTTTCTGAGGAGTCAATTGTGCAGCTGTTCAGTGGAGTCAGACTTTTAGCATGATACCACTCAATGTGAAAAATCCCCCTCTTCATCTAATAAAGTCTGGATAACTGGGAGAAGAGCATGCTGGATACTTCTGCACTTATAGTTCTAGAGTACAGTTCTAAGCGTCCTTATAATGAGAGCTTCCATAGTGTTGTGGTTACGGTATTGGACTAACAACAACAGCAGCAGCAACAACAACAACAGCAACAATTTCCCCACTTAGCTATGATGCTCGCTGGATAAAATTTGACAAGTTGCTCTCTCAGCCCAACGTTCCTCATGAGGTTGTTGTGAGGAAAAGAAAGAATCATACACGCCACCTTGATCTCCTCAGAAGAAAACGTGTATGTGTAAATAGGCAGGTAGCACGCCCTCCAACAGTTCTCCAATGTAAATAGGACGTCCTACTCCATAATAGGGACGGACGTGGGTGGCGCTGTGGGTTAAACCACAGAGCCTAGGGCTTGCCGATCAGAAGGTTGGCGGTTCGAATTCCCGTGAAGGGGTGAGCTCCCGTTGCTCGGTGTCCCTGCTCCTGCCAACCTAGCAGTTCGAAAGCACGTCAAAGTGCAAGTAGATAAATAGGTACCGCTCCGGTGGGAAGGTAAACGGCGTTTCTGTGCGCTGCTCTGGTTCACCAGAAGTGGCTTAATCATGCTGGCCACATGACCTGGAAACTGTACGCCGGCTCCCTCAGCCAGTAAAGCAAGATGAGTGCCACAATCCCAGAGTCGGTCACGACTGGACCTAATGGTCAGGGGTCCTTTACCTTTACTCCATAATAATAATAATAATAATAATAATAATAATAATAATAATAATAGTATTATTTATACCCCACCCATCTGACTGGACTGCCTCAGTCACTCTGGGCAGCTTCCAACAAATATAAAAACATAACAAAATGTTAAACTTTTTTTTTTAAAAAAACCCTTCCCTCTACAGGGCTGCCTTCAGATGCCTTCTAAAGGTTCTAGAGTTACTGATTTCCTTGGCCTGGGGGGGGTCACATAAGTCCATACATTCCAACATTTCTCTGATGAGAATAGAGGCGTCCTTCCATACCCTCCAACATTTTTCTGATGAAAATAGGGACATTCTGATGAAAATAGGGACATTCCAGGCTCAAATCAGAAACTGGGAAGATTTCTATAAATCCTGGACTGTCCCTGGAAAGGAGGTACACTTGGAGGGTCTGAGGTAAGTAGGAAAGTTAAATAGAAAGAGGTAAGTCTGATTCAGATAAACAGAATTTATTCCTACAAAGTATCATAGTTGAGATTGCGCCCTTAGTCTGAGACTTAGACGAAGCTTTAAACTTAGATTCAGAATGGTACTTTAAAATAAATTTTGTCAACGTTATGCTTGGGTAGCCCTACAGTTCAGCCACATTTATTTCCAAACCACATTTATTTCCAAACCTTTTGATTTCATAAGATATTAAAAGTTTTGCTTCCATATTACGTAATAATTTTTAAACCTAGAGCAGGAGAAGCAGAAAACCTGTGTGATAGAGGGAATTCATGTAAAAGCAAATGCCTGCGCCTTAAAAAATGAAATTCTGACAGGTCCTCCTTTACTACTGCACTGTGTGAGACACCACTATAATTAACTGAGGTGGCAAGAATTCTGCAAGGTGCAGTAGCTATTCATACGAACGAACAGTCATCTGTTGGCTTGTGTGATCCAAATCACAAATAGCTGTTTTCAGAAGCAAGAGAAGGCAGTGATGAATGACAGTCAGCCCTACCATGTCTCTAACAAAGTTGCTTCAGGGAAAAAAGGGAGAAAAAAGGCTGGGTAATTTAGGTTGTACTCTCTAAATACAAGGCTAATAAGGAGGAGAGAGAGAGAGAGAAACCAGTTTATCAAACAAAAGGTGACTGGAGAAAGTGGTGCTTGCTTTGCAGTGAAGACTAATGTTGGATTTATCAAGCTAATCAGGACCAAACTACATATTCAATGCAGTCACAATTATTTGGTCCTAAACAGCAAAACTCTTTGCCCTGAGTTGTTGTTGTTGTTTTACTGAAATGCAACTGATGGTGGTGCTCAAAGGGAGGATGTGGAGCAAACGCACAAACTCTGACCCCTGGCTCACACCAATTTTAACAAAATCAGTTTCATATTTGATCCTGGAATGTCCCACTCTTCCTTAGGATGTCCCTGTTTCCTTAGGATGTCCCTGTTTTCATCAGAGAAATGTTGAATGATATGGAGTTATGTGACCCTCGAGCCAAGGAGATAAGTAACTATACAACCTTTAGAAGACACCTGAAGGCGGCCCTGTAAAGGGAAGTTTTAAAATGTTTAATGTTTTTATATGTGTTGGAAGCAGCCACCCAGAATGGCTAGGGGCAACCCAGTCAGATGGGTGGGGTATAAATAATAAAGTTGTTGTTGTTGTTGTTGTATGGCATCCCATATTTCCATCTTGTGTCAGCCACTAATACGCTGAATTCTGACTCAGGCTAGGATCTATGATAGTTGATGCTGGATGCGCAAATTTCTTTAAGAAGGACAGCCAGTGTACGTGCTAAATTTGTGTTTGTGTGTGATGCAAATTCATTGGTTTACATGACAGGATATGTCTTGGTAACGATGTGCCCTTTGGTGATGTGTAAATGACGTGTGGATTCTAGGTTGTTATTTGGCTTTACTTTGGGAGGACTTCCTGGAGTTTAATTGGTTTTGTCGTGTGTATTCAGCACAACGGGAAGGAGCTGAAGTTTTAAAACGGAATGGATGGGTCATCACGCTATTAAATTAAAGGAGTAAGTGGGGCTGGCCAAAATGATCATGACTCCTGTGGAGCCCTGCCTCGTTCACTGCACACCTGACAAGATATACACATTCCCTAGGTAGCGAGGCAAGCCATGCATGCAAGCATAGCACAGCTGCTTTCACTCCAAATATTGGTAGGAAGTGCTAAATAGTCACAGCAAATTAAGCTGCTGAAGCACAGTCAGGAAAGATCCAACAGGTTTCCTGTTCTGCTCTTGGAATCTAAGAACCGTCATAAAAATGCATTGTTGTTGTTTAGTCGTTTAGTCGTGTCCGACTCTTCGTGACCCCATGGACCAGAGCACGCCAGGCACTTCTGTCTTCCACTGCCTCCCGCAGTTTGGTCAGACTCGTGTTTGTAGCTTCGAGAACACTGTCCAAAATGCATTAGCCCAGTGTAATCACACTGGATTCCGGGGTAGTGGGGGGAAAATATCTATTCTTTACTGTTATTTTTGAAATTCTACCTTGCCTTTCTTCCCAAAGGAGCACAGGGAAGCAAACAACATAGTTAAAGGCAGTTTAAAGACATCTGAAAGCATTTAAAGTTAGTCATACATCCTCAAAGCTAATATTTTCAAGGTTGCCAGGGGCAGTACATTTCAGGCATCTAATACCTGGGTGAGAGGAATGCTTTTAAAATTCCCCCTGAATGTCAGTAATGAGGGAGAGGTGAATGTCTCACCAGGCATTCAAAACCAGGGAACTGCTGCCAGAAAGGCCTATGTTTCGAAACCTAGCTCACTTAACAGTGATCAGGAAGATCCTACTCAAACATGTCCTCGGCTGTGTTGGTGTTGTCAAATAAAATAACTTGTAATATGGCTGGAGATTCACAACCAATGGAAACCCCTCCCTACGTAATTTGCACTTGATTATGTGCTAAATAATAAACAGTTGTGTCACACCACTACTGCTGTGGTGGCGCTGTGGTCCAAACCACTAAGCCTCCTGGGCTTGCCAATCAGGAGGTCAGCAGTTCGAATCCCCACAATGGGGTGAGCTCCCATTGCTCTGTATCAGCTCCTGCCAACCTAGCAGTTCGAAAACATGCCAGTGCAAGTAAATAAATTCCTGCGGCAGGAAGGTAAACTGTGTTTCCATGTGCTCTGGCTTCCATCACGGTGTCCCATTGCTCCAGAAGTGGTTTAGTTATGCTGGCCACATGACCCAGAAAGCTGTCTGCGGACAAATGCCAGCTCCCTCAGCCTGAAAGCGAGATGAGCGCCACAACTCTATAGTCTCCTTTGACTGGACTGAACCGTCCAGGGGTCCTTTACCTTTACTGCTCCCCTTCTGTCACTGCAAGGAATGCTTCTTATGCAACCTCATAACGAGAAGAGGAGCCAGACATTCTTGCAGGCTACATGCGAGAGGAATTCTAGCCAGGTTCTAATTGCTGCTTGAGATGCTCCCAGATGCATGTGGGAAGGAGTCATATCCCCCCCCCAGATGTTGAATGAGATGGTTCCTTTCTTATTCAGACTGTTTTATATCTTCAAACAGAACTTCCTGATTGTCCAGATAAGCTCTGGATCTAGAGGAAGAGATAGACAATTTGATTTCCAGTCTAAATCAGAGCCTGGCAGAAGGTAAATTGACAGATTTGTGGGTGACCAGAGATAGATCAGCAAGGATTTCATACTTATAATTCTTTAATTCTAGCCGTATATCATTCACCCCAGGCTCCAGTTGGTGATCTCAGGGTTCAAGTGAAAAAAACCAAAGTTGATCCCACAAGCTTGAAAGTCTGAGCTCCACTGGCCTATATAACAATAAAACACATTTTGAGGATTTTGTACCTGGTATTGAAGCTGGTGGGATCTGTGGTGGCAGCTGCTATTTTCACAAAAATTGCTGACACCTTCCTGTCAACCTGTGTCATTGTCCCTGTCCTTTAAAGGGGAAACAGGTCGTGCCAAAGGAACACTGTTTTCTTTTACTGGCTGCACATGTTTTGGTTTTCCGTATTTCTGCAGTACCAGACCTGAGCCTATTGGGGAGAGGATGGTGGGATAAAAAACCAAATGCAACAAGAATTAGTACCAAAATTTCTGGTTACAACATTTCCCCTGAACATTTTTTTCTGACTTACAAAGGACCTGGTGAATTCTCCTTTATCACACTTCAACGGATGATTTCAGGATGGTTCACAGCAGAAATATACAAAATAAAAACACAAAATACATAATAGAAACAAGAACGAAAACAAAACAAACCCAGAACCCTTCCGTTTACAGAAGTTTTTCCATTCGCTTCTGGGTCCCAGCATGACACTGTGTAACTTGAATCCTGCTTGCAACTGAATTTTAACCCCATTAGCCTTCACAAACTTTCTTTATTATCATCTTAAGACTGGAAGAGAGTGCAGCCAGGGCTTAACGTTGCATCCAGCCCTGGAAGCACATTTCTTTTTTGCATATCTAGCCTGAGGAAGAATTCTGTGAAGCTCAGAAGCTCACACGTAGTGTTTTGTTGCTCTTAAGGAGATATTATTTTGCTGTTCCTCCATATAAAAATCAGTCCAACAGATGTGGCAGTAAAATATGTTAAAGTCTGGAAGAGATGGGGTGAGTAGTGCAGATTTGACTCTGTGTGTGTGTGTGTGTGTGTGTGTGTGTGTGCATTTTCTATTTTACATAAACAAGCAAATTAAAAACATAAACATATAATCCCCTTTGACTTCCCCCCATTGTGGATCTTAATATAATGATTTGCCCCTCTGCATCTCTTTCATAAATCTATTCTTATAAATCCTTTATCATTCCATAGTTCAATTTTTTGCTACAAGTTTTCTGTCAAACCTACCAATGTGTGTAATTGTTTACAATAGTTTTTTCAAATAAATTATAAAATTTCCCCATTCTTTATTAAAGACCTCCTCTTCCTGGTTCCTGGTTTTTCCTGTAAGATTTGCCATCTTAGCATAGTTCATCAATTTTATCTGCCACTCTTCTTTGGTTGGAGTTGTACCCTCTTTCCATTTCTGGGCTTACAGAATCAACGCAGCCGTGGTTGCGTCCATAAATAGTTTCATCTGGTCCTTCGGGATCTCTGGTCCTGCAATACCAAAAGAAAAGTTTCTGGTTTCTTAGGAAAAGTTATTTTCAACATTTTTTCCAGTTCATTATATATCATTTGTTCCTGTTTGTTTCTTGCAGGATAGCACAGTTTCTAAATTGCTGCAAGCACTTTCCCATTGCGACTGTGCATATATTTAGGATCAATTTTTAATCTTTCCCCCCACAACCTCATGATACAAGGCCTACCGCTGGTGTTTATTTCTGCTGAAGTCCCAGTAAGACAGTCCGCAATTCTGATCAAGTGAAAATCCCCAAATTCTTAGACTGATTTATACAGCTATATTTGTATATTCATAGTTCAGTCCCTGGGGAGAACCTGTAGGAATCTCAGTTAAGAAACAATCCCTAAAGATAAATTATTTAATCTAAAAAACCAGCACATGTTTATCACTGGTGTATTAGAAAGAGAGAGAAAATATATATTGGTGCAACGTGTGTTCCTCTGTTAATATTTATCCCCCCCCTTTGATGTCAATAACATCCTACTGTATGTGAATATAATATCATAGCGGAAGAAAACACGTATAGAGCAAAATGTCTTTAGAAATGAGCCAAAAGATTTGCAATGTCCCTAAAGTGCTGATGTCTGCAGAATGTGGAACCTTTCCAACGCTGCCCTTGCAAGATAAAAATGAAACATCTTAAATGCACAAAACACAGCATGGTAGCTGCTGGGTAGCATATTAGGGCCCTTCCAGACAATGGCCACAATCCAAACCTGGGTTTGGTGTACTTAAACCCATTTGTTTCCACAGTACATTCTGGCCAATCAGTTTCCATTGATGTGTGGGTTTCAACCATCTTCCCTCAAAGAATGCTTCTATGCTAGAGATATCACATTTTCCCAGCACTCAACGCATAGTGGGGTGTTGCTGGAAGAAGGCAGCCCTTTCCTCATCCTGCAAGGCCATTGCAAATTGGACGGCTTTTGGGGATGCTGTGGCACTGATAGTAGGAAGCAGTACTGGATAAGTGCTTGAGACGTTTCTGTCAGCAACTCCTCCTGCAACTCTCAAAGCCGCATCCCGTGATTACAGGGAAGATGAAACTCCCTGCTCCTTGTGTGAGAATAGTCAATTTCAGATCAATTTCCCCTTTCATTACAATTTTCTTTTTCTCCCTTCCTTTTTGTTTTACAAGCTGTGTCACAGGTCTTTTGGAAACGGGCACGGCTGGCATACAATGGTACAAGTATTATGGGATATGTGTGCTCTTCATTACCCTCCTCGTCTCTTGTCCCTTGAGAGCCAGTGTGGTGTAGTGGTTAAGAGCAGCAGACTCGTAATCTGGGGAACGGGGTTTGCGTCCCCGCTCCTCCACATACAGCTGCTGGGTGACCTTGGGCCAGTCACACTTCTCTGAAGTCTCTCAGCCTCACTCACCTCACAGAGTGTTTGTTGTGGGGGAGGAAGGGAAAGGAGAATGTTAGCTGCTTTGAGACTCCTTCGGGTAGTGATAAAGCGGGATATCAAATCCAAACTCTTCTCTTCTTCTTGTCAAGTTTTAGCATGGCAGATGAGTTCTAAGGTTGTTGTTTTTTGCTCACCAGTAACAAATGTAAATCACAAAAAACAGTGTAAAAAAATCACACTGGATGGAGGGAAGAGACAGCTAGCATGATCTTACATATGCCCATTCAAAAGAAAGTCCCACAGAGCAGGAGAATTGATGAAGCATAATAGTAAGCACCTTGCACTCGTGATTTCAGGCTCTTGTGGCTACTTTTCACACACATGCACACACACAGGTCAGGGAACTGAACACCAGCTGTGTCCTAGGTTGCTGTGAGTTGGCTGCAACTGAGAGAGGTGGGTACTTCGCTTCTCCAGCTTTGCTTCTCTCCCACAACTTCCCCTGCAGGTCACCTTGTCCACCAACATCATGGAAATATCTGATCGCCAACTCACTTAAACCCCCTTCCGAGAAAGCATTTGAGAATAAACAGCGGTTCCCAGATGTGTGGATGTGGGTTTGGGTTCAGAGTAATGCCAGCAGAAGGGGTTTTGTGGGAGGTGGCTTTTATCCCTCGGGAGCCCCCAATCTGCCCCAGGAAGCCATTTTCTGAAGGTCAGTCTACTCCCTGAATGATGAGGTCTGTGGCAGCTGTGCTCATGGAAGGCGCTTCAGTCTGATTTTTGGTGATGCTCCCTCCTTCTGCCACAGTCCACCACATTCAGGACAGGTCCCCAGCCTTCAGAATAGGGTTTGGGGGGGAGGCTGCCTAAGGAAAAAGTGGAGTGGAGAATCACCTTCCATCAACCACTTTTCCCTGGTGCATCTCTGAATCCAAGCTGTGGTGTTTATCTCATCCCAGATGCGTATGCTAATCAAACTTCTGCTAAACCCACATTCTAAGTATTTCACTGGCAGTTTAGTGGCAAGTGCTCCAAATTGCTGCATTCTCACCCCCCCCAAAAAAAGATGCTTTTTAGTTGTTATTCAACACACCCAAACTTTGTGGGAAATATGCAAATCCTTTTCATTATAATCCATATCTAGCCTCAACATGCATCGTATGTTGTGCCCTGAACAAATGCACTCAGAGCAAGATTCAATAACTCCCCCTGCCCGCCCATCTTTATTCCCCATTCCTGTGACAATTACATGCTCTGGAAAATTACTGATTAGTGATTACTGATCAGTTCAGAATTCTGCAGACCGGCTTTCTATTACAAGTTCTCATCGGCTCTTGGGTAGGTCTGGAGTTCAAGGTTACCAAGGATGTAAAATGGAGTGGATTTGATTTTTAATTTTCAGTCTCCACTGAGCCTGGCTTTACTCATGTTAGGGCCAGTAAAGGTAAAAGGTAAAGGGCCCCTGGATGGTTATGTCCAATCAAAGACGACTCTGGGGTTGCGGCGCTCATCTTGCTTTCAGGCCTAGGGAGCTGGCGTCTGTCCACAGACAGCTTTCCGGGTCATGTGGCCAGCAGGACTAAACCGCTTCTGGTGCAACAGAACACTGTGACAGAAATCAGAGTGCGTGGAAACGCCATTTACCTTCCTGCCGCAGTGGTACCTATTTATCTACTTGCACTTTGAGGTGCTTTCGAACTGCTAGGTTGGCAGGAGCTGGGACCGAGCAACAGGAGCTCACCCCGTCGCAGGGATCCAAACTGCCGGCCTTCTGATCAGCAAGCCCAAGAGGTTCAGTGGTTTAGACCAGTACAGTCAAACCTTGGGTTGAATATGCTTCATGTGGAGCACGTTCGAGTTGCACTTCGCAGCAACCCGGAAGTAACGGAGTGCGTTACTTCCGGGTTTCGCCGCTTGCGCATGCGCAAATGCTCGAAATGATGCCACGCGCATGCACAGAAGCGACGAAAAGCAATGCATGTGTGCGCAAATGTGCCGTCGCTAGTTACGTTTGCTTGTGGATGTGAACGGGGTATCCAGAGGTACCACTGTACTGAAATCTGAAATATATTTTCTACCACTTAAGTTCTCCCACTTTTTTGTTACCTTCCGACACCTCCTCCTCCCAGTCTTCTCACTCTGACCACTCATCGTTGTCCCACCACCAGTCCCCTGGCTCTGAGCCTTCTTCCCCTGGGGATTCCCCAGTTGTCACCTCCCACCTCTCCTCTGCATCCAGCCAGTCTATGACAGCAGGTGAAGAAGGTCCTGCCTTTGCCATAGGCAGAAGTGGAGCATCATGGCATCCCAGCAAACTCCCCTTTACGACAGCGGGCTTGCCGCAGTTCTCCAGAGGAAATGCAGTGAAGTGATAACCATGTAGTATTTATAGCTCTCTTTCGACGCCTTTCCTCACCGTGTAGAGAAGCCTCACTTCATAATTTTCCCTCATTAGGAAAAACAACAACAACCAACCTCTATAGGGGATTTCGGCAGATGGAATGAGGCCAACAGCAGGTGTGGCATAATAAAAGCCAAGCTCTTTGAACTGTCAGCCATTCTCAGACCACACTCTCTTTTGTACAGCTCTCACAGAAGCGTGCCGGTTCCACTTCAGAACAGCTGCTCTCTCACAAGTATACCCCTGGCTCCCATTCATTCATGGCGCAGGCAGGGGTGCCAAGGCACAGGGAGGGGTGCCAAGGCAAAAGAGGCCAGCTCCCCCTACCTGCTCCTGCACATTCCCCCTCCTACTCCCAAATCCCTAGGGGAAGCCTAACAGGCCCAAGGTGAGACACCTGTGTATGAAACTCGGCAATAGAAGGATGCAAATGTTTCAAAATAAAATGCCCTGCTTTCTTTTCCCTTTTTAAAAAAGCCATCTATCAAAATAAAGGTCTGTGAAAGCCACAATTTAGGGGAAACAGCCATGTTTGATTGCTGTGCACAAATAGCTTCTGTTCTCCTCTGATTTAGAGTCCTATGAAATTTTTGTCACGTGTCAATCACACCATACTGCACACACACACACAGAGAGAAAGAGAGAGAACCTGCACTCAGGTACTCCAAATTATGCACAATGAAAACCTACGCCTCACTTAAACAAATCTACATATATTTGCTTATGTGGCAAAATTTATTCTATTTCTGTCACAGAACTTATTTTCACGTGAGTCAGAAGGACTAGAAATTGCTTTGAGAAAACAACACCAAGAGCTACGATTCTCAGATGGTACACTAAATCCTGAGCTCGGTGTCAGCTTCTCTGCTTTTTCTTAGTTGGTCTGGAGAAACAAGGGATCTCCAAATTGCTGAAACCAAACAGGTCTTGGTCTGATTGGTGCTTGGATGGGCACCTGGACGGATGACTAGCTGGGATTCAGACCTTTCACTGGGAATCGCCTTGTGCTGAGGGGACAGGAGATAGGGAGGAAATGCCAATGAATGCAGGAGCTGGTGGGGCTGAAAAGAACAGCTATGCCTCAGTAGGTTAGCAGAAGAAGACAGAGCTCTCTCCTTGCCCACTCCAGTTACAAAACTGGCTTTGCTGCTATGTGTTTACACACCAATGTGACCTCCAAACATCATTAAAAGACAGAGAGAGGTCCCCAGCTATCAAGAGACTGATCTGATAGTTTGCTCCTCAGCAGACCATCCTGGAAAGCAATTTACCTCACAAATTAATAGTCACCTAATAAGGTAAACAACCCCTGGATGGTTAAGTCCAGTCAAAGGCGACTATGGGATGCGGCGCTCATCTTGTTTTTCAGGCTGAGGGAGCTGGCATTTATCCACAGTCAGCTTTCCGTGTCATGTGGCCAGCATGACTAAACTGCTTCTGGTGCTACGGGACACCATGATGAGTGCCAGAGCGCACATAAATGTCATTTACCTTCCCACCACAGCGGTACCTATTTATCTACTTGCACTGGTGTGCTTTTGAACTGCTAGGTTGGCAGAAGCTGGGACAGAGCAACAGGAGCTCAAATGGCCGACCTTCAGATCGGCAAGCCCAATAGGCTCAGTGTTTTTGACCACAGCGCCACCCTTGTCCCCAGTCAGCTATTACAGTGTTATTGTCAGCCCTCCACACCGAATGCCAAATTCTCCTCAACCCCCCCAGCATTCTAGTCCCTGACATAAAAATATCCAAAATTCTGACAAAATTATTCAGGAAACATGTGTATGTAAAAGGAAGGTTATTAAACGAAATATTGTCACGCAGAGCAGAAATGTAAGTTTCTTGTGACCAGAATTCTGTCCTGTCCCTCGACCACTGAAGTCGCAGAAAGCGACATTTGGTTAAGAAATAAATAAATGTTGCCATGTCTCACACAAAAGGCTTGAAAAAAAAATCTGTGCTAGGGAACATTGTTAAAAATAAAAGTGCTCAGCTGGCTGGTTAATATTTCATTCTCTTTTGATATGTGCATTTGCATAAAAAAGTTTTCTTATGGCTTCCCTGAAGGAGGAAACTGACATTTGCATGCAAACGACTTAACTGCTAGGACTCCTTTTTTGGGGGGGGTGGGGGGGTGTTAATAAATTCTAAGATATGGCGGTAAATGCAAGAAATGTAGTCAGAGGCAAGAAAATAGTTTCAATGGTGAATCTTCTCACCATGCGGATAATGTAGGAAAAAACTGTCAGGGCCAGCAATTTCTTTCCGTCGAGGCTGAGTTTGCAGCAAGCCTCAGCAGTGCTGAAGGCATCACCCACAGGGAATGGGACAGCTCTTTGAGAATTCACAGGAGCTAAACTATTGGGTTCTTCTGCTGTCAGGGCTTGAACAAAGAACCTTCCGGTCTGCATGTTGCTGCCCCATGTGGTGAGCTACAGGACTGCAGGCTAGCGCACTGGCTTTGTAAAATAACAATGACCACTATCTGCACATTCCAGAAACAATTGAATAAACTTTGGTTCCCACAGGCTTTCCTAGTTGGATAAATGGGTCTTTGCCATGAGTGTATAGTTTTAGTGTATAGTCATACCTCGGGATAAATATGCTTCAGGATAAGTATTTTCCGGTTGCGCTCCGTGGCGACCCAGAAGTAACGGAGTGCGTTACTTCCAGGTTTCGCATCTCGCACATGCGCAGATGGTCAAAATGACGTCACGCGCATGCGCAGAAGCGGCAAAATGCGACCCGCGCATGTGCAGACGCGCTGTTGCATCTTATGTTCTGTTCAGGATGCAAACAGGGCTCCAGAATGGATCCCGTTTGCATCCCGAGGTAGCACTATATCTGCTTTTGTGTATAGAAGGCAATCAATAAATTAATAATAAACAAAAATAATGAAATACCCTGAGGGAATATACCTTGAGGGATCCTCTAGGTGTCTTCTTTCTTGTGCCTCCATGATGACTTTTGCACTCATGGTGGTATTGGGGCGGTGATACTCTCCCTTTCAATATTGTTTGTTCCTGCAAATGTTTTGGGGACAGGCATACTCTCTGGAAGTTTAAAGATGCTCTCAAGGCAAATCTTTAAAAAATGTAGTATAAACACCAACAACTGGGAATCACTGGCCTGCAAGCGCTCCAAAGGCGTCATGGACTTTGAAGAAGCATGAACTCAGGACAAAAGGGAGAAATGGGCTAAGAGAATGGCACGTTTGGCAAATCCTGACTGTGATCAACTCCTGCCTAGAAACCTATGTCCCCACTGTGGAAGGATGGGCAGATCCAGAATTGGCCTCCACAGTTCTTTATGGGCACACTGTTAAGACCAGGGGTCGGCAACGTGCAGCCCATGGGTCGGATGCGGCCCACGAAGACCGTTTTACCGGCCCACGAGCCACCCCCGACCCGAGCTGCCCACTCGGCCAGTACCCCGCACACTGCATTAAACCAACGCAGTGTGGGGACTCGCTGAGCGGCGCCGGAAATCGTGTCTGCGCATGTGCAGAAGCTGAAAATTGCTTCTGTGCAGGCGCAATTTTTGGCATCTGCGCATGCACAGAAGCAATTTCCAGTGCCGTGGACATGCACAGATGCAATTTCCGACATCATGCTGTGCCAGTCGGCCCATGGATGATCTCCGTGGGGTGATCCAGCCCATGGCTGGTAAACCTTGCCAACCCCTGGTTAAGACCATATTCATGGAAGACAATCTTGCTCAGCTATGAGTGATCACCAAAGAAGAAGAGGAAGACTCTCTGGATGACAGTCCGTAAAGAGAGGCTCCAAAGTTTCCTCAGAAAATGCATAGTTGTTCAGTAGGGGATGAGAGATGACAAAACGATGACAAATTTCATAAGAGGAAATATTATATTTGTTACTCCTCAGGGGAGCAGAATTGACAGCTGAATGTGCCCTTGGGAACATTCCGCCAGGGCTGGTCCTACTGTTAGGCAGAGTGATGCAGCTGCCTCAAGAACTGGATGCTAGAGGACTGTGGATGTACCTCCTGACACCCGTCCCCAGACAGTCCCTTCTGTTGTGGGACAGAGCTGTGTGTACCACATAGCCTTTCCTGTACCCCAAAAGGTAGCCTGCTGTTGGTCTGGTACAACAAAGACCACAGTCTTGCTCCCAAACTTCTGCCCTCAGTCCTGACTTGGTTCTTTGGCTCCAATTTTCACTTCTGATTCCCGCTTGCGTCTCTGTTTCCTGCATTTCTAGGCCACCCTTCATGATTGCCAGTCTCAAAAGGCAGCTCTCAACTTGTTACTAACAATTTATAAAATCACAATAGTAAAAATAATAAAAAAGCATAACCTAAAATAACTAATCTAAAAATTATCACAGGCGGTGAGGAAAAACTATATTAGCAGACGAAAACAATAGAAGTGTAAAAGCAGACAGCAAAAATAGCGCAAAGACCAGCAGCAGGCAAGTACCACTATAAATATGAAATAAAAGTGGGTGGAGGGGGGGGGCTCTGTGAGCTATTTAAAATTTATCAGTGTGTTTAAAATTTATCCCATTCCAAGGATGGAGTTCCAGAGGCATGGAGCCACCACTGAAAAGGCCCTCTAATATAATATTTTTTGTTGGCAGGTAGGAACGGGGGAGAAACACAATTTAAATTCACATTTAACAGCAAACTTTCTTCATTTGCACTATCCAAAATAATATGCCAACTCCTTCAAAATTTAGGCTTATCTTAATTTTGCAATGCAGTTTTTCAACCAAGTAATGTGAATATATGTTATGTGTTTGTAGAGGGGGAGACCCTAATAACCCTTGGATCCAGCAAATGTTAAAATATAAGAAGAATTCGAATTCCAGGGGAGGTGATGGCCTAGGTAATGGGTCATTAAGGGAACAAAGGACCTGTGCCAGACACCAAATGGGTGGCTCTCCCTCCCTCAACTGGCTGGTAGTTAGAAAAAGATAAAGGTCAGATTTGAGAGTTGAGTGATGTGACCTAGAAGCAGGAGTAGCAGGCTGTTCAATTGTATCTTGTACATCATATTGGGATATATAGGTAGAGATGGAGATAATAGTGATAATAAAGACAATGATATGTCAGGTTTGGGAGGCTGAGACTTGGCTCAGTCAAAATGAGATTTTTTTCTCTCTCCACAGAGCTTCACAAGACTGTCAGGAGTCTCACTGAGAGCTTTGCAAAGGCCCAATGATCAGATCTTGGAAGCCCTTTGCCAAGTGTCATGCGTTCCCTTTCCCCTCACTGTGTTTCCTGCTGTGAGGGGAGTTTCTTTCTGAGCACCGAGTCCCTTTCTCCGTGCACGACAAGGAAATGCAAAGAGTGAGCTGACAAGAGGGGAACAGATCTGTGTTCCCTCTCTGCAAGTTAAAAAGTGGGACCTCTCCTTGAGCACAGAAGAAGAAGAAGAAGAAGAAGAAGAAGAAGAAGAAGAAGAAGAAGAAGAAGAAGAAGAAGAATAGTAGTAGTAGTAGTAGTAGTAGTAGTAGTAGTAGTAGTAGTAGTTTGGATTTGATATCCCGCCTTTCACTCCCTTTAAGGAGTCTCAAAGCGGCTAACATTCTCCTTTCCCTTACTCCCCCACAACTAACACTCTGTGAGGTGAGTGAGGCTGAGAGACTTCAAAGAAGGGTGACTGGCCCAAGGTCACCCAGCAGCTGCATGTGGAGGAGCGGAGACGCAAACCCGGTTCACCAGATTACGAGTCCACCGCTCTTAACCACTACACCACACTGGCTCACCGAGAGGAAACCTTAGGCAGGAAATGCAGTGAGCTGGCAAAGCAGGAAGAGATCTCTTCTGACATCACTGTGTTTATTCTCTGTGGAGGAAGCAAGAGAAGGAGGAGTTGGAGAAAGGAGAGAGACAGAAAGAGAAAGAGAGCACACTCACAAGTGTGGCAGATGTCAAGAGTGTCCAGAGAGCAGGTGGAATGAGGAGGAAATAGCAGATCATCTCTGCCACCCCTCCTCATTTTATATACAGTGGTACCTCGGGTTAAGTACTTAATTCATTCCGGAGGTCCGTTCTTAACCTGAAACTGTTCTTAACCTGAAGCACCATTTTAGCTAATGGGGCCTCCTGCTGCTGCCGCGCCGCTGGAGCACAATTTCTGTTCTCATCCTGAAGCAAAGTTCTTAACCCGAGGTTATGTAACCCGAGGTACCACTGTAAATGAGAAATTCAATAGGAGCAAGTGTGTGAGAGAGAAAGAGAGAGGCAGGGTAGGAGTTAGAGCTGAGTTGGGTGTTTTTGACCTGCCTACTTTGGACTTTGTCCACGGCCATTATGTGGCCCCATTGTGAAAGAGGTACAGAATCACAGATTTGGCTGTCAATGCACAATTGCTTGAATATCCAAAGGTGATGAGTGAAAGCATATTTGCTCCCATAGGAGCCAATTCCTAGGGGCTGTGGGGGCTTCGGCCCCCGTAATAAAGTATTTTAGGGCCCCTCTGCAAAGTTTATGGACATTATCATTTAAATGGTGTGCGTGCACCATGTCATGTGATCGATTATGCAGAGCCGGGCTTACTTGACCCGCCACAATATTTCATTCAAGTTGGCACCCCTGTCTGTCCCACAAACTAAAACTTTCATGGCTGGGGCAGGGGGCAGTTGTAGTTCCCCCACCAACAAGTGAACTTGACCCCCCTTCGAGGACAGAATTTAATTACCATACTGATTAGTACTATCGAAAGACCTTCACAGAATCCATTTGGTTTCTGGGGTTGCCAAAATGTGCACCCGCCTTTGCTTCTCCTTCCTTTCCCTACAGAATGACTGCATTATTTGTGGATAAACAGCAAGTGCCGCAGAATGGCAGCGCTGAAATTCTACAGAGCCACTATTTCAGCCAGCTTCGGAAGGTTCTCCACGGATGAGAAGCAGTGTGTATACTTTAGATTTCAGGTCAAAGATGGATCATTAAGGGCTCCCAGCCATTATTCTTTTAGCACATAATATCAATAACAATGATGAAAATCCTTCTTGCAATAAATTGTGGAGATTACTCCCCCAGTCGCTGGAATCTTAATGTACTCACTCCCTGCCTTCTGAGGAATACTCTTGTAGACATCACTCGATGTGGAAAATGAATAAAGAATAAAGTACTGAAATGAAGAGGTTAGCTGCTGCAGAGACCTTGGCTTCCTCAGAGGTCAACAGTGAGCCCCGTTCAGGCCAGCAGGAAAGGAAACAGTATTCCAATAGAGCTCAACTTGAACTTGCCAAAGAAGAGAAGAATCAACACATGTAGCAATACCAGATCTGCTTGTGTGTTGGCACACATACATGTGAACCCATATCTTACACACATATTTACAAAAGTATCACTTTGTGGATGTGATTGCATGATACATGGCTTATTGCAATGGACACAGTTACTTAAAAAAACACCAATACTTAATTTTAGCTAATCATTCAACCTACTATTTGTGTTGTAAATGCAGTGTGGTGTACAAATTTTACTTGCATGCCTCTTTTTTGTTGAAGAAGAAGAAGAGTTTGGATTTGATACCCTGCTTTATCACTACCCGAAGGAGTCTCAAAGCGGCTGACATTCTCCTTTCCCTTCCTCCCCCACAACAAACACTCTGTGAGGTGAGTGAGGCTGAGAGAGTTCAGAGAAGTGTGACTGGCCCAAGGTCACCCAGCAGCTGCATGTGGAGGAGCGGAGACGCGAACCTGGTTCCCCAGATTACGAGTCTATCCTATCGCTCTTAACCACTACACCACACTGGATGACTAAAAGAGAGAAAAAAGATATGCCAATATTTTCTTTCTTATTTGGTGAAATTTGCATGAACCAACAAATGTCAATATAAATGAACAGAGATTATTTACACAAAATGGTGGACACTGAGTAAACTGGTTTTGCCAGCTTGAGGCACCAGTACTGGAATGCAAAAGAGGCAGGTGGCTGGTTGTTGCGAGATATACAGGGTACACAGATCCATATTGTCTGGACCATAAGCTTATCAGAGAGGTAGAGCTATGCAGAGAAATTGCCTTATCCATATAAGGTGGCTGCTAGGGAAACAGGAAGAGTTGCAACGGAGGTCTAAACACAAGGGATGGAAATCTTGAATGCAAATTACTTGGGTTTAGATTAACATGAGAGTTCAGAGGCAGCAAGGCTATGGAAATGAGAAAGGTAGTGATATGAAGGTGGAGAAACACACTAATTACAGATCCTGAGAATAAGAGAGTAAAAAGGAGCTGCGTCATGAGTTTCCTGAGTGTTTATTTGTGGCTGCATTAGAGGTTTCTAATGGAGGCTAAAGATGAATTCTATGGTGAGGAAACCAGCCTAGATATTGTCGCTGGTAAACATGTGAGCTGTCAATAAACTTCCAGAAAGCGGGCTTCTAGACCTGCACAATGATGGGGTTCCCAAAGGTATACCAACCTCTGTGGACCACTCTTGAGCTACCCAGCACCCAAGGTTCCCCAGAACCTTCCTAATAGTGTTCCAGAAATAAAGAAGAAGAAGAAGAAGAAGAAGAAGAAGAAGAAGAAGAAGAGGAGGAGGAGGAGTGTGGATTTGATATTCTGCTTTATCACTACCCGAAGGAGTCTCAAAGCGGCTAACATTCTCCTTTCCCTTCCTACCCCACAACAAACACTCTGTGAGGTGAGTGGGGCTGAGAGACTTCAGAGAAGTGTGACTGCTCCAAGGTCACCCAGCAGCTGCATGTGGAGGAGCAGGGAAGCGAACCTGGTTCACCAGATTATGAGACCACCGCTCTTAACCACTACACCACGCTGGCTTCCTTTCGAAATAACTTGGGCTTCTTTCAAGGGTCTTGACCAATCCCAGTAAAATCAACAAACATGGCTGAGATGTACAGAGATGGGGGAGAAGAGGAGAGCATAAAGCATCTGGCTATGCTGAAAAAGAAGTCTGGATCTCACAGGCATCGGCAGGATTAGAGCAGGCTTGAAGCCCAGTGATGTGATGCACCTTCTCAGAGGATTTCAAATAGCCGAATTAAGTGGGGCAGTTTGCCAGTAGAGTCTGAGCAATGGCCGCCTATAGAGGAGAGACTTCCTGACAGGCACCAGCTCTAACACAAAGGGTGATCTTGGAGGGAAGGGGCATTCAACGATGAAGAACACGGGCAGTGAGCCTGCGCAAATGAAGATCTTCACTGATATTGAAAAGGCATGGCTGATAGGTGACCCTTCCTTGGGAGAGCTTTCAAAGTGAGGTAGAACAACATGGCAGAACAGCGCAGGCAGGGAGAAGGCAACTCCCACCCCACGCTGCTGGTCGACTGAAGGCTGCCATCCCTCTCTTGGGCAGAAGCCCTGAGCAATGGAAGGCCAGTCTACTTATTTACTTATTTTGTGGCAACCCACATAAATGTGGCTATGCACAAGTGGGAAGCGCATAAGTGTATGCGTGCCCATATTTAGGGATATGGACACTTTGCTTAAAGACTCAAAATAATCAGAGTTTGCACTCTGTTTATTTGCTTTTTCTCCCTTCAGCTATTCCTGAGGGGCAAGTAAGGGGCAAGTAAGCCAGTTTACCGTTAAGAGCAATAGACTTGTAATCTGGGGAACCGGGTTCGCATCTCCGCTCCTGCACATGCAGCTGCTGGGTGACCTTGGGCTAGTCACACTTCTCTGAAGTCTCTCAGCCCCACTCACCTCACAGAGTGTTTGTTGTGGTGGAGGAAGGGAAAGGAGAATGTTAGCCGCTTTGAGACTCCTTCGGATAGTGATAAAGCGGGATATCAAATCCAAACTCCTCCTCCTCCTTTTCTTCTTCTCCTCCTCCATACATACCAATAAAGAATCATGCTCCACGCATACACATTAATGCCCTTGAGGTTGGGTGGGAGCAAGGGGTTCACACTGCAAAGCCCACACTGACAAAGAGTGGAATTCTTCAGTTTAACAGATGCTAATAGGTGAACCTGTGGTGTTTTTTTAATATAAAAAAATCAAATAGAATAGCATAGTTGTACAACAGAAATACCTTTAACTCTTGTGTTTGTAATGTTGTAGTCTGCTTTTGTTCCCTGGTGGTTCATAGTCCTGCATAAACTTAATTTTTTATTCCTATCTTTCATCTAGATTGGTGATCCTGAGTCCCCAAAGTGCTATCTGTTGCCTGAAATCCAGCGTGGTGCAACATGTCATCCGGTCCAAAGAAGCAGTTTTAAAAAAACACCAAAAACCCCCCAGAGCTGATCTGACATTCTTCAAAGAGGAGCCTAGGAGAGTCCTCTCTGCACCTGGGTTCGTTAGATACACCGAGAAACAGGAACCATGCTCTGAATCCTGTCATTTGAGCTGTGGAAAGGGACAGGCGGCCATGTCAAAAATGACGTTCTTTTGCTAGTCTTCTAAAAGATGTCTGCCTTGATGTGACTGCAGCTGACATCAAACAACATAAGTGGCTGCTTTTCTGTGGTAGCAGACTGAAATTCACCCAGTTGCCTGTGTTCACTCTGCGATGACTTCTCACGCTAATTCTAAGTGAGCGGGGCATGAAATATATTCACAGCCTATACAAATTTAGGACACTTTAAAGTTGATTGAGGGAAACATCTGTGTCCTTCTCTCCCTTTTCTTCTTTCTCTTCTTCTGCTCATTTTCTTCTTCTGAGTTTTAATTATGCAGTGAAACACTGAGGAGAGGAAAGAGGCTTCCTTTGCTGATCCGTTTTTCCCTTTCCTTTTTGATAACAAGAATGCACCCTTGTTATGGAGTAGGAGAGGAGTACAGACTTGCATTTGTGCTTAATGGTGCTCACCTCCAGGTGGAAGGATCAGGGAACAGGTGATGAGGGAGGCCTCTGCCTGAGGCTGCCATCACTCGGAGGAGACAAAATGGGGCTAAGATGGACTGATGGCAGAAGTCAACTTCCTGCATGCAGGCCCTGCCATTAGGCATATCCTTCAACATCGGAGTTGCCAGCTGTAATTGATACTCCTCTGTTGAAGCCAGAAAGTTGTTTTTTAGTCTCTATTCTCCAATGGTTTATATCCAAATTGAACTGAAACTGATCAGGTGAACCATTAATCATGTGGACTGATAGCTGCCAAACAGTTGTTTAAATGAGCTCCTTAGATCATTATCATAAAGTCTAACCATGCTATAGTGAGGAGTGCTGTCCTATCTATGTTTACCGTGAGGTAAGCCTCACTGAGTTCAATGAAGCTTACTTCTACATAGACATGTATAGAATTGTACTGTTGACCAGAATTTTCCTAGATATTTTATTTTTCTTTTGCATTAGTGGAGCTGTGTTTAATATTTATGTTATTGGGATTACATTGCATGATTTAACTCAATTGTACTTTTTCCAGTGGCTAGGATTTCTGTTTATAGGATTTTGTAAACAGCATTATTTACAGGATTTTGATAAATTGCATTTTTGAGGCTTGAGAATATCCTGGCTTTATGCTGTTTTTTTCCTTTTTTAAAGCAGAACAAATAGCACATAATGTTTTATTGCTGGAAAACACACCTCTCCTTCCTCTTTTAAAATGTGCATTCTCTTCTAGCATTCATGATTGCAGTGTAAGTGCACTTGTGGGTGTGCAAACTCTGGGTGTGCAAGTATTGTATCTTTCAGAAGGTGATGTGAAATCAATAGCGCCAAGCAAAATAACACATTCACCCAGAGGACCTAGTACTTTTTAAAAAGGAGTCACCCTATCTAGTGCTCTGCAGCTCCTATTCCCAAATGTTAAGAAAATATTGTCGATTTCATCACCTTTTTCAGTGATATTGACAAACTGCAGCAGTAAGGCGCTTCCCTGCAGACAGCCTTTTCAGTATTGCCTCCCTCCCCTGGTGAAAATGATAAAGATCTGTAGGAAAGTGTGTCCTTCGAGATGTCAGGCTACATATAGCAGGAATTTACAGGATTGAAAAAAAGGGATTTACAGGAGGATTGTGTTAAGGGGTAGGGAAATGCGATTGGAATACGGTTTGGAGTTGCAAAGATCTCCCCAATGAGATTTATGTAGGTCAAATTCCACAGGAATACCTATTTTCATTTAGGCACAGCACACAAGTTGTACAGGAAACACAAGGAGAATCCTGTTCCAAGTAGTGATGGCTAAGCTCATCTGGCTCGGTTGGAATTGGCTCAGTCATTAGAAGCTTTCTTGGCAAATGATGGGAGAAGCTCATCTGTTTTTCTTTTGCAACTGGCAATGTTGGTCCACGGACACTGATGCAGCTGCAGGTATGTGCTTTATAGCACCAATCCCTTAAAACTGTAGTTCCCAGCACCAGCCATAACAGAGAGCTGCTTTGCAATTTAGTTCCCACCCACCAAAATACCCCACACACCTGAACAAAAGAGGGGTTTTGTTTAAATCTATATGGGAGACATCACCCATGTAAAATGTTTTTAAGGAATATTGGTGATAACTGACCAAAACAGAGGAAAAAATACCTACCCAACTAAAAGCTCTTGGGTCATTTACAGGGCCATTTTAAGCATATGTGGTGCCAGGGTGGAAAGATCTGCCTGGTGCCCCCCCAGGTTGCCCAGAGTTGTGAACCTTTTGGGGGGGGACCCCAAAGTTGTTGACCTTTTTAAGAGTGGGCCAGCGAGGCGCGCATGGCAGAGTTGGCCTGGCCAGCTGCCTCAGCAACAACAAAGGAGCCTGAGGCGGCAGTGGCAGAGCAAGGCCAGGGCCAGGCACCTGGGGGGGGGGGGCAAACAGAGCCCAGCACAACAACAGTCAAGCCCGCGGCCTGTGTGAGCAGCGTGCGCTGGGTGGGCCTCTTGGCAGCCCCCCAATCCCAGGTGCACAGGAGGGCGGAGCTGACCAGCTGCCTCAGAGCCTCGCTTGCCTGCAGCAGAAGAGATGCAGTGCTCTGACGGGCTATGCTCTGCTCAGCAGCGGCTGTCGGCTCTTCCCAGGCCCCGACTCTCGGCCTGGCGCCCCTGAGAGCCTGGCGCCCGGGTGCCCCACACCCCTAGCGCCTATGGGTAAGACGGCCCTGGTCAGCAAGCCTGGTTACTCACTCAATGAGAGTAAGGACTTAATACTGAAGAAAGTGGGCGCATGCGCTTACAAACTGCTGCGGCATTTCACAATAATCAACAGGACTTTCATCAATAGTCCTTTAACACTACAGAACTTTTGCTCATATACCTACAAAGCTCCTGGTTTTAGATGTCTGGTTCGCTGAAGGCTTGGCAGCACATGAGCCTGCACACAAACTCATTGTGCATTTCAAGATGCAGAAGAATTTTGGGGAGCGCATGACAAATCCCATCCACACTATTCATTTAAAGCAACATCATGCCTATTTAATAGTCATGGTTTCTCCCAAAGAATCCTGGGCAGCATAGTTTGTTAAGGGTGCTGAGAGTTGTGGAGAGACTCCCTCACAAAGCTAGAATTCTCAAAATGGTTTAACCATCAGTCCCTCTTCCCAGGGAAATTTGTGCTCCAGACCAGTAAATTATGAGCTTCAAACACATTGCTAATTCTAAGTGATCCCCCATCCCAAGGTACATTTTGGGGATTGGTATGATGTACATTTTGACTGACTTGGTTCTTATAGGCTTTGGTGTACTGTGTGCTACCATTTGTGGTAGATTTCCACCCAGCAGCTTCAAACTATAAGCTGACAATCAGAGAAAGCTACCTGTTGTTAGCAAATTCTGACTGTCTTGCTAAAGCTATCAACAAGCCTCCTATTATAGTTTTCCCCCAGCCTCCAAATCTGTGCAGACTGTTAGTGAGAGCTGTACAGTGATCTAGCAGCAAGGCTAGATTACATCCTTGTAATTCCAAACATTGTGTCGCCTGTGTTCATCTCATGGATGAACCTTCAAAAGCACCAGGATGAAGAGACCATATTACAACAAACAGAACATCACGTGCAGGTCCTGTAATAGCCTACATCAAAAGAGGAGGATGTCAAATCCAGTATGTAGGTAAAACAAGTGTGCTATGCATTGCACACATTATAGAAACCACAGGACTGCAGTTTTGACCAAAAAAAGTGGAGCATATGTTGTGTTGGTTTTGTGTCCATTTTAATTAGTGCTATCAAACAATTCAATATTTTGAGTTTCTTCATTTTTTTTTTCCAATTCAAGTAACTGCGCACAACCAAAACTTCAACATTTTTGATTATTCCTTTTGGGGGATATTGAAGGAAACCTATGATAGTTTTTGTATGAAGAAAAATAGCAAAGGCCATCTGTAATATTTCTGATGCTCCAGAAAAACAAAACAAAACAAAAGAAAACACCACTGTGCTTTCAGCTTGCAGCTCCAATTTGCCCTCCTAAATTAAGATTAGGCCCTGCTGACTAATCAATTCCTTTTTAAATTGATTTACATATTAAACACATTAGTGCTTTTGGCGCTAATTTTAAGTTATTGTTACCTGTCCTTTGGAATCAGAACAGTCTGCCATATATGCATACAAATTCAATTTAGAAACATTCCCCAAAAGCTATCAAGCTGGCTGGAAAATTAATAAATAGCCTCTGGTCCAGAGTTTGCAAATAGGTTTCTTTGGAAACAGAGATCATAGTTATTGTGTTGCAAAAAGGCAGAAGGTGAGAAGTCAGCTCCCACCTTTACCTTTCTTTCCCAATCTCTCTCTTTCTCTTTGTGTGTATTTTGCAGCTGTTTTACCCAGACATCTGTGGTGCTTATCATGCCTGACTCAAAATATCTAGCCAGCTCAAAGGGCAGGAAGTAGGGAAGAGAGAAAATTGTGTGGAAAATTGTGTGAGGCTATATGCTTGTGACGGACGACTCTCGCCATTAGCCCATTACACTACTTCATTATTTAATAAAGTAGAAGAAGTGCTTTTATTTCATTAATATTGTATTGTATCTTTATTATGCTGAAGGGAGTTCTGGATAACAAGAGTAGCAATGGAGGAGGGTTGACAAAACAACAGCAAAGAGTAAAACCAAAATCCCTTATTTTCTGGAAAACCAGCTCTTCTGATTTGGTAACTGCTGTTCTAATTAGTACTGTTTTTCTTTTTTCTTTAAAAAAAATAATAATATTAAAAACATACCCAGCAGAACAAAAATATGTTGTTGCAGATAGGGACTGGGTATTACCCCTTTTGTTTATTCTAGGGGAGGTAAAGTAGGCACTAAATATGCAGGTACAGACATGATAATTTTCCTGTCGGTGATGTAGCAGGGGGGAAATCAGAGTTAATGATAATTGACATATTAAAAGCATCTTTTAAAAGAAATAATGGTGCTGGCTGCAACTTCTTCTCCCAGAGATGTTCTTTGCCAACATTTCTGCACCCTCCTCAGACACTGGATGATCTGCCCTGAATCATCAGTTGTCACAAACACACCTTCTGTTTAGAGGAACAGATGATCAGACAACAGTAAAAACATAAAAAGGCCTTGCTGGATCAGAAAGGAAGGTCATTCTAGTCTATCACCCTGTTTCTAGAAATTTAAGGAAAGCTGCATGCAGGACACTCGTTGCTTTCTTTGAGAAGCTAGTGCTTTCATGGTGCTTCAGGATATAGTTATCATGGCTAACTCCTGTTGACAGACCAATGAATTTGTCTAATCTCCTTCTAAAGCCATCCAAGCCAGTGATTGGCCCTACAACTTGTGGCAGCAAATTTCATAAATTTAATTACACCCTGGGAGTGAAAAAGGTTCTTTCTCCAGAATCTGTCCTACCCAGTGTTGTTTGTGACCCTATATCTGGTGTTAGGAGAAAACGAGAAAAGTTCTCTCTTCCATCATTTTCTCAAAACCATTTAGAATTCTATAAAGTGCTGCCACAACCCCTAAGATGATTCCCTGCCCCCCGCTAAACTAGGATGTCCAAGATGTTTTCTCCACACAGAGAAAGACAGACCTTCCAAGTGTCTCTATTTTCCAGGGACAATCCTGGATTCACAGAAGCCAGCCTGGTTTTTTATCTGATCCCAGAATGCTCCACTTTTCCTTAGGACATCCCTATTTTCATCGGAGAAATGTTGGAAGGTATGGAGTTATGAGACCCCCGAACCGAGGAGATAAGTAACCATACAACATTTAGAAGATATCTGAAGGCAGCCCTGTATAGAGAAGTTTTTCAATGTTTAATGCTTTATTATGTTTTTTTATATGTTGGAAGCTACCTAGAGTGGCAGTCAAATAGGGTATCAATAATAAAATTGTTGTTGTTGTTGAATAGGACGTCCCAAGAAATGTTGGAGGGTATGGAGGGTTTCTTTTCTTTTTTAATATGATATTTATTGAAATTTTTGAAATTACAAAGAAAAAACAAAGCAGAAAGGGAAAATAGAAAAAAACAAAGAAAAAACAAACCACATTCAAAAAACAAAAATACACCGCAGACAAACAAAAATAAATCCATCATTCTCAAATCCTCAAGTCTCATTACCTTCTTTCTTTGACCTCCTCCTCCTCCCTTTTTTTGTATCCTGGTTATTAATTATGTAGCAAATCCTTTCCATATTTCATAGTATTCTATCATTACGTTACCTTAATCTATTTTCATCTTATCTTATAAAAAACCTTAAAAACTTAAAACTTATTTTTACCAACTTCTCACATCCATAATATTCTTGCCTAATTCTTTAAACATTTTTGCTAGAGCCAAATAATTTCATTCCAACATTTTTCTAACATTCATCAATTTTATAAAACAATCCTGATAATAAAAAAAGAAATACAAACAATCAAATCTTCATCCAGCGTCCCTTCCTCCTGGTCCCGGGTTTTGTCAGTCCTTTTTATCCCATCGATCTAGCGCATTAACCTGGCAACCTTACATCCGAGGCCCTTAAATCTCTTCCATGTCCCTTCCGCAGCTCTTCTTCATATTCTCCTTTCACTCATGGGAACTCCAGCTTGATGATGTTTTTGATCCTTTTCAACAAATCAGCCCCTTTTCCATAGTCCAGACTCAACTCCATGTGGTATTTAAGAAGATACTTCAGAATCCCTCCAAGATTGAGAGCCCCCCCAGCTCCAAACATCTCACGGCCCATTGCCAGACTCAGAAAGTCCAAACATCCTTGCATAGGGGGGTCTATCCAACCCCCCATTTCCAAACCAATCCAAGCTTTATCTTTCCAAATCTGGCTTTTTCCAAGTTCATATGTCAAATCCAAAAGCTCTTGTTCCTGCAAGGCCGCAGCTCCCTCCATCTCTGGCGCCCAAGATTCGGCAACATCCTCTTCTCTCATCTGCTCTGTCAGGACACACTCCTGATCTAATTCCTGGGTGGGCTCCACATAGTTTCCCACTGCCTGTTCAAAAATTCTGGCCGCATTAGTCATCAAATCCATCTTCTCACTTAACTGTTCCAGTAGGGCACTTGTTTTACAGAGAGCACACAGCAGAGCCTCTGGATACATTGTCCCACAAGGTCACAAATCCTTTCCCACGATGAGTTCTTGTCTTTTCTCACCTACTCCTAGAACCCCTTCATGTTCTAGTGAGGGGTCGGCAAGGCTTACTGTGGCGATCACACAGGGTCCCCGGATGTTTAACGGTCTATTGATCCCTGTGCCACCACTGTGCTCGCTTCCCCGCTGCGACCAACCCATTTCTTTCGGGTAAAACACTGAGTCCAGACAGTTGTTAAAAGTGAACCAAATAAACAAGTTTATTTTACAAACATTAACAAGTTTACGGTTTCTCAGATAATATTCCTGTCAGCATCTTAACTTTAGTTTCTTTACCAGCCTATACCTTCCTGATGCCTTCTGACTGATTATCTCAACTGTTTGACTGACTCCTCTTAACAAATTCTCTCACTCTCTCACACCAGACTAGCCCAACCCACAGACTTTTCTTCTCTGCCTCTGTGGGCCGCTTGTGGTCCATGGGCCTTAGGTTGCTGACCCCTGTTCTAGTTCCACCATCAGTTCCTATTCAAAAAGACGCTTGAACCTCATCCTACTCATCATCTATTTATAGATGTAATTGGGAGAGACACATGACAAAATACAATATAATATATATAAAAAGAACGCTATTGATTCAATATGCAAATGAAACTGCTCTTAAAGATAAACTCCCCAAAGCATCTTTACAGATATGGCTACCGTAGGGAGGGGAGGGAGAGGAAACAGCTTGAACCACATGTGAGTCCTGGTTTCCGAACACAATGTGTTCCCAGGAAATTGTTTGTTCACTTAACAAGCTGGTGATTTCCATTATTTCCTATGGAAACATTTCTAATATGTGATTTGTCCATTCTGTCTCCCACCCACCACTCTTTCTGCCCCAAACTGCTGCAGCCAACCAGCAACAGCCAAACGAAGGAAAATATCTCCATGGTTTAAGGAAAATATCTCCATGATTTATGCCCCAAACAACTGCCGCCAACCAGCAAAACACAAACAAGTAAGCAAGTGGGCAAACTCTGGCTGTTCAGATATCTGAATCAGCCGTTTGTGTAGCAAGGTTTGGGTATAATCCTTTGTGTTTGAGTAACTGAGATTTCAGATTACAAGCATTCTGATAGTGGAACCTGGGTGTATATTCTTCTGTCATGAATAAAACAACTTTTGTGCTATCCCTGGCACATTATATGATAGGCATTTGCATAACATGTATGGATTAAAAAGTTAAAATTATGTTAATGTACAACCTGATACCTGGGGATGGAGTATGGAATGTTTTATGTTATATATTTGTTATTAAATGTAAAAAACCCAATAAAATAATGTCAAATAAATGATATATTGCTCATATATATATATATATACGAAAGCAAATATATATATATATATATATATAACAATGAGCTTGCACATAAAACCTAGTGGTGAGCAAAAACCTATCCTATGTGATGAAATGGGCTTGTTTGCATATCATGCTAAACCATGGCTTTAATGCTATGTTCATGAGCCAAGCACCAGACTTGTGCATTCTCCCCCGTATTTCTCCTCCTGTGCATCTGAAAGAAAGACTTCTGTAGCATTTAGATTCACTTTCAAAGAATCACAGCTTTTCGTTATGCACAAACCATGGTTTTGAAGGTGGCTTATTTAACTAATCAGAGTTCATCTTAAAAGACCGTCACTGGTTCATATGTAACACCAAGTCTAGATACTATGGAAGTGACACTATGTGCTGCAAAAGTCATATTCCCAGCCAGGTGGGAAAAGTGGGGAGCATCCGAAAACATCACTTGGGATGCTTCTGGCTTCTTCACATAGTACTAAACCAGCTTAGTATTACATTCACACCCACATACCATCCTGCCATTTTTTGGGTTGCAAATACAAAGGTACCTTGGGTTACAGACACTTCAGGTTACAAACATGTCAGGTTACAAACTCCGCTAACCCAGAAGTAGTATCTCGGGGTTGAGAACTTTACCTCAGGATGAGAACGGAAATCGCGCGGTGGCAGCAGGAGCCCCCTTAGCGAAAGCACACCTCGGGTTAAGAATGGTTTCAGGTTAAGAATGGACCTCTGGAGGTACCACTGTAATAAAAACTTACAAAAGTCTACTCCACGGATCTTTCAAGGAATTTTATTTGTGAACCATTGCTTTTGACAAAAGATTTTCAAGTCTGCTTTTGAAAAAGGCTATGAACTACCCCCACATATCTTACTAAATGAATATTATTTTCTTTAAAACACACACACACACACACCCCAAAAAACCCACAAAAAACCCCAACTGCAACTAATTTTCAGTGGTGTGCCTAGCCATATGGATTTTTTTCACACTGCCAGTGACTGTGGCAGGCCCTGAAAGAAGTTTCAGCAGGCTAGCACTCATCAAAAACTGCAGGTGTTTCATTATGGAGCAAGAACAGTTAAATCACTTAGCTATTTTGTCTATTGAGTGTGAAGTTGAAAGAGAAATTGACTTTGGGCAGATAATTCATTGTTTCGCAATGGAAAGGGGCAGAAAAATAAAGCTTTAAAATGAACTGGTTTATCTATAACATACATGCAGCCATGCCAGTCCCATAAGAACAGGGATGGGGAACCTTTTCAGATCATGGGCCACCTTTCCTTCGGAGCAAATTCCCAAAGGTCACATGCGAGTGAGGGTGGGGGGAAGGCAAAAGTGGGAGGAGTCACAAAGGAACATTTTGGGATTTTGCAAGCAAGAGGCATCATTAGAGTTGGAGGACACATTCCAGCCTGTGTAGTAGAGTTACTGAGGACTGTAGCCCAAGGATACTTCCAAGAGTTAGTTGCAGAGGCCCACAGCACTGCAGTCTTGGGAGCTGGAATCAGGTGGAGGTCAGCAATAAAACAATTAAGCACCTAATGTCACTGTTGTCAACTCTTCATTCAAAAAAACCAAAACAGCTCAGTCCTAGTGGTCACAGCAACTCAACTCAGTAGGTCTTGCCCCAATGAAACAGTTGTGAGGGCTGAAGACCCCCCACCTTCCCACTACTCTCTGAGGCTCCTCCCCCAGTTCCTTCCCCAGCAACCTAAGGCTTCATCATCTTACCTTTCCATTGCTGCACCCTCTTCATTTCTCTGTGTGTTCTGGGAGACCAGGGAGGAGGGGTGCTGGATGCAGCAGGAGGGGAAGACTCCCTGGATTCTTCGGCGGCCTGCCTAATCTCTTTCCTGGCCTCCCTCCTCTCCAGCCTCTGATTCTGTACTGCCCTCTGCCACAGCCTCTTCCTGCTCACTAAACCCTGTTTCCTCTTCAGCTTCCAACACCTCCTCCTCCCAGTCTTCTCCCTCTTTTCCTTCTGACCACACATCGTCATCCCACCACCATTCCCCTGGCTCTGAGCCTTTCCCCCTGGGGCTTCCCTTGGGGGTTCCTCAGCCGGTGCCTCCCAGCACTCTTCTGCATCCAGCCAGTCCATCCCCTAGGCCTGAGCTTCCCCGTCTCTGCAATAGATTTATAAAAATCAAAATATCCACAGGGTAATACCATTTGTGTTGGGTTTTTTTTAGGACGAACCTTTGTGGGACTCTTCTTTGGAATGGGTATGATATGAAAGTAAAATATCCCCAAGGGTGGGTGGTGGAACATGAGAGGAATGTTGCAAGTGTGGGCCATGATGTAATTTCAGAAATGTGGAAATTTTAATTTCAGAACTGAAATAGGAACTTTTCCTTTGTGACTCATGAGGTTCTACGTCTCAAGTGAGATTGCGGCAAGTGTGTGGGAGCAGGCCCTCTGATAAGTCTGCAGTGCCCCCCCCCAAAAAAATATGCATTTCCCCTGCATTTTGTTTGCCTTAGCACCTGGTACACAGGTGTTTCTAAAGCATTAGCGGTTCTGTTTGGACATATGTTTTTCTATTAAGAATCACAAGGACAACATAAGTGGCATAACTGGATCATAAGACCAAGCCATGACGGCCAAACATCCCCTATTGACAGATTCAGAGCCTGGGAAGCTAGAAGAAATGTTGTTGTTGTTGTTGTTGTTGTTGTTGTTGTTGTTGTTGTTGTTGTTGTTGTTGTTGTTGTTGTTTTTAAAGCATTGAAGCTTGCTGTTCTAGAAGATTCTTTATTATTATTATTATTATTATTATTTATTAATTAATCATCATCATCATCATCATCATCATCATCATCACTTATTGTTTAAATGTTGGAGGGTATGTGAGTTAAATTATACCCAGTGTCTTCAACTGAGCCATTGTGGATGAAAGGACTTTTGAGACCCTCATGCTAAAGCACTTGTACGTAAAGGAGCCCAAAGAGTGTGTGTGTGTGTGTGTGTGTGTGAGAGAGAGAGAGAGAGAGAGAGAGAGAGAGAGAGAGAGAGAGAGAGAGAAATTATGTAGATAACAACATATTCAGCCTGAACAGGCACCTTTCCACAAGCCCTTAAAGAAGAAGAAAAAATATCTCTTACAGGATGCGTTGACCACATAGTTAGACACTTAATTACCTGTTTACTAGCTAACAGCCTAGCTTGTTATCACTTCAATAAATGGTTGATTGCATTAACATCGCATTCAAGAGAGTTATTGCCATCCTGAATAATTATTTCATTTATTGCACATCTTAAATGACCCATTTAAAAATTATAAATCACAAATGCGCAGGCTCCCCTCCCCTCCCCTCCCGTAAAGGAGTGGGCACATTACAGATGCGGCACTCTGCTCTAGTGTGAGAGGAGCCCTGATTAACAGCCACTTCCAGAAGGGCAAAGAGAGGGGAGAGACTGGGAGGGGCAGAACTCAGGTCTCTCTTCAGATCAATTAAAAACAAAAGATTTATTTTTAAAAGGGTTGATCTGCAAAGGCTCCTCAAGTTGAGTTCGCAGGCAGAGAGAATTGCGGCATTATTATATGCCTCACTTGGCAAGAGGCTTGCCTCTACTTTTTCATTACCTGCGAAGATACCATTACACACACACACACACACAATCATGGGAATGGTATAATTCCTGCAGATTTAAAATGACAAGAAGAAAGGAAATGGAACGCAACAGATATAATGGGCAAGTTCTTTAATGGGTTTAGAAAGACGTAGGATTGGGGTGGGGGCAGGGTACTGAGCATTGTTTCCTCAGTAACAAAAAAAGCCTGTGTGTAACCACTGTTTTCCCTTGTTTCCTATGTCCATAGGAACATAGAGCTGCCTTATACAGAGTCAGACCTCTGGCCCATCTAGCTCAATATTGTCTACACTCGCTGGCAGCAACTCTCGCAGCGGTTCTCAACCTGTGGGTCCCCAGATGTTGTTGGACTACAACTTCCATCATCCCTAGCTAGCAAGGCCAGAGCTCAGGAATGATGGGAGTTGTAGTCCAACAACATCTGGGGACCCACAGGTTGAGAACCGCTGCTAGGGTTTCTGGGAGGGGAAGCTCTCTGCCCTAACTGGGGATTAAACCTGAGACCCTCTGCAGGCAAGGCAGATGTTTCACCACTGAGATATGGCTCTTCGCCAAAATTAACGCATTCTTCGCTCTATAGGACGCACCCAACCATAGGACGCACCTTGTTTTAGAGGGGGAGAACAAGAAAAAAATATCTCCCCCTCTCTGCTCAGCGCCCCTTCAGCGAAGCGGCAGGGGAAACGGAGCCCCTTCCAAGACTCTCCTGGCTTCAGCGAAAGGAACCTGAAGCCTCCAGAACGCAGCGGGAACTCGTGCTGCGCTCCAAAGGCTTCAGGCGGTTATCCCTGAAGCCTGGAGAGCGAGAGGGGTCGGTGCGCACCAACCCCTCTCGCTCTCCAGGTTTCAGCAAAAGCAACGCAAAGCCTCTGGAGCGCATTGCTATCGCTGAAGCCAAGGAGCCTGCATTCGCTCCATAGGACACACACACATTTCCCCTTAATTTTTGCTTTTTCATCACTTCTTCCTTCCTTGTGTCCCTCCTGGCTCAATACACATAAGGGCCAGATTACAATTGCAGTTCCAGATGTGAAACAGAGCAAGCTTTATTGCCTCGTCTGAAAATGTGTTAAAGAGTTTTTATACTTTGGGGGTATAGAGTGGTCTCCTGCAGTCGCACAGGATTACATACCGACCGACTAAGCAAACGTTAATGTAGCAAATAGTTTCAGCACCCCGAGGAAAAGCGTGTTGACATAAACTGTGTAGGTGCAGCATTTTGCATGTATCAGCTGTTGTTTGTGTTTTTATCGCCTTGAGACAATGGTGTAGACGCTGATTGATATAGTAATAATAATAATAATAATAATAATAATAATAATAATAATAATAATAATAATTAAAAAATAAAAAATAAAAAATCGGGTCCTCCCTTAAAGAGGGCATGTATTTCAGTAGTAGATAGGTAGCCGTGTTGGTCTGCCATAGTCAAAGTAAAATTTTTTTTTTTCTTCCAGTAGCACCTTAAAGACCAACTAAGTTAGTTCTTGGTATGAGCATTTCGTGTGCCACATACACCCGGACAACACCATTACTGGCCCCAACAACATCACACATACCATCTTGGGACTATTTAATTGCTCATCGTCTAACATTGTGTATGCCATCAAATGCCAACAGTGTCCTTCAGCTCTCTATATTGGACAAACAGGCCAAACCTTACGCCAAAGAATAAACGGACATAAATCTGACATCAAGAATCACAAAACAGAGAAACCAGTAGGAGAACACTTCAATCTCCCAGGACATTCTATACAAGATCTCAAAGTAGCTGTTTTACTACAAAGGAATTTCAGAAACAGACTGGAAAGAGAAGCTGCTGAATTACAACTCATTACCAAACTTAAAACAATGGAAAAACCTGGGCTGAACAAAGACATTGGATTCTTATCTCACTATACATGACTAAACCATTTCCCACCTCCTCACCCCTTGCCTTCTCCTGTAAGACCTATTACAGTCGTTAAGAGTCGTCAACAGGCTCTCCCAGCTATCTGCCTATCTCCCATTCCCACCACCCTTCTGAGTAACACCCCTCCCCACCTTCTCACTATATAGAAGGATCTGGCAACTTCTGTTTCAGTGTATCTGAAGAAGTGTGCATGCACACGAAAGCTCATACCAAGAACTAACTTAGTTGGTCTTTAAGGTGCTACTGGAAGAAAGAAAAAAAATTTACTTTGGCATGTATTTCAGTGAGACCTGGACAACCAACACCCTGTGTTGTGGGTGGGTACGTTTGGTCAGCCACAACACCCGATTGGTAGGTCCCTTGATGCTGGGTTTAATCAGGTCAGTGGGATGCAGACTAAACGGATCGAGGGACCTATATATACCTATGCACATGACCCAGAGCTTCCTCTTTCGGTGCATGCATTCGGAACACCCGCCCACCTCTCCCTACTTTTAGGGCTTGTGCCCTTGACCTTGCTATGCCTTCGTGTGTCGACTGTTGTTGGGACAGGGGCACGGCAGGAATTTTCCCCACTTGGCTGATTGGCTGTTGCTATTTGGGTTTTGCCTGCTGCGTAACAAATAGTCACAACTTGTAAGGTTGCAGATAGGCTCTGGTTCAGGTGATAGGGATGGGAGAAAGGTCTCGCCATCCCTATATGAAGGGTATTCTGTTAAAGGAATCCAGGGACTCGATGGTTTGGTCAACCCCTGAGAGGGAGTTGTGCCTGTGCCTGAGTCCAGGGGGACATTTGGGTGGCGGTGTTAGCCCGTTCCCGGTTTTCCGCTCATCCAGGTGTTCACCCTTTTCTGACCTATGCTGGAACCCTGGATCAGTGCTACCTGCAGGGGTGCATGGAGCCAGTCGAACCAGAGCCTATGCAACTAGTCACTTTCTGTAATCAATAAAGTTGTGGCCTAAATTCTGCCAAAAACCAAAAACAAATTTTGAGTCAAATGTTAATTTAATTTAGGGGAGAGGTTTCTGGGTCTGAACACGCAATAACCACTGTGCATTTGTTCTTTAGAATTACCACGTATAAGGAGTGCCTATGAATTTGGAGGGAAAGTGCCTCTTAGTTTTCTGTACTGGACATAAATGATTGGTTTTCCATGGCTTCTATGGATTTGGCAACAACAACAATAATATTAGAAGAGATGGGAAATGAAGCAAAGGCTTTTTTTATTCAAGCTGAGCTTTGCTGAAGTCATACCCTCCAACATTTCTCCAATGCAAATAGGAGATGTCCCGTTCCATAATAATAATAATTTTACTATTTATACCCCACACATCTTACTGGGTTGCCCCAGCCACTCTGGGCAGCTTCCAACATATATAAAAACATAATAAAACATTAAACATTAAAAAAAACAACCCTTTCCTGTACAGGATTGCCTTCAGACAGCTCAGGGGTCGGATAACTCCATACCCTCACCTGTAATTCCTGGACCAGAAGCAGCCCAGAGACGCCGTTTAACTGGCCCACAAGCCGCCCCTGAACCAAGCTGCCCACTCGGCAAGTCCCCACACACTGCACTAAACCGGCGCAGCGCGGTGTATGGACTCTCTTCCACGGCTCCGGAAATCGCTTCTGCGTATGCCCAGACACTGAAAATTGCATCTGCGCAGGCACAATTTTCGGCGTATGGCCATGCGCAGAAGTGATTTCCGGTGCCGCGGACATGCGCAGATACAATTTTTGACATCGTGCTGCATCAGTCTGGCCCACGGAGGATCTCCGAGGGAGTGATCCGGCCCATGCCTGGTAAGCCTTGCTGACCCTGTCCTAGACACACCTACAAGAGAAAGGAATGTTTTACATGAGTTGACAACATGCTGCCCTGGTAATTTATCCAGGAATTCAAATCTTACCAAGACCTGAGACTGAATGCTGGAACATCTGTTTATTGAAGTGGGGTGGGAAAGGGAATTCAATTACATGCTGAACAATGTGGTATAGCTCACAAAACATAAATTCGTTTGTGCATTTCACTCAACACCCTACTGCCTTTGTAACCCTAAAAAAGAGAATAAATTCTCAGAAGAGTGCTATGCTAAAAGGTGGAGGGGAAATGGGGTGGGAGCAGATCAAGTTGGCACAAAACTCCAAAAGACAGAAGAGAGAAGAAGGGTTTACCTATCCGGGGCTTCAAGCAGTCCTTGAAACTCGATGTGATTAGCAATGTCATGGCATGGTGTACATAGAATCATAGAATCATAGAGTTGGAATAGACCACAAGGGCCATCGAGTCCAAACCCCTGCCAAGCAGGAAACACCATCAGAGCACTCCTGACATATGGTTGTCAAGCCTCTGCTTAAAGACCTCCACACTCCTTGGCAGCAAATTCCACTGTCGAACAGCTCTTACTGTCAGGAAGTTCTTCCTAATGTTTAGGTGGGATCTTCTTTCTTGTAGTTTGGATCCATTGCTCCGTGTCCGCTTCTCTGGAGCAGCAGAAAACAACCTTTCTCCCTCCTCTATATGACATCCTTTTATATATTTGAACATGGCTATCATATCACCCCTTAACCTCCTCTTCTCCAGGCTAAACATGCCCAGCTCCCTTAGCCGTTCCTCATAAGGCATCGTTTCCAGGCCTTTGACCATTTTGGTTGCCCTCCCCTGGACACGTTCCAGTTTGTCAGTGTCCTTCTTGAACTGCGGTGCCCAGAACTGGACACAGTACTCCAGGTGAGGTCTGACCAGAGCAGAATACAGTGGCACTATTACTTCCCTTGATCTAGATGCTATACTCCTATTGATGCAGCCTATTGATGTTGAAGCTAGAACCAGAAGCTCAGGCCAGTGTGCTCCCAAGTGAATTTCAACTCTGGGACTAGGAAGATTGAAGTGAGGGGAAATCAGGCAACAGAATCCTTCACCTTAAAGCTTTCTGTAGTGAAGTGTTTCTTCCCAGAAGAAAGCAAGCAGTGTGTGTAGAGTCTGGCAGGGATAGAGAGAGAATTTGGTTTCATAGGAGTATCTACAAGCGAAGAGTAAGGTGTGGTTTCCCCAGCCCTTCTAGAAGTGGGGTGTGTTTTTCATCCCACTAAAAGTTAAACATTCTTTTTTGGAGTAGAAAGCACAAATGTGCCTCAGATGAGATAGTTTGTGGTGGATCCTGGTTTCCCAGGAAGCATAGTGTAATCTGAATTTTTCTATTTGCCCAGGTATATCCCTTGACTTGCATTATACTTGGGTTCTGTCTTTAGCAGGAAAATCTCTTTCCTGACTGAATTACTTGCTGGAGAGTCTGATCAAGGTTTCACCCATTATTGTTTCACCCATTACAGTGGTACCTTGGGTTACATACGCTTCAGGTTACAGACTCCACTAACCCAGAAATAGTACCTCGAGTTAAGAACTTTGCTTCAGGATGAGAACAGAAATTGTGCTCTGGCAGCAGGAGGCCCCATTAGCTAAAGTGGTGCTTCAGATTAAGAACACTTTCAGCTTAAGAATGGACCTCCGGAATGAATTAAGTACTTAACCCAAGGTACCACTGTATTATCAATTCATCAAACATACCAGACTGAAGAGCCAAGCAGCTTGGCCTCAAACTCATGTCAATGGGTGATAGAGGTGGACAGGAACTCCCAGCATGCATGCCTAGTCTCCTCAATTTCCCAATCCAGTGTCCAGAGATGCAGAATGGGTTGTTTTGGTCTGCCATTTTGCAGAAAGCCTATAGCAGGCACATAGTAGAAAAGAACTATGAACATTGAAGCAAATTCCTTGGATGATGCAGTGATGAAGTCCCAAAGGATAGTTTCCTTACAGTGATTGCTGTCTGTGGCTTCCTATTGATTTCTTTCCAAAGGAACCATGTTGCATGTACAAGCACTTGACCAGCACAGAGTAAAAGGTTACCTCTCCAACAAGCAAAAGCCCTCAAGTTCCTTCAGAAACACCAGGTTACTACAAGAAACACACAAGCACACTTTACGGCTTGCTTGCTCTCAGCTGCAATTCATGGCAAAGTGCTGGTACTATTTATTTGCTGCAGCAGTTTGCCAGATATTGTTGGTTTGTGAAATAGCTCCATTTAACCTCTGCAGTTGTTTCATTCCTGTGTGGCTTTATTCAGGGGTTCATTTCTTCTTTGATGCTTGTAGAGTCCCCCCCCCCCATAGTCTGAGATAGCCACCAAGTCTTCAAGCTTTCATGGAACCATTACCTATATATATATTTGTGTGTGTGTGTTTGTGTGTGTGTGTGTGTGTGTGTGTGTGTGTTGTGTTCATACCTCTCTCTTTTTGGTTATATTTCTCTTCTAAATCTATTAACTAAATAATACATTCCCCAAAATATAGGACTAGATCCTGAGAAGGGAAGACCAGTGCAAATCAATGTTGGGACAACAAAATAATATGTGGGGCAGAGAAGGGGGAAAATGCTTATTGGGGGGTGATCTTTGTCCCGCGTTATTTTTGAAACACAAACAATGGTATGCATCACACAATAAAGCTCCCATCCTACACATATTGTCTCCAAAGTAAGCTCACATTTCTCCTTCCATTTTGTCATTAACAGACAGAAGCGAGCCCATGGGGAATATACATATTATCATTCAGGGGTTCAGCAAAAGGGATGTGTTAGGATATACGTCTAGGTTAGGCTTGCCATTGCTAATCCTGCAAGTGATATAGACAAGCTGGCTTCATTGGATAAACTGGGATCCCTGACTCCACGAAGGTGGTTCTGTAGGCCATCTATAAGGGCCAGACTATGCAAGTTGCAGCACTTGAAGCTACAGTGGGTTCCCACCGCTTTGACTCCACGGACAGCTGTTGTGGCTGCTGCTTTACTTGATCCAGGAACTTCTCAGCTTGAACAGGTGGCTTTTGGGATCTGACACCTGTGTCTGAGGGTGCATGTTCTCCCAGGCCAATTCTCCCCACTGCCCTTTAAGCTGAAGGTGGGCATTCTTACTCACAGTTTTAAAGGCTTTTGTGGGAGTAGATGTGTATCTTCTATGCCCTACCCTTCCCTATAAAGGTAAAGGGACCCCTGACCATTAGGTCCAGTCATGACTGACTCTGGGCTTGCGGTGCTCATTTCGCTTTATTGGCCAAGGGAGCCGGCATACAGCTTCCAGGTCATGTGGCCAGCATGACTAAGCTGCTTCTGGCGAACCAGAGCAGCGCATGGAAACACCATTTACCTTCCTGCCGGAGCGGTACCTATTTATCTACTTGCACTTTGACATGCTTTCAAACTGCTAGGTTGGCAGGAGCAGGGACCAAGCAACAGGAGCTCACCCCCGTGGCGGGGATTCGAACCACCGACCTTCTGATCAGCAAGTTCTAGGCTCTGTGGTTTAACCCACAGCGCCACCCGCATCCCTACCCTTCCCTTTAAGCCCCATGGAAAAGAGAGGCAAGCAGCAAGGCACTAGCTTCCCTAAAGCCTAATTCACAGCCGGTTACCGGATGGTTAATACTTGCACACTGGTCCCTGATCAAGCAAAGGCCTGACTATTGAGATCAAACCTGGGGAAAGCTGTCTGATTCATTGTCAAAAGCAACTCTAAAGAAATGTGAAAAACAGAGCAAACAGGATTCTAGAACTCTGTTCCCATGCCTGAAAATCTCTGATGCTAATAATATCAAATTAATCTATTTCGTACGTTTCTACAATAAAATCACGTCTAGTTGGTTAGTATAACATGTTTAAAAAGTTACTTTTTTGTCCATATACATCTTTTTCTGGCACAGTGTCTTGAAAACTAACTCTCATCCATTTATTTCCTCCCCACCCCCCATTGTTTGGGTGCTGTTTCTACGAAGCAGTGAGGAATAAAACTAGAATTGAAAACATTGATTTAATTAATAAATGCAATTAACTGATTAATTATAGATTAGCATTTTGAATTGTTAATCAGTTTTTAATTGGAGGCGTGCTTTGTCAAGGTGTGCTCAGGCAATATATTTAAAGTGCTTTTCCAAACAATGAGAGAAGCTGCTATTGCATTATCTCAAAATAATCTGCATTGAGGGATTTTGACAGTTGATTTAATTGATTGGCTAAAAGCAACATAGGGGACCAGGTTTCTTTTTTTAAAAAAAACTTCTATTTGGGAACCAGGCTGAAAACCAACCATTAAAGCTCAGTAGCTGCAAAGACTTTTGAACTACAGTTCTCCATTTAGCTGGAAATTCAGAACCATTGAGAACTAGTGTATCTTGTGAGTGAAGACTATCCAGTATTGATCAGTATGCTTATTTATATCTTGCTCTTCAATATTTCCATTTTCAATGCACCTTACAAAATTAGCAAATAAAAAACCACAACACTACATGAGTATAGTGTGTAGACATTTATGTAGTGCAGTGGTTAAAAGTATAAGCTGGAAGCTCCACTGCCCACTCTCACTCCAGGGTTCAAATCTTATCTCAAGCCACAATGGGGATGGTATCTAGTGAAGTGGTTCTGTTAGTGCAAAGTTTTCCATTTGTGCCATGGAACTTGCCCTCCCTCACCTCTCCCCCTGCAAAACTCCCCAAAACTGCTCCGAAGAACTGGGGGAAACCCCAGAACAAGTCTAGGATGTTCACAGGGAGAGGCGAGAGAGAGGAAGTGAAATATACTCAGAGTCGTGTGTGGATTTCATGCTCTTTATTCAGCTCATAGTAGTGAGGAATGGGGATGTTTCCCCGAACTGTCTGCTTTATATACATTATTTACACAATGGGCCCCACGTGATTGGCTAATTCCGGGATTCTCCTGTAGGCCAATCAGGTTGCGGATTCACTTCCACCTGGAGTTGGATTGGGTGGCTCCTGCAGACCAATCAGGCTGCTGCATTCTGGATCCTATTGTTCTAGGACCAATCAGACCAATCAGACTGCTACATTCTGAATCCTATTGTTCTAGGACCAACCAGACTGCTGCAATTTGGATCCTATTCAACTCAGTACATAACAGGAAGTTCCCTTGCACATCCAGAAGTGCTTGCACTACTTCTCTGGATACACTTCACTAGATTCTGCCCATGATTTTAGGCCAAGGGTAGCCTGTAAATGTTGTTAGACTACATCTCCCATAATGGCCATCTTGAGATATTTTCTGGCCTGAGGCAAAGGACAAGATGGCACCCTTCCCCCTCCATTCCATAGACAGAAGCCCCTAGACTGGCTGTTGAATTTCACCTGATCACTGCGTATGAGACTGTACCCTCTACCACACCTGAGGGAAATGGGCTAATTTAAGAGGTACAGGAAAGACTGTGTCACATGCACAGCTCGGTTTTTCCTCAGAGGGGAGTTAGCAGAGTAGTAGCCTGCTAACTCAGAGGAGTTAGCAGGCTACTACTGCAGACCCCGTCGCCAGCTTTTGACTTGAGTCCGTTCATATCTGACTATTGTGTGTCCTGGTTGAGGCGGATAAGAGTTGTAGTCTAAGAATGCTTGGAGGCTGCCAAGCTAGCTGTCCCTGCTTTATGCAAAACAAAAAAGCTGCCCTTAATCTGTAAATTTGGAATTTAAAGGACAGAATTCTAAGGACTGCTGCACTGATGTATGTAAAAAAATATTTGATACAGTGCTACCTCAGGTTACATACTCTTCAGGTTACAGATATTTCAGGTTACAGACTCCGCTAACCCAGAAATAGTACCTCGGGTTAAGAACTTTGCTTCAGGATGAGAACAGAAATCATGCTCCGGCAGTGCAGCGGTAGTGGGAGGCCCCATTAGTTAAAGTGGTGCTTCAGGTTAAGAACAGTTTCAGGTTAAGAATGGACCTCCGGAACGAATTAAGTTCTTAACCCAGGGTACCACTGTATTGTGACTGTTGATGTTTTTAAAAAGCACAATATAAACTGTTGGTAATATGGCTATTACTTATTTGAAAGGAATTCTCCTCAAAGTAAGCTACACTGAAGTCAGGCAAAGCATGCAGGCCTGGGCCAGCAGTTGGCCAGGTCATGTGCTGACCATGGGCCCCCTCACTGACCATCCCAGCTGAGTCACCATTCATTGCCCTCTGGATGCTTTTCAGCGACAAGTGGTGGTGCCACTTCTTAACATATTGACTTCATAGATCTACAGTCTGGGTAGGCCTGAGGCATTGCATTGTGGGAACTTTCAATAACAGGTGGCCACTATGAATGGAAACTGAGCTTAGACCCCCATTTGAAACTATCACCAACACCTATCCACCACTGAAACATGTCTGGGTGTATGTTGGAGAGTAATGTGGCACTTTTTGGCAGTGGCAGTAGTGTGGGGAGTCTGGGGAGTTGTTGGCCCCAAGCGAAACCTCCCCCCAAGAATCATTCAGGAGAAAACAAGTTTTCTTTCCACAAGATCATTCATTGGCATGCTATTTTACCATTCAGCAACACAATGCCCTACTAACATGTTGTTTAATAAGAGCATTCCCAGTGTGTCTTTAGGTAAACATTTACTGTATCTCTGGAAACCAGTTTGGGTCTGCTCTTGTCATGACCTTTCCTGAACTTTTGGCATGCTTTTTCTTCCCCTCCTCCTCTGAGAAAGGTGCACCAACACTCTAATTATAACGAAGAGCAATTAAAAGTCACTAAACTATGAACTGTGCCTCAGAGCTCATTTGGGAGCAACAATGAACTTGACTTCCATGTTAGATCCAGGTGTAGGTGGCTTCTGGCAGGTTTGTAAAAGGTGAGGTTTTAGTAACTTATAGTAAGGGCTCTTCCATACTGCCATTTAATGTGGGTAATGAGCTTCCTATGCCTCTTTTAATTCTCTGCTGACCATATGGCTTTTTTTTCTCCAAATCACTGCCTTCCCACACTTTCCCCCCATTCAATCCAGATTTTCTCAAATCAATGATACTCAGAAAGGAGAGGCTATGAGAAAATCTGGACTGAGGGCTTACGCACAGTTACATTTTGCCCTGCCCTTTCCAAACACAGGTTCATGCTTAAAAGCTCTGCGTCCGAGCATTTTAATTTATTTATTGCCTTGGAGCTTTCTCCAAGAAAGCCTACTCTTTTGGCGTTGATTCGGAGCAAATTCTAGTTTTCCATGGGTTGTCATTAACCTGGGTGAGCTTTAAAAAGCGGGTTTTCGAGGAGAAAGCTCCAGAGCTAAAAGAAAATCTCGTGGGCATGGAGTTTTAAAGTGTGGACAGTACCTAGAAAGAGTGGAGATAAGGGAAGTGTGGATAGGCCCTGGTGGATGGGAAAGTATGACAAGACAGGGATTTAGAGGGAAATGTCATACGGACAATGGAGAATTAATGAAGGTACAGTAAGCTTACTATTCACATTAAACCAAAGCATGGGGAGCCCTGTGCTGAAGTGGCTGGGAAAGGGGCATACACTAATATGACATGCATTAAAAAACCAAACCTGCAACCAAATTCCATTGGCCTCAAGCTAAAGCTCTGTCTACAGGATAAACTATCCACAATATCTATCTTGTAGATCACCCTTGACTGCAAACTTTCGCAAATGGTGGGCACAAGGACCCTGATCCAGACTGGAGATCCTACAAGAGGTGGTAGAGAGTCCTTAATCCTTTGCTCTCTGCTGTAGCCCCAATCCTGAGTAGGGGACCCTTCCTAAATCTGCAGTTTGCTGTGGTGGGGAAAGTTCCCCACTCACTTCCCTGGAGAAGGTTGAGCTGTGCAAGTATCCCCTCTCATGAAATGAATGCAACAATTCTTCAGGGTATGGAAACTATGTACATGGTGCTTTATAACAGCAGGTATGGCAATCCCTACCCCAAGGGAATTACAATCTAAAATCAACAATATTTTATGTTCGTTAAGAATCACTGGGACATATATTTTAAATGTAGGATTGACCATGGAAGCACCAAAATTGAGCTGACTGAATATATACTGTATTTAAAGACACAGTGGTTTGCTTCCAATGTCCACTAATACTACAGAGAATGGAGTATGATCTAGTAACAGGAATATTTATGTAGCGTTACATTTTAATGTATTGAATTGGCAAGAAGATCGTTGCTTTTGCAAATGTTTTGACAGAACCATCCCTATGCATCATTTACCGATGTCCTTGCAGCAAGCAGTCCCATTTGCCAGCAGCTGGCATCCTAATAAATATTGAAACAATAAACGTAATCTGTATCTGGAGCATTTTAAAAATAAATTTGGAAGCAAAAAAACCAGTATGGTCTGGCTGTTTTTTTTCTTCAGTCTTGAGTTCATAGTCTTCTAAACCCATCCACATTTCCATTGGTTGAGAACAAATTCTTGTAGCACCAATTCTTAAAGTTGCAAAAAGAACAAACCATTTTTAAAAATTCTGTATGTGGTGGTAGAAATAGAAAGGAGTAGCCAATGGGGAATGTGGAGCAAGGTGCCATAACCACACTGATGGTACCAGTTCTATTTCTCTAACATTGAACTGGGAAAGGACGGATGCAGTGATGGGCTGGATGAGGGCTAATAAAATGAGTCTGAATCCTGGGAAGATAGTGGCACTGTGGGTGAGCGATTCCCAGGTCTGGGAAGTCAGGAGGTTGCATTCCTTGAATGAGGCTGCACTCTCCCAGAAGGAACAAGTGCATAGCCTGGGGCTGCTCCTAGACCCAGCTCTGCTGCTGGAGTCCAGGTGTCCTCTGTGGCTAGGAGTGCCTTTTAACGGGTTGGGTTGATACAGCAGCTATGTCTGCTCCTGGATCAGAATAGCTTGGCCACAGCTGGCCATGGACTGGTAAACTCAAGATTGGAGCATTGCAATGCACTCTGTGTGGGGCTGCGCTTTAGGCTGCAGCTAGTGTAGAACACAGCAGCTTGGTTGCTTGTGTGAATAAACTACCACTAGCATATAACACCTTGTTTTCAGAATTTGCACTGAGTGCCAACCTGCTGCCAAGTTCAAGACACTGTGCTAACATATAAGGCCCTTATAAACCCACTAGGTCATTGCATCCTGCAGCAGAGTGGCTCAAGTCCCTAAAAAATGAGGTACCCATCCTACAGTCACTTGGAACAGACATTTCAGTGTGGCTATCCGTTTTCTGGAACAGCCCCCTTGTTGAGATACAGCAGAAATAAGCGAAGGCATTTTTTGTTGTTGTTTTAAAAAGCTTTTCAGGTGTATGAAAAGGTCCGAGTCTTAGGTGGTGTTCTTTTACTTTCAATAGATATCTTTAGTATCTGTAGGGGTTGTGGACTATTTTGAGAGGGAAACCCCTATTTTTAGTTGTTTCTCTGATGTGCTGGTAAATTGTCTCGAGATGCATGTAACAAAACCAATTAATTAATGAATTAGCATATGCTTATCGCTCCCCGCCCCCGTAGAGGGAAAATAGAAGAAGGAAATGACAACTCAAGGCGAGTGGCAAAAGCTGGATAAATTGCAAGAAACTGTCTCACCGTACCCAAGAGGAGACATTTTGGTACACTTCCTAAGTGGATCAGATTCCTGGCTTCTGCAGGAGCCTGAGGCGAACCATAACCCATTACTTTTACACTCCCTTATACGTCTTTTTCTTTTGGCAAGTAATATCTCCCCAAGGAGCTTGGCATGGACCTTCAGCTGCAGGAACAGAGGTGAATATGCTTCTTCAATACCTACTATTGCACACAAGGCAATATGACATACCGCTAGAAGTCAGCTTATTACCTGTGAGGAACACTTTTCAGATGAAGGGCCACATGTCCCCTTAAATGTGTGCAGCTGTTTGTTCCTGTTTTGGCCCAGTTCTCCAATCGGTTAAGGCCATCTTGGATCCCGATTCTATCTTCCATAACATTGGCTACCCCTCCCAGTTTGGTGTTATCTGCAAATTTGATGAGCATTACCTCAATACCTTCAGGCCCAGTACATCCCACTTGTCACTTTTTTCCAGGATGATGAGGAACCATTAGTGAGCACTCTTTGGGTTCGGTCAGTCAACCAGCTACAAATCCACATAAATGTAACCTCATCCAGCCTACATTTTACCAGTTTATTTGCAAGAATATCATCGGGGACTTGGTCAAAAACTTCTCTGAGTTCAAGATACACTATGTCCACAGCATTCCTCTGATCCACCAAGCTTGTAACGCTGTCAAAAAATATAAATGAAATTCATCTGGTATGGGTTATTTCTTTCCAGTGTCCATAAAGGTAAAGGGACCCCTGACCATTAGGTCCAGTCGTGGCCGACTCTGGGATTGCGGCACTCATCTCGCTTTATTGGCTGAGGGAGCCCGCGTACAGCTTCTGGGTCATGTGGCCAGCATGACTAAGCCACTTCTGGCAAACCAGAGCAGCGCCAGAGCGGTACCTATTTATCTACTTGCACTTTGATGTGCTTTCGAACTGCTAGTGTCCATACTTAATGATAATTGTAAAAACCAAGCTCTGTCTACACAACCATTGGTCATATTTGTTTATGGATTTATTGCTGTAACATTTGTCTGAGGCAAGTCCAGAGCCAATGACATTCTACATAAAAAGCTGAAACTTTTTTATTATTATTTCTCATTTTCCTTCTGTTTCCTCAAATCCTAAACAGGCTTTCAAAATCTCCCTTTTAGCTATAGCTATTCATTCCTCCTCCATCATCATACTTCCGTTCCTACCATATGGAATCTCTCACAAAGCTACTCTAGTCAGGATGAAATATTTATGTGTTTGGAATATAAATGCCTATAAATATCATGCCCCATTTATGAAGTAGCCACTACTGGTTATCAATGGTATAGTTCCTATGTACGTATTCTGTGTCCTGAAATTTTATAGGCATCCTTCATAAAGCCCTATAAAAGACTTTAATTTAAAAGCTCCTTAAAAGTAATAGAACGGAAGCTTCAAATAAAATGTGGAATTAAATGAAGCCATTTGCATTTTGATCTCTCAATGTTGAATCACTTAACATATTTTTATTTATGATAGGGAAGAGCGGTTGTTCTTTTTCCCTGGTGCAAAGGCTTTTTATTGGCAGAGGAGAGCCAGGTGGACTTCCGCTGTGGGAAGAATCCAGTATACATTTTATCATAAGTTAGCTATCCGCTGCCCCTGGAGGGTTGGAAACTTTCAAAAACAACAACTCCCAAGCAGCTGATGCAGATTTGGGGAGCATTATAATTAGAAAACTGAGAAGAACTTCAGAAATTAATAGGGTGCTCCCCCCCCCAGAAATGAGCTCTTTTCATTTTCACAATACTGGACATATTATTGCCCAAGCGGAAGTCACTTTAATTTTTCACTGGTTCATAAATAAGCTTGTCCTATTCATCCCCTACCCCCAAGCTGGGCTGCTATTGGGCGCAAGAGCTTATCAGGTTGAATAAAGGTAAAGGTAAACGGACCCCTGACCATTAGGTCCAGTCATGGCCGACTCTGGGGTTGCAGCACTCATCTCGCTTTATTGGCCGAGGGAGCCGGCGTACGTGGCCAGCATGACTAAGCCGCTTCTGGCGAACCAGAGCAGCGCACGGAAACACTGTTTACCTTCCCACCAGAGTGGTACCTATTTATCTACTTGCACTTTGACGTGCTTTCAAACTGCTAGGTTGGCAGGAGCTGGGACCGAACAACGGGAGCTCACCCCGTCGCAGGGATTCGAACCGCTGACCTTCTGATCGGCAAGTCCTAGGCTCTGTGGTTTAACCCACAGTGCCACCTGCGTCCCACTATCATTTTGAATAGCCTTAATTAAATAACTTCCAAGTGCAAAGATTGATAGGAATTGTGGTTTGTGGGGAGCTTCCATATTATTACTAACTACAATTCCCATAGAATTTTTAGCTCAGAATTTCTAGCAATGTTTGGCTCAGAAGACTAGGAAGTTCCCCTGGTAAGGAAGATTCAAGGAGCAAGTCCCTCATTTGGATCTCTCATCTGTTGCTGCTTTCAGAAATTAGATTTTAGTGAATGGGAAGAAGGTTGGTGCTGATGTGCTGACTGGGTTCTGATAAGAGTTTCAGTACAAAACCTCCAGAGAGCACCAGGTTGGCAAATTCTATTCTAAATGGCACACAATTGTGCCCGATCTGAATTGAGCCTAAAGACATAAGTACAGGGGAATCTCAGCCACCATGAATTATAATGGATCCCAAGAACATGCAGCAAGAAAATGTAAGAATTGCCCCAGTTCCCTAATGTCAGGACTGGAATCAGGTCAGCAATAAAACAATAAATCACCCAAGGCCAGTGAAGTTAACTCTTGATTCAAGAAAACAAACCACAGCTCAAGCCTAGTGGTTTCAGCAACTCTTCTCAGGAGGTCTTGCCCCAATGAAGCCGTCGTGAGGCCTGAAATTCCCTGCCTTCCCTCTGTTCTCTAAGGCTGAGGCTGATGGGAGTTGGAGTCCAACAATATGCCACAGATTCCCCACCCCTGCTTTCAATCAAGGGTGGCCTGGAGGTAGCTCAGAAGAGTGATTTACGCTGATCCAAAGGGGTTTTTGGGACGTGGGTGTAGTAAACAGCGTTTCTGTGTGCTGCTCTGCTTCGACAGAAGCGGCTTTGTCATGCTGGCCACGTGACGCGGAACCTGTACACCGGCTCCCTCAGCCAATAAAACGAGATGAGCGCTGCAACCCCAGAGTCGGCCACGACTGGAGCTAATGGTCAGGGGTCCCTTTACCTTTATTTTTTTAAAAAAAAATCATATTTATTAAAATTTCCAATAATAACAGAGTAAGAAAGATAGAAAAGATAGACAAAGAAAGAAAAAGAGAGAGAAGCTTAAATCCTTACTTTCATAACCTTCTTTCTGGGACTCCCTCCTTCCCCTCCCGACTGTATTCCCCTTTCCTTAAGTTGGTTCCACAAGCTCTCATTCCCAATTTAAAACCAATATGTTTAACCCATTAGCCAAAGTTTATACAATCTTACCATCACTCCTCATCTTTAACAGAAAGAATAAAAAGATTTCCCCCCCAAGATCTGTCCCAATTTCCTTCCACGAGCTCCCCCTTTTTTAAAAAACATGTTAAATTAAAATACCAAAGTTATATGAAAAAATAGAAAACAAAAGATATAAAAAATCAGAAAGTTGGTTACATAGCCTTTGGATTCCAAAACTCCCCCTCCCTTCCCCGGTTTGAATTCCCCATGTCCATCAGTCTATATGTTATCAGCCTGGAGATCTCAAGTCCATAGCCAGATTTTTCCCCGTTTCGCCTTGCCGGTTTTCTTTTAATTTGTTTATTTTAATGATGTTTAACTTCAAAAATCCAGTCAAATAGAGGCCTTTAGTTTCCTTAGTCTTTATCGCTCCTCCCATTGTTCTTTCCGTGTCGTAATTAGTCCTTTGATCTTTTTATTCCTTACTTTCTCAGGTTTCTTATCTTGTTCAGCTGCTAAAACGTTCTTTTTCCGAATTCTGGTATCTCTACAGAGGTTTGTTATTCAGGAACAAAAACTTACGTCCAGTCCCTTCCTTTCTTCAATAGAACATTCTATTGTCTCCTTTTAGTGTAAACACCTCTGTAGACAAAATACTGTTTCCGTTTTGCCGCTTTCCCAGAGAATAAGTCCTGTGCTCAGCCCAGAGTAATTTTCCACATACGACCACTTGTAATGTCCCGAAACCCCTCTAGGGGGATTGCAGTAACTTTGTATCCTCTAATCCAAAAGTCAAGTTGTTGTTTCTTTTCTTCCCGACAATTTATGTCCAAATAATGTCAGTTTGTAACAGAGTTAGCCAACAAAATACTTGTAACAAAGTCCTCTTTATATTCTCAAGCTTTGACAGCTACTTTGACAGCTGTCAAAGTCTCCGTCTCTCTTCGCCAGGCTTTGTGAATCGCCCCGGTTCCCAGGGGGGGTTGCCTTTTCCCTCTCACCCTCCACTCTTCTCCTCCAGCACAATTCTTGTAATTTCGCATCGTGGAATTAATGATTTTTATCAGCAGTAAACTTCTGAATCGATCTTGGTTACCCAGTCCTTGTTTTAGAATGTTTACAGTCAGGGGGGGATTGACTTCCTTTTAAGATCGCCCCCGCTCGTGCCGAATCCGGAAAAAAATTCTTTTTTTCTCCTTTTGTGCCCAGTTTCCCAATTACTCACGGGTTGTTGTTAATAGTCCGAATTTCAAATGGAAGAAGCCAGCGCTCTCCGTCGAATGGCATGCGGCTGCGCTCGGCAGGGGAAGCGATAGACCCAAAGCACCACGCCACTCCCCGGCACCCGATCCGAAGCCTTTAAAAAGGCTCTTTCACGAGTCGGGAGGGCGCTATCGGTGCCAGCCGGGTCCCCATGTCCACGGGCTCCGTGCCCGTGGTTTTTAAGGGTCCCCGCGTCGCTGGCGCGGTAGGACCCAGCCCCTGCCGAGCAGACTCCCTCCGGAGCTCGGAGGGAGTCCGCCATTCGGCGATGGCGCCAACCCGGAAGTCTCAGGGGTCCCTTTACCTTTAAAGGGGTTTTTGACTCCCAGTTGCTGATAGCAGCAAAAAAAAAAAAAAAAAAAAACAACCCTCACAGTTTCCCCACCTAAATAATAATAATTAATTAAGTAATTAAAATTGTACACCACCCTTCAAAGTCTCAGAGCTATGCACATCATAAATTAGGCTGCTGAACTGAAGAAAGCTAGCCAGGAGAATACTTTTGTGTGACAAGACAGTGAGCTCAGTTCAAATATGGAACTGAAAATAATTTTATTGGCTCAAGATGGGCTCCATGGTCTTTAATACTAACTGTGTGGCTTTTGTCCTTGCTTCTGATGGGTAGATCTTGGGGTTCTGGTCAATTCAACAAGCCTGAAGTCTGCCTTCCCCACCTTAGACCTCTTTTTCAATGTCTCATATGCTCTGGCTGCCATATCCAGCCGCTCATAATGACCACAATTGATCGAAGTACCTTCCAGTCCCTACCACCTCCTGACAGCTTTCATCTCTAATTATTTCAGCAGTGATTATACAGTGCATGGAATTTTGTTCCTGAGTTAGGTGACTCTTCCAAAGAAGTGAATGGGAAAGCGTTGCCCATTTTGGAACGCCATGTGTGCAGTGGACTATAGATTAGGGATATTGTCAATTTTAGCTTAATACCAACTGTATTGCTAGCCTACTATTTTCAGTAATTTGCTGAAATGGTGGTAATCTTTGGTCATTGTACAATGACAGGCATTTGGTAATATGAAAAATAAAATCAGTTATTTTACAAAATAGCTAGTTTTCGGGAACAATATATGCAGGGGATGGATGGCCTCCACCTTTTAGGCACTTGAACTGAGACTGCATATATGTACACCACATATTTAATGCATTTGGCTTCCCCCCCCAAAAAATCCTGGGAACTATACTTTGTTAAGGGTGTAGGGAATTACAGCTCTATGGAGAATAATCTACAGTTCCCAGGATTCATTGGGGGTTGGTGGGTAGATGTTCGTATGATGTGCATACAGCCAGTGTTAATATGACCCTGAGTTTTCCTCCTTCTGTTCCTATCTCTTTTCAGTGCAATTTCCATCCATTTTTGTCCCCTGGGTGGGAGACAGGAGGGGAGCGAGTCATGCATGCCAGGTTTGCAGGGTCCCCCTGCCAGGCTCTGGTTATTGTCGTGTGGGGTTAATTAGTGTTTATCTGCTGTCTGGTTGGCTGCAGTGGGAGAGAACAGTGGTTTCTGCCCCAGTAAAGGGTGAGAACCTGGTGGCAGAACCTTATCACCCCCAACCTCCCTCAAGGAGATCAACAAGAAGGATATGTGGATAGCTCAGTTGGTTAGAGCATGGTGTTGATAACACCAAGGTTGCAGGTTCAGTCCCCGTATGGGACAGCTGCCTATTCCTGCAGGGGGTTGGACTAGAATTCAGAATTCAGGGGTGCCCAAACTTTTTTTCAAAGAGGGCCAGATTTGATGAAGTGAACATACATGAGGGCCGACCAATTTTACACCAGAGTTGTTGAGTTTTTTTACAATTGTAGTTACAGATAGGTAGCCGTGTTGGTCTGCCATAGTCAAAATAAAAAAATTCCTTCCAGTAGCACCTTAAAGACCAACTAAGTTAGTTCTTGGTATGAGCTTTCGTGTGCATGTATCTGAAGAAGTGTGCATGCACACGAAAGCTCATACCAAGAACTAACTTAGTTGGTCTTTAAGGTGCTACTGGAAGGATTTTTTTTATTTTTACAATTGTAGTTGCTGAACTTTTCTTAAGACTTTACCCCAGGACATATACTGCCACGGGGGCTGGATTAAATCGATGGGCGGGCCACATTAGGCCCCCCAAATGGACTTTGGGCATGCCTGGACTAGATGATCCTCGGGGTCTGTTCCAACTCTATACAGTCATACCTCATGTTATGTCCGCTTCATGTTACGTTCTTTCAGGTTACGTCCCGCGGTGACCCAGAAGTACTGGAAAGGGTTACTTCCAGGTTTTGCCACTCGCACATGCGCAGAAGCGCAAGATGACATCATGCACAGAAGCGGTGAATTGCAACTCACGCGTGTGCAGCCGCTCCACTGCAGGTTGCGTTCTTTTCATGTTGAGAACGGGCCTCCAGAATGGATCCCATTCACAACCAGAGGTACCACTGTAATTCTGTGATTCTAAGGGAGTGGGTACACCCTAGGTGAGATATAGGCATGACCTGATTGATGTATCCCCCCAATTCCTTGCTGCAGAGCTAATTGGCACCCCTAACCTATATCCAGCCTGAATGACTGATACTTTGTGATTTTTAATTGTTTTGATTGATTCATTGTGTCTATTGTGCTTTGATTGCATACTTCTTTTGTATTAATGTGTTGTTTGCTGTTTTCTTTGTCTGGGGGCGTGGGGTTCCTTAAGCCAAAAGAAGCAGTATATGAATAAGCAATAACATAACATTATTCACTCAAAGGACGTCATCTATTTACATGAAAAGCAAATCACAGGCTGTGGCATCCCTCCCTTGAGCTTTGAGAAGTCAGGTTGTTGCTTTTGCTGCTCTGGGGTGTTTGTGGGTTGGTTACAGCTTGTTTGATTCGGCTGAGTGTGTTTCTGGTGACGGTGCTTTATTCAGCTGTTAAAACCTCACTCTTCTTTTTCTGTAAAGTGAGCCACCTTCTGTTTTCTTCTTGTTTGTTTGTTTGTTTTAGGGAGGAAAGGCAGCGTATACCTAAAAAAAATACAAAATAAATGTTAGTTCTAGAAATGCTTGCAAGTGCTAAAATATTCTATTTGATGCGGAATATAGTTTCCCCAAAGACTGCATAATCTAAAACAAAGGTTCCACAAATTACTGGAGTTTTAGAAAGCAAGAATCTACTTTCAAAGGACTTGGGGGAAGGTGGCAATGAGGGTATTGTCTTCTGTTTTGCCAAAGAGCCCTCACCAACAGCTATTTTTCAAAACTTAGGTCTTACATCCTACTTATCCTTCCCAGAGGGTCACCCCGTTAAAAACCCCATTGGAACTCCTGCAGAAATGTGCCCATGATCAAGTTGTACCATTTATTTATTTATTTATTTATTTAATTAATTAATTAATTAATTAAGCTAGCAGACTTGTTTATGGGTGGCCCAAAGACACTGGAAGAGCAACAACACTTTCCGACAAACTCTTTGCTCACAAATGACTGTTTTAGAATTCAGACAAGGGATAGCGTGTTCTCCTTCATGGAGAGCACATGTTGTGGTGGGGGCCGCCAGGACACTCCAAAGTTGTGGGGCGGGCTAATTGACCATTAGCCCCTGATGCGATTGGGCTTCCCTTGTCGTTGGGAAGAAGTTAATGTTGCCATTTGTTGATTGACAGCCAGAAATGCTGAAACTCCTTGCACAAGGCTAGGGCTTCCTCTTTTCGCCTGTGCATTGGATTGCCCGTCCCCCCTCCCTATATTTAGGGTTGTTCGCTTGACCTTGCTATGCCTGTCATGGGGTCGTCTGCTCTTGGGGCAGGGGCCCAGTAGGAATTTTGTCCATCTGGCTGATTGGCTGGGGACATTTGCTTTTTGCCTACTGCGTAGCAAATCGTCACAACTTGTAAGGTTCGCAGTTAGGCACTGGTTTATGGTTTGGTTGGTGGAGGGGCATCGATTGGCTGTGCCTGCCCCTCTAATCCTGCTGTGGCAAGGGATTCCGTTAAAGGAATCGGGGGCTAACTATTGCTTGTCCACCCTGTCATTGGGGCTTGGGCCACTGCAAGAGCTCCTGGCTGCATTTGGGGTGGGCTGAGGGCAGGTTCCCTGCTCCGTTGCTAGCCCCAAGTGTATTCCCCTTTTCTGACTTTTGCAGGCATGCAGAATGTCAGACTGTCCCCCACGGTGGGGGCAGCTAGTCACAATCAATGCCTAAGCAACCACTCACATGTTTGTATTTTAATAAAGTTGTGGCCAAAATTATGCCAAAAACCTTAAACAAAAATTTTGGTGTGATGTGTGAGCTATTGGGGTGGCACTGGGGACCTCGACATGCAAATAATTCATATGACACATACCTCACAAGGACTGAGGCTTTACCATGTCACTGCAGAATAGGCTACATTTCCTCCTCCTGTGCCTTTTAAGAACTTCACAATTAAGACATTCAAGGGGCTAAGCACCTGCCATTACTACGCCACTACAAAGCAGCACCCGTTGAACTCCTGCCTAACACATTGCACTTAGGAGACACAGGAAAATGAAAGCATAACACAGCAAAGGGCAGTCACTGTACAGTACTGTACTGAACTGACAAGGAAGAAAAGCTCCCATTGTACCCCGGAGCCTGTTCTTCTGGATCCAGTGCCCATAGAAAATAAATGTTCTTCTTTGGATAACCTCCATTGTCTTTCTACTGTTTGGGGGTAATGAAAGGAAGATTCCATGTACAGTAGATAATCACCAACTTCTGTTTTCAGGAAAGCCTTTGGGATTTGCGGCGATATAAGAGTAATTGCATTTTATGCCTCTTTTCCCTTGTGCACACATTCTCTCTTGAAAGAACTGCATATACCTAAGGCACTGCGTAGAAGTATAAAGTTACAATAATAAATTGTCCCTTCTGCAAGCCCCACTCTCATGATCTTATCTTGAGAGTACAATGTCGCGTTCAAGCAGCCCTCCGTGCAAGCATGAATGCTCTATCATTCCGAAATGTAGCAGATAAGGCTTTGTTCTATAACCACGCTCCCTCAAGTTTTTAAAAACTATCAGCTCCTTGCTTCCTAAATTTTTAGCCTGGCCTAACCAGGTGCACAAGGTAGATAGCAAATGGTTTAGCAATTAATATGTGTTGTTGTTATTTTGAAATATCAGTGAAACAAAATCATAGCCGCTGTCATTCAGAATAGGAAATACAGGACAACACAGTCTGTTCAACTCTGGCACATCTTAGCCTGTTCTGATCTAGGGCAGTTTCCTTTGTTCTCTTGCTTAGGTTTCTAGTGATGAAATCCCCATTTGTATAAAGAAGCTTTAATTTAGGGGAAATCTGAACACTGGTGGCAAAAGTAAATGCTTTCAAATTTTACTCTTGCCAGTCTTTACCTGTTTGAGGCACAAAAATTAAAGTTCCTGTGCCACTTTCTTCCAGACTAATTATTCAGTCTTTCCAGGTGATGCAAGATAATGACACTGCAGAACCGGAATATTTTAGCTGAACTCAGTCTTTGGTTTTCCTTATTTTTTGCTCCCCAGAAGAGGAAGATGTTGCATGCTGAAAACTGTGGGGAACTCCCCAAATGACTTGCTGCAGCCTTTATTTGTCACTCACCGCTACAGGAGTTGGTAGATCCATTTGCAAGCGCCATTTCTCTTTCTTCCAATTATTTTAAACTGAAATTAAGGTGGAGGGTGAAGACGGATAACGAAATCAGATTTAAAGCACTTTGGGGTGTTCCATGGAAAGTGATTCATAAATGAAATGGTGGCAGGGGGAAATAACCCTTTTGGGAATGTTTAGATTACTGAGAAAAGCGAAAGTGCTGCTGGAGCTACTCTGTCAGCATCTTCTGCTCAATACTCGGCACTGCAATATCATAGAATAGAATCATAGAGTTGGAATAGACCACAAGGGCCATCGAGTCCAATCCCCTGCCAAGCAGGAAACAATGAGTAATAAGTGGGATGAGAATCTTCTCTGTTCGGCAAGAGTATTGATAGCCCAGAAATGGAAACAAGAAGAAATTCCGACAAAAGAAGAATGGCAGACAAAATTAATGGATTATGCAGAATTAGACAAAAGGACAGGAAGGATTCGAAACTTGCAGGACCAGAGATTCACAGAAGATTGGAAGAAATATACCAACTATTTGAAGAGCAACTGTAATCAACAAATTACGCTAGTGGGACTACAATAAGTTTTGTAAGGAGAAATATATGAAGCATTGCGAAGTAGAGAAAGAATAGAGATATTAGTTATGAATTAAATGTAATTGTGGAAGTAAGAAATGTATGTTTAGTGAATAGATTGGAAAATTTTCAGATGCGATTGATGGAAGTCAAAAAAATGGTATAAGATATGAAAGTATGTTTAATTACTGTTTGAAAATGATATGTTGAAAAACTAATTAAAAAATTCTTTTAAAAAAGAGAGAGAATCTTCTCTGTTCAGCACGCTTCCGAAACAAGTCATGGAAGTTAATGCTATCAATGGCTACCAGGCATGACGGAGGCTATGCTTTGCCCCCATGGAGCAGGGAGGCAATGCTCTGTTCACCACAGTCAAAGACAGTATTGTTTCTGAATATCAGTTGCTGGAAACTGCAGTAAGGGAGAGCGCCCTTGTGCACAGGTCCTGCTTGCAGGCTTCTGGTTGGCCACAGTGAGAACAGGATGTTGGACTAAATGGGCCTTGGCCTGATCTAACAGGGCTATTCTTTTAAGGAACACTCGTCCAAAGAACCCTGAGAACTGTAACTACAATCCACAGAACCCTCAACAACCTATGTGGTGAGTTGAGATGTACTTTAAATGTATGAGGTCATAGTCGATTAAATCCTACTTGGAGTAAAGTACAGTGGTGCCTCGCAAGACGAAAAGAATCCGTTCCGCGAGTCTCTTAGTCTTGCAGTTTTTTCATCTTGCGAAGCAAGCCCATTAGCGGATTAGCGCTATTAGCGGCTTAGCGGGCTTAGCGGATGAGCTGATAAGCGGTTTAGCGGCTTAGCGGATCAGCTGATAAGCAGCTTAGCGGCTTAGCAGGTCAGCAGGTTAGCAGGTCAGCTGTTAAGCGGCTTAGCGGCTTAGCGGATCAGCTGTTAAGCAGCTTAGCGGCTTAGGATCAGCTGATAAGCGGCTTAGCAGCTTGGGAAAGGGGGGGGGAGGGAAAAAAACCCACAGGAACTCACAAGACATTTTCGTCTTGCAAGCAAGCCCATAGGAAATTCGTTTTGCGAAGCACCTCCAAAACGGAAAACCCTTTCGTCTAGCGGGTTTTCTGTCTTGCGAGGCATTCGTCTTGCGGGGCACCACTGTAAAGATAAAGGCACCCCTGACCATTAGGTTCAGTCGTGGGCGACTCTGGAGTTGCGGCGCTCATCTAGCTTTATTGGCCGAGGGAGCCGGCGTACAGCTTCCAGGTCATGTGGCCAGCATGACTAAGCCGCTTCTGGTGAACCAGAGCAGTGCACAGAAATGCCGTTTACCTCCCGCTGGAGCAGTACCTATTTATCTACTTGCACTTTGACGTGCTTTTTAACTGCTAGGTTGGCAGGAGCAGGGACCGAGCAACGGGAGCTCACCCTGCTGCAGGGATTCAAACTTCCGACCTTCTGATCGGCAAGTCCTAGGCTCTGTGGTTTAACCCACAGCGCCACCTGCGTCCCTAACTTGGGGTAAACCCATTGAAATTAATGGACTGAAGTTAGTCATGTCCATTCATGTCAATCAATGGGTGTCCTCTGAGTAGGACCAGCATTGAATACTTCCCATATTGTGTACACAGTCCAAGTTTCCTGCACTGTGTGAATCAGCCATCAGAAAACGGAGGCTGGATGTCTATGGACTGGGGCTGGGTGCAATACTGGATTTTCTTTGAGCTCAGGTGTGATCAATCCTCTGCGTTCTTACTCCTCCCTAGCCACCTGGTTGTGAACAAGAACAGCAGCATAAAACTCAGCCAAACTAATAGATTAATCCTGTGTGGAAGCTGCTGTTTGTGCAGCTGGCGAGTGGGTGGGAGTTGTACGGTGCCGTATATCATCTCGCACGCAAATGTGGACAGTGTGGGGGGAAATGAAGTTTTTTTCTGATGACATGAAGAATGGAAGGCAGCAGTGTGAAGTCAGGATTGACTGCTGGCAAGAATGGCAGCCCTGCGAAGTCCGCAAAGTCCAAAGTGATTTAACCATCAAGCATGGCTCAAGGAACTTGGTGTGAAATCGATCATACATCAAAGTGCAGCTCTCCAGCTCTGCATATCTTGTGAGCTGGGCATGAGCTTTCAAGAAGGGTTATCAAACAACAATGAAAATATCAAAAGGTAGGTCAGGAGGCTTTAAGAATTTGTCATTTAAAAAAAAAGAATTGCAAGAAATGGGCACACATTTGAAAGATACTTATAATCATTGACATCTGATGAGCATATCTGTTCACCTTCAGCAAAAGTGCTGGGGGGGAATGAAAAACAAGACTCACGGTCAAACTACCATGCACCCAATGCATCAGTGCAGATACATCTCATCCCTTCCCCATTGCTATTTAGTTACATGTGTTGGGGCTATACTCTGAGGGGAGGTGTAAATGTTGCTGCTCCTTCCCCAGCTATGATCTCAATGAACCCTGCCCTAAGTGACTTTGAGGCTTGCACAGGAAGGGAGCTCCTATGAGCTCCAACTACATCTGGAGAAGTCCCACCCCATGATAAAAGACCCATGTGGCAGCTCCTCCCAACACCATCATCCCCTTTCCAAGCCTGGGCAGTGTGTGTGGAGGTCCTGGGCTGCCCAGGCAACAAGACCCCCACCCCCTCGGTCCAAAGGAAAGGAGAGCAATATGTTTGGCACCAGCTTGGCTTCAAGAGTTGCCAGAAGGAGGCATACAAAACGCCATCTTAGGGATTCCACTCTGAAATTGTGTAGCCTTTTCTTCTTCTTCAAAGATGTCCCCAAAGGCAGTGTGAAAGGTGGGAATTAAGAGACGATTCTGATGATGAGAGAGAAGAGCTTCCCCATGCACAAAGCCCCATTTCCTGTTTCCCACAACACAACACAACACAACTTGATTTTATTTTATTTTATTTTATTTTATTTTATTTTATTTTATTTTATTTTATTTTATTTTATTTTATTTTATTTTATTTTATTTTATTTTATTTTATTTTATTTTATTTTATTGGTAGTTTCTTTTAGAAGCATTGAAGCTCTGTTTGATAAACTTGTAAGAACATGGCATTCTGGCATCTTCTGCGTTCCTGTGGACTATTCCTGCTATAAAAACCTACTGAAAAATCTCCTGGAAACCTTGTCGCTGAAAAAGCCCAATGGTTGAAACAAGGGTGTATCCTGAGAACTGGTCTATCATCATCTGCCTTATTGTTTCTAAGTAGTTCTGTTTGTTACACTCTCAAATCATAGGACTATGTAGAAGGCAAGGTTTTTTTGTTTTGTTACACTTTTAAGACATAGGACGATGCAGAAGGGAGATATCAGTATGAAACGACATTGCCAACAGGAACTGTACATTGTAATCGTTGGACTTGACAATCTTTGGACTTGACTATCCTTGGACTTTACGACAATAAAAACATATAGAAGGTTAATAGTAATATGATATGTTATTGCCATCAGGAACAGTGCTTTGCAGTTTTTTGATATGATGATTACAGTTTAACTATATATACTGTAATGTTATGTTACCTTACAGCCCGTTACGTGTGTGTTGTGCTATTCTGAACATGATTTACGTAATGAGGCAATTGCGGTGTGTGTTTTTAGTGGATGTTATGGCAAGGGAGGAGGAGAAGGAGAAGGACAACTGTAGTTTGGTGGCAGAGCACATGCTTTGCACGCAGATCTCAGATTCAATCCTTAGCATCTCCAGTTAGTGGTGAGATGCTTACCTGAAATCCCATTAGACTTCCACTAGTCAGCAGAGAGAAGAGAGACCAGCAGCCTGACTCTCTCTACAGAAGGCAGCTTCATCCAAAGAGCTGCAGGGCAGCTGCTGCAGCTGCTTTTGGTAACAGTTTAATCCGTGCTGTATTGTGCTGTATCCGTGCTGGCAGTTCTGGCCAGAGGGAAGGTAGTGAGCTTGGCGGCAGGTAAAGGCCACCTACATCTCATGAAAGTTACTATAGTCAATGAGTCTCATTTGGCTCATATCCAAATAGTCCTGATTAAATGGTTTGTGGGTCAGCCTGAAAGCACACAACAGTAAACTCCTAATATTTGTCATTTGCCTCCTTTCTTTTTATTTTTAAAAGCATCCAACTCCTATAATTACTAATATAAGGTAGGGGGGAGTATAATGAAAGTGCTTCAATTCACGGATGGTTTGCCAAATCCTGTTAAGCAAGATCAAACTCTTATGCACCCTTTGTTGTTTTCTTTTAGATACTGTACTGCACAGTGGTAGATAATTCTTTCCTACAGAATTCCTCATTACAAGTATATGATGGCGGTTTTAAAAAAATATCAATGGCACAGTAAGGTAGTATTCAGGCAAGTTTTACTCAGGGTAGAGTCACCGAAATGGAATAAGATGACTAAGTCCAGTCATTTCAGTGGTTCTACTCTGAGTAAAACTTAGTTGAATGCTGTCCCTATATGTCGCTAAACACAAACATGTCACAAATTCAGCTTATATCCTTCACCATCTGAGAATGATTGAAATAATTAGGGATGTGTGAATCTGCCAATTTCCTTGTTTTTTCGTTCTCAACATTTCCACAACAGTTTGCAAATAAATAAAAAAACTCTCTCATGAAAATTCATCAGCAATTTAGTGCAAATTTCTTCTGATGTTCACATTTTTTGTTCATAAGTTTGCCTGATACACATTTTCCCAAAGCAATTTCCTCCAACATTTCTGTGTGCTATTTTTGCCAATAGGCACACTAAAATATGAATTTTTGTATGCAATACTTGGCTGTAGAACTGCACTGCAAACTTTGGAAAAGTGTGACTGTGTTTTGGTTTGCCGTATTGTTTTGGAAAATGTGAATTAGGTATGCTCAACCTTTCTATGTGAACTGAATTGAATTTATTCCCCATTCCTAGAAATGACAGAGGTTAAATTAGACCTGGCCTCTTTCAGGGACTTAGCGAAGAATGCAAGAGGAGTTTCCTGGTACCTCAAATCATAAATACAGATTATTTTTTTCAGGTCTTGCTATGCAGGCCATTTAGGGAAAAGCCAGCCTTGCTATTAGCTGATAAATGCAGGAGATTGGCACTTATGAATGCAACAGGACAAGATGCCTTTCAATTTACTCCCTATTAGCACTAGAAATGGGAACATTACTGTACTTAAGGGTCAGTCTCCTGGCTTGATGCTTTTATTCCTGCTGCCCTTATTCCTAAGCCTTAGATGGCGGCAAGTTCACATATACATGCCTATCTGTTGCTAATTAAGTGGTGGCTAGCATCTATGAAGGAGCCACTGCAGGTCAGCACCACCAAGGAAAGAACAAAAGACAGGTTCTTGCCCCCCAAGTGATCTATAGTCCTCCAGTGAGGAGATAGCAGAGGGAGGAGAATGGCAAGACTGCCATGGGATGAATATGAACAAAGGCCTTATTGGTTGCAGATTGGCATTATTTTGCTTGTAGTATTCCATCACATTCTGGCAAATCCAGATTGCATTATTAAGTTGGATCTGGCACTCTTGCATAACAGAAACAAATCAAGCTTTTTGCAATAAGGAAAGTGATGAGAGAATGCTGTCGTGATGCCAGCATCCAGCAGTGATCAAGACATAGACTCCAGCTAAGGAACCTGATAATAAGCTTCAGGGGAGTCAGCCAGCTGGTAGAGATGGGAAGACCGCTGAGTCTGACAGACAGGAGTCCATAAAACAACCTCCAGCCTACAGAGGGAGAACCTAGGGCAAATGCACTAGACAGTGTGGGGTTACAATTGCTTGAGGCCCATGTTGTATAATCTTCCAGATAAACCAGGTGAAGGTAGCTGATGGGTCCCAAACCCTTGGTGAGTTAGGGGCATCCCCTGCATGCAAAGACATGCCCTGGTGGATTGAAGGGACAAGACCAAAAGTGGGTTCAACGGCCAAGAAGGCAGTTTCTGCATGTGATGTAGAGGGAAGTGAGGGGCAGATGGGGCTTGTCCACCTGGGAAGGTAGCCCATCTAGGAGGAGAACTCTGATCTGAAACCTCCACTGCTTTGTGGGATATCTTTAGGAGAAGAAAAATCTAAAGAGTAAACCCTACGCAGATCTGGAGTAGAGTCCCTAAGACGGTTGGATGGTTCCCTGTACGCCTCCTTCCAGCAACTCCTGCAGCCAAGCTGTTGCCAGACATATTGCTCTGCTTTCCTTTGGTGGACCACATCAGCAAGGCCGAGAGTGAGGTCTTGTCATCTGGGCAGCCCAGGCCCTCCATACACTGCCCAGGCTTGTGCCCCAGTGTGGTCACTTCAGTGATGCTAACACAGCACTTTTGTTTTACCCTGGAAGGCACACTCCATTGTTTCTCAAGACAGATGGACACCACCAACAACAACATAACCTTTCTGCAAACAACCAGGAATTAAGGTTCAGTAAACAGCCGGTGTCATGTAACCTTCCCACAAACTTCTTGCAAACAAATCAGGATGGAAGCTCAGGGAGACATTAGGTCACTCAGATATCAGTTCTGAGGAGGGAGATATAGCTGTAGGGAGCTTGGCCTACACTCGAGTAGGACCCTGGCAGAGACATATGCCCAACTGGCATGCTCTGTCCCTCCTGGTCGATCATTTGTGAGCTTCATTAGCTTTCTTCAGCCCGAACATCACAGCGACCGATGCCAACCGACACTGGCACACTTAGGGATCTGCAGAGTTTGCGCAGCTTGCATAACAGACCTCAGCAACTCAGCATTTTGGCTAATCTACTTTATTTACATATAAACACACACCGAGCACTGCAACATGGCTCCCTCTCTCTCTCTAGCATCAGACAGCAAAGAGAAAATGAACAAAGGACAATAGTCCCACTTCACGGAACACATTAACACAAACATCCTGTCTCCGTCACTACCCACTCTGTGAAGTCAAAACATATACCGTCACGTGATAGACAACAATCCCATGACTGCAATCATGGAGCAGGAATTCTAACAATAGCTGCTTTCATCATGGATAAGGCAACTGTGGGTTGGTTCAGCTCTCTCCAGCTGCAAGTAGCCCTTTACTTTGCTGTGAAGGAAGATGTTCCCGTAAGTGCTGCTGTCAAGTGCACAGGGAAGGGCATTCATGGTATTTCCTTGAAATTTGTGGCAGAAGATATTATGGAATATTATGTACATATCTAATTTTATTCATGCCGTCCTATTAAAGTGAATAATTGGAGTGAGGGGGAAAATGCAATATGCTGCAAGCACATATATTTCTGCGTTGCAATAGATTCTGCCATCTTTTAAAAACCAAAAAAATGTTTTGCCCCAATTAGACTAAACTCTCTCTGGTTTTACATTAATTTAACAGCATCAGCTTCTGCCGTGCTGCATCAGATTTACACAGCCCTTTGGAGGAGGGGAAGAGCATCACCTGAGTGTCATAAAGAGAGGGGGAGCCATGCTTGTGTGTTTCTCAGATATTTGACTTGAGAAGGGAATTTGTATACCACGATTTTAAAAAGCATTTGGTTGATTTAACAATGCCCCCAAATATCAGCCTTATTCTATATCATCAACAATTTGTTAATGACATTTTAGATGCTTAAAACATAAAAAAACAGTAGCCTTATTACTCCTGGTTTGATGGCAATCTGTTCTTGTGCAATGCTGAAAGGTAAGATTAAATAAATCTGCACATTACCAGGCAGCAAACTATCCACTGTATAAGGGAAGGTACCAGGAAGAGTTCCTTTATGTTCTGAAATAACTTGAGAGATAATTACCTGCTGTGCTTTATTGTCCTGGGAAGATTTTGTGCCTTTCTTCCCTTCCCCATCTTTATTTGGTATGGTTAAATCTCATCAAATTGAACTATGGGTTGCGGCACTCTTCTCTGCTTTCAGGCCGAGGGAGCCAGTGTTTGTCCACACACAGCTTTCCGAGTCATGCGGCCAGCATGACTAAACCACTTCTGGCACAACGGAACACTGTGATGAATGCCAGAGCGTACGGAAACACTATTTACCTTCCTGCCACAACGGTACCTATTTATCTACTTGCACTGGTATGCTTTCGAACTGCTAGGCTGGCAGGAGCTGGGACAAAGCAATGGGAGTTCATCCCGTCATGCAGATTCGAACTGCCAACCTTACAATCTGCAAGCCCAAGAGGCTCAGTGGTTTAGACCACAGCACCACCCACATCTAATATACTATTCCTATGGTTATTGATATATATTTCTTTTTTGATATGTACTTGGTATCCATCAAACCTGGCAGAGACTTTTATTTTTGAGGAAGTATTATTATGGGGGTGGAGGTGTTTGTTTTTCAGTTGCCACAAATGTGTCAGTAAATTACTTTTTAATATTGCACATTTGGGTCACTCTGTGTTTTGACAATAAGGAAAAGATTAGATTAGATTAGATTAGATTAGATTAGATTAGATTAGATTTATTGCGGCCATTGGCCCATATCGAAACAATACATCAGAATTTATCCATAAACAATACAGTTTAAACAGTTCCAAGTTAAAACACCCATATAGAACCAATTTTACTTCAGTTAAGTAAACACTATACACAATAAGCTCCCTCTATGTAAACTGCCATTCAGATCCATCAGATTTTGGGGGGTATGCGTCTTAGTTCTGGCACTTATTGATGGTTCTTAAGTTTAGCTAAGCTGTCGGAGACATACAGTGATCCATTCCTCCTCTTTTGAAATAAAACATTAATCAGGTATCTAGCGACTGCAAGGGATCTACTTGTATCTTCGTCGTTTAATAAGTATATTATTTGGGCTTCCTGAGGACCGTCAGCAATTCTCGATAAATATGGAGCCAGAAACTTGGACCGTGCAGCCGAATGTAATGGACAACAGAAGATTATATGATATAACGATTCTATAGATCCACTTTTACAGTCACAGAGGAGTGAGATCTGACCGTTGGAGAGTCTGTTACCCAACACGTTTGATGGGAAAACATTGAATCTAGCCTTTATAAAGGCATACCTGTGCGTCACCACAGATAAGGTAGTTAAGTAAGATGGAAGTTTCGTTGGTGGTGTTAAGCCAAGGTTTATCGGCGAACAGGTGCCACCACCTGTCGCAATATTAAATTGTAAATCCATCTCCTCTAATTTGTGAGTTATAATTCTTTTGGCAGAAATTAAATCCAATTTTAATAGTACAGATGGAGATAGTCCTAGGGACACAAGTTTCCCATGTATTATTTTTGCCCAGGGGCTAGGGAAGTCATCTCTCCAGAGACACTGTATCAAGTGGAGATTTGGAAGTTTATGCCGTAATGCCAACCAGTAACAGAGGATGCATTTCCATAGTGTGGTTTCTAAAGATGTAACATTTAGTTCCAGTCGTATAGCAGTATTGCTTACACACCTGGGTAATTTTAGCAACCTTCTTAAAAGCTGGTTTTGGATTACCTCCAAATGGGTTAGGTTAACAAAGGACCCCCATAATGGGATTGCATATGCTATTGTTGCAATCACCTTTGCCTTGAAAACTTTTAACACTGATGGAATATGGAAAGCCCCATCTGAAAAGAAAAAACACAATAGTGCATAGGAAAGGGCTTTAGCTCTGTTTAATACATATGCAATATGGACCTTCCAGCCCATGTTGTGTTGGAGAAAGACTCCCAAGTACTGAAATTTAAAGACTTGGTCAATAGCTTTTCCGTCTATTCTCCAATTATAGGTTTTTCGACTCTTGGTGAAAATTAGAACTTTGGACTTAACATGATTAATTGTAAGAAAATTTGATTTGCAGTAAACATCGAAGATTTTTAATGCCCTCCTGAGGCCGACTCTTGAGAAGGATAGGATCACTGCGTCATCTGCGTAGAGTAGAAGGGGGCAACGATATTGGGCAAGACAGGGGGCGTGGATCGTTTCTTGAGACTCTATCAGAGATGCCCTCATATCACTTATAAATAGGTTAAAAAGGGTCGGAGCAAGGATACATCCTTGACGAACACCTCTATTGATAGTTACTGGATTCGAGAGGTCGCCAGCCGGAGTAATTCTCACCCTAGCGGCCGATCCGTCGTGCAATTTAGTTATTAGCCACAAAAGTCTTTTGTCTATTCCCCATTGGGCTAATTTTCCCCAAAGTAATCCTCTGGGGATGCTATCAAAAGCGGCCTTTAAATCAATAAAGGCCGCACAAAGTTGGCCTCTATTTGGGGAGGAATATTTCCGGGCAAGGTGGTATAAAACTAAGACCTGATCAACCGCTGACTGATTCGGTCTAAAACCAGCCTGTTCAGGCCCAATCAGGTTGTTCTCTTCTGCCCACTTAGTAAGCTTAGTTAACAAGAACCGTGCATATATTTTCCCAATTAATGACAATAAACTGATATTCCTGTAATTTCCTGGATCATCTGTCGAGCCTTTTTTATGAATTGGAACAATAATCGCATCCTTCCATATTCTTGGTACCTTCCCACTGTTATTTACGGCATCAAAAGTAGCGGTCAGGGTTTTCGCCCACCAGTCTGCATGAAGTTTTATAGCTTCCGCCGGGACTAGGTCGGGACCGGGGGCTTTTCCAATTTTAAGATTAGAAATGAGTCCGTGGATTTCTTCCGGGTCAGTGGGTGGCCAAAGAGGGAGCTGCTCATAGACTCCATCGATTGTATTAATATTAAGGTCTGGTAAGGCAAAATAGTTCCTTAGAAAGGATTCCCAAATTGGGGCAGGAATAACTGTTAAGGGGTATCTTTTAGATTTTCTGTTAACCAACAGCCAGAATTTTCGGGAATTACGGGTGCTTGAGGCAGCTATAAGTGCTTGCCAGCGGTTCAATTGCCATTCCTGTTTGGCCTTTTTTTGCACATATTTATAAGCTGATTTTGCCTGATAGTACTCCTAGGGAAGCATACTCGCCCCCGAGGATTTGTAATCATTATAAATAGCACAGAGATGTTGTTTGGCTTGCTTGCAATTTCGGTTAAACCACGGTGCACCTGTCTTGGAGTGGGCCCAATTTGCCTGGTGGATTGGGACAGTAAAGAATGACGTAAGGTCATTCAACAAATTGGCAATAGATTAATAGTTTGATCGTGTTCATATGAAGTTATGCCAAGGGCTGAATAGGTTTGTATGATCTCCTGCTGAAAAAATTCAGAATATTTTTGAGCCTGCGTTACAGACCACTTTAAACCCTTCACTCGTAATGACGTATTAATACCCTCTACCGGGTTTTCTGCGTTAGTATCTAATTGAGTTGGATGACTGTGCTCGTCCCCATGCCAGTCTAGAGCAAACGTGGCAGTAAGTGGAAGGTGATCACTATACTGAATATTGTCAATCTTAAAAGAGAGAGCTTTCAGGTCACTCGAGGCTAAAAGGTAATCTAGTACACTGTTTGATTTTATGCCTAGGTGGGTGAACTCCCCCGGTATATCAGGAGGGCAGCAGCCATTCAGGGGTACTAAGTTTAAACAAATAGCCATATGGTAAATTAGTACTCCAGCCTCGTTTACTTTAGAGTCTTTTGAGGCTCTCCCTAAGGCATGTCTCAGATCAATAAGAAAAAGTCAGAGGACTACATACTTGTTGATTGGTTTTTCAGTAATTTCAGTGTTGTGAGATATGTGAATGGATCTGTTTCTATTATTTAAAAGATTATTATGTCATTCTTCAGTAAAACTAACAAAACAACATGTTTTAAAAGCCCCTTTTCTTCTGTGTGGTTTATTTCACTTTCATACAATTCTAGTCTTCTTCATTAAGAAGTGTATATATGTAGTCTTTTGTTGTACTTCAGGCTAATACCTTAGTCCTGACCACATTTATTTGGAGGTAACATCTGTTGATTAACAGTGTAATCCAAACCCAAGTTATGCCAGGGTGAGAGAATTTGGATTGGGCAGATCTTGACCAGCATCTAGTGTTGGAGTCTAAGCAGGAGCTGAGCCAAGAAGTTCTGGATATGGATGAGGGGGAAATTTAATTCAATTCATATCTAAATGCGACAAGACCTAATCTGCATTTTCTGAAGCAATAAGTGAACCGAAACTTAGCCATCCTTCAAAATTCACAAAACTATCTGAATTTTGCAGTGCACTACTATCCTAGTAATGTGTACAAAATGGGTAAAGTGTGCATGAAAAAGCTTATATTAGTAACGTCTGTGCTGAAATGCATATATTAGTGAGAATAGCAAAGAAAAATGCATTGCTAGACAAAATTGCACACGAATATGCTGATGAATTTTCATGCAGACATTTTAAAAAAAAAATCACAAGCCGATATGAAAATGTGGGAAAATGAGAAACCGAAATTGACCAAATTCACCACATATAGTTCTGGGGCTGGAGGTCATCAAGTGAGTGTGGCATTAAGAAATGCAACAGGGATATGTTAATTCAGGAGGGCCCCAGAAGAGACTCCTATGCCTTCATTGCTTTCCCTCCCTGGTCATCTTCTGTGTCATTTTTTGAAGCTGGAGCCTCTCCTTCCTCCATGCAGATCTCTAGCAATGAAGCCTCCTATAGCAACTTGGGACTTTCCACTGAGTCTGCTGCTACTTTCACTCTTGAAGCCTGGGAAAAGGGAGAGAGTTGGGGAACAAGGAGGGCTCTGGAAGTGTTAGAGGGGTTGTTAGGGAATCCAGACAAAATAGCCATGAATGGAGCTGTTCAGGCTGTCTTCAGTTTTTGTGGGTTCCTTGGGTCTTCAACTGAACTGGGGATCTCTGTGGGGATCTTCTGGCAGTTCCCTCACTGCGAGAAGCAAAGCTACAGGGAACCAGCCAGAGGGCCTTCTCGGTAGTGGCGCCCGCCCTGTGGAACGCCCTCCCATCAGATGCCAAAGAGATAAACAACTACCTGACATTTAGAAGACACCTGAAGGCAGCCCTGTTCAGGGAAGTTTTTAATGTGTGACATTTTAATGTATTTTTAATCTTTGTTGGAAGCCGCCCAGAGTGGCTGGGGAGACCTAGCCAGATGGGCTGGGTACAAATAAATTATTATTATTTCCCAGAAGGGGTGTCCCCAGGGACTGGGTTCAGTGGGATCCTGTCAACAGTAAAGCAGAGGAGGAATGAACTTCCCCTCCCTATACACACCGGAAAAACACACACAAAGGAATCAGTGCTGTTGAGCCTTTTAATTCCTATTTGTGGTTTTCTTTTTTACTTTAATTTTATTTAATTGCATGAACCTGGCAGGTGGGTTCCCTACATTAGCCTACCTCTTCCTTTCATTCTTCACTCGCTCCTGCTTCATCATCGAGTCAGTCTCCATTTTCACAAGCTAATTAGCTGCCTTTACATCCCAGCTGCATTTGTTAACCATATGGCACCGTTGAAATGCATGTGTGCTGTGTTTGGTTTCCATATGAGTGCGTTTTCGATACAGTATGGCAGGAATTTCAGGTGCCTTCCCGTCCACTTGCCGAAGCAGTGCTCACAGTTTCATATCCAAATGCACCCTAATTATACATTTAAATTCCTTGCCTCCCGTGTTTTCAATTAAGACATCACAGCCATTACACTCCCGTGACAGCAGATTGTCCTTTTTACAGATGTTTGTGTTTGGATGCCATTACCAGGAGATAAAAGTCGCAGGGATTAATTGTTTACAATAAAGGTTTAAAAACGAAGAAAGTGTATAGTAACAGGTTGGGAAACTAGAAGTAAAGCTTGCTCAGATGGTATGATGTTGTCTTAGAGTCAATATCACCAAATGCAGCAGATATATGCAGCAGAGGAGGATTTGACTAGCAACAAAGAGAAACCACAGTAAGGTGACACCCCACTTACACAGGAGTTACGTTCCAAGCCTCTGCGCACATCAGTGAAATGTGTGTAAGTTGGGAGCACCTTGGAGAGTCCTAGTGGCTTGTGAGAAGACCTTCCACATCTTCTCCGGGCTCCAGGAACAGTCTCCCTGTGAGCTGGAGGGGCAGCAGGACTTTGTGGAGGCTGCTCAGTCTAACAGCTAACATGTTTCCTGCTTGGCAGGGGGTTGGACTCGATGGCCCTTGTGGTCTCTTCCAACTCTATGATTCTATGTGGGGTAGTGCAGCAGTAGCTGTTTCCCAGAGCATCAGCTGAGCAGCTCAACAAAACCCTCCACAAAGCCCCCCCCCCAGCTCACGAGGAGACCCTCCTCAGAGCCCAAAGAGGATGTCCTCTTCAGGCTGTGGGGAGGGATTCCTTGCAAGCTGAAGGCTTGTTCATGCTGCTCAGCTGATGCGTAGGAAAGTTTTGTCACACTTTAGCTGAGCAGTGAAAATGCAAACCAGGAGACCAGAAAATGCAATAAGCATTATAACCAAAACCGAATGTTGTAATCAATTAAGACAGATCTTCACAGAATTCACATAAAATTCATACTGGAATCAAGTCCTTCCCAGAATATATGTGTTGACTTTAGAAATGCAGTTGACTTGCACTGAAAAAATATTGTTGGAATATGAAATAAACACAAACCATCGATCACTGAGTGAGTCCTGAGTGAGTGAGTCAGACACACGTACTTGCTCAGTCAATTTGTCCATCAATGGTAACTGATTATTTTTTTTTAAGGCATATGTTTTATTGCTGTTATAAAACAAGTCACAAAAGAACAAAGGAGAAAAAAAAAACCCACATTACCTAATTGTTTGAATAAAACTAAGGCAAGTTGTTGTATACTCTTTTCAAACAATACTATGCTGTGTGCCAAGTTATGCATAATGGATCTTACATTTCTCAAAGGTAGTTTAGATCTGATAAGAAAATAATGATTAGATTTTTTTTCAAATGCCAGTGATAATACAAAAAGGAAGGTTTCCCTGCTCCGTGGACTTCAACATTTCCAGAACATTTACATCTATAGCTGGAACCAGTCCCAAAAGATACTGGAGTTTTTGTTTTGCCTCAGCGTGCCTTATAATTGTATCAGTAAAACTGGTAAGGTGTGTAGCTGGGATGCAGGAGTCCTGCAATTTAGCTCTGCTCCCTCATTAAGGTGGCATCTGACATGTGCAGCCACCTGTGCTTTTCTGCAGGACTCTTCTGTCAAGATCATGCACAGTTGACTGGGCTTCACTCGAAAACCCTCACCATCGAGCGAGCGCTGAGAGTACAGAAATCACCAGAGAAGAGCGGGAGACAGCAGAGCTCCTGGCACCATCCACAGAGGTCAAATCAACTCCAGTCTGAAAGCCACACACAGAACCTTTCCTGACACACAGTAAATGAGGAAGGACCACCACCTGTGTAAGAGGTGGGTTTGCCCCAACGCGCAGTTGACATGCACAGTTTGTGGGCCAGCACTCTACAAAGCACAGTAGGTCGAAACTCTGGCCATGGAGGCTTCCTAATTGTAGCTAGGTGCCTGTCACAGGCAATCTTCTCCTTTCACTTGAAAGCAGTGGATCTATAAGAAGCAGAAGCAATTCCAAGAGTGTCAGTCAGCGCGGGAGAGACTGCGGAGGTGTCTAGCTGCTTGGAGGCCCAGGAAGACAGCTGATGAGACAAGCTATTAAATGCTAAGTCCCTTTCCCCACCTCCAGCATGTGCTCGGGGTTAATGACTCATGCACACGCTTAACCCACCACAGAGCTGCATCCAAGAGAAAGGCACTGCAGGTGTGACAAATCACTCTGCTTAAAATTGGAGCAACTTATCCCACCAATTTTTGCGACATCTTTCTACAAGAGTGGCAAAGTGACCTGATAACTACCACTTGCGTCCTGTGGACAACACCTCTGCTTCTTCTTCTTCTGAATAAAGATTGCAGAAAGAGGAAAGCTTATGTTGACGGTTGGGAAAAGAAGCCCAGAGAACTGGGACTTTCGATTTAGTGGTAAGAAGGGCCTGTTTACACAACCATTGGGACATGCCATGGATGCAGGAGGAAAAGATACTGAAAATTTTGCTCTCAGTGGTCCTCCAGCCAAGCAGAATTTGGTTTTTCAGCACACATGGGGCCCTGTTAGGGAAATGGCAACTTTTCTGTGAAATAGGGTTGTCCAGCCCAGGGATGATTAATGCCTAGTGGGTTGAGGTGGTAGTTAATGACTCGTTAAGGGAAAGGGTAATGCCTACTGCCCTGATGAAGGTAGTGGTGGGGCCCATTCTCAAGAAGCCCTCTCTGGACCCTGCCATCCAGAAGAAAAGCACTAAATGTGCTGCTGGGGGTGTCTAAAGCAGGGACGGGTAACCTGTGTCCCCCACAATTTGCTAATTCTGTCTAACTCCCATTAGCTTCAGACAGCAAGGCCAATGGTCACGGATTATGGGATTTGTAGTCCAACAACATGTGGAGGACCACAGGTTCCCTAGCCCTCATCTAAAGGAATTTTCAAAATTGTAGCCACTGTTCCTTACTTAGTATGAAATCATTGTACCCCGTATTTCTGAAGAATACGCCAAGGAGAAACTGCAGTAAACATAAGAGCTCTCATCCATTTATAAAAAGGATATCAGATGAGCCTCTTCGTATGAACTGTTTGATCTGATTTATTTAACATCTTTGTCGTGCATTTTCTCAATAGAGCTCAAGGCAGCTAACTCAAAATAAAATTCAATGAAATTATAGTGTCACAATTGAACACTAAAAACAGAAGAGTGAAAGGAAAATACAAGTAGCCATTAAAAGCAATTTGACCAGACAGCTTCCAGCAAGATAAAACAATTAAGTAAATGAGCCGATAATGGCCCGAATGCCTTCCTCAAAAAGGGAAGTTTTAGCACACAGTCACCCTGGGTGCAGCTTCAGAAAAGGCATTCTCCCTTGTTCCAGCTAAACATATTTCTGTGACCACTGGAACAGACCAGGTGGCTTATATTTAAGTTCCCAGAAAGTGAGAAGTATTGTATGGGGGATATCCTTTAATATATCCTGGCCCCCAAACTTAGAAGACTTTAAACGATACAGACTTTTCAGACACATCCTCCCAAGAACCCTCAGAACCACCAGAAAGTATCTTATCTTCAAGTAGTATTTGTCAGCTCAACATTCAGACCAAGATTAGACCTCTTTTCATCATGGACTTTCCTCTGTGGTGAAGTTGTACAGTATCTACAGGACACAAGTTTTGTGTGCTATGTTGCTGCCACAACTAGCTTTCTTGCTAAGATGGTTTCTCTCCTCAACTGCCTCAACCCTTCATTCATCTATTTCACCTTTTTTTTTTTTTTTAGTTGCTGCTGGGAAATGCTTGCCAATTCCTCTTGGACTTTCCCGCTGTATCCTCCCTCCTTTCTCTCTTTGCTGTCCTTGTTGACTCCCTCCATATCTGTTTCTCTCCATCTGGGAGTCCACTTTGCTGCTCTCCACTCCTTTTCTTCTAACCTACCCCTCTCTGGAACCTGGATGAGATAGGCCAATAGCTGCTGTATTTATCTTGCTGGTGATTGCATAACTCTTTTTTTCTCGGCACAGCCTTTCCAGCACACCCTGATCTCTCTCAGAGCGGTGTGCAAAGCTCTGAGTGCCTGACATGGAAACTGCCCTGGTAGCTTCTTACAGGGATCATAGCTAACACCTTAAATTGGGACTAAAAAATAATAATTGGACGCTACTGCAGTTGTTTCAGTAAGGGAGTCACATGCTCTTTGTATGCGACTTCCGTTAACAATCCAAATGCAGCAGTTTGGACCAATTGTTGTTACCAGACACTTTTCGTAGGCAGCTCTATGCGCTACTTGACAGATGTGGTGGCTCATGTGATTACTTCTAGGACAAGCCCAATGCATGCTCAGATCCAACATCTACATCCCTAGAGTTGACACAACAGAAGCACAACAACACTGCTACACAAGTGTTTCCCCCACTCTCTGCCTCCTATGGGACACAATGGTGCTGATCATGATGTTGACTCAACTAGCAGCCCATATTTGTAGTATAATAATGTGTTGTTGTTTAGTCGTTTAGTAGTTTCCAACTCTTCATGACCCGAGCACGCCAGGCACTCCTGTCTTCCACTGCCTCCCGCAGTTTGGTCAAACTCATGCTGGTAGCTTCAAGAACACTGTCCAACCATCTCGTCCTCTGTCGTCCCCTTCTTCTTGTGCCCTCCATCTTTCCCAACATCAGGGTCTTTTCCAGGGAGTCTTCTCTTCTCATGAGGTGGCCAAAGTATTGGAGCCTCAGCTTCAGGATCTGTCCTTCCAGTGAGCACTCAGGGCTGATTTCCTGATCTAGGGGACATTGAAATGGCCTTTGGATACCATGTACTAGTTGAATATGTTTTCCAGGGCTGATGTTTATGGAAGTGACCAGGATGGTTAGGGTCAGGAGCCAATGCCCAGCAGAGCAAAACCTGCATGGTCCTGCACATCTCATCAGCTATTAGATACGTATCTATGTATAGGTTCTTGGAACAGGCTTTTCAAATGCTCATAACAGTATTTCCAGAATATTTCCCAATATTAGAATAGAGGTCATGTAAAAAAATGCAGTCAAAGAAAAATGAAGTTCCTTGGAAATTCAACATGCTGTTTGTGGCGGTAGAAAACCATTTTTTGCTTCAGCAAGCCACGTTCAAGAAGAAACACTCTTTAACTTGCACTTTGTCCTTGCATCCAGCAGAGGGAACTTTATGACAAACAGTATAATATTCTTTACCACCATCCCACCCCTTATCCCCCCCCCCATCCACTAAAAAGAATTTTCATACTGATACACCAAGAGGGAATATTCATTGTACGACGACACCAAAGAATCTTTCAGATCTCCATGCCTTTTTGTGAAGCCTGCTTGACTACTATGGCAGATTTAGGCCTAATATTTCCTACAGTATTGACATTCTTCTTTTAGGTTTCTCACCACCTGCCCTGGCAGATGTTCTCCTATACCTTCTGACAGGAACACAGTGGAGAGGCATTTGGCAGATATTGCCTTTCTGACATTGCATCTCCATGTTAAAGCTTTGAATCTACGGAATTTCTCACAGATACAAACCCATAACTAAAACATTGTCAGTAGAACAGATCACAATCCTGAGATGCTGTATGTAAGCGGGTGTGTGTATGTGTACGCCCACACCCACCCACACGCACACACCTTTTAAAAGCACCAAGGAAGGAGCTGTCAGTGATGTTACTGTTTTCCCCATTTATTTCCTCCTGGTCCTTTCAACCACTCTCTTCCCACCATTGCTCCTGAGCTTGCTATTGCAGGTCGGAGAGAAGGGCAAGTGAAGGATTGTGCAATCTACAGGCAAGCGTTCACCGCCTTCTGCCTCCTTCGCATTTACTCTGTGCAGCAGCTCTTGAGTTGTGAGCTGCCAATCCTAGTTACAAGAAATGTAAGATTAGATGTTCACTCTGTGTTTCTCCTCTCTCTCTCTCTCTCTCTCTCTCTCTCTCTCTCTCTCTCTCCTTCTACTTGCTGTTCTCTTGCTAAGATCCATTCACTGCTAGAGCTCTTTCATAACAAAATACACCTGCCTGTACATGGTTTCTGTCTCACAAACACAAAAGGGGATAGCATCACAAATCCAAGGGGCAACGGCTACATGCACACCATACATTTAAAGTACATGACTTCCTGAGAAGCGTATTTTGTCAAGGGCACATGGGAATTGTAGCTCTGTGGGCAATAAACTACAGGTCCCAGGATACACCATGCCTTATGCCAAGGGAATGGTTGCTGTATCCCACACAAAGCTGGATACGAAATACATGCCCAGCACCCTTGGACATTATCTCAGTGCCCACCAATTGGGCTGTGCCATTGCTGATGTCCACATGCTACTCACACATGGAGGAAGCCAATGAACCCACAATTATGGGCACAAGGTGTCTTCATCACAGCACACACAGAAGGAGTAATGCCATGCAAGCACACCCAGTCCATCAGTTCTAGTGGCACAGCCAGCAATGACTCAGTGCTCCCAGTTTCCAAGAATTCCTACTGGATGGGTTTTGAAAAACCACTTTTGCTGCTCACATGCATCATTCTGGTGCACAACCATGCACCCAAAGGGAGGGGAGGAAAGCTCACAAAACACAATGTTCACATAGCTTTCTAGGAGCTAGATAGTGCACACGGTTCTCCTAGCACAAGGGTTCATAATCCACCTAGGAAGGGGGAAACTCTTTAGTCAAGCAGCTGTGAGTGAGGGACACCAGAACACAGAACAAGGGAAGCCGCAGACACATGCTGATATCAGCCTCCTCCAGTAGCTCACCCCATGGGGCATAGGGGTCACAGCCCAAAAGAGAGAAGCTGGATAACACTGGACATTCTCTAACTGATTGACAGCCCCATTTTAAGCATTTATGAAACTGTCCAGATAAGCCCAAAGTAGTATTATGATCAGGGTAAAGCTGCAGTTTAGAAAGTGTAATCAGGGCCAGCCCAACACATTTTGGCACCTGAGGCAAATGACAAAATGGTGTTCCCCTCCCCACCGGAGAAGAAGGGGTGAGTGAAGATCTACATCAGGAACAAGGGAGGGGGGGTGAAGAACTATATTAGGAACAAGGGGGAGGGAATAAAGATCTACATTGGGATCTGCTACCCCTGTGGATTCTGCCCCCTGAGGCCATCACCTCACCTTGCCTCATGGGTGGGCTGGACCTGACTGCAGCACAGTTTCAGTTGACCATTCTTCACTCCCACATTGAACAACACAAGAGTGAGGCCATGCCAGGTACCCCCATCCCTGACCCTGTGCCCTCCTCCCTGATGTCCACACCTACATGTATGGATGTTGGTGAAGGAATGAACATTGGAATTGGAGGTCCTAGCTGTGGCCCTGGTTTTTCCTCTTGTGTTGCCAAGGTGGGAGTGAAGAACAAGGGATTTAATCTATATACATTGTGAAGGGACGCGGGTGGCACTGTGGGTTAAACCACAGAGCCTAGGGCTTGCCGATCAGAAGGTCGGTGGTTCGAATCCCTGCGACGGGGTAAGCTCCCGTTGCTCGGTCCCTGCTCCTGCCAACCTAGCAGTTCAAAAGCACATCAAAGTGCAAGTAGATAAATAGGTACCGCTCCAGTGGGAAGGTAAACGGTGTTTCTGTGCGCTGCTCTGGTTCGCCAGAAGCGGCTTAGTCATGCTGGCCACATAACCCGGAAGCTGTACGCCGGCTCCCTCGGCCAATAAAGTGAGATGAGTGCCGCAACCCCAGAGTCGGCCACGACTGGACCTAACGGTCAGGGGTCCCTTTACCTTTTTATTGTGACTGCTTCTGCATATAACCTTTCGTCACATTCAGAAAAAAGTGCTGTGGTAAATGTGTCTGTGCGTGAGAGAGGCTATGAATTCACCCAGCAGGGTCCAGGGAGCAAATGCACTTCTGAGTGAATATGCATTGGACTGGGTTACATGGCACCTGTCAGACGTTTGCAGTTCATCATGTCAGGTGTAAACATAAAGTAATATTTTAGCATAATATCTCACACTTTAAACAAAAGCTTAATGTGCCCAGGTTCTCTCTTTTTAACCGTAATTTAAATAACCCCAGCAGTGCTCGTGGACCTTGACAGCCAAACGGAAATAAACTATCTCTTGCATCGAGCTATTTGTAAAGGATAGGTTTGGCCTTGCCTGGGAATTGCAGGAGAGAAAAAAATGTCAATCACTCTTTTCACCTATACATAAAACCCAGAGTGCAATCAATATGAATTTGAACAGCAGATGCCGCAGAAATGTGTTGCACACGGGTATTATTTGTCCTGTTCTCCAGTGTCCAAATCTCTCCAAAGGTACCTATTGTTGTCTGGATGTTTTTTGCCTGTCTCCACTTCAACCTGGAACGTCCTGTGGGCTGTGTTGTTGATTCAAACAGAAAAACAATACAATGCACTATGGATAAAGCGAAACTCTTATTGCCATCCTACTTCTGCTGGTGTTGCAGAGACAATATGCTGACTTTTGCAGAGCCTTAAAATTGCCTCCGTTTGTCCGTGAATGTTAGGTATGTTGGCGCAGTGAGGTGGTAAATCAGGTCGTTGTATACCTTTGTGGGGTATCTCTTCAAAAGGATGTTTTTGAGGATGTAGCAAACATTTCACAGGCAATAGATGCAACCCAGCCAAAGTTAGGTGTGCCTAGGACCCCTGAAATCAGTGGAAGGAACATGCAAAGCAAAATGCTTGGATATAATTGATTTCAGTAGGAATGAAGTGTATATAGCCTTCACTTAGACTTAGTTCAAGTATTGCACGTCATTTAATGGCCTGTTCACTCATAATGTTTGCAAGTCGTGGGCACAAATCTCGAGCCATCATATATCCTTTCCCTGCACTGTGGTAAGAGTGATAAGTGACCTAGATTGTGCCATATTTATTTGCATGTGATATTTCGCTGGCTACCTGTTCTGTCCCCAGAAATAATTGGAGGGGTATAAAGAATGTTGGTTGGCACTTCCGGAGGCGGCGCGAAACTGTAATGGCGGTCCTCTTCGTTCTCTGAAGAGGGGCTCCGCGGAAAAGGGTCGCTCGCTGCGGCATAGCGGCGACCCACTAAGAAAAACCACGGGTAGAGTGAGCCCGTGGCCGTGGGACTCGGCGGGCACCAGAAGCTACCCCAAAGTCACAGAAGGAACCCCGTAAGGAGATCCGGAGTGAAGGAGGGGGGAGCGGTGCTGTGAGTTCATCGCTCTTTCCGCGGAAGCGAAGCCGCGCGGCTGTTGCAGATGAGCGCTGACCTTTCTTCCTAAAAATCAACACCAAGCTGCAAGCAACAAACCCGTGAGTAAGGGGATTACAATTGGCAAAAAATCTGTTGAATTTGACTGAAACCGGGAGACGAGAAAAGGGAAGTCCGCCTCCCGGCATTGCTGGTAAGATCAAAGCAAAGATCTAAGAAGCGGAAAGCGTTTAAAAAGAGACTGTGGGAAGCTTTAACTTTCGTGCGCTTATGGAGTTGTTTTTTCCTAAATGGAAAGTAGAAATGGTTACTGATTAAAAGAGACTCTAAGTATTACGTTGGAACTTTCCTCCTATTTTTCGGGCTGCAATTTTAAAGAGCCAGATCGGCGGGCTGCCAGGGAGGAGAGACTTTGTCAAACTGCGGATACAGTTAATGAAACTTGTTGGAACATAACTGATACTTTTGAGCAGAAACAGACTGGATGTGACATTGTTACAGGCACCTTCTATGAAACTTTGTTGAACTTTAAAAAGTGCTTTGGGGAACTTTTGGTCTGTGAAGGGACTATTGGATTTTCTGAACTGAACTAAATTGGAACTTTAATGGCGGAAAACTTCCTTCTTTGTCTTTGAAACCTGGTGGCACTCCCCCTACAGGGCTTTGGGATTACAAAAACCTGGGAACTGACTTTTGTTTTGACTTTCTCTTTACTGGTTGTTTATAACTGGATCTGTTCTTCCCATGGAACAATAGACAATCTGACCTTGAACACTGACAGATGTGTAATGAGTGGTGCAGGGAGAACAAGAGCGTCTAAAGCCAAGGAAACTAAAGAGGCCAAGGAAAAAGAAAAGGAAAAAAACCCAGCTCAACTTGTACAAACAACTCTGACCCAAGGACGCCGATCGTCGGTTCCAACTGTGCTGGTGGCACAAAAGGTGGAAGCTGAAATAACTGAGAAGCCCACTGAGGAAGATATGGCAACAGGTGGATCAGACGTAGTTTTGAAACAAATATTGGAGCAATTGTCAAAGTTAAATCAAAAGGTGGACGACCAGTCTTCGAAAATAGATAAAGCGACATCTTCGATTCAAAAATTGACTGAACAAGTTTCCCAGCACACACAAGCAATAGAGAATCTGCAAGGAGCAACAGCTGAAAATCGTGAACTAGCTGGGGAAGTTATACAGAAAGTGGGAGTTCTACAGAAGGAAGTTGAGGAGATAAAAGGAGAAGTTAAGCCTCTGCACAAACAGGTGGGTGAACACCAAGCCTACCTGTCAATGGTGGAACTGAAAAATCGTGAGAACAACATCAAACTGAGAGGCATCCCAGAACTTGAGCAAGGAGATTTGATTGGATATCTGACACAAGAATTCTCCAAGTTCTGGGGTATAAAGGAAGACACAGATTTCAAGATTGTTTCGGCATTTAGACTGGGAAGATTGGTAAGGAAGGACAGAGCTAGAGACTGTCTGATAATTTTAAGATCAAAGGAAGAGAGAGACAAGATTCTAGGCCTACACTTTAAAAAAGCAATTGAAATACAAGACAAAAGGGTGGAAATTTATAGAGATATCCCGAAACAGCTACTAGACCTCAGAGCCACCTATACAGAACTAGCAAAACTACTGAGACACAACGCAATACCCTACAGGTGGGAGTTCCCACAAGGACTATCTTTTACTTACAAAGAAAAGAAGGTTAAAATTAGAACACCTGAAGATAATCGAAAGTTCCTTCACGACCACGGGGAAGATCTCCAAAAAGGAGCAACTTGGTCACCACCTCTACCTATACCAACACCGCCTGGAGGTGGGCCAACGCCCACACCCTCGGGATCTGAGGAAAAAGAAGACACCCCACTTTAAGAACAATATAAATAGAACAGGATGTCTCTGCAGCTACTTAGTTGGAATATAAATGGCGGAAATTCCCCGGAAAAAAGAAGGAGGATATTCCATATTTTGAAAAAAGAACAATTGGATGTAATATGTCTTCAAGAAACACATGGGACCAGGCTCCATAGGAAAGTACTAATCAACAAAAGATTGGGTCAAGAATTTATCTCATCGGACAAAGTCAAAAAAAGGGGTGTGGTAATATATGCAAAGGAGAACCTGTCACCAAAATTTCTATTTAAGGATGACCATGGAAGAATTCTGGCAATCGAAATTCAAACACAAGGTGAGAAAATCTTGATATTAGGAATTTATGCACCAAATGACGGGAAATCAGAATTTTATAAGAAGCTGCATGAGACAATGCTGGACTATTTGGACTATCCTAACATCATCGTGATGGGAGATATGAATGGGGTGGTGTCAACAAACATGGACAAATCTCAAAACCAAAATTTAACAACAGACGGCAGACTTCCTAAGACGTTTTTTGAAATGACAGACAATATAGATCTGATTGACATATGGAGGACAAAGAACCCCTTGGGTAAAGAAGGAACCTTTTTTTCTGAGGCCCATCTGTCATGGACACGAATCGACCAAATTTGGATATCTAGAGGGCTGGCACCTAAAACAAGAAAGGTGGAAATCTGCCCAAAAACCTGCTCCGACCATAATGCTTTGAAAATGGAATTGAGACTTATCCCAACCGGATCCTTCAGATGGAGAATGAATGACACCTTGCTAAGGGATCAAGAGATCGTCAAGAAGGCCCAAAAAACGCTAAAGGACTACTTTGAAATAAATTTGAACACTACGGTGGAAAAAAGAACAATCTGGGACGCAAGTAAAGCAGTTATGAGAGGGTTTCTGATACAACAGAACACAATAAAGAGAAAATTCTGGAATGGGAAAAAGGAGAAAATTTTAGAGAAAATAAGCGAAGGAGAGAAAAAGTTGAGAACCAAACCAAAGTCAAAGGAGGTGCTAAGAGAAATCAAATTCCATCAAGCACAATATTCGAAATTGATTAACCAAGAGATAGAATGGAAAATTAAACAAATGAAGCAGAGATCGTTTGAATCAGCAAATAAATGTGGAAAGCTGCTAGCTTGGCAGCTGAAAAAAAGGCAAAAGTTAAATACGATTACAAACCTAGAGATTCAAGGAAGAATAATTCAGAAACCAGAAGAAATAAGGAAGTGCTTCCACAGATACTTTAAAGATCTTTATGCACAGGGGCCTCAGAAAGAATTGGAAATAGACCAATTTTTAAAGACAAATGGACTATCTAAAATAAGCCAAGATAAAAGATCAATCCTTAATTGCAAAATAACTCAACAGGAAATCGAAGGTGCCATTCAGAATATGCAACTTGGCAAATCTCCAGGCCCGGATGGACTCACCTCCAAATATTATAAGACTTTAAAGGACTTTTTGACACAGCCGTTGTTGGAGGTTTGTAACCAGATCATGGAGGGGAAGAGGGCACCGGAAACGTGGAAAGAAGCATTCATCACACTGATACCCAAGTCAGAATCGGAAAAGACCCAGCTTAAGAACTACCGTCCTATCTCACTCCTGAATGTGGATTACAAAATATTTGCAGACATTTTAGCAAGCAGACTTAAAAAAGTACTAAATGAAGTAATTCATAAGGACCAAGCAGGCTTTCTCCCTGGTAGACATATGTCTGATAACACCAGGAACATCATCGACATATTGGAGCTTTTGCGGATTAGGAACACAAGGGCGGTGTTAATCTTTATTGATGCGGAGAAAGCATTTGACAACATCTCTTGGATGTTCATGAAGAAAAACTTGGAAGGGATGGGAGTGGGGCGGGGGTTTGAAAATGGTCTAGAGGCAATCTATTCAGAACAAAAAGCTAAACTGATAGTGAACAATGTGGTATCGGAGGAACTCAAAATTGAAAAAGGGACACGACAGGGGTGCCCTCTATCTCCTCTGTTATTCATTTCTGTTCTGGAGGTGCTGCTGAACATGATTAGGGAAGACCGGTTGGTGCAGGGGATAGTGGTCGGAGCGAAACAGTACAAATTGAAAGCTTTTGCAGATGACCTAGTTTTAACATTACAGGAGCCAGAATCTAGTACAAAAAGAGTTCTTGAACTTATTTCGGAGTTTGGTCGGGTGGCGGGATTCAAGCTAAACAAACAAAAAACTAAGGTTTTGGCTAAAAATTTGACACCTACAGAAACAGAGGGGTACCAGAAAGAAACAGAATTAAGTGTGGTTAAAAAAGTGAAGTACCTGGGGGTATTTTTGTCCACCAAAAACTTGAACCTATTTAAAGACAATTATGAAAAATGTTGGTTGGAAATTAAAAAGGATTTGGAAATTTGGTCAAGATTGAAACTTACCTTGTCAGGTCGAATTGCAGCTATAAAGATGTGTGTTTTGCCGAAAATGTTATTCTTATTTCAAACCCTACAGGTCGTGGACAGAGTGGAATGTTTTGGAAAATGGCAGAAGGATATATCTAGGTTTGTCTGGCAGGGCAAAAAGCCCCGAATAAAATTTAAAATACTAACTGACTCAAAAGAAAGAGGGGGGTTTGCCCTGCCGGACTTAAGGTTATACTATGAAGCTGCAGCCTTCTGCTGGTTGAAGGATTGGTTTTTGTTGGAGAACACAGATGTCCTAGATCTGGAAGGGTTTGACAATGGGTTTGGAGGGTTTGACATTGAAGGGTTTGACATTGGTTTGACAACCAATGCTTTTGGTTGGCATGCATACTTGTGGTATGACAAGGCGAAAGTTCATAAATTGTTTAAAAACCATATTGTCAGAAAATCAATTTTTGCTGTCTGGATGAAGTACAAGGACTTATTAGAAAGCAAGACCCCGAGGTGGCTATCACCGATGGAGGCCAAGGTTTTCAAAAAAAGGCCCAATATGGAGGCCTACTGGCCGAAATATTGGGAATTAATTGAAAGAACTGGAGATAATTGGAAGTTACAGAGCCAGGACAAACTAAAAAGTAAGGTGCGAGATTGGTTACATTATGCTCAAATTCAAGAGGTCTTTAAAATGGATAAAAAAGTTGGTTTCCAGGTGGAAAAATCGAAACTGGAGACGGAATTACTAGAACCAAAAACTAAGGTACTTTCGAGAATGTATAACTTGCTGCTTAAATGGAATACACAGGATGAGACAGTTAAATCTGCTATGATAAAATGGGCACAGGATGTTGGACATAACATTATGTCTGAGGACTGGGAAAGGTTGTGGAACGCCGGTATGAAATTTACAGCATGTAGTGCTTTGAAAGAGAACATTATGAAAATGGTATACCGGTGGTACATGACCCCAGTCAAGTTGGCTAAGATATACCATCTGTCTGACAACAAATGCTGGAAATGTAAGGAGGCAGAAGGGACATTCTTTCACCTCTGGTGGACCTGCCCGAAAGTAAAGGCCTTCTGGGAAATGATATATAATGAATTGAAAAAGGTATTTAAATATACCTTCACTAAGAAACCGGAGGCCTTCCTTCTGGGCATGGTGGACCGGAAGGTGTTAAAGAAGGACAGAACTTTGTTTATGTATGCAACCACAGCAGCAAGAATTCTTATCGCAAAGTACTGGAAGACACAAGATTTACCCACACTGGAGGACTGGCAGACGCAGTTGATGGACTACATGGAGTTGGCAGAAATGACTGGCAGAATTCGAGATCTGAGCGAAGAAACAATTGAGGAGGACTGGAAAAAATTTAAGGACTATTTGCAAAAATATTATAAATTGTATGAATGTTAAGATGGTGCACGATTAAGAAACGTTATGCTTCTGCAATTTGATTAGGTAAATGATAAAGTAAGATATGACAAAAAAGGACACAAATCTGAAACAAATATATTATGTTTATTTCGAAGGTATCAAATAGAATTATAAGTTTTTGGAAATTGGTAACATAATAAATTGAAAGGTACAATAAGCGGTGAAATAAGATGATAAATTGCTGATATTGCTAGTTCAAAGAACGCAATGTTGGGAGGATGTGAGGAGGTCCAGATGGAAAGCAACTTATAGAAGGACGATTTGAAACATAACTAATTCTTTTTTCTTTTTTATCTTTCTGTATATCCAAAAACTGCTTCTTGTTTCTTGCTTTATAAATGAATCTGTGAACCTATGAAAAGAAACGCAATAAAAAATATTATAAAAAAAATAAAATAAAGAATGTTGGTTGGGTGGTCAGGGAGATACTGAGAGTCAGTGGTACAGTTTCATTCACTTACAACGAGGAAGGGATGCTTGTGCTTAAGATTCATTCTGGTTGAAATTTATCTCTAGAATGTAACAAATTCATTTCCCTCAATATTCTCTCCATTTCTCCATCAGCATCTGAATTCTTTCTATTCTGTAGACCATTTCTGTATTTTTAAGTGACAGCTCAGCTGTGGAATCTGCAAACACTAGCTCCTAATGGATGCTCCTCTTGGGCTGATTTAAGTGTCTGAAGAAGCACTACCACTTCTACAGTTCATTATTCCACTCCATGTATGCTTCATTTTTCCTTTGTGCTGGACTGCTGGTCTCTACTAGAAGAGATCCTGGGCTCTGATTGTTCGCTGTAAGAATGTCTGATTAGACCTTCTCTAGTGGTCGAAATGCTTTGAGATTCATACCAAAGGAGTGGTGTGGGGATGCCTCATGAATTTCAGGGTGGTTTTCTCTTCGTAGAGACGTGCAAATTGCCACTTTCAAAGTTTGTAGTTAGAAAATCTGGGAATTCAGGCGTACCAAATTTATATTTTTTATGAATGCTGAAATACCTAATTGCAGGAGTAGCCCCTTTAAACCCATCAGTTCCTGGGATGCTTAAGGAAGATGGACAAAAGCTGCTGCAGGTCCAGAAGATGATTTAAGAAGAGAAGGGGAAAGAACCAGTTCCCATCCATTGGCTGCCTCAATACCAGCTTGGCTACCTACTACCCAGTGTTTGCTTGCATGTCAATGAATCTCCTTGACTGACCTCTTTGTCAAGTTGTTGGCTAATGAGTTAGTGTGAAGACCCAGGAGGAAAAGATTCTGCAATATGCAGATTTATTTAAATTCCCAAAACTTTTTTTTTTTTTAGTCTACTGGGACCAAAGGCGATTGTTCCAAATTGCTTTGTTAGTTTTCCTTGCATGTTGACAAATCCTGCATATATTTTGCTTTCATTCCAGAAAAAAAGGACAGTCATATGAATGGGACTTAGAACAAATAAGAGATAGGAAAGTAGCAACAAGAGACATCAGAAGGATGTTGATACAGAGCCTCACTCGTTAGACTTACTGTCTTGGACTTCCTCCAGATTCAGTGCATTCAGGTATTCTCAAAGGCTACCAGTAAAAGTGAGCTGGGGAAAAGAACGATGGAATCCATGTTTTATAAAAGGACAGCGTTGTTCAGCTATAATGCTATTCTCTTCCTATTTTAGTAATGATTTCTGCCAGTGTGTGCCAATCATGCATCATTCTGTTTTTCATTCTTCCCCTCTTGCCTCTCTCCCTACCTTGCTTTCTCTCTCTAATGCAGGCTGTTTTCCCCTATGTAGCATCCTCTTACATCTGTCTCCTTTTCTCTTCAGTCATCTGTCTTCCTGTTTCATGCCTCTCCTTTGTGTCAGACCAACTTTCATCCCTTTTCCTTTCCCCCACAATATCTCCCTAAATACATATGCATGGATTCCTCTTTACTCAGCTGAGAACCACATGCTGCGCACCTGCCTCATGAAGGATATTAATGCCTTCCAGGTCTGTCATATATACAGGCAGGTGTATTTGCCTGCCGCACACCCTACTTTAGATGTAATAAGCATAATCACCTTTTTTGACCGTGGTAGGAAAGCATAAGACATATTCATGTGCAATTTATTTATTTTGCCTTGTTCCCCACTGGACTGATGCCAGATGGCTGGCCTTCCCTTCATAAGTACACAGCAAAGCAACACACACAGAAAATTGTGGTGGTGCTTTACCATAGGCGCCGACTCCATGGGGCTTGAGGGGGCTCGAGCCCCCTCAAAAAAATTTTTGGGGGGGCTCAGCCCCCCCAATAATCTCGGGCACCCTTCCAGCAGAGCGCCGGGGGCGGGGGCTCCTGCCTCGCTGCTTCGCAGCAGCACCGCCACTGCCAAGGCACTGCCGGGGGAAATTTCCTTCCTCCTGGCGGTTTCAGCCCCCGCGAGAACAGGGGAATCCCGACTGGCCACACCTCCCAGCCAGCCAATCGGCTGGCTGGGGGGGCGTGGCTTGCCCTATTTAGGGCCGGAGCCACTTTATTTGCATATTCATGAGCTTATGTATTATTCATGAGCTTTCCCGGGCCCCCCAATATTTTTTATAAGTCCGCGTCCCTGTGCTTTACACTATCCCTGTGAAGTTAGCTGTTAGATGTTAGATGCAGACCAGTGACTTGAGTGACAACCAAACTTCCCAAGAATTGTCTCAGTGTGGCCAATGGCATTTGTAAATGTGTTGTTATTATTATTGTTATTGTTATTGTTATTAATTATTATAATTATTATTTAAAGAACATATTCTACAAACAAACACTCACACCATAACATTATATTCTGACTATCAAATACATAAATACATACATTACAAGTACATAAATGATAGTACTAACATCCAATAAATATTAAATATTTTTATTTTACTACATGAAAAAGCAGTTACGCTTATCAATATTTATCTTATATCGAGTTTTCATAAATTCAGTTAATGGAAGTGATTTACCTCTATAATTTTCCCTTCTTTGTCTGCTGTTAATTAAATCAACTTAGTAAGTTTATGAATCACCGTTACCTTCCTGATTTTAGCTAACCGTTATTTTATCATTTTTGAACCACTAATGTATAGGCAGCAACTGCTCGGTTTTGAACCAATAACATATGGGCAGCAACTGTTAGATGTCATCTATTGCACCTTGCAAGAGACAATCTTTGGGTTAATCATTGATACAACATTTTCACTCCAAATCTGATCTTTCAAAGGAGGAGTTCAATCAGTTGATAAAGTGTGATGCAAGCTGTCCATGCCATTAGTATTGATACTATTTTTTTAAAGTCGTCAGACACAAAGGGATTTTGGTGGCTAGGAGCTGTTGAATGCTTTTACCAAATCTATGCTTGGAAAGTATGAATGACCATAGGCAAAATCATGTATGTATCATTATAAGCTACTGATTGGGTCTCCCCCCCCCCAAAAAAAAATGACCCCTGAATTTTTGAATTTTATTGATATTGATGCTTTATTTTATGTTGTATTCTATGCTGTTTTATGCTGTTTTTAAGTCACATTTTAATCAATGTTTTATATTTGCTGTTAGCCACTCTGAGCCCTGTTTTTAAACCGGGAAGGGTGGGGTATAAATAAAAATTATTATTATTATTATTATTATTATTATTATTATTATTATTATTATTATTATTAGCTGCTGCTGCTGCTGCTGCTGCTGCTGCTGCTGCTGCTGCTAGGCCTAAAGCTGCCATCTGTCCCTCGCTAGTTGTGCCATGACCAAGTAGCATAATTGGCAGGGAAGAATGCTTGCATTACCTGCTTCTGCCATCCTCCTCCTGCTTCTTGAGTGGACATAAGCAAAACCAGTAGTGTGCTCCCCTGTCTTTGCCTCAAAGTTTGCTTCACTATTTGAAGGCACCTTAGTGTTTCTGTCCTCTTATTCTCCTGGTGGAGGAGCCCACAAAGCAAATGTAGTTAATTGTTGTAGCACCATGGAGAGCTATTGTGCAGCACCATGGAGAGCGACTCACTCCAACAGGGTTGGAAGTAGACATTTCTTAAATAGCCAGCCCTCTGGCCTAGAGATGGACACTTTCCCTGCATTCCATGGCCTCCAGCCTTGCCATCGGACTGATGAGGTATGGTGGGAATCATTCAGTTACTCAAGCCCAGGGGAAGGCACTCATAGTGGTCCTGGTTATGGTTTCATGGGCCCTTGTGCTATGGGATCTGGTTCAGTAGTCCCCGGACCACTATACCAGGCTCAAAGCTAAAACCTTAGGTAGTAGAACTATAGCATGTGGCTTGACATTGTGGTCAACGCTAGTCATGACAGTTCACTAGCAATCATTAGACCTGGTTTCAGGCAACTCCAGAAGAACTGGAACATATGCACACAGAAGTATTGCAAAAATAATGAGCAGCAGCTTAAAACAGAAATGTGCTACAGCTACAGTTCCTTGCTGCCTGCTGTCCTCCTTGCCCTATTTTACTCTAGCTTCTACTTCCCTTTGACAGATTCTCCAAACTCCAATCTTGGCACGGATTCAAGACTCTAACTCTAAATCTGTGAGTTTTGCAGTTAAGGTGTCTGGCCAAAATCTGGCACTTAGTTCCTGAGCGAACTAAGAATAACTGATCAAACTGTGAAGGAAATGCCTTTGCACCTCAAAACTTTGGCACCCCAGGCCTATGAGACAATAGTGAAAATAGCTTCCACATGGTCACAGAGAAAGCAGCAAAAATCAGAGAGCAAAAGGTGGAAAGTTTTTTTCTGTTTAATTTAGATACTTAAAATTTAACTTTTTGTTTAACATACCAAATGTTGCTAGCTATTGCTTACTGCACTGACCAAAGGCTGTTGTCTCATTCTGTCAACTTGACCTGAACACAAATATGAACCTTGAGCTATGTGTGTGGGTTAAAATTGCCAGAGGCTGATGTATAGTAAATGTTAAATAGTTATATAACAAATACAATGTGTGCATGTGGCAGACACACACTTTGACGTATTTTGGTTAATTATTTTCTAGTTACAGAAATGTATAAAAGCCTTCATTTGGGGCAGTACTTTTGGGTTTTCACCTGAGGTGCTGTCCTGGTGCAGCAGAAATGAAGAAGAGTGTCTTTTCTAGCCTATGTTACTTGAATATACATTGGCTGCATTTTTATTTGAGAAACTCCCTATCTGGGAATGATCTGGATGAATGGAACTAGCCACTTCCTTAACAAAACACACACAATTAAACCACTTTTGTAAGTACTTGAAGTACAGCTATGGATGAAAGGGGATCTGTTACTTACTGCAACTTGGGCTTTTTGTTTTGGAACACAGAAGATGATGAATGGTGTGAGTCAAAATGCCTTGCCCTTTATTTGTAGTTCGTTCACCTGAGAAACCGCTTAGCTATAATTACATACATTTATTTATGTGTCATGTTTGTGTCCCATCTTTCCTCTGAAACGCTCAGGACAGCATATATGGAATGATCTAATGCAATCAGCAGTTTATGTAGGTGAGATTCTAACACGATGACACACTGAAGGCCACTGGGTGGCTTCCTAGCTAAGAAAGGGTTTGAACTTTAAGGAGAAGGCTCATCTCTGAATGCCAGAGCAGGTTCAATCCCCATCTTCTCCAGATGGGCCCAAAAAAATTCCCTGTCTGAAATCCCAGAGAACTGCTACCACTCAATATAGAATTTATAGTGACCTGGTCCAGCTTTTGAATAAATCTATGTTTTCCCATATCATGCTACATCATGCTGTATTAATTTCTAATTAGAACTACGACTGTGGGCTGCTGTTTTTTTAAGCGAATAAATTAACTGAATTTTAATCAATAAATAGAATGCACATAGTTGAATATTCAAATCTTGAAGGATATTGAAGGAACCGAAAGTTAGAGACATAGAAATTGCCTGCATGGCTGGTGGTGCTGACTAGTTAGTCCTGTATTGTGTGACCAGCAACCTGCCTCTGGAAGCTTACCAAAAAAGGATGCAAGTCGAAGCCTTTTCCTGTTTCTTGTTTCTGACGTGCAGGTTTAGAGGTATACTGCCTTCATTTATTCATATGTATTAAAAAGCATACTAACTCCCTGTCGGGGGGCGGGGATTGCTTTTAACTATCATTACTAATACTGCCCAGCCCAAAAGAAAAAACCAACCCAGCAATTTAGTGACCATCATCTCATCTTGCAGTGAAGACGTTAAAAAAAAAAAAACCTATCCTGAATCTATTGCCACTCATGGTCATTGGGTAATGAGTAAATCACTTATTAAACAGACCATGGTCCTTCACAGAACTGTTGCGTAAATTTGGGGAAACTAATTCCCTTTGAAATCAATTCAGTGAGATTTAAAAGTTCTCAAATTTCAGTAGAATTGTGTATATTATTATTATTATTATTATTATTATTATTTTAAAATGCACCATGTATTTGCTTTGATATTTACTTTTTAAAACAAGACAAAAAAGTCACCAAGATTTAAGAAATTACAGCTGTGCACTTTAATACAGTGGTACCTCAGGTTAAGTACTTAATTTGTTCCAGAGGTCTGTACTTAACCTGAAACTGTTCTTAACTTGAAGCACCACTTTAGCTAATGGGGCCTCCAGCTGCTGCCGCGCCGCTGGAGCACGATTTCTGTTCTCATCCTGAAGCAAAGTTCTTAACCTGAAGCACTATTTCTGGGTTAGCGGAGTCTGTAACCTGAAGCGTATGTAACCTGAAGCGTATGTAACCTGAGGTAACACTGTAATTGTCTTATTTTTTGTGAGTATTCATCATGTAGATTAGGATATGTAATCCTTCCCCCCCCCCCCCTGCTATGCACTGCATTCCCAGGAGTAACCTGGTGGAGGCTGCCTATTGATTGTGGGGCAGAGCTGGTGTGGACACAGGCAGAGTCAAAAGTGTGACCCTTTGCTCTCTGTTTCTGCGGCATTCCTGTCTTCTGACATTCCCTTCTCTCTCCTTCCCCACCCAGCAGGCTGCCAGCAGAGGGATATAGATAACTCTTGACAGCATCTGAACTGATCACCTGCGGAGGGTTTTGAAATTAGGCCAACAGCCATATAAAATTAGTCCGAGGGCCACAAGCAAACCTAATGCTGCAGAATGCCTGCACCTGATACAGGCTATTAAAAAACAACAACACACAACTGAATCCCATATTGGACTATTAATTTGTATGAATTATCTTTGGGGGGACGAAAAGGCCCCCAAATATTTAACGAAACAATAAACAACAGTCAGTAAAAACAAGGCAACACCCCACAAAAGTGGGGTGAAGGGTTGGTGGATGGTGATGGGGAAAGGAACTATTTGTGGGATTGAGTGTAAGTATGTTTGAACATTTTTAAGGATTGTATGAAATGTATGTTTGTATGCTTGTATATGTGTATTAATGATGAATTTAAATTAAATAAATAAATAAAAACAAAAATAAAAACAAGGCAACAGGAATCACAACAAGTACTTTGAAGCGGATTGAGGAGCAAAATGGGCAACCAGTGTTCTGAAAGATGCACATAAAATAATCTGACTGCTTTATAATACAAATGGACATGACATTCTTGACTTCAATAATGCTAAGTGTTTTGGACTTGTAATACAGGTATTCTCTGTGCAGCGAGGGTATATATAGAAAGAAACCATGTGAGATTTGGATGTAGATAAAGGAGCCCTGTTCCGAAAGGGATTGTGTCTGCTTACAAAGAGAAAGGCCTGGGTTCTCCAGCAATGTTCTAATGCCAATGGGAAGAGCCAGAGGTATCAAACAACTGGCAGACAGCTGTCTGGAGAACAAGTGCCACTCTTCAGTGCTGCTCTGGCTTTCTTTGATCCCGGAAGTGAACTGGGAATACTGCAGACTGTATCATGGCCCAGATTTGGCATAAATTACATCCCTGCTTGCATGTAAGTGCAGTCTTGGTGATTTTCTATTTTTAACCAGATGCAGCAATGCCTTGTCTGTGTTTACATACGACATTTCATTTGTCCAGCTTATCCTTATTTTGCCCTTATTCCTTGCAAAACATTTAGCAGAGAGATGCAGAGTCTTAATTAACAGGAGGATCAAAATAAACGCCTTGAGAAGTTGTATAGAAATGGTTATTATTGTTGTTAGTATTTTTTTATAAGGTGCCTATATTTTACTAAATGATCTACAAGCATTATGTATGAGTAAGTACCTGCCTGTAGGTTTGCATTCTAAAGCAGATACTGGCAGACTTTGGACTTGTGGAATCTCTTTGTTTTTAACCAGAGCCCCAAGACCCATCAATCATAGCATGGTGCAAAGATCAGAGAGAGAGAGAGACAGAGACAGAGAGAGAAATACGGTGTGTGTGTGTGTGTGTGTGTGTGTACACACACACACACAGACGGTATTTTTCTGTCTATAAGACGCCCCCCATGTATAAGACACCCCCTATTTTTGGGGACTCAGATTTAAGAAAATGGGAGGAGATGGTCCCGTGTATAAGACACCCCCTAATTTTTGACATTGTATTTTTAGGGAAAAAACCTAGTCAACCTAGTCTTATACACGGAAAAATACGGTACTTCAAAAATTCTGAGCCCAAGAATTTGTTCTGAGCTCCGTAAACTGAATGTAGCACACAGCCCTCCTACACAAACCCTACTTGTGGTTACCACAAGCTTTCCTCAATTCAGCAGTATTATTTAGAATAATGAGGAATCATTGTGTTGTTGCTATTGTTAAACAATTAAGGGTTATGAGTCCTTGCTGGTATACTGCAATCATCCAAAGATCTGGTAACAGGCCCAGACCTACCTTCTGCCCATCCCTGTTCTAAGAGACACAAAAGGAAAAGGAAGGAGAAAACAAGCAAGCTCAGGCACCAATTATTCGAGGTACATAGTTGCCGTAATAACTAGCTTGAATGGAAACGCTATGGGGAAGAGAAGAGCCAAATGGCAGCTGATTTCTCAGTAGAGCTGGTGGAGTGGACCCTGCTGCCCTGTCTCTCCCTGTACCATAACTAGGTGGAGCGGCTGATGATAAAATTGCAGTGGATGGAGAAGGAAAGCTCAATGGCAGGTGGTCTCTCAGCCAAACCAATGGAGTGAGCCTGCTGCCCCATCACTCCCTCTGCTGCGGCTTAGAGAAAACGTTCATTCAGTCCGAAGTGAATTTATAAATTTGTTTGGCAAATCTCCCCTGGTAAGACTAAGGTTTGATGCAACCTGTCTGAGAAAATTAATGAGCAAATGCCTAGATTTTACTTCATCGGAACTGAGAGAAGATGGCGTCTGCCACCACAGAAGGACTTTTGGATTGATTCGGTATAAACACCAGCGTGTGAGGACATTCTGCAAATAATAGACTTAACAGCTGCAAAAAAAGCAGAGTCATACAAATTCCACACAGAAGCACATTATTGTTTATTTCAACATGCCTGTGGAAACAACTCAAGAGGCCACGAATGAAGGAAGGATAACAACAGGAAAATTTAAGGAAGGAACTATTGGAAACTCAAGGCAGTAGAAACATAAGATGATTAGAGCCCCACTGAACTTGAAGCATGGGAAGCCCCAACAAAAATTTATAATTTGGCAGAATATTTGGACTATATGATATGTATTTGTATAATTTGGAATACGTAATGTGATCTGATTGGATTGTTAAAATGGAAAATTTAATAAAAATTATTTTTTTTAAAAAAAGAATTTATAAATCTGTTTTGCCATTTAATAATAATAATAATAATAAATTTATTTGTGCCCCGGCCAGAGCCGGACTCAGGGCAGCTAACATCATAAAACTAACACAGCACACAAAGAACATAAGAACATAAAAATAGGCAATCAATTAATTAAAATACATCTTAAAATTAGTTCAGAGCAAATTAAAATCTGGATAGATGGCAGTCCACGGGTAAAATTGAGAGTGGTTAATATTCTCCAGGGCCAAATGTTACCACTGGTCTTATAAAGGACCTACGAGCGGGCTAAGAGGCCTCTATAATGCTTGTTCTTATACAGAAATAAAAGAATCAGACTGAACCCTGACCAAAGGCCTGGCGGAACAGCTCCGTCTTTCAGGCCCTACAGAAAGATGTCAAATCCCGCAGGGCCCTGGTCTCTTGTGAGAGCATTCCACCAGGCCAGGGCCACGTCCGAAAAGGCCCTGGCTCTGGTCAAGGCCAGTCTAATCTCCCTGGGGCCTGGGATCTTCAGAGTGTTACTATTTGCAGACCTTAAGGTCCTCCGTGGGGCATACCAGGCGAGGCGGTCCCGTAGGTATGAGGGTCCTAGGCCAGCACCTTAAACCTGATCCTGTACCCCAGCAGGAGCCAGTACAGCTGGTATAGAACCGGATGAATGTGCTCCCGTGGCGAGGACCCCATGAGGAGTCTCACCGCGGCATTCTGCAGCATCTTAAAGTAGTTCAAACTTTAAGAGAACATCAGTTACATCAGCTGATTTATACCTGTAGGATTAGAGGGATCCCACACTATGCCAGCAAAATGTCATGTGGACCATCACTATGGGACTCTCTACTAGCACAGCTGTTCACGTAAGGTAAGCTGGTGGGGAGGCTAAAACAGGGCAGAGTCCCTAGAATTTCATTTCTAGGGAAATTCTTAGATTTCCTAAGACCAGCATGTTTCATTATCCACCTACTCTTATTACAATCTAATACACCATCTATAAGTCTGGTGTGTTTTCAAAATCATTAAGGTAAAGGTAAAAGGTAAAGGGCCCCTGGGTGGTTAAGTCCAGTCAAAGGCAACTATGGGGTGTGGCACTCACCTCCCACCAAAGGTCCATGAGAAATTCGAAGCTTAGCAGAGCAGAGGAGCCAAAGTTGTTGGACTTTTTGGGGGGCGAGGTGCCAAAATGGTTCCGCAGCCACTCCTGTGCTATCCTATCGTTCAACCCGGACACTGAGATTCAGCGCCGAGGACCTTCTGGTGGTTCCCTCACTGCAAGAAGCCAAGTTACAGGGAACCAGGCAGAGGGCCTTCTCAGTAGTGGCGCCCGCCCTGTGGAACACCCTCCCATCAGATGTCAAGGAAATAAGCAGCTATCTTATCTTTAAAAGACATCTGAAGGCAGCCCTGTTTATGGAAGTTTTTAATATTTAATGCTGTATTGTTTTTAACACTTGATTGGGAGCCGCCCAGAGTGGCTGGGGAAACTCAGCCAAATGGGCAGGGTATTAATAATAATAATAATAATAATAATAATAATAATAATCCTACAGACCCTTTGCTATTCAAATAGTGTGTGTCATGGGCTTGCATACCCTGACAAAAACAAGAAAATAACTATTTTCTGGGGCGTTGTGTTTCAGTTTCAGAAGACCATTCTACTATGTCCCCAATGCAAGTAAAAATTGTTATATGAATCAACTCTGTAAAGTGGAAGGCCCTTTGTCCAGAAAGAGTGGGCAAGATTTATTTTCCTCCTCTGTACATGTTTTCAAAGGATGTAGGAAACTGTGACCAATCTTCCCATTTAGTCCATTTCTACAGACTACATCTGTTTGCTACGGTTCCACTGGGGAAGCATAATGACAGATAAATCAGTTCAAGACTGATGTTGCTACACCATCTACTTCCTACATGGGTGAGGCGAGTCTGCGGGGGGGGGTGACGGGACCAGTGACTAAATATTTTCAGACCCTCCAAGTATCCCTATTTCCCAGGGACATTCCTGATTCAGAGAAGCCGTTCCGGTTTCTGATTTGATCCCAAAATGTCCCACTTTTCCTAAGGATGTTCCTATTTTCACTGGAGAAATGTTGGAAGGTATGGAGTTATTCCACCCGGAGCCGTCAGAAGGCAATCCTGTATAGGGATTTATTTATTTTTACATGTTTAATGTTTTATTATGTTTTTATATACATGTTAGAAGCTGCCCAGAGTAGCTGGGGCAACCCAGTAAGATGTGCGAGGTATAAATAGTAACATGTATCATTATGGAATGGACGTCCCTATTTTCCTTGGAGAAATGCTGGAGTTCCCCAAAAAGAACTGCTACATTGAATCTTTAAAAATAAATGAATGAATGAATGAATCCGGATCCTTCCCAAGAGATGAACGACAACGGCGCTTGCATGGCGCGATAATAAAACGAGCATCTGGGCAAGACTCTAGGCTTTGCCTTCCTTTCATTCGGGCGGAGATTCAAAATGGCTGCCGAGCCAAAAAATAAAATAAAAGAAGAAATAAACCACCTTCCTGTCCGCCGCGCGGTGGGAGGGGAGGCGAGGGGAAAAGAGAAAGGTTGGAAAGCTAAGTAGGTAGAGGGCAGGAAGGAAACCCGGGCAGTATCTCTTCAGGGAGACAGAAGCTCATACTTGGCAACGGGGAAAGAAGCTGGAATAAATAATTTAAAGAGAAAATTCAGAGAGAGAGAGAGAGAGAGATTTGGTGAGGCGGGTGGAGGAGGAAGGGGAAGCAGCGCTGTGGTGGTCTAAGTGCTAACTGGGAAAAGGAGGAGCTTCGCATCCTCTCGTGTTTGTCCTGAGACATCCTGCGGTCTACGAGGTTTCCGCCTGCCATTTCCCATCCTCTCTCTCTGGTCCCCCCCCCCCCCGTCTGAGAAAGAGAGAAGCATTAAAAAAGAAAAAGAAAATGCCAGCCCAGGCTGCGACTTGTGTCGTCGCAATATGGCCTCATGATTCATTCATTTCCCCCAGATCTCTGCTCCTCTCCAGCCCTGATCTGGGGACTGGCGCGCTCTCCTCGTCCCTGCAAGAAGGGCTCGCAACTGGCTGCGGGTGGAGGGAGGGAGGGAGGGACGCCTGGAAATGCTTCACTGGAGCCAGACGGAGAGGAGGGCGGTTGCTGTCAATATACCGGAGTTGTAATACATTGACAGGGCTGGAGGAGGAGGAGGAGGAGGTGGCGGAGGAAGAGGCGAGGGGTCTGTGCCGCAGTACTGCTGCGGTGGCTGTGGTGCGCCTCCTGCCCGCCATTCCCGCGCGGACTTGGGAGGGCGAGCCCCGCTGGAACCGAGGGGACTCGCGGGCTCCTGAAAGAAGCGGGGCGCGGGGCTACGCAGCGTGTCCACGCAGGGCATCCTGGAGCTCCAGGCGCAGAAGAACCCTTCTTCCCATGGGCATAGCCAGGATTTCTTTATGGGGAGAGGGGCAGACCTTATGATAGGGGGGCAGAACCGAGTTATCTACGACGTATTTTTGTTTACTTGGTTTAGGGGGACAGCTGCACACCCCCTGGCTATGCCCCCCAATAAAATATCTGAGGTCCCCCCAAAAAAGTTGGTGGACATTGCCATTCTCATGGGGTGTGTATGGCACGCCTTGTGATTGATGATGCCCCCCTATATTTTGTTTAAGTTGGCACCCCTAGCTCCAGATTTGCTGGCGGGGATGCGGACTGCCCCAACACACACACACACACACACACACACACACACCAATCCCCTTCCGACAACAACCAGCCACCAGTTTCTGGAACGCCCACGGCTGGAATTTCAGCCGCAGCTGGGCTGCAGAAGCCGACGGGAATGGGAGGTTGGGTTAAAAATGTAACAGCAGAACCAAGCAATGGCGCCCGGGTAGGGTACCAGACAGCATAGGAGTCTAGGGTCCGAGGTCCCATCGCCCCCTCCAATAAAATATTTGAGAGGGAGCTCCCGCCCAAGTTGCCATTCAAATAGTGTGCGTGGGCCATGTCAGGTGATCGATTATGTGGGGCGGGGCTTACCCCCCCCCCCAATATTTTATTCAAGTTGGCATCCCTGCCAGAGAGGGAAATTGAGAGCTCTCAGGAGAACCCGATGTTGATGGTTAAAAACACGCGCGCGGGCGCGCAAAATAAGATAAATAAATTAAAAATCTGGCTGTCGTTTTGGGAGTCTTGCGCAAGGCACGGTGTGGAAAAACCCCCGTGCAATGCGGATCTCTCTGTGTCACGACCGTTCACATGATCCTCATCTTGGAGGCGGTGGCGGGGAAGGGGGAGACGCTTCCCTGGCGCGGTGACGTCACGCGCATCCCCCCCCCCCCAGCTCCCTGGTCTGGTCGTTGCTCCTGACCGACTGTCACCTGACGGCGAGGGAAAATCAGACCTTGGTCTCCCGGAGACAGGAAAATACGAGCGACCTTTTTTTCCATATTTTATATATGTGGAAGTAGACTGTAAGCGATTCCTATTCTTTGCTCCACAGAACATCCGATGCGGTGCCCAATCAGCTGTACAAGTTGCGCAGACGTCATTAAACTCTCAATATCTTCCGTGTGTGTGTGTTGTGTGGTATGTGTGCGCGCGCGCTTTTTGTGCACGGCCAACTGCGGCTGCTTTGCTGATCGGATCCTCCATTAGAGGAGAGCTATTGATTTCTGATTCACGTCGCAGCTGCAGCCAGCAGCAGCCGAACCGGGAGTGCACCGTTGGAGGGGACTAGCAGGGATGGAAGGCAGAAATGGGGAAAGATGGTAGAAGAGGAGCCATGTCTGCATGTATGGGACGGTGCTAATAGGTTGCATGAGAAAGCGAGACTGTTTGCGCCTCCAGAATCATCTAGTCCAACCCCCTGCAATGCAAGAATCTGTCGCTCAACGTGGGGATCGAACCCATGAGCCTGAGATTAAGAGTCTAGCCATTAAGCTATCCCAGCACCTTTGCGTTCTCTCTTTTTTCATCTCTTTTTTTCTCTCTTTTTTCATAGAGACCCATTTTTAGGTGTATGCAGACATTTCAACATAGACTGTAGCTATCCGTTTATATACATAGCTATAGCTATAGATTTGTAAACCAAATCGTTCTTAAACCAGATTGTTCTTAAACCGAGGTACCACTGTATATATGCGCACATGCCACTTCTACAGAGAAGGGGAGAGCGAAGATGGACAGGGCGCAGGCGCAGAATGCGCAGGACCATCTCGAAGACCTACGGCAAGCTAACCCAAAGCATTGGCTTGCAGTATGCTTGGGGAAGGAATAGGCTGGCACAGCCGGAATCTGAGCAGCCAAAGCTTGCTTTCATTTGCCTCCTTCCTCCATCGAAAATATGAGCATATATGAGCGAAGGAGGATTTTCGTTAAGCAACACGTTTCGCCCAGCCCAAACTAAAATAAAATAAAAATGGCTTTGGGGGACGACATCATGTTTGAAAGTGTAGAAGCTTTCTCGTTCTCTTCTCCCACCTCCCCTCCCCAACGCGACTGGCCGCCCTCTTCTCATCCAATGAGGCAACTGCGTTTCAGGACATCCCTAAGCTTTTCCTCCATCCCAACTGCTTCTTGCGGATACACACACCGCGAATGGAGCAGAAGCGACTTGCTTTTTCAATTAGCAGGGGGGGTGGTTTGGTGGGGCATAATCGCCAACATTAGACACATCGTGTCTCTCCCACATGCGCACATTTCCAATGCTCCCTCCCCACCCCCGGAGTATAAGGACAGACGGATAAGAAATTAATCGGGCTAGTTTCTCTCTCCCCCACCTCCTTTCTTTGAGCTGTCTGTCGTAGCTGAGGGCTGGCAATAAGTTCTAGCTGCCAGCTAAGATGCCCCCTTACCACCCTAGCGCTTTTTTTTTTAAGGAGGAAAACCCCGGAAAGAAAGCTTGCAGTTTCACAATAAGCGCTTGTCAGCCTGACAGACTGTGGCTGCGAACAATATACAATTAAGGGGCGAGAGGAGGGAGAGACGGAGGGAAGGAGGGGAAATCAGAACCATTATGTGGGGGGGGGCGGGAGGGGAAAAAATGAGGGTTGGCGATGGTGGAAGGGGTGGGGGGAAACGTGCTGGGTGGGGTGGGAGGAGAGAGAGAGAGAGAGGCAGGAAGCCATTATTAGCAAAAGCTATATTGAGCCTGCTTGCTTGCCAGACTAACAGCAGCAGCAGCCCAGCTCGGCTCTCCAGTTCCGCCCAGACATGTGCCTTGCCATTCTCATTGTAATCAGCCTGCTCAGGATGGCTGCTGATTCATTTCGCAGGATGGCCCCCTGGGAGCCAAGGTGGAAGCCTGAGGCGAGCCGCTGTTGCATCAATGCGCCACTCGACAGCACAGAGAAGGCACGGAAATCTGGCACCAGCCCTCAGCAGATCCAGCTCAAAATATACCAGCGTTTCTGGGTTGGGTGGTTCTTCTCCTTTTCCCTCCCCGCCCCCCTTTCTTTTTTTAAAGGAGGGGGAACGGGGCGGAATTCGCAAAGGAAAAGCCCCACCGCTCCCCAAATAATTAAATAAAGCACAATTAGCGACAGAATGAGAGGGAGACCTCTGGACCATCTCCTTGTCTCTGAACTCGGTGGCAATGCCCATCGCACGCCCCCCACCCACAACCTCCCCGGCTTTTGCTGTCTGTGTTTACTCCGATCCTTTCCTTTCTTCCTTTTCTTCCTACCTGATAGCTAGTCGTGGGGTGGGCTACCTGATTTAGCCGGAGACTTTGATTTGTGGGATTGACAACCTTATTATGCAGCGAGGCTTATTATTGATATTATTCCCTTCTCGGTTGCCATGACCACCTTGTGAGAGACATTCAATTTTCTCTCTTCCATCATCATTATCTATGAGGCCATCTGTTGTGGAAAATGAATTCAGCCTCATTTGCATGACTGATAAGCAATTTTTTTTATCTATTTAACAGAAGGTCATATGCCGGGGATTTGGAGCTGGTGGAAAGAAAGAGAGGAGGGGAGGGAGGGAGAAGTGGAGGAGGAGGAGGAGGAAGAGAGGAAAGGGGGAAACCGGGAGGAGGGAAACCATATCTAGAGAATGAGTGGGAGTGCGTGCATTAGGGGATGTATGTGGAAGTAAAACAGATCCCTTAGGCCTGCTAGCCTTTCCTTCTGAATTTGTCATCTCTGCCAGGGCGACATTTCCCCCCCATAGCTCCTGCACACTAAAGAGAAAGAGGGGAGAGAGCGAGGGGCTATTCCCCCCCCCGCAGTCTTCTCGCAGCCCCCACCCGCCGCTTTCAACACTGAGCGTTGGTGGGTGTGTTTTATTTTATTTTTTTTAAAATCTATGGAACGTGGGATTTTTTTTTTCAGTATTCAGTGAAGAGGGGGAAAAACGGAATCTTTCCGGGGGTCTCCGCGGTATGCTTCGAGCTTTTTTTTTTTTAACTACTTCTCGTCCGTTTAAAGTTGCAGCGAGCTAAGGCATATGCGTGTGTCCCCGTCCCCACCCTCTTTCCCTTAACCGTGCCGAGATTTCATATGTTGTAGCTTATCTGACGGTGAATGAAGGTTGGGGATTGTGTTCATCTGGGGGTTGGTTGTCTGAGCTGACTGCGTATTATTTTGCTTCAGTTGTTGGGTAGTTTTAATACCTACAGCTTCCATTGTTTGCTTGCCCACCCCCACCCCCACCCCCCTTTCCCCCTTCTTCTCCCTCAAAAATCTTCACAGCATATTTGCCGTGCTGTCGAAACTGCATGGGACTCTGGAATAGGAAGTAATCTCAGGGTGAAATCTGTCGCGAATGTATACAGCCATTATCGTGCATGCAGGAAGCATGTTGTTTATATATAAAGTTGCTGCATGCTGAACAGTACTTGTTTGCTAAGAAAACAATCGAGGCAGAAACTTCACAGACATCCATTCATCACTTGAATATAACCAGTCATTAATAGGAGATCTAGATACATTTGAACGACGACACTAAGTTGGCATTCCACAACTTATTGTGGAGCAGTTTTGTTGACTTTAATGGGCTACTCTGGAGTAAGTGGACTCCAACTTGTGCCTTTATTCTCAACACCTGTATTTTTAAAATCACCATGACAAAAGACTGGCAATGTATATATGTTATGTAACAAGTTAAAATAAATGTATACATAGGTTTCAGTTCTAGAGCTGAGTTATGATATATTTAACTTGTCACAACATGTGAAAATTAACTCTTATTAAATTCCATTTTTATATTCTACAACCTTCAATTTAAAGATGGCACAGAGTTGAGAATACTGCACTGAAATTTTCAGATATGCAAACTTGGTGTGTGTGATAAATATTGTAATAGTTTGGCACAGCAAATTTACTTCCCTTTATAGAAGAACAGTTATAAATACTAAGCTGATTCTCTTGCTGAATTTATACTTGCTATGAAAAAGATTAAACACCAAAGAACAAATTGACTTGCATTTTATTTCCTGTGATACAGTCCTGGAAGTCAGCTGTAAATACTGCAAATCAAAAACTTTTATATATATTAAATAGTGGTTTACTGCATACAATGTAATTATAGATGTTTTTAAAGTCATAGTAAAAGTAAATATCTGACAAAGCATTGAGGACAGTATTTCTTCACTGAAGAATATAGAATGTCTACTTCTGCTAAATAACTAAAAGTGTAGCCAATAAAGGATTCTCCCCTTGTACATAACTTTGATTCCAAAATGTATCAATGAAGTATAACTTTTGAAAACTGAACTATTCCTGGTGGGCTGAATTTAAAATGGAAAAGAAATTTCACTAGTCCTCAGATCAATGGGAAATTGGAATTTTTGAACTAACCCTATTAAGGAAGTATAACTTGCTTAGTTCATATATACATAGAAGCTTAGAGTTTTTAAAACAACTTGGTTGACAGGTCACCTGACCTGCTATTTTAAATAGTACTTCTCTGCATTGCTGTCTCTTGCCATGCAAAGTTTGGTTTAAGCATTACTTTAAAAATTATATATATGTATGTATATAAAGAGATGTAGATATCTAACTACACTATAGTTCTGTATCAAACATAGTTCCAGCACTAATTGGATTTTCTGGTGAAAGTTGAATTACACAGCCTTGTTCACACCAATATGCTCAATCACAACCAACTCTCAACAGACTGAGGAGATATAAAATTGCTAGTTTCCTCAGTTGATGCTAGCTAGAGAATATTGGGGGGAAATTAATAGCTTGCTTCATAACAATTTGAGCCATTCAGAGTTTAATACCACCACCCTTTAAGTTTCAGAAAGTTCCAATGGCTTGTTGTGAGGTGTGGGGGGGGGGGTGATAACATGCCTTTTTTCAACCACCAAAAAGAGATAATGCACTTGATTCCCTTTCCCTGCCCCCACAAAAGTTAATTACCAAGCTTGGTTGGATTCCTCCTTGCCACCCTGACATTTGACTGCTGCTAATTCACTGATTAATCTCATTAATGTGATTATGGTGGGATTTGGAGTTGGCTGCCATTGTTCTGCAGACAGTGCTATTCAGCCCAAGAACTTGCCACCTCATTCAGTTTTGCTGTGATTTTTCCGAAGGTTGTTTGAGTGAACTGTATTATGAAAGCGGCTTCTCTTTTCAGCACCAGGAGCTGTCCGTTGCTGATAGCAATTACTTTTGAGTCCTGACTTCCTATTAGTTCACTGGCAAATAGGAAAATAACTCACTTCCCTCAGTTCAGCGACTCTACTACAAAGAGCAGGTTAAAGAAAGGGGAATGTTTATACTCCACAGCCATCATAGGCACTATGCATATTCTTGAAGAGGGAAAAAACACAAGATATATCCACTTTTGTCCTTATTCATGCATGTATTTTACTTAGCCTGCTAAACGTTGGGGTGGGGAAAATGTAGGAATTTCTCTCTCTCGCATTGTTTCATAGATACAGTTTTAAGACTAGGACATTATTGACATTGCAGGTTTTTTTCCTTCAACAGCGTTGCTTGCCTTCAAATGAGCCCGTTTGGAACAAACATGACTAGTGTTCCCTACAAACCTACGAACAATAGCATGCCCACCATCACTTTAAACTCTTCACAACTGCAGTACTCCACCGCGCTTGCAATGGACTCCCACCCATATTCAGACTTTAAACGCCCCCCCATCTCTCACTCACTCACTCACGCACATTTATTTCTTCCGAGAGCGTTTGCTCAACTGAATGTCTCAGCTGTAGTACTAAATAATCATAGAGATTGTCTTTTCTGAGAAGTCTCTGCTCCCCCCCTTCATTGTGTGGAGCTAACACTCCGTCAGCATCCTGAACTAAGTCTAAAAGAACATTGTTTGAAGCACGATGTTTTGCATAGCATCCGCGCATGATCAACGAAGCTGTCTGCTGTTTGACTTTATTATTTGAAGCTACATTGTTATCATGAGATGCGGTTACTGCGCATGTGCAGCAACTTTTCCATCCTGTTTTGAATATCCTCCCTATTTTTCAGGAAACGTGCCACTATGCTGAAAATTCCAAGCCATCATTAGACTCCATTGTGTTCAGAGTTTTCTCTGAATTCAAGGGACTTGTGGCAGAGACAATTAGATATGCATATATGCCCCGCTCCTCATTCTTAGGCAACTCTGTTAAAGATGCAATCCTATGCATGCTTCTAAGAAAATGTGTTTAGTACTGAGCTGTTAAGCATGCAATTAGGGCTCCTGGTTGCACACTGTGAACGCTTTATTTGAGGCCAGTTTTATTTGCTACTCTCTCCAGCAACATATTCTGCATGTTTACACGGGAAGTAACTCCCGGTGTATGCAATGGGAGTTGCTACTACGTGTGCATGGGATTTCAGTACAGTATTGGACTTGTGCGTGTGCCCGTGTGTATTGTTTTCAGGGTGGGGAGAAAGTAAGAGGAGGAAGCTAGGGGAAGAGAGAATATATAGGACAGAGGCATTCATAGTGACACCTACAATTTGCTGTTTAAATGAAGGCTGTTCACAGCTCTGCATTCCCACAAAGATCTACAGTTCCAGCCTGGCAGTGGTGAACCTTGTCTGTTGTACTTCTGGCGTTGTCTCGTGTTCCTCCAGGTCCGGCCCCTCTCCCGCTCCAGCCAGTCAAAATAAATGAAACGTTATGTTTTCAAGTGTAGGGGCTGAATGAGACAAACTGCGTTATCCTGCTCCCGTGTGCATCAAAGAGAAGGCGTTGCATTCTCATTATAGGTGCTTCGTGGATGACAGCTTTACCCAGTGGAAAGAGCGGTCTGCTGCAGAGATACCTTTGGGGAAAGGAAGCCCCACGCCACCCCACCAACATTCAGCCCAAGTCTGGCGAGTGCAGCGATTTGCCGCACTTGCTATTGTTCGAACTTGCCAGTTCTGCTGCAGTCGTTTGGGGTCCCTACCTTGACTTTCAATTGAAGTCAGGGCGTGGGAGCTTTGCGATGTTTCCCCGGCGGTGCACCAAATTTCATTATTTTTTAGGTGCCCCTTACCACCCAATTGTAAGTGCATTCGCCCTAGAGTGGGGGCTGCTTGCTTTTTCGCCAACACTTCTCTCAGGAGTAAATGCATCCACACTTAAAAACAGCACAGTGTATATATACTCAGTATCCTTTTCCTTAGCTCCCTATAACCATCGTATCATAGAGTCACAGTGGGTAAAGGATGGATTTCCCCATCCCCTCGCACTGCATGCTCATCAAGAAGGGTGTCTAATCCCCGTTAGCACTTGAGCCTATGCAGATGACCAAAGAACCTCGGGTGAACTTTCTTCTGCACCAACGTACCAAGTGGTAAGGCGACGTTCTCTTACACAGCCGGTGGGAATCTGTGGTAAGATGTTCGTCTGCATGGGTTCCTGTATACTACAGTGCCATCCTAACTATGCTTACTCAGAACTCAATGGGGTTTACTTCCCATTGTGCTTAGGGTTGCACCCTTGGTGCAGCGCTAATTATGAAAGGGGCTGTAAAGTCTTGCCTTTGTGACTTCAGGGAGGCATCTAATGCAGATGATGTAAACATTCTGGAGAAATGTGAAAGATCCGTATGAGCTTTCTCATCCTGCTCCTGCCGATAGCTGCATGTAAGGGGACTTCGTACGGGACATGCTTTTGTTTTGTTGTTAAAAGACGGTCAAATCCTTAACAATTTGATTTATTTATTTTTTGAAAGAGGGGAAAGTAGAGTTGACCTCAAAAGCCATAGAAACAGATGCCCATTTAAATTGATAACTAATACTTATCCCTCTTCCCATTTCAAACGCTGAGTAATTTGGACGAGGACCCCCCCCCCCAAGAAACCTAATCTGCCACCCAAAAGCCACTTGCACATATCATCATTTTAGGAGGAAGTCATCAGTAGCCCTGGCGAGCTAACCTTCACCCAGCTTTATTATCAGTACCCTGAAAGCAGTGACAAATCCATAGGACCTTTGAGTCAGTGCAGGCTGCCCCGCCATGATATCTGAGGGGCACCTGCCCTCCCCTGGGTATATCTTCTTCTTCAGAGTGCCACTGGAAGTGTGAAGAAACACCAGGCTCCTAATTTTACCCAATTCTACCTCCTAATTTTCCTGCACCATCAAAATCGACGGGGCTTTTCCAGGACAAGCGAAGATGCTTTATATCACGCTTTGTCCACGCGCTGTATCCGTTGGAAAAGCGCCTTAACACGCTTTCACTCCCTCCCTTCCGATCCTGGGTTACTTTTATTTATTTAAAGGAATTTTTATTTATTTTACTTGAAAGTAAGTCCCCTGAGTTTCGATGACGAGCTTTAACTCGCCCCCCAGGAAAAGCTGCAGTGCCGTCCTGCACACACTTACTCGGGAGTAACAGAAGCTTACTCCCGAGAAAGCCAGCGCAGGCTTGGCCTGGCCTGCGTAATCTTCGGATCGCCACCCTTGGTTCACACCAGGTTACTCCGAGTCTTTTTTTGTTTGTTTGCTTCCCCGGTCAGACGCACTGCTCGAGCCTTTAGGTGTAACCGAGGGAGCCCCAGGAGGCTCCGTCGATGGAGAAGGCGAGCTGGGGGAGGCGAAAGGAAGCCCAGGTGCGAGGGAGGGGGTAGCCCGCTAAGATCCCTTTTCCTTCCTGGGGAAACACCTCGGCGTCCCGCCTCCCCCCTCCCCAATCGAGTCCAAGGAGAGAAAGGCTTGTGCCCTCGCATTCTTTCGCTGCAGCGCGCGCACCCCGACACACACACACACACACACACACACACACACACACACACGTTGGGCAGGATTTGTCAGCAAAGTTTGCCCTCAGCGTGGCTGCCTCGTCTGTGGAGCTGCCGGGGAGAGCCCAGGAGGGAAGCGAGAGAGCGAGCGAGCGAGCGAGCGAAGGGCGGGCTGCGCTCCAGCGAGGCTTTCCCTTCCCCTCACAGACTGCAGTGCGAGCTGGGAAGGGAATTGCCAAGCGAGAGAGAGAGAGAGAGAGAGAGAGAGAGAGAGAGAGAGAGAGAGAGCCTTGGTGCGCGGCCGCCGCTGGCCGCGGCGTCTCTCGTCTCGGGCCTTCTTCTCTCGGGCCACCTCAGGCAGCCGCGAGAGGCGGATTACTCTGGCTGGTGTGTGGCTGCGCAAGGAGGTGCGCCGTGTGACTTCCCGCGCTGGGGTCAGCCCAGCTGCCTCCTCCGCCGCGGCAGGAGCGGTCAGTATTGTTGTCTCTCCTTTTCGAGGAGGCTGCAGTTCGGAGGCGGCGGTGGGGGGAGGGCGCGCGCGCGCGTTCACACACACACAACACACACGGAGCTAGTGGATGGTGAAGGAGAAGAAGAGGGGGGAATGAGTGTAGGGGGGAAGAGAGAGAGAGAGATGGGGAGATCTGGGGTGTGTTGAGAAGGGGCAACTTCACGCGTGTCTGCATTGTGTGGTGGGAGAGATGGAGGCGGTGGGCATTGTGTGTGACAGAACTCTGAGGGGACTGGGGTGTGTGTGTGTGTGTGTGTGTGTGCGCGCGCGCGCGCGTTTGTGAGGGGAAATTGTGGAAGGTTGTGCTTGTGTGAGGGGGGAGAAAACGGTGGGATGTGAGTGAATGGGGTGGTGGGTGGGTTTGACCGTGTGTGAGAGAGAACTCGTGAGGGAACTGTGGTGTGTGTGTGTGTGTGTGATATATATATATATATATATATATATATATATATATATATGGATGCAGGCTTGTGCTACTGTCTGTGTGAGAGACAGACACACAGAGCACTCTGATAAGATATTGTGTGGGAAGAGATTTTGTTCCTCAATCACAGGGAAAGCTTTCTCTCTTGCAGCTCTTCGCCAGTTACTTCTCCAATGTCCATACATGTTTTATACATGGGGGAAAAAATAGTACCAGGAAGAGTAGTTTGTGTGTGTTGCCATCTGTGTGAGATGTTTCTGGTTTCTTTTCATGGCTTTCCTGTAGTTGTGGAGTGCCTCCATGTAAAGGTCCCTACAGCTTGTACCTAGCTCACTGGTTTTGACCACAATAATTAGAATTAAGAAAAGTTGGCATAAAATACATTAAAAACAAACCCCTTCTTGTGCAGGGAACTGGCCAGTAAAATTTATTTTGACCTTTTAAGCATAGGGTTACAGTCGCAAAGTTCCTAAAGGGTCATGTTTCAAGCAACAGTAACAGCAAAGTTACCTGTCTTATGAGTATTATGCAGGTTAGACTTTTCAGGTATGTGCTGTGTGCCTGAAGTGAATTAATTTAGACCTGTCTCTGACTGATGACCCTTTAAAACAGTTCTTTACTAGCCTTGGGAGAAAGTGCAGCAGAAACAAAATATATCTTGTGGCAAAATTCTGAAGAAAGCTTCCAGACACCCTAGCTTTTTTGTATATGAATCATCACATGTATGTGTATGTATACACATACACACACAAACAAACAAACACAGACACACACACACAAAAGTTTTGTTCCCAAACTTTATAGCAGAGATAGTTTTTGTTTAATGTATCTGGCTTATTTCCATTTATCCTCATTAAAGGTTTGCTTTTCTTGCGCCTTCCCTTCAAAGGTATGTGTAGCTATATGCTAACCAAAATGAGGTTAAAGACATACTTGGAGTTAACCCTGTACACGTTGCACGATTATATAAGGATTAAGCAGAGTTTTAATTCTTTCCAAGGAAACACGTCAAAATGGTAGGGAGCTTGCTGAATTTCCTGGCGTTTTCTATAAAGAGCAGACTTTTGTCCGTCGTAGAATTGGAGACCCCATGTTAAAAACATATATCTTTCACTGGGTTGCTGTTAAATAGCTTGAGTAGTATTTACCGTTCCCATCTATTATATTAAATACAGCATTGCACATGATACACCTCCAGAGATTTAGGGGCCTGTGGGTAACAATGTAGGCAGCATACAGTATACATCCTCAATCTTGCCTGACTCTGTTGGTGAGTCTAATAAACAGGAGATTTAGAAACTATTGTTGTAATCCAAAAGTGGGGGCAAAGGAAGGCGAGGAGCCCCTCTCTTAATTCAGAGGTGAAGTTTACAGCAGCTAGAGGAGGATATCAGTCAGCAGTATGCTACTGATGTTATTTTGCTGCAGTAATGTGGTCTCTAAGGGAACCTGTGCTTGATGCATATACTACACAGCTAGGCTTTCCTGTAGCCCACTGCCTGCCTCTCTGCTGCTAGTTCTTTTAAATGGAGGCTACTGCTGATCCAGCAAGCAGAGTGCTGCACACATGTACATCTTCCTCCGCCGTTTAGTGGCGTCAACTTATTAATTTCTTGCCTTCCAACTTTGGATCCATTGTGTTCCTGTCTGAAAACATTATGACTTCTGTCTGTGTGGCAAAATAATTAGCATACAAATGAGCAATTCCTGTCTCTTGTACCTCGGGAAATGCACACACAGAGAGAAGATGTGCACTGGAAAAAGTTGACTGGGTGAATGGCAAACAAATGGTGGACATTTGGAAGCCCTGCAAGAGTTTGTGTTGTTAGCGTGAAGCTGGTTTGTCACAGATTTCTGGGTGAATATCTCGAAGATGGAAAAGCAGGGTGGCTGGTGTTTGAAATGATTGCTTGACGGTGTGGCCTACTTGAAAGTGCAAAGTTGGACTGCATGCATAGATAATTCATTTGGACTACTTTGTTTTGCAATTTTCCTGCGTTCCATTTGATAGCCCATAAAGGTAAGCATGCCCTCTTTTATACTTCGTTATTTTGGCTTTCTGTTCAGCAACTGCAAGGAATTTGATTTGCTTGACGAGGGAACAAAAGAATAGGCTATTTCTTTTTACTGCATGCATTGGGGGGGGGGAAATATATGAAATATTGAGAGAACCTGATTCTTCTTCTAAGTCAAACAGGAATTTAGTGGTTTTGTTTTCTGAAATGCACAGCAGCCATTATTCAGTGTTTGCATCATTATTTTTTGTTTTTCTAAAAAGGAGAAAGTCAGACGGATAGTCTTAATGTTGTTTCAGTTAAAATTTCAGAAGGAATTAATTCTGTGTGACATGCTTGTGAGAGAGTATATGTTTTCACTGACTGAAATATTGTGCCTTATATTGTGATTCTGAGAACCTTAACGACTTACTGATACAGAGGTGGCAAAGGGTGAAGGGAAGTATTATTTTTGTACTGCCAAATGATATTCTGTATAGAAAAGCAGAACAGAGATAGCAAAAAAAGCCTATTTAATTGTAGACAGTAAAATCTATTATTTCAGTTACTCCAAAGTCTTTCACAGGACCTGAATATAATTTAGTCTTCTAGTAAGCTAATAATTGACTTACATGTTTACTGTATAATTGTGCTGGATTACTAGAATGTTTGGTTGAAAATGCCTTCCTTCTTTTTATGATATAAGAGTAGTTTTATCCTGTTATAATGGCTGTTAATCTCCTTAAAAACCGAGGTTTTCATTTTAACTGACCTAATTTTTTAAAAAGCCAAAAACAACCTATCCTGGTTGTGAGGTTGGAATTAAGCATAAATTATCCCTTAATTGTATTTAATTAGTCCTCTAGCCACTAGAAATTGACTGTGGAGTGTTTGGGTTTTTTGTTGGGTTTTTTGGGGGTCTAATTTATAAGTATACCCCCTCACTTCTTTTCTTTGTAGAAAATATATGTATACTAAGGAGGTGCAGATTTAAAATTTTGGGTTTCTCAGGCTACCTTTGATGAAATACCAAATATGAGAACTAAGTATGGTAAAAATGACACAATAATCATCAGACAAAGAATTGTTTGAGCAAACTGTTAACCCTTCATATGTAACAGCTTGCAGTTACTTTCACTCATTGTTCAAGTTTGAATGCTGATCTTAAACTTAGTGGTTACCATCTAGTTAAATCACCATATGCATATGTATTTATTAAGTATAGTGAGATTATAATACAAAATAAAACCCAGATAAGTGAGAGAATCAAAAAGCTGTGTAAATAAAAACATAATTGCTTTTTAAAAGATAGAGGTCCTGTTTTTGGCCACTGGGAAAAAAGTGAGCTGTACTGACAAGCTTACACAAAGAAAAAAAATAAAGACAAAATAATTGAAAATGGGGGTGCGGTGGGGATTTTAAGAAAGAACTAAAAGCAGTACTTTGATTTTTAGCTTAGTTTATAGATTGTCTTGTCTGATGAATTAATAAGTGTTAGGTGGCAAGCCTAAGAGCTTGGCATGCAAAATAGTTTGCTCATTGCCAGCAACAGCTCTTCTTTTGTGTTTGAGTATACACTGCTGAAGCATGTTCTTGCCACTGCATATGTGACTAGATTGTTCACCGAAGTTATTAATTTATAGTATGACTTTATGGTGAGCTATCCTGGTTTTTTTGTACGATTTCCCTGGTCTTGTTTTCCATTATGAATCATTAAATTTGCTTTTTGAGGAACTCTAGTTTGTTTTGACTCTTCATAATTTCACATTATGCAGAAGTTGAGTCAATATATATATAAAAAATGAACATGTGGGTATACCCACCCCTATATATAGTGAGAGAGGTGTGTGTACTCACAAACCAGCCACAAACATTCTCATGGGAACTTTGCAAGTTGAATTCAGAAAGTGCTGTTCTGAATCTAATGAAGCAGTGGTGCCTTGCAGACATAACCATTGCTATACTTTATCAATAAACACACACACACACACACACACACACACACACACACGAACTTAAGCAGGCACACAGTAATTATACTTTTTGACACAATGATAGTTCAAAATATAGCTGTTCTTTCAAATGCCATCCTTCAGAATCACATTTAGTAAGTGATCTCATTTTCTAGGATAACACTTGTATCAAGCAGAATAACTGCTGTTGTCATCATGTACCTCTTGCCATTATAGTTCAACAAAATGTACCATTTTGTTATTGTTTGTTCCTTCTTTGATTGTAAGCAATGGGGAGGCTTTGTGGTGATATTTAAACTCTTATGAACCACAGAGCCCCAGCATTTGCAAATTGTTTATTGGGGCAAGTAACTTGCCCGCTGTAAATTCTCTCTAAGGTTTGTCAACAAAGTACAGTTCACCCATGCTAATAGTATATCGATTAAATGTGATTTCCTCCCATTAAAGTACATTATTCTTTTATTAGTACCAACATGTTTATGTGAAAAATTTAAAGTTACAAAATGATTGAAGGAGAATAGAGAAGTGGTTCGAGTCACAAAAATGTCTAACAGACCATTAAAGTAAAATGTTTATTTTATTTATTTTATCTCGTTAGATATGGTGTGGATACCAGAGTTTAATATTGCTCCTTGGGAAAGGCTGCAAATATACATTTGCCACATAACTATGCTAGCCAGCTTGGATGTGAAATAATCAAGGCTGCAGGGCACCCCATAGAGAGCCATCACGTCTAGTATGGAGCAGTCTGGTAAATTGTGAACATACAGAAATCAATGTTGCATCTGCCAGTAGGCCCTTCGGTTCTCTGAAACTCCCACGTGTCTAATGAGTCTGGCCGATTGGTTTCAGACACTAGTTTCCTTCAGGATAAATTTAATGCATCTTGAGGGTCAGGCATAAGCAAATTGATTATAGCTCTGCACCAGGCAAACTCATAAACATCTGCAAGATTGAAGATTTTAAGGCCATTCAGCATCAGGGTCTGCTGTTTTCAAAACCCATCTCCCTCATCCCAGCATGGCATATCTCATGCCAGCATGGTGCTCTTGAATTGGGAAACTGATTAGAAAAAGGGCATGGTATATACTGATGTTTTATTTCTATCTGGCAATGATCCAGCTGTTTGTAAGTTGTGGGTTGTGGATTGTGCTGCTCATTGCTAGTTGTTATTGGCCATGGAGTGGTAGGGAAAGCACTGTTTAAAAAATCATTTGCATGCTAGGTTTTGAGCAGACAGCTACTTTGGTCTTGAACACAGCACAGTTAAAGCTTCTTTGTCCTCAGTGTCCATATATGCTGTTTACAACAGCAAAACCTTATTTATTTAGCTTCAGTTGTATATTGTTCTAGGACTGGATGTTTTTAGCTTTCTACATTTTTCAACCTTCTAGAATTTATTTCTATTTTGGTTGTAGAAATGAAGAACATATTAAATAGTCAAGTTTGTGATGGATTAGCTTAAATGTTTAGGTACTGGGTCCAACAGACTATATGGTTCCACCTTACATTTTATACTTATTGGGGTATTATTGGGGCAGAGTTAGTGTCAAAATTCATTTTTCCAAGCAAAATTTTGTCTTCTACCATCTCTGGTCAGGGCTGAAGAATATTACCAAGGGAATAAAATGTTATGCCTAATTTTAGTGTTCTTTTGCCTAATGTGCTGTGAATAAGTACCATGTTACAGCATTTAACTCTGTCCATCTCTGTCACTTCCTGAACATTTGTTCTTTTCATATAACCCCCTCCCCTCAATGCTGTGAGCTTAGGATACCTGAGATTTGTTGTTTGAAGAAATTATGGAAGGGATGATCTTTTGCCTTTGAGTCCTGCCTCACATTTAACACCGGATGGGATGTTGTTTCTGCTTCTAGGCTGTACATAATGATTCTGCTATGCTTGATGGATCACACAACTGAAAACTCTGATACAAGGTGCTTTGGAAGGACTAACAGATTGGAGATGAAAAATATAGTTTAAACAATATTTCTCTTCAATCTGTCTTGAAGAAGGAATCATGACGTATTAGTACTTCCAAAGGATGTTCAATCAATGGGCCATGGCGCTATGAACTGAGGTTCTCACATGCTTTTTATAAGAGCACAGCTGAGGAGAACCTCTTGATTTAAAATGTATACTAAACCAGGGAAGCCTAGTTTATCCTGACTAGTATTGGGTCTTTTTGTCTCAGATTTAGTTTTTTAAAAAAAAGAATTCGGGCTATGCAGGTAAATAAGTGGGCCAGTAAAATATGTTTCTCTTGTACTGCCTCTAGTTTAAAAGAGGGGTTGTTGTCAGTAGTAGTGGATTTGTACAACCATTTTTGGGATTGCAGCTGATGTGATAAAGCCAACATAGGATGATTTTGCCTCCATCATGGTGGTTAGTAGTGTTGTGACACACATACCGACATATATCAGGCATGTTATGAGATTGCTTATCACCATATCCTATCTCAGCTCACATTCTGAAAGTTTTCTAGAGGTGGTGGGATATTATATTGTACAGTGCTCTCTCTCACATACAAAACTTACAGGAAATTTATTGCAGAAAACATAACCAAGAAATGATTGTGGGGACCGACTCTGTTTAAAGTTGAGCTCATCTTAATGTGTTTGAGAGCTGCAACAAGAACACATTTGTACCAGTCCAGGCAAAGCCATTTGTCCTAAAGTTGTATTAAAATAAAGGAGAACTCTGTTGCAACTAGCTCCGTTCACATTTAGTTCAGTGGGGCTTAAGCAGGATTGATTTTGTCTCTGGAGCTCTTGAATATGACTTTAGCCATTGTGATTTCAGGGAGTTAGTGTGGCATAGTATTCCAAAGCAGCAGCTAGGGGTGGGAATGATTCCCAGTTCAAATCTTTCCTCAGCCACAAAGTCATTTTGCGTGTCTCATCAACTTCCTTTAAAAATGCATATACTGTATAATATTGGCCTATCACAAAGGGTAGTTGATAGATTTATTGAGAAGCATCAGACAAACATACATTATGACAAATAATTGAAAGTAATGTGAAACCCTGTCCTAGCCATATTTACTCAGAATTAAATCTCCCAGAGTTCATTAGAACTTAGTTAGTAGAAGGCATGCTATGGATTAGGGACACTAGAAACAATCCAGTTAAGTTTGAATTGTGGCCTTAAGTGTTTTTTTTAGAATGTGTCATTAAAAAGGTACATTAAAATGGTAAGCATAAAAGGGCATTAATGAATTTGACCAGAGGCCAAGGTTTATTCTTTGTTATAGCTCATGGTTAGTCTGAATAAAACTTAACCACAACTCTGGGGTTGGACAACATGCCAAACCTAACTTTGTTTTAGCTTGGCACAACTGCAAAAAGACAGGGGAGGAGCAAAGTGCCAAACTAAGCAAAGAATTGTCATGCTAAGCAAAGATTTGGGTTAGTGTGACCAGGCCATTGTCTTCCAAATATTTTATTGGGAACCAGAATAGTCTTGATAAAGCATGTTGTTAGTAAAATGTGATTGTCAACAGGTTGCATACTTTTGAATAGCATAAAATTTATAATTTACGCCAGTGTCCCAAATTGACCTCGTAATTATCAGTACCTTCAATCCATTTGATAGTCCAAGGGACTAGCTAGTCAACTTTATTCCCATTTCCAAATACTCTGAAAAACTACTATGTTTTTGACAAGTTTAAAAACAATATTTCCCCAAGGGATTAGCTACACATATACAGCAGGCCAAGAAATGTTCTCATTTGCACCCCTCCAAGGACAAGTTATTGTAGCTGTTTACAAATGAGAGAGAGTCACTAATGATCTAAACAGTAATAGGCTGAAATATTTTACTGGTTATCAATAATATTAACCTTTAAATGCCAGCAAATTAAGTTTTGGTAGAAATCAGGAACTGATGATACTATTGTGATTTAAACAATTTCATTGTCAGTTCCTTGGACTTAAAATCCAGATCACTAATGGATTTTTTTCTTCTTCCTAGCAGACTTGTCAACAATCTGTCTGTCATGACCATCTACTGCCTTTGGATTGTGGACAGAATGTTCAGTGATAGCATTAAAAATTATGTATGCAAACTGAGAGCACAAGATTGTAGGGCTGCACTTAAAAATGAGCTGTCTTGGAGTATGCTTTATTTATTCAAATTTCTATCCAGCCTCTTCCCAAATGTTCAGGGTAGATGATGGCAAATTAGCAACATGCACTGATTTTAGTGGCATGATTTTGTTTTAACACATCAAAATGCTACACTCTCATCTATATGGTGACACAACCTTGCATGCTAAAAGCTTCTTATGCATTATAAACTGCTTACAGCTATTCTTAAAAAAAAGCTCAAGTGTTTGACAAACCTCTGGGTAAAGGCAGTTGCCCAGTTTTTGGGCAGCCCTGAGAATACTTCTGTTTCTGCTGAATTTTGGCAAATAGGTGGTATTGTTAAGATAGCTCTTTCAGCCAGTCTGAGAACAGATTTGACTTTAGGCAAGGATATGATCTTTTTTAATATATTGGGCACAAGCCATTATGCAGATTCAACATTTGTGGCCCAACATGGATATTACCATTAGTATACAACATTTACATGGGTTGTGTGTGCATCTCAGGTGTGGAACTGACTCAATGCAGTCCTGAGCCAAAATAAGTCCAGTTACCTACTTTCTTTGTCAAGAAATGGATTTATTTCTTTATTTAATTTGTATCCTGCCCTTTCTTCCAAATGAGGCCAGGGTGGCAAACAAGGGATAAGTCAATAGAACACATTAAAAATGATTCTAAGACATACTGGGAAAGATAGCAGCTTAAAAGGCTTGTTGAAAGAGGGCGATTTTCAGTAGGTGCCAAAAAGACAACAGAGATGGCACCTGTCTTAGATTCAAGGAAAGGGAATGCCAAAGGGCAGGTTTTGTAATGTAACCTATTCATAGGCATTTAGAAACTTTGGAGCAACTGGGTTTCTCAGTTTGTTTTTGCACAGACTTGCATGCAACTTGATTTCTCTATTCGTTTTGATTTGCAGCTGAACTTGTGAAAGGAATCAAGTGAAAAGCATTGTGTTTGAAATGTGTGCTGATGTAAAAGTTCTGTCTGCTCTGCTTGATCCCTGATAGCTTATTGACACATGCAAACCACCTCCTGACACTGTAGTTATAAAGTATTGAATATTCATTTGTGAACAAGTTCATGTTCTAGGGTTTTCTGCGTGGGGATACAATTGCAGTTACTCTTCATTTTTAATATATTTTCCCCCAACATGGAGAATACTACAGCTGGACCTGCCCAGATACATATATAAAATAAAAGGAAAATTATCATAATATTGGCCTGGTTTGCATGACAGCTTAACTATGGCTTACTGGGTCTGTGCAAATGTGCTTGCTTGCAGAGAGAGAGGCTTATACCCATTTTGTTCCCTACCTTCTAGTTCTATCTCTGCATGGCGCAGGAGCTAAGCCGCTGTTTGGCTTAGTTTATTGTTTGAACCCACTTCATGGTTAAGCTCTCTCCTTAACTACAAGGTCTAACCAAGAACATCCTGCCATACAGGAGTGGATATCCTGTTACTGCATGTTCATGAGTGAAGGGCAGATGTTAGAGAAGCGGTTCTGGATTAATGAGCATGGAGTACAAAAGTGGGTGGCATGCTCTTAATGGATGTAGTAAAAATTAACATGGGAAACCCTTTTGGCATAGTGTTAGCATCTCAAGCAAAACATTCCAGTTTTGGTTAAAAGCCCATATCTGGCTGCTGTCTAGAATGCACATTTGGATGGCTCTATTCTGGAGCCATTTGGTGAATTTCAGGTACTCCAGGCTGCAGTTTTACAGGTATAGCTGATGCCAGCTGTGAGGTCCTGTCATTCTTATTACATCTGCTCTGCATAATTACCTTCTAGTAGTCCTCACCACTTATGCTAATGTATTATTACTAAGAAGCAGGAGACCTTGTAGAAAAGGCTACATTCTATTTTGCCTCTTCTCAACCTTGTGCTGCAAATTCAGATAGCTTTTAGTTGTGCTAATGCTGTTTCAGACCTTGATCTCATATTTTATTGTGCACTCACCAATACTAAAGAAGCTGGGCACCAGCAGAGTTCTCTTGTAGTATTTTGACCCAAGATTGCTTGCTTGCTTCTTGTGGAAGCTTGTAGAAAAGCTCTTCTTTTTCTACTGATACATTCTGGCAACTGATTCCTTTGCTCACGGTGTGTGTCTCTGATGATGGTGTCACCCTACGTCAGCAACACAGGCTGATGACCCTTCATGCCTTCACCATGAAAGGTTTCTAAGGTCACCTTGCTGAAATTTTATTTCTCCCCATCCCACACCTAACTACCAAAAGTGACCAAATTGAACCAGATATGCTTGTCTACAGTGGTGGACCAGACCCCTAATGACATCTGCCCACTGGTCAGTATGGAGTGGGTGAAAAAACTCACCAGCCACAATGAGCAACCAATGAGCAAAAAGTTCCTTTACAGCCCCAAATCACCCTAGCCTGCACTGAGAATCAAGGAGGGAGGGCATGTGCCACCAACAGAGGAAGAGGGAATGAAGTTGGATCCCCCCCCACTGTATCGTGTGCAGGGGAGTTATGTGGTGATGTGAGGCATTACCAGGAAACAAGGCCTGAGTTCCTGTCACCTCTACAGGTTGCAAAGGTGTCCTGCTGCTGAGAAAGGGTGGTTGAACAGAATTTTGTAGCAGGCTGCCATTACTATGATGACATCGCGAGGGCTTACCTTCCCACACTGGTGACAGTCCCTTGCGCTGTTCTGGAGCTGTGGGAGATTAGAACGAGCTATATAAAAAAGCCTCCCCTTTAATAAAGGCTGAAGCACAGATTTTTAAACCTGTGAAATCTGGATCCCTGTCAGGCTTAATGCATTGTTCCTTAATGCATCCAACAACTATTAATTTCTTTCATATTAATTCCTATTTCAGTGTTAAGAGTGTTGTTGTTTTCATTTGGTTTATCTGACTAAGCATGTTTTGATGTAGTGAAATTAAACAGTCATGTCTATAAGATGACAAACGCAAATTTTCATTCAGAGCCTCTTCATTTTGAGATACAGCTTTAGCGCTTGCCAGTTGCCAACTACTTTCCAGTTTAGAGTCAGCACTTTAGAGGCAGAAATAAATTTGTAAGGATACCAATAGAAATAAACACGGTAAATGCAATCTAACAAAAATCTGTGTGATTACGTAAAACTACAAAAAATATAGCCTTTTTTCTCCCACTTCTAGCAGTGACTTCAGGAAAAAGAGTGATGATTTCAAATTAGTCAGGAGCAGCCCCCTTATCTATCTAATAAACCAAAAGTCTGCCTAAACAAACAAATAACAGTTTTGCCATACAATGAAACAAGAGAAGGGGCAAACTGACCTTTCCAGGACAAAGAGTTTTATGACTTCCACAAATTAGGCAGATGCTCATTAGAACTATACCTGATCAAGATATGTTTCCTGATCAAATCTAATATTAATCCTTTTTTCCACACTGAAAAATATAATGGTCATGTGTGATGCATTTAAACTTCAGTAAGGTTTGGCTTTGTAAATATAAATTAAAGTAAAGTATGGAAAGTTAAATTTGCTGGACAGCTAAGGAAAAAACAAAGCCATTATCATTGCTCCCTTTTCTTAATATAGGTGGCAACATGCATGGTACATTTCACACCCAAGAGCATCTTCTGATGTATAGTGAAGCTATATTTAGATTGATGATGTTCTTGAGTCTGCTTATTTCAGTACAAAACAGTCCCATTCTGTTGCAAATTAACTACAATCAGATGTCTAAATCTTCCAAATTAGTTCATCTCTGAAGGCTTCTATCCACACCAATTCCATTTATAATTAAAGGGAATTTTATTTGCTAGCCATGATCTGTCAGGGATATTTCATTTTCAGGACAGACATAGAATGATTATTGTCTTTAGTGCTGAAGTACACAGGAGCTTTAGCAACTTTATGGAGAAGATACATGAGAGGAAGAATGTGTGTGGTCCATTCTGCTTTTGTTTACACTCTTGCTGCTGAAGCACAGTGTATGGACCTCTCCACATCCACCCTGAAGCTCTTCCCCAGAGTGAGATGTAAGCTGTCTTTACATCTGGAGTTAACTCATCTCACTGTGGGGAGGAGATGCCCAACTTTGCTCTGATCTTTACAGAGGGAAGTTCAAAAACAGGAAGCTAGTTCTGCATTTCACTTGTTCCTTGTATTTCTGTAATTCTGAAAGTGTGGAACAATAGAACATAGGAAACTGTCCTTTATGAAATCAGTCCATTGATCCATGTAGCTTAGCGTTGTCTATGTCTTCAGGGTTTCAGACAGGAACCTTCCACAGGCCTACCACTTGGACATGCCATTGATTGCGTATGGGACCTTCTGTATAATTGAAGGTCCTTTCATGGGGCCTTCCTGTATTAGAGGAATTCTTGAATTAGCTCCCTGAAGCCAGTCATGGTGTCTGAAGTTGGTATTATATATACAAACTAATTATATATGATTTGGCATATTACAATATTTCAGCTAATATTTACCTTTTGGAAACAAGTCCTGCAGCCCACTAAAATAGAGTGTACCCAGTTTTGGGACATCTGAAAATACTATTTGAAGTTTCCCAATGAGTGGTATTGGTGCCCCCATGCAAATTTGGATGAACACCCATTAAGAGTTTGGAGGTCCTGTACTTCCAGTTATCATAAAATTTATATGTCCTGTATTTGAGGCAGGTGTGTCACTTAATGTACATTTTGTACTGCAAAAGTTAAGTGTGGGTTACTGACTGTTTCCTGGAAATATAGTAATAATTGCCTACATTTATTACACATATGGAACTTTTCATAAAGGGCAGGTTTGAAAATAAGTCAGTCTTATCCAGAAACTGCTTCCTATGCATGGAGGCAGGTTTTGGTGCATGGATGAGCATTAGTAGCATCATGACAGGCTGCTGTGAGCATGTATGAGATAGTTAGCAAACCTGTATTCATCAGTATTCAACGCCATAAGTAATAATGTATAATCCCAACTTGGATATTTGTTTGGTAGCCATGGACTTTGGCAGCAGGTATTCAAGTGGCCTGTTATTTCCGGGATTTGGGGTGATTTAAACACAGGGACAAAGGAAGGAGTTAATGAATAGCAGTAATTTGTGTTAAAAACTATGGTATAAATAACACCTTATGCCACACCAGAAAATGAATAAAATGTTTCCAAACAATGTTCATGAAACATAGCCTTGACCCTGAAAATTCTCCAGAGTGGTAAGGAATGGAAAAGTATGATAATAAATGGAAACTTGTTTGGCATTGTCTTATTTGGTCTCCTGTGGGAATTTTATATGGTAGAAAACACTAGAGCAGGCTTACGACTCAAACAGTTTAAAAGTCAAATTCCAGTTTGAATTGTATCCTAATTTAAGACCAGTAGAAATTGTTCCTTGAGCAGCGTAGACATTCTTGTAGGATGAAGACTGGGAGGGCAGAGCATAGATAATAACATTTTATAATGATTATAGCATGAAGACACAAAATGTAGAGACTGATTGCATAATGCAGACCCACTCACTTTCTACAGAGATTCCTGAACAGTTGTCTTACTTACAAAATATATTTAAACTAGCACTCTATTTCTAAAGGCAGGCACTCTGCATTATTCAAATGGAACATCTCTTGTTGTTTGTCCCCAGTAAGTGCCTTTCAGAGGTACAGTGCCTCTGTACACGGTGTTTCTATTTAGCTAACGCAGCTAATAACCCTTTACGGATCTATCAAATTTGTCTAACCTTATTTAAAAACAATTTAAGCAAGGGTCCTTTGTCACATCTTGCTACAGTGAATTGTATTTAGTTAATTGAACTCTATCTGAAGAAGTACTTTTGTTGTTGTTCTGAGCTTAATGAATTTCATTGGGTGACCCAAAACGGCAGTATAGCATGGGAGCAATCTGTCTCTCCATTAAAAACTGGTCCATTCATAATTATACAAAAGCTCTAGCATTTACAACCCTTGGAATTCTACCCCCCCCCCCCGGAAAATGCCACAAACCTTTCAACCAGTTTTTATGTGAAAGGTTATCCATTCCATGATCACCTTTAAATACTCTGTTTCTTTCCATCTTTATGACATCCTCAGATGTGTGGCAATCAGAACTGTGCAGAAGACTCTGAATGTGTCCCAGGTGGATCTAATGATGAACTTGGGAAGTTTTGTGTGTATAAATTAATGTTACGGTTTCTGCTGTTGTTGTTATTGTTGTTAATGAAACATTGAATGCTACCAGTGATTATTTTCAGCATGGATTTATAGAGGTCTGCCCTGCCATACTCTCTAACATTTCTCAGATGAAAATAGAGATGTCCTATTCAACAACAACAACAACTTTATTATTTATACCCTACCCATCTGGCTGGGTTGCCCCAGCCACTCTGGGCATATTCCAACATATATAAAAACATAATAAAAAAGAAACATGGGGAAAAAAAACCATACAGGGCTGCCTTCAGATGTCTCATTGGCTTGGGGGTTGCAAAGCCTCCAACATTTCTCTGATGAGAGGTACCTCCAGTTACGAACTTAATTCATTCCGGAGGTCCGTTCTTAACCTGAAACTGTTCTTAACTAGAGGCGTGCTTTCGCTAATCTTGCTGTCACTGCGCTGCCAGCACATGATTTCCATTCTCATCCTGGGGCAAAGTTCTCAACTCGAGGTAACTCTTCCAGGTTAGTGGAAGTGTTTGTAACCTGAGGCATTTGTAACTCAAGGTACCACTGTACTAAGGAAAAGTAGGACATTTTGGGATCAAACCAGGACAGCGGTAAATCTGGAACTGCCCCTGGAAAATAGAGACATTTGGAAGGTTTAGGAAACCCAGCCAGATGGGCGGTGTATAAATATTAAATTAGTATTATTATTATTAGTAGTAGTAAAAAAAGATTATCAAGCTTTCCACATCAAACGGTGTTATTCCCAGCTAGAAATTATTTTATGAAATTCACTGGCTGTACAGCCAAATTAATTTCCAACAAGATACGAGACCATAGTTTAGACAAAGTGTTGTTGAACTGTTTTCACATTAAGATTCATTTTTTTCCCACTTACTGCATCATTGTCCATCCTGAATCAGGCCCGCTATACACAAATAAAAATTGTGAAAAAAACTTTTCTGAATGTCCTTCATGTGCAAAATGATCCGTAGTTCACCCGGCATAATTACCAAGGCCATAAATACTTGAGCTGAGTTGAACCCAGGTTTCTGTCCCTACTAGGAAATGCATATATATTGAGATCAACCATTTTAAGTTATTGGAAAGAAGGCATTGTTTAAAGACATGCATGCACCATGCTCACAAATTAACTATGCTGTACTAGACCTCTGTTCTGTGTAAGAGACTTTAAAAGCATATAGCTTCTATTTTCTGGAGTCTGCATCACATTAAGAAGTCTGAGGCCAAGTAAATTCCAGAGATACAGGTGTGTGCATTTATTTCTAATTGCTGATATTATCATTAACAAACGCAACAAGTGAAAGAAATGCAAAGTTTTGGGTTTTTTTAGGCGGTGAACTGTTTGCTTTTGTTCATTCCCAGTGTGTACCAATGAGATAAATATGGGGTGGCAATGACAATCTGTCTCCATCCTGCCCCTTACATCCCATTCTACCTAGTCATTACCACACATGCTTTATTCACATGCTTAAAGCTGTGTATGTTAAGTGCTTTAGCTGATCAGAGCCCTGCACTCTTACTGCAATAAATTACTACACAGAGATGGTGATCTCAAACAAGGCCCTTGGCCAATTAGAGAAGTTGATTTAATGGCATTCACTAGTTAAAGGCATATAGGGTGCAAGGCAGTAGTGCAAGCAGCTGCTATCAAGAATAAAAGGTAAAGGTAAAGGTACCCCTGCCCGTATGGGCCAGTCTTGACAGACTCTAGGGTTGTGCGCTCATCTCACTCTATAGGCCGGGAGCCAGCGCTGTCCGCAGACACTTCCGGGTCACGTGGCCAGCGTGACAAGCTGCATCTGGCGAGCCAGCGCAGCACACGGAACGCCGTTTACCTTCCCGCAGGTAAGCGGTCCCTATTTATCTACTTGCACCCGGGGGTGCTTTCGAACTGCTAGGTTGGCAGGCGCTGGGACCCAATGACGGGAGCCCACCTCGCCGCGGGGATTCGAACCGCCGACCATGCGATTGGCAAGTCCTAGGCGCTGAGGTTTTACACACAGCGCCACCCACGTCCCACTGCTATCAAGAATAGGCAGGAACAAAAAATTCTGCAGTACAAGCAGAATATTGGTTATATCTGAAAAGAGGCAGCACATTGTGTGGCAGGTTCTGTAGCCATAAATTCACAGCAAACGAGTGCATGAATGCATTAACACTGAAATAGTGGTGATTTTGTTTGGATTTCCCCTATACTGAATTAGAAGCATACTGGAAGAGCTTCACTTTAGGGCCGAACTAGATAAGACGCCAACAGTTCTGTGTATGTAAACATGGCACTCATGTAGAAATGGTGGGTCTGATTTTAATGACAAAGGCGGTGTGCTTGTGTGAGGTATTTGAACTCTCCACGCACTTGCCACTGACCACCCTGCAGCCCCTCTTCTCTATATGCTTTCAACTTTTGTGGGAAGAACATTCACAATGTGTGAACTTCTGCAAAGGAGGAATGCAAGTGTGAGGGTTGTTCTGCAGTCCTCCTCACTCATGTACTGCTTTTGCTATTAAGAATGAACTGGGATATTCATTATGAAACACAGTATGCAAATGTTGTAAATAAACAAAATCTCCTTCTCTCTCACAAACGTGCACTTGCTCTTGTGTGATTCTATGTGTAGCCACACAGAACTGCTGTTGTAATGTGTAGTTTTAAATAAGGCTAGAGAAGTTAAAGGGACCCCTGACCATTAGGTCCAGTCGTGGCCGACTCTGGGGTTGCGGCACTCATCTTACTTTATTGGCCGAGGGAGCCGGTGTACAGCTTCTGGGTCATGTGGCCAGCATGACTAAGCCGCTTCTGGCGAACCAGAGCAGCGCACGAAAACGCCGTTTACCTTCCCGCCGGAGCGGTACCTGTTTATTTATCTACTTGCACTTTGACATGCTTTCGAACTGCTAGGTTGGCAGGAGCAGGGACCAAGCAATGGGAGCTTACCCCTTCGCGGAGATTCGAACCATCGACCTTCTGATCAGCAAGCCCTAGGGTCTGTGGTTTAACCCACAGTGCCACCCGCATCCCTAGAGAAGTTACTGGCCTGCAAAACATTTTGCTAGCTTGTTGGTGGGAGGCAGTTAGCAGAGGAGGGACTGCGAACTCCATTACACCTTAAGCAGCCTGCTGCATTTCAATGCAGGTCACAGAACAAGGGGCTTGTCTTTTCTGGCACTCCGCTTGGTTTCTATGCTTGTTGTAGAAGTGGGATGCTCAGCATCGAGTTGAATGTTCTGACAAAGTTTTATCCTGTAGTCATTGGCATATTGTCTGGCAATCCAATGGGCATCACTCCTTGAAGCTACAGGGAACTACGCAGAGGGCCTTCTCGGTAGTGGCGCCCGCCCTGTGGACAGCGGTGTAGCTAATTGCTCAGGTGCCAGGTGTGGGCGGGGCACGCTGCATGGAGCCTCTCCACCGCCTCCCCCTCAGCTGTAGGGCGGCTGAGGGAGAGACGGAGGGCAGACGCAAGTTCCATGCAGCTGCTTCAGGCAGCGTGGAGCCTGCAGGCACCCAAACCACCATGTCACTCCTAGGAGAGATGCGTGGCTTGGGCACACTGCAGGCCCCACGGAAAGTGCTGGCCCCCGCTTTGTGGCACCCAGTGCCAGCCACGTTTCATTACGTTTGTTGACTGAACTAAAAAGTTTCGTGAGCCCATTTCCCCCCTCAACTCATATTTTTGTCATTTTGTCACCCCCCCCCCGTGATGACACCCGTGATGGACTGCACCTCTTGCACCCCCCTTCCTCTGCCACTGCCTATGGAACGTGTCAAGGAAATTAGGAACTATCTGACTTTTAGAATACATCTGAAGGCAGCCCTATTTAGGCAAGTTTTTAATGTTTTATTGCTTTTTAATTATTATGAGTAATATTCTGTTGGGAGCTGCCTAGAGTGGCTGGGGAAACCTAGCCAGATTGGGGGGGGGTGTAATAAATAAATTATTAGTATTGCCTTTCTTTGTGCAGCAAGCATCTTCTCACACGGCACATACTTGTAGTTCACAAGAGCCTAGTCCTTTGTGGCAATAACAGGCTCCATGTCCATGTCCTTAATGCCGGCCTCAAACCAGTCAGGGATCTGCTGCTCTCTTTTGCCAAATGAGTGGACATAGCTGTTTTGCAGGCTGCCTCTTTGATGTAGTTCCACCTTGCTTCAGTGCTGTCTGTGGGGCAGTTCAGTAGAGCTTGTTTGATGGAATCGGCGAAGCACCCACAAAATTCAAGTATAGCTGCTCTGGAAGTGTCTGCACTTTTTGTTTTGTGCTGTAGGTCCTCTTTTGCTGGGGAAGGATCCTGCTTGCCACCAGGGAGTGGTCCATGAGGCAAAACGTGTCCATGAAGCAAAGGCTGTGGTACAAGCACAGCTCAAGCTGCCTTTGTCAGTTCTTGTTCATGCTGCCAATACCAAAGTGGCCTATGCAGTTGTCCCATGAGTGACAATTGTTCCCAGCTCTGGCACTGAAATCTCCCAGCAGGAATAGGTGATCACAGGCTAGGATCCTCCTAATGGCCTGGTCTAGTTCCTTGTAGGTTCTTGGACTATATTGTCTCTTTAACCAGGCATTTGGCTGCTTACCATTCTGTGGCCTTTTAAATGTGTATCTGGGAGGGGGCTATTGGTTTGTTTCGCTTTCGCTTTGGTTTTATTATGCCTTTTGTGTTTTCATTTTGTATTTTTATGTTGTGAACCGCCCTGTGGGCTTTGGAGACACACACCCCACACACCCTATGTCCTTGGGAGCTTTCTCTTGCCTCTCTGTAATGCAAGTACACTCTGAATGTAGTACTACTGTAGAACTACTGTTTCTCATGAATTATAACTGCCTTTTTTTGTTCCTGTGTCTTGTATACATGTCCAAAGGCTTATTCCATCAATTCATTTTGGGAACAATAATTGTTTGTTGGCTATTAAATTTCTATACAGCCGTTCATCTGAGGATTACAATATAAAAACACAAAAATACATACCACCACCACAACAACCACACCAAATCTGCCCCCGCCAATTCAGTTTAAAAGGAATATTATTTAATTAACCAAAGACCTGGAAGAAGAGGAATTTTTTTGCCTGACCCCTAAAGATATGTAGTAAAAGCACCTGATATGTAAAGGTAAAGGTAAAGGGACCCCTGACCATTAGGTCCAGTTGCAGATGACTCTTGGGTTGCGGTGCTCATCTTGCTTTATTGGTCAAGGGAGCCGGCGTACAGCTTCCAGGTCATGTGACCAGCATGACTAAGCTGCTTCTGGCGAACCAGAGCAGCGCACGTAAATGACGTTTACCTTCCCGCTGGAGCGGTACCTATTTATCTACTTGCACTTTGACATGCTTTTGAACTGCTAGGTTGGCAGGAGCAGGAGCTCACCCCTTCGCGGGGATTTGAACCGCCGACTGTCTGATCGGCAAGCCCTAGGCTCTGTGGTTTAGACCACAGTGCCACAGGTATGTAGATACCTGTAAATTTGTGCCTACTGCTCAGAGATAATTACATTACATCCTACTCATAATTGGGATCATAATTAGAAGGGCTTCCTATCAGTAGTCCTAAGATGACATGCTGGCCAACAGAGAATCTTCTCAATGGTAATGACCCATAAAGGTTAACCTGGTGCCTATATCATCTTTCAGATGCCAGGCAAACACTATTATAGCTTCCGAAACTTTTTAGAAGCAATTATAAGTCTGCTGACTGTGCTTAGCCTACTTTTTTATAATGTTGTGGCATAATATTATTTGTGTTTACATTTTAATTGTTGTATTCTTTTTGTAAGCTGCCCTGGGAATATGATTGAAGGATGGTATAAAAGTACTTATAATAAATCAATCCTATTTTGAGCTTAGTGGATGAATGAGGTTGAACTGGCACTTTTTATCTGTCACTTTCTGCCCAGTATCACTTCTGTTGAGATCACATTTTAAAAAAATATATATTATTTTCTTTTGCTCAGTGCTCTCCTTTTCCAGTGTTGAGCACAGCCTATAGAACAATTTATATATTTATATATTAAATGTGCTGCACAGAGCTTCCTTTTCTGTACAACTTAAAATATGGCTGGGGCATGCTTTCATGAATTGTCTGGTTGAACCCCAAGACTTGGAGGGATTGTCTTAGAGTTGACCTATGAAAGTGAATTCGTTGCCAGTGTTACCTTGTTACTTTTTGTTCTGTGGTGGGCTCTTCCTTCTGACTTTGCTCAGGAGAGCATTTGAAAACACCAGAAAGTTTCTCTCCGCAATTGCATCCAGTTCATTCCAGTCCTCTCACGTAAGGTACTGTGAACCCAGGGCCTCTGTTTTGGGTTGCTTCCAGACACAGTGTTTAGAGTGGACTTGTCATTCCTCATTCACTTACGTTTTATGGAAAGTCCACATAATGTTGTCATGCATTTGTAACCCTCCTGTGTTTTCTCAGCACTTCTTCCACACTTTTTTTCTCACTGCAGAAAAAGAAAACTCTCTTATGGGAACATATTTATCTTCTGACAGTATCCAAAGGTATAAATGCTTTTAGCAGTACTCTTCCGTCTTTTGAAAGAGGTGTGGTTTTGACATGGGACTGACTGCATGTCGCACTAGACAGGTGAATCTATCACAGCTCAGCACATGTTCACTATAACCTCTGCAGTGTGCATCATTTTATAATCCCATTTGTATTTTAAATCAATCTATCATTGTTTTAAATTTAAAAGTACTAGTAAAATATGGTTTAATGAAATTGTTGTAGCATTATAACACTATCATACTAATTTTAAAGAGGGAAGAATAATCTAGTCACTGCCAGGGGTTTTCCTCCTAATTAAACACTTCAAATCCCAAACAAACATAAAGCACTTGTTTTTTGACATTTCATGGGTAGCAGTGATGAATAGATTCTTAGTGCAACATGCATAACTTTTTTTAAAAAAAAAAGATTACCTGGGTTTTTTTCTTTTTCTTTTGCAAATGGCCACTCAGGTGAACTGAGTTTTCCCTTTATCCACCTACAGTAGCTGTGTCATGCCCACTGGGTATTTCTGCAGTATATGAACAAGCAGAATGTACAGAAAAAGTACAATTTCCCTGATGATTCGTGCTCACTTTGCCTTCCTTTTCTTATTAAATTGTTTCGTATTTAGACTACTCTTCATTTTAAAAAGACCACCCAGTTTTTAAAGCAGAGGTTTGTGTGCCTGGTTCATACTGTAAAGTTGTGGACATATATTGCCAGTTGTAAAGTTGTGGACATATATTATAAAGCCAATGCAATTCTGGGCTGCATCAATAGGAGTATAGCATCTAGATCAAGGGAAGTAATAGTGCCACTGTATTCTGCTCTGGTCAGACCTCACCTGGAGTACTGTGTCCAGTTCTGGGCACCACAATTCAAGAAGGACACTGACAAACTGGAACGTGTCCAGAGGAGGGCAACCAAAATGGTCAAAGGCCTGGAAACGATGCCTTATGAGAAACGGCTAAGGGAGCTGGGCATGTTTAGCCTGGAGAAGAGGAGGTTAAGGGGTGATATGATAGCCATGTTCAAATATATAAAATGATGTCACATAGAGGAGGGAGAAAGGTTGTTTTCTGCTGCTCCAGAGAAGCGGACACGGAGCAATGGATCCAAACTACAAGAAAGAAGATTCCACCTAAACATTAGGAAGAACTTCCTGACAGTAAGAGCTGTTTGACAGTGGAATTTGCTGCCAAGGAGTGTGGTGGAGTCTCCTACTTTGGAGGTCTTTAAGCAGAGGCTTGACAACCATATGTCAGGAGTGCTCTGATGGTGTTTCCTGCTTGGCAGGGGGTTGGACTCAATGGCCCTTGTGGTCTCTTCCAACTCTATGATTCTATGATTCTATGCCTGAGCAAGGTAAAAGCAGGGAATGAGGCTCTGCTAAGAAGCTGTACTATTGTAGTACAGTAGTACCTCTACTTACGAATAGACTAGTTGCAGAAACTGCAACTAGTTCAGAACATGATGGTGAGGTTAACAGGCATGCTTTGCAGAGACCAAAACTAGCTGCAAGTTAGTTTGTGAGTTCAATTAAAGAACTGGTATTTCCTTTTAAATTGTTTTGAGTCCTGGGTATCTGAAGCAATGTCTGCAACATAACTCCCCCCCAAAACACAATATTATCTGGATTGGATTTTTCCACCTATTCTCCCACCATCTTAGGTTTGGTGGTTGGCTGCTATGTCTGGGGGATCTTTGGTTATTTGACTGCTTACACACACTAGCAACACATCCTGTCAAATTCTATCCATTATGTTTTATCTGCACTATCAGAATGAATTTCAGAAACCAAAAAGTCATTGAAAAATACAAATTTTGAGCTGTCTGGGTCCAAAATGACAACTAGTCATTCTGTTTTGGTGATTATAACCCTAATTTAAGGAGCCATTTGGTGCCTAGCATCTATACCTGAGCTACTAACACTGTGTAGAATGGAAGGCAAGAGGCAGAGGGTTGGGGGTTACCAAATTTTGGTGTCACACAGGGTGCCACTGAAATTTGAGGGGATGGTCGCTATCAGCTTAAAAGAGATGGTGTTACATTTGCTGCTGGAAAAAAACCCTCCCTAAACTCTGAGGTATTTGTCCCTACTGCCCAGTCCCTAATACAACTCCCCTTTTGAGCAAAATGCCCTAGAGGGTAGTGGCAATTAAGCTGGAAGCACATTTGGCTGAAACTGAACCAAAGTACCTGGACTCATTCCAGTCTGGATTCAGGCCTGGTTTTGGCATAGTGTCAGCCCTGGTTGCTCTGACAGATGACCTCCTTCAAGGGAGAGACAGAGAGCTGTTGCTGCTGTTGGATCTCACCGTGGCTTTTGGCACTATCGGCCATTGTATCCTGCTGGTCTGTCTATTTGTGCTGGGAGTCAAAGGCACCTGTTTTACAGTGCTTCTCCTTGAATGGCTGGTATCAGAAAACAGCCATGGGGGACTATGTGTCTATACCCCGGCAGCTTAGCTGGGGGTACCAATATTTTGCCCTCAATCCTATTAAACATCTATATGAAGCTGCTAGGAGAAGTCATCAGGAGATCTGGGGCACAGTGTCATTAGTACTGTATGCTGACATGCAGCTCAATTTTTCCATTATATCTTGAGTCGTAGACACTGTGCATAAGCTGAACCAGTGCCTGGGTGCAATGGTGGGGTGGATGAGGGCCAATAGAGTGAAACTGGAATCCCGCTAAGACAGAGATGTACTGGGCGAGTGGTTCCCAGGTCTGAGGGCTAAGGGGGTCTTCTCTGCCTGTTCTAGAGAAGATTGCACTCCCTCTGAAGCAACACAGTTTTTGAGGGGGGTTATTAGAACTGTCTTTGTCCATGGAGGCCCAAGTGGCCTTCATGGTGAATAATGCCCATCAGTAGCTTTGGCCACAGTGTCAACTACATCCTTTACTTGACACTTTGGCCACTCTAACATAACCATGTGTAACCTCACATTTTAGAGTATTGTGCTCTATGTAGGGTTTCCATTAAGGCTGGCCCAGAGGCTGCAGCTGGTACAGAATGCAATGGTCCAGGTGGTGAGTAGTTCTCCTTATTGGGTGCATATCATATTACAGTGGTACCTCGGGTTACAGACGCTTCAGGTTACAGACTCCGCTAACCCAGAAATAGTACCTCAGGTTAAGAACTTTGCTTCAGGATGAGAACAGAAATTGCTTGGTGGCGGAGCGGCGGCAGCAGGAGGCCCCATTAGCTAAAATGGTACCTCAAGTTAAGAACAGTTTCAGGTTAAGAACAGACCTCCAGAATGAATTAAGTTCTTAACCCAAGGTACCACTGTAGTACTAAAGGATCTGCATTCGCTGCCTATTAACCTATTATAAGATCCTGCTACTTACATATAAAGCCCTGAATAACTCTGGACAAGGTTAACTAAAAGACTGTCTTCTCCTCCACTGCCAACAAATGGAACCTGGCTAGTCTGCCATGACCTGATGATTACTGGCATGTGGTAATACGGAGACAGACTTTTTCAATGGTGGCACCTGTGTTGTTAAATCCTCTACCTTTTGAAATTCAAGAGGTTCCTTCCTTCAATACTGCAATTCTGCCAACTTTTGAAAACACTTTTTTTTTAACATGCGCATTTCCCTGATCTGAACACCCTATTTTAATTGTTTTAACTGCTGCTTCAATTCTGCGGCTTTAATGGCCTTGTTTATGGTACATTTTCAGTATGGATGTTTATTTTAATGTTTTGATGAATTGTTCTATTGTATATTTCAATCACGTGTGGCCATATTTCTGTAGCTGGCTTTATACTTGTAAATCACTTGGAAGCGATTTTTGGCAAGTAGGTGGTATATAAATTAATAAATAATGCTATCCTATCAAGTCATATGGGTATTGAGAGTAAGCGGCATTAACGATTGTAAAAATGAACTTTAAACAGGTAAAGATTCTCACAGGTTCTTTTTTTAAAAAATTGTTGTCATGCATTCCTGTTTTGCTCTTGAAGAGCACTAAGGATACTAGCGATAAGAAGAATGAAGTCAACTCTAATAATTCTATATAAAAACAATCTTTCATTTGCCAATGGGTATTTTTAAAGCCAAGATATCCTTGGAGATTAAAATTCAAACCTTTGTGCTTTATGGATTGTGTTCATAAACATTAATGGATTGCTGTACTTAGATATTCATTGCTGTTTCGTTCTTATTGAGAGGCCATTTATTTTAACAGTCAAAACTTTGGGATGGAGAAGATTGTATACAGTCAGTTGGCGACTAGGTACTTTTTTCCAACAAACATCATTAGTATATGCAGGGATTGCAGTCCCCTTAACCCTGTTCCGCTGCTCTCAGGCAGGTTTATGAGTTTATTCCAAGCCACAGTACTTTAGTGCAAAAGGCCTCATTTTCCAGGTTCTCCCCCCTCTTGCTCTCTCTCGCTTTCTTTCTTACACACACACACACACACACACACACACACACACACTCTTATGGTGGAATGGTACAGCAAGACCTGCATTGTTAAACATTCTCAAGTGAATGAGGTCCCATCTGTAATATACATTTATAGCATCATTATACCACTTTAAGTAGCTATGGCTTCCACCAGAAAATATTAGGAACTGTAGTTAAGAATGCTGAGAGTTGTTAGGAGATCTGTATTGTCCTCACAGAGCTACAATTCCCAGAGTTCTCTAAGAAGAGGGATGGACTTTTAAACCCAGGGTACTTGAGATCTAAGAGGTTTGTTCAGCGCTCTTCATATGCCAGTGGTGGCGGCAGTTTAGGGTTCCTCTGACTTGTATATAAATTGGATGTTGGCTCATTTTCTGAACGTGATGGATAATGGGGTTCCATCCACCTAGTTTTGTGTCCTTGACAGCCACAAGGTTGTGTTAATTCATATTGCTATGATTAAAGTTGACTTATTAGATAGGATATCACCAATTATGGGAAGCATGCATGGCAATGCAAAAAAACATCTGCTGCATTTTGCTAGGGCAGTTTAGTGACATTGACATAATTATTGGTTTGGAAATCCTTAGCCAGAGAAGCTGCTCCAGCTCCAGGATTCATAATTTAGTATGAAAGACAATAGTCCAATGCGCAACTTGGCTCAGTAAAGACAATAAGATTTTAACCCTTTTAGACTCATTGAATTTTATGGGGCTCACTGAATGCACACAGTAAACTGTTAAACTATAACAATGACTTATCCTGATTCAAATGATACTTCAAAGAATTGGAGCAGCATAAAGTTAAATGCTGGTATGGGCAGGTATTCATTTTGGCAGCATCTTCTTAATGCCTCTACTTCAGCAGCAAGTTTCTCTTCTTGTAAAGATCTGAGCTGCTGGCTCACCTGCCCCTTGTTTTCTGAGGGTTATTGTGTGTGTTATCATCACAGGCATTTAGCATGAGAAGTTGAGGAACAATGAAGTCATGGAGGCCTGCCTGGTGCTGAAAAACAATGGCAGACATTCTGCACCTGGGGCATCTACAGGAGACTCTCCATTGAAGACTTTAATGCACAGATAGTACTCTGGTGCTGGAGGAGACTCTTGAGAGTCCCATGGACTGCAAGAAGATCAAACCTATCCATTCTGAAGGAAATCAGCCCTGAGTGCTCACTGGAAGGACAGATTTTGAAGCTGAGGCTCCAATACTTTGGCCACCTCATGAGAAGAGAAGACTCCCTGGAAAAGACCCTGACATTGGGAAAGATGGAGGGCACGAGGAGAAGGGGACGACAGAGGATGAGATGGTTGGACAGTGTTCTCAAAGCTACCAGCATGAGTTTGACCAAACAGCGGGAGGCAGTGGAAGACAGGAGTGCCTGGCATGCTCTGGTCCATGGAGTCACAAAGAGTCGGACACGACTAAACGACTAAACAACAACAAAGTACTCTGGTGTCAGGCTGTGAAGGGCTTTAAGAGTTTACCACTTTGGTTTGATCACGGAAATGAACTGTAAACTAGTGCAGCTGACATAAGCCTAACATGAACACACAACTCAGTTGCAATTACCGCAGAATATGACTGCTTGATTCCTAACTGCAGCCCCATGTGGCATGTGTTATAACCTGGAGTGTACCTGGCAATTTTGTCTAGCACACACCACTCCCTTGAATTGATGAGTTACTCTCCCAAGGAATCTCTGTCTTGTCCTGATTGATCCTCAGTTTTTTGTCTCTCTTTCAGTCCCTTACTGTAGCCAGAAACTGATTTAATACTCCACTTTGATGGAAAGAAGATAAATATTGGCTGTCATCTGTATATTTATTTATCTGATTTTCATACTGCTCCTTCTTACAGTTTTGGTGCGCAGAGCATCATCATCGCCATCACCATTAGTGAAATATTAATAATCTCTCAATTCATTCTACTAGTTGACGTTACTCAGATGTTCATGTAGATATTAAATAGCATGGGATACATCATGTCATCCAGGATCCCAAAGTATAAATGCCAAAAACACAAGCTGTAGTTAACTAGAACCATCATCAGGAATTGTCCATAGAGGTAGAAATGGAACACAGTGACTCCAGTCCCTGTGGACTCTCCAGAAGGGATATCATGGTCAATGTTAACAGAAGCTGCTGAAATGACCAGGAAAATCAACGGTATCACACTCCTCCATCTTTCTCTTTTCATAGGTTATCCATTCAAGGTGTCCAAACACCATGATGCCTAAACAATGTCCTGAACTCAGATTACAACGTATCTGGAAACTCATTCTCGTCTAAGAGTACATGGACTTGTACATCAACCACGTGCTCAGATATATTCTTTAGGAGGTGGATTTTAGCAATTGGCTGATAATTATTAAATTCTTCTGGGTCTGGAGTTGATTTCTTCAGGAGTGGTCAGCTTGCTTTGCATCTGTAATAATAGTCTGCTTTAGGGATGGTCTTAAACTCATCTTTTGGATATGGTGGATGTCTACTGGCATGTTAGTGGTGAGACAGTGGAAAGCAGGCAGGTATATCTGCTGAAATCTCCCACAGTGGCATTATGAGTTCAGGCAAAATTTGCCAAGTTGAGAAAGGGAGTGAAAACAGAAGGAAGCTCTACAGAGGATAAAAGTACAATGGTATCCAGAAAGGTAATTTGAATTAAAAGCCATTCCAGGAAGTGTTTCATTTTTCTCTCTCTATAAATGCTTGGTCTATAAATAGTTGGGTTTTTGTTCTTTATAAATTGTTGAAAATTAAACAAGAAATACCATGGTCTCTAAACTGTTCCACTTATATTGTACAGGCTTTTGTACATGCTGATTTAGTCTGGAGGAAAAATAGCCTGATAACAATTTATGTTAAGTGGCAAGAGCTGAGACTATTACTTTTTATTTATTCCTTTGCTTAATACTACACAAGATGAGTGATTCAAATCATGTTTACTTCAACACTTAAAAATAATAATAATGTGAAATCCTACCTGAGTGCCAATGGATTTTCTATGAGAGAATGGATTGTATTCAGTCCTTAATTCCTGAAAGCAAGCAAGCAAGCAAGCAAGCAAGCAAGCAAGCAAGCAAGCAAGCAAGCAAGCGGTGCTGGTGCATATTCATATCTCAAAATTGTTCCTTCTGAAGATGTTTCTGTGAAATCCAAGATACATTTGGCTTAATAGGATATGCAGAGGTGCATTCTGTACATGCTCAGGGGTATTAAACTTCATTGTTTTTCAATTTACAGGCTCTTGCACTCAGAATAGCTGCCGGAGTTCAACTGCAGTTAGCCTTTGCTCAAATTAATGAATATGTTATACATTTAGAGTTCTTTTGTTCAATAATTGATGTCACTTTGCATGGGTGGGGAAGAAATGTTCATTGCTACCAGTAAATGTATATTCTCCTTTGCGCATGGATGAACCATTGCTTTGCTGGTGGTGGCTCTTTGGGGCTGGCAACTTCATGTACAAGTAAGTGTTGTGAAGTTGTTTGAAGTTTAAAGTTATGGCCAAATCTGACTACTGTTTGCATCTGAAGAATGCTAGTGCTTAGGAAAATTCATGTCAAAATGAGTTCTTTAAAGTATCAAAACACTTTTGATAATCAGTAGATGTGGCATGAAATATAACTCAATTAATCAATTTTTAAAAACAATCATTCAATAAATAAATTCCACAGTGGTCTTCTGAACTTTCAGGTAGTCTTCCATTCATAACCAGTGTTAACAATTAGTGTCTTCTTTTACAGATTCAACAGGATTTTTATTTTTTAAAAAATATTTACTTACAGAGACAACGCAAAAGAAACTTCACAGGTATAGATAAGCACCCCCTGCTAAAGTTCTCTCTCTTGTGAACTTTTAAAGGCATAAGAGCACCATACTATATTTAAGCTGGCAACCTTAGCTGATCGGCGTGTTGTTGTGGATTTCAAGTGCCATGGCATTTCACAGCATATCCAAATGAAAACCCTGTGGGACAAATAGAATTATGTTAGCTGCTGTGTGGTTATATTTATTCTGAATGAAAACATGGCGAATGCTTTCTGAGCTATGTGCAGGAATCAAAAGATGGGAGTGCCTGTGAGGTTCACTGATATTTTAAAGAATCCTGGACCTTTTGGCTACTCTTAACTGATAAAAGCTTCATTGCTGCATATTTAAGCACTGTCTGGATTTCCAGACTAGCATGGCTAGACTATTCCTTTGTTCCAGGAAGCAGGACCTTATCATCCCATACTCTGTCACCTTCAATGACTTTTTATCCATCTCCCAATCCAATTCGATTTCTCTCCTCATCCCAGGTTCTCTGCACTAGCTCATCTGTTCTGTTTTGACCTTTTGTCTACCTCCCTCCCTGACAATTTGCTCAGCTTCTTCATTCTTATATATCTCCCTGCTCTTTCTACATGTCCTTGCAATTTAGGGTATCTTACATGCACCACCTCATCTTATCTCTAGTGCTCATTTTCTTCTCATATTTCTCCCACCCTCTGAATTTCTGGCAGCTGACTAGGCTAGGCTACATAGCCTATTTGTTTGGATGTATGCCGATTTAGTCTTGTTGATCTCACTAGGACTCAGTGGTTGAAATCCAGGTCTGTCTGTTTATCTGGGTTATAGATTTGCAGGCACACTGTGAATCATCTTCTCCCTCGGATCTTGACTTTTAAACACTGTTATGCTGTATGACTAGCTGTAACATTCTTCGCTTGGCAATTCTTAACTATTCATCCATTTCCCTTCCCTTCCTTGTCCTTCCTGTGTTTTTCTATTTTTAGTCTGTTACAATGCCTTTTGTTGTTTTACTCCCCCCCCCCTTTCTTCCTGCTTTTTCCTATATTGCCAAACGTTCTTGGATTTCGGTTGCTGCTATAGCCAGAAACATTTTACTGAGATTCCATGTGATGAGCAGGATTTCTAATTCTGCTTTTCTTTACAGGTGTTTTGCCTCTTTTGTCCATATAGGGCTGGGATTCAGTAGGAATTGCATCAAAATAGAATATATAGATCAAATAAATAAATAAATAAACAAACCGAATAAAGTTGGAACTGCAGTTTTCATGTCTTAAAAAAAGCCAACCTTTTCTCTGAAGAAGCACCATATATTTCAGGGTCTCCCCTCCTCTGCCATCCATTCTAACTAGATCTGAAGGATGAAAGGGATTTTTAAAAATCCAGACAACCAAAGGAATGCATCTAACCCATATTTAAACACTTATTGTGGCACAATTCCACTGCAGCACAAATATTAATTAAAGGGACCGTGATTGAAACTCACTCCATTGGCTCATGGAAGCTGTAATAAACTGAGGTGCTATGAGCTTCCCACAAAAGAGCTTTGCCATATGCAAATAACTGTGCTAATTAGCATGAAATCCTCTGGGTGGTGAGGTCTGCAGCAGGCTGGAGGAAGCTGGCTTGGTTCAGAGCTTGGCTGTTAAGGGAGATAAGAGCTGTGGGAGGCCCCTTGGCAGTAGAGAGAACCTTAAATATCCATGTGGCCCTTTTGCCATCTTTTGTTTTTGACAGAACAGCTCAGGTATGTTGGGATTTAAATGTTAAAGGACTAGGGCTTAGAATTGTTAGTCAGGGATGATGCTTGAATAACGTTTATTTGTATTCATATTAATAGAGTCCGCTGACTTTGCGTTCAGTCTTACATCTGAAATACGAAATGTAAAATATAAATTAAAGAAATGTATACCTGTGGGACCTGATTAGCTTCTGCCAAATTTTCCTTTCTGCAAGAGTAACTGTATAGGTGTCAGTATAATTACCCCTCATTTATAAGAGAGGCTGGAAGATTCCATACAAGACAAGAGATCACTTGCTTTCAGCACTGGCACAGAAAGGGGGAACCTGATTGGATATAATGTCTCCCACCTCATAGTGCTTTACTAGGAGGAGATAGCAGTGTGCCATGGAGTGTGTAGAAGCCTAATTCATGGGATGGTCTTTGACAAGTTTCAAACTATGTCTCAGCTAGGGATGTAAGACAGCATCAATTTCTCTTCAGACCTATGTTCATTGCATGCAGTGCTGTTTCTGTTCCACTGCAGTTCAGCTTCCAACAAAAGCTACATTGTTCATCTTGTTGCCTGCTGTGGTGGAATTTTGTGGAATTAATAATGTAATTATGTTATTGCTATATTGCTCTACACTATTCCTGTCGATGCAAAGGAAGCACCATGCAAATGGGCAGGGAGAGGTAATCAGTTATGCATCATTTGCAGACTGAAAACAACAGCTGCCACGGATATCGATCCTATCAGGTGGATTGATTTCCATTCTGGACATGGGCCGAATAAGCAAACATCAGCAATCTCTGCTCCTATTTCTGTCAGAATTCTTCAACATCCCTAATTGGTGTAACTTGTTTTGCATAGCCTTGAAGAGGGCTGAATATGATAAAAGGGGCAGACTTTGGTCATATGGCACCCTGAGTGAGGACAACATTTGGTGCCCCATCCCCAGTATTTCTTATTTTCACAATCATACATTTTGGTACAGTTGCTTTTAAAATTGATCTCAGTAGGTATCCATATAAATATAGGTGTTGTTGTTGCTGCTGCAGGGGAACTGCCCACACTGCCCCAAATCCAGTGCTGACAATAACTCTATATATGCCACCAAGAGGTTGCTTCTTAAGCAATGGGAAATATATGAATTTGATAAACTAACAACAAAAACAATTTTATTATTTATACCCCAGCCACTCTGGGCAGCTTCCAGCACATCTAAAAACATAATGAAATGAACAGTTAAGGGGGGGAAAGTCATCATTAATTGTCCAGGTTACATTACACCATATAAATGTTGTTTAAAGTTTATCAGTGTTCAGAATTCTGTTCATAAGACATCAAAACCCATCTACAATCCCAGATTCCTATTTTCCTGTTTTGACTACTGTCATTGACCTGTTGAGTTTCTTCATGGAATCTGCCATTTTGGAGATTTTGCCCCATTCTTCTGATTGAAGAGACTCGCGAAACACATGCCTTGTTTTTAAGGCTGATATTGCTTCATCCTGCTGCAGCATCTTATTGGAAGTCTGTAGAAGACTGCTTTCTTTACCAATCAGCTGGTGAAGAAATAATAGACTTAGTTGCAGCTGCTTAAAAATGTTGCTTCTATCTAAACCTTAAAAGCCCAGGTGCTCCACCATGCAGGTTTCAGTGACTTTGTTGGGCTTGCCTAGACCTCTTACATCCATACAGCCACTTTGGTTCACTAACGTTACAGGCCACCTGTGCAACGAGTCAGTAGCAGATATTTTACAAAGACAGATGTAGCTAGGGATTCGTAATGCCTCTCTCAAAGTTTTAGAGAAATCATCAGTTTTAAAACCTCTCAACATTACTTCCTACAAATTCTCATTGACTTTACTATTGTCTGAAATTTCAGGGCAACAATAGCTGCCATATGACAAATATGCATTTATATATTTTCCAGCTCTGGCTGCCCCTGAATTGTTAACATCAAGCCATAGGTACCATCTCCCCTCAATATTTGTAGGCCGGAAGCTGAGCTCCCCCAATGTTGAAGGGGCAGAGGAGACCTCCTCCCAGTGATGAGCACCTCCTTCTTGGCCTCCTCCTAATGATGCGTGTGGTGCGTGGCATGCCCTTCCACTGAAGAAGAAGAGTTTGGATTTGATATCCCACTTTATCACTACCCTACGGAATCTCAAAGTGGCTATCAATCTCCTTTCCCTTCCTCCCTCACAACAAACACTCTGTGAGGTGAGTGAGGCTGAGAGACTTCAGAGAAGTGTGTCTAGCCCAAGGTCACCCAGCAGCTGAATGTGGAGGAGTTGAGACGCGAACCCGGTTCACCAGATTATGAGTCTACCGCTCTTAACCACTACACCACACTGGCTCTCACTGCCACCCCCAGCCTACAAATGCAACCCAGACTGCCTCAAACCACCACCACTCAACTGCTGCCTGCCTGCCGCCTGCCACCTTCCTTCCTTTCTTTTTCCTTTTTTTTTTGAATGTTAAAATCTTTATTGAAATTAATTAATATCATTACAATTTTAACTTCACACATACACATATATACATTTAAAAAAGAAAAGAAAATATTCTTATATTAATTTACCATAAAGTGTTATTTTTAACTTCTAAGTTCTATTTCCGCTTAGGTTCCAACTAAGCTAAGATAAAATAATATTGCATAAATAAATATAGACTTCCCATCATTTCCCGATATAGTTAACATTTATGATTTGAATGTACTTACAATTATTACCTTACGTTTAATATACTTTCTAATACTTTCTTACAACGTATCGTACCGATTTTTCTTTATTTCTTAATATTTTACTTTCACTGGTTCTCCACTATTGCCATCGCGATTAGACCAAGGCCTCTGCTGCTGCCATGAAGCCTCCACTGAGGCCCACTGCAGCAGCAGACGTACTTCCGGAAGCTGGGCACTGCTTCTGGAAATATGTATCCTGTGGCTGCAGTGGACCTCAATGGAGGCCTCACATTGGAGGCAGAGACCTTGTTCTTGGCACCATAGCCATGGCATGAGTGCCACTAAATTCAGTTACAAATAGGTGTGCATAAGTTCACAGAATAGATATGTCTTTGGAGATGTGGTGATTAAAGGAAAAAGACAAAAACTTGTTGGTAACAAAAGCAGCATTAATATCCTCAGTTTTTCTAGTTTTAAAATGTGTTGTGAAATATCTAGTCTTACTAAAACTGTTTCTAGTAATTTATGAGTTAGGATATATATCTTAGCATTATTAGCTTGAAATATATTTAGGTCTACATAAATAAAACACATCACTGTCATTCACGAGATATTATATGATTACTATCTTGAAAGCAATGATTCTCTTTGTGAAAACTAAATTTAATTTGCTCCAAATGGATATATAGTATCTCTGTGATTTATAAATTTTGGATAAGCAGGTAGCCCTTTTATTTTAATAATGTAGCATTTATTCAGCAAACAGATTTTTGAAAAATGAGCAGGCTGATTTTAATAACAACCCCTTTCAGAGACATTACAGTATATAGCTAATGTAAAGCAGGGATAAAATATTCTGTTCAGTGTATAGAACAAGGTGTAAAAGATTATAGAGTCATAAAAATAGCCAAGTAAAAAGAGCAAATTAAGGTCTGTAATTGGCTAGAAGCAATTAAATGCTTTTGATGATAGCAAAAGATATGGTTGGGCACTTGTGTGAAAGAATGACCCCTTGCTCATTCTCCTTGTCCTTTAGCAAGTTTTGTTTTTATAACCTCCATGTACACCTCTTAAAAAATCCATAAATGCCTGATTATACTTCAGAGATGCCATTTTGGAGAGGTTACTATCACATTTTGAAGAAATATATCTGGAACAGCCAATTCCACCCCTACTTTTTGTTCTCTGAAGTACAGTGGCTAGAAGATGCACCTGCACTGTAGACAGATTTCCTGCATTAATATGCAAGTCTACACCTGGTGGGCACTATCTTAGAACAACCAGATATAGAGGTAAAATGTGTTTGAACCTTGAGTGCATTTGAGGTTCTTTGCACAAAGCCTGTAAAGGAGCAAGACCTGCTGTCTTGATGCAAGCTGGGAAGATTAGTCAAGGGCAAATTTAGGATCTATGGAGGAAATAGAAGTGACTGCTTTTGTCCTAGAAAGATGCTGTGAGAACGTCATCCAGACAGGGAGTTGCGTAAGAGTGTTTGTGCTGCATCCACCCACATGAATTCTTGCCTGTGGGTGAACATTAGGTTTTATGTTCTCTGCAATGCTTGAATCTCTTCACCTCTTGCAATTAAATATAGCACAGTTTCTGCATCAGGGGATCTTGTCAAGAGAATTTTTCCAACCTGGGCAAAGGTATATGATCTCTAACCTGACACAAGTTTGTCTTCCACTTTCTAGCCCCCACCAGCACATTTCTAGATAATACAGAAAGAGATTGAGAATGTGTCTTATTACTGTGGCCCATTCCTAGACAACATTCAACTCAGAGTGGTGCAAGATTCCAGGGGTTCCAGGCACTTACCCAAGGTTTGTGTTGCCTTTTGGTAACGAGGCACAGTGGAGACTGTGGTGTCTTTATAATATATGGTTTATTTACATACATGCACACACACACACACACACACACACACACACACAACCTGAGTCTACAATGGAGAGATTCATAGAATCAGCACCCCAAAAGGGTCTTGAATCTCCCATAGCTGCAGCCTTGGATTCAAACAGACATCAAACATTGCTCTCTGACTCTCCAGCTTGCTGCTTTTTTTTTTAAAGGGATTTTTATTGCCATTTAAAATTCCAGGTACACATAAACTTTTCCTTTACATTGACAACAGCTTGTTGCTTTTTCAACTGTCACATTTCTCCTCCAAAACTCTACTTCAAACTTGGGCTTTGTCTGTTGAGGGATGGGGCACCACCCATTTGTCGTCTCACACTGAGGGTCTTAATCCTTTGTTCCCCTTAATGGCCCATCACCCAGGTGAACACCTCACCAGGAAGCTTTCTTATATTTTACCACTTGCTGGATCCAGGGGTTAGAAGGGTCTCAACTCCCCCATCCCAACTCATAACAATATTCTTTACTGTAAAGTTGTACCTAAACATGTGCAGGAACTAAGTGATAGCCTGTCTTTATTATTTAAAGTTGTTGCTGTTTTTGTGGTATACTTCACAGCTAGTAGCTACATATTGAACTTGGTTGTGTAAACGAAAAACACTTTTGCATGCTGACACTGCCCTACCTGTTTCTGTATGTCTCTCTGCAGTGCTGATGTTGATGGTTTAATCAATTCCCCCTTATTATAGCATGCTGTCAGTGTGTCAATGAACTGCGTGGAATCATAATACAAAAATTCAGTTGCAGCTCCTTATTTCCCTGAGTGCTGTGAAGTTCCAGGGGTAGCAATATCTGGATTGGGTTTACTTTTTACTTGGATACTTTACTGTGTCCTTGAAATATTTTATCTACATATATACAACCAGAGCCAGAAGTGCCAAACAGCAGGCATTTCTAGTAGGCAGCAGATCTACAAGCCTCCATTAAGTGCCCAGGAGAGACTGCAAACTATCGAAGTGCTTTCTGTGTTCTCTCTCTGCCTCTGTCTTTGGCTATTCTAAACGTCAAACTGTTCTCATTCGCATATGTGCACACAAAGACATACATCCCTGCACAACTTCCTTCAGACCATGGCTTAGCACAAATGTGCAGTCTTCTGAAGAGGAGATCCAATACATAGCATTTGTAGCTAATGCTGTAGATCAGAAGTCCTGCATCTGGACAGATGTAATTTATTTGGAACTCTGGAGCACTTGTCCTATGTTTATGAAGATGGTATTTTGCTAGGTCATAATTCAGATTGTGCCCCAGTGATGTTATAGCTGCTACTAATCACAGTGTTTTGTCTGTTTGCTGCTGTTTTGGATTAACTTGTATCAACATTTGGGTGGGTGTGTCTTCATTATGTTGTTATGGTATTTTCTAACCTGGCCCTCATCAACTGGTACCAGGGCAGGACAACAAAACAAGCCAATAAAACCATAACCATATATAAATAGTAAATAAAACTAAATAAAATATCCTTAAAATGCACAAGATCAGCTAGCAGCAGGTAACACACAGCTTCATACTGAATTGCTCAATACAGTTCTCACCCCATCCCAAAGGTCTGGGCGAAGACATGTGTCACCAGCTGAGGAAGAGTTTCAGTGTTAGCTTTAGACACATCACTATGTTCATGTATGATAAGTGTGCGGTTGAATGACTATGGTGCTTTTATCCATTTTCACTTAACTTGACTTAAGCTGAATCGCCAAGTGAATCATTTTCACTTAAGTTGAACAGCTGGACAAAATAATGACCGTCACAAAAACCTTTCCAGTAAATAAAATGTATATAAAATAATAATTCAGAAGCACATTTTTTGTAGACATTTGAAAAATTAAATGTGTATATCCAGTTCAGGAAATTTGTGTGGATGGGTAGTATCTGTAAAAAGGTAGAGAGCATTACTGTTCCCAAATGTCTCATTTTGACTTAAAACTTGACATGACAATATGGACACTTGATTCATCATGCCATGTATCATATTGTGGACATGGCACAATAATTGCAGAAGGTCGTTAAATCTGTTCATTCCCTTCTATCCATAATAGCTTGAATATTCTTTTATGTATACCTGTGTTGATGTTGGTATCTGCACCAGTATGCTGCTTCATAATGTGTTGTAACTTTTTAGATTGTGAGTCTGAGGGCAGGGACCATTGTAGTATTGATTTCTACACACCATTGTGGTGGGGCATTAATGCCATAGGTAAGTACAGTGGTACCTCAGATTACACACGCTTCAGGTTACATACGCTTCAGGTTACAGACTCCGCTAACCCAGAAATAGTGCTTCAGATTAAGAACTTTGCTTCAGGATGAGAACAGAAATTGTGCTCTGGCGGCGCAGCAGCAGCGGGAGGCCCCATTAAGCTAAAGTGGTGCTTCGGGTTAAGAACAGTTTCAGGTTAAGTATGGACCTCCGGAACGAATTAAGTACTTCACCCTAGGTACCACTGAAAATGCAATAGATAAATGCTGAACTGTCCCCAACTAACATCAGTGGTTGGTAAGGCTAGCTTGGTTCCTTCAGTGAGGTTACATGGGAAACTAGAAACAGTGTTGAATTTTATAGTTAAGGACAACTGAAGAGAAAAGATTTTGATAAGAGCAAATTTGTAGAAAGGATTAATAATGGCATTAGATTAAAGAGCAAATGGTAGAGGATAATTGCCGTGAAACAATTAAAATAAGAAGAATGCTGACAGAGTAGTTTGATGAAACAGAATGGCTCCCTGTCATTTTACCAATGACATTTGATAAAATAAGAACTTGTAGGATAACAAACAGAAGCGCTTTCTTTGAAGCTCAATCAACAGTTATTTAGTTGTGTACAGGATTATCAGTGGGTAGATGATGTTCAAGTTGTATATGCTAGAATTCGCTGACATTCCAGGACAACTGAATATATACCGTACACATATATATTTGGTCAAGGGTATATGTATTTATATGCTTGAACATAGAGATTATATGATGGAACTACAATGTTGTAATACATTGGAAGAATACCTATTGTGACAAACATGGAATATTTGGTTGTGGGACATGTATCTTGCAAATATACCTGTGCTGTGGCATAGTGTGGTTTTTTTGTGCTTGTTGCAGAGAGAGACACTGTAATCTCTTCAACTAAATTTGTCATTGGTGGATGAGCTATCCAGTGTAAAGGGGAACAGGCAGGTTTTGCTCTTCCAGGCAATCATTCACAAATAGCGGAGTACCAAAAAAAATACTGAGGACACCACTGAGATGAGCCTTCTGTCTGCTCCTCAGAGCAGCGGTCTTCTAGGAAGCATTTTCTTCCTCCGTAGCTCCAAATGCTTATCTGTATTCTTGGGCCAAGGCTTCCTAAGCCTCCCCAGTTTGTTTCCATATCTGAGCCTGGTAAACCTCAGCAGCACCTTTGAGTCATAATCTAGATTTCAAAACTTCATAGGTTTCGACGGAATCCGGTATGAACTAAGCTGTGGATCTTAATAATGCCATTCAAAAATATTAAAACATTTAATCAGAAAATGTGATTAATTCAGAAAGTCTGGTGGATTTTGGAAGACTAGGGTGGAGACTAGGTTCAAATAGTTTCTGATTTTCATTCATGCAGAGGTGAACGCTAAAACTTGAGTCAATACTTCTCTAGCTTAAAACCTGTGTCACAGAGCTCAGCATTCTTGTGCAGAATGACTGAGAATCAAGTTTGTATGGTTTTCTTTTTAAACTGGGATGAAATCAAATGAAACGGAAACATCTGGCTATATCCACTCCTGACAGAATGATATACTGAAAGTTCTTTCCTCTTCTGCACCAGTAGGGCATAGCCAATTCTTTTTTGGGGGTGGGTTGGGGGAGATGAGAAAATGCCGCAAACCCTGGCAAACAGAGCAATGTCTAAAATTGGCATTGCTATTACATAATGCATTGTCAAGGGTGGCTTAACTTCAAACTTTAAAGTTCATGGTTTTAAGAAAATGCAGCAAGCTTTTAGAAAGGTGAGTGGAGAGGGTGACCATTCACATCACCGCATAATATAATAAATTATCAGCAGGGCACCTTTAAAATATATCCAACTTCATGTTGTATATTTATGGGTTTCACACTCTGTTGATTGAGACAGTCAAAGCTTAGTTTAAGGGGGTTGCTATTTTTGGTGATACTGGACAAGGATTCTGAAACATTCTCGTGTTGAAATGACCAGAGTTTCCCAACTAATTTGCATTCTCCGACAGTGTTAGCTGGAGAAAAAAATTACACAAGAAGCTTCAGACCTGCCTGCATTAATAATTCTCTGTGATTTACAGCTTACTAATAATAATGATAACAATGCTAATTAAGATGATAACATTGTGTGTGTGTGTTTGAGATACATATTAGTGTCTGTGTATAAAATAAGAGAGATGTACAATTCAGCATGACACATCATTCTCTACGTCCTGGGTGGAGGCTTGTGGAATATTTAATATTACTTGTGTTTTTTATACCCAAACAGTGAATATGAATGCTCTGAATAGTTTAGCGACATGCCCACAGTGTGATTCTAGGAGAAAGGTTCAGGTTTGGGGAGGCAGCAGGCTCAAACATCGGCAAATGGAAAAGAAGGCTGAGGGAAATAGCTACAGCGTTTAGTGTTGGAATCCTAAAATGGCTTGTAGTTTAGTCTTACAATGTGAATAACGGAGGTCTACTTGCAGAACTTTGCTTGGGTTGCATTAGTTCTTTCTACTGAAATGGGAGCCAGATGAAATAAAGCACACTGTTCCCTTTCCCCAAATGCACATTATGACAGTTAACATCAGTCTGATATGCCATTTGAATGAAGTGTGCCAGGAAATGGGTGTGGCGTTCCCAAATTGGGGGATTTCAACTCTGCATCAATTATTCACAGGGCCCTGTGTGGCAAACAAATGGAAGCACACCGCATTTCCTGAGTGCATGTTTCACAAACTGGCTCGACTAAACAATGCACAGGCGCCCCTTCGACAGCATAGAGAGAAGGCAATTTCTTCATTTTATCCATTATTTGTGATTTAATCTCATAATGAGAGCTTAACGTTAGTACTCAGGACATAATATCTAGCATTTGAAATCATGCGGACTTATGAAACTTCTCGAGTAATGAAGTGTCTAAAAGAATACACTACGTAGAATACTGTACACCGTTCAATACATATGTCATGGCTTTTCAAGTACACTCCAGATGCAATTTAGCACAGTTCAAGCACACTCCAACTGCAGTGGCTGATTTCACCAGACCACTGCCAATGCTTTCAAGAGATGGTCAGTGACAACATTTTAACCTCTACTGGGGAATTGGTTCTTGGGTACATAGTGAAGGAATCATACAGCCAGTTGTTCTGCAACTGCTGAAGTGGCATTCAGTATAAGGAAAGAGCACAGCTATGCTTGGCTTCCCTCTTCACTAGAAGGGGGGAAAACCCATTGCAGCCCCCCCTAGCTGTTGCAAAGAACTCTTGATCATTCCAGGAAGAGACTCTTCACCTTCCTGTTCCAAATAGGATTTTTTTCGCAGTAATTCTGCTTCCCACAGCAATCCGGTTGGCCCCTGTGAGAACAGGATATTGGACTTGATGGGCCACTCCACTGATCTAGCAGAGTTGTTCTTGTGTCGTGGCCTCCTGACTGCTCATGAAGCACAGAAAGGAATGGGAATGGGCAACATCATCCTTGCCGCTGGCAAGTTAGCATGAAGCCTCTGGATAAGCCATGCTTGGTATAAATAACTAGGAGCCTAACCTCCTGCCTTTGCCCAGCAAGCATCTTTTTCTTGCGACACTTTAGGTTCCATCTCAAGCCATTAGCCCCAGAGACCGTAGCTGAAATATTTGGGTATAGTTGCTCACACTCTTGACCTGGCCCTGAGAAATAGCCCTTGCACCTAGTGCTGGGAGCCTTGAACCTAATAATAATAATAATAATAATAATAATAATAATAATAATAATTTTTATACCCTGCCCATCTGGCTAGGTTTCCCCAGTCACTCTGGGTAGCTTACTGCATATATAAAAAATTGTAAAACATTAAAAATTTCCCAATACAGTGGTAAGAGTCATGTACTGATATATTAGAAATGGGTCATATACTGAAATACTCCTGACATTCTTTGTTGTCATTGATGCTCACGGAATACCTACATGAAGGTAAAGGTACCCCTGACAGATAGGTCCAGTCGCGGACGACTCTGGGATTGCGCGCTCATCTCGCTCTATAGGCTGAGGGAACCGGCATTTGTCCACAGACAGCTTCTGGGTCATGTGGCCAGCATGACTAAGCCGCTTCTGGTGAACCAGAGCAGCGTACAGAAACACAGTTTACCTTCCCGCCGGAGCGGTACCTATTTATCTACTTGCACTTTGACGTGCTTTCGAACTGCCAGGTGGGCAGGAGCTGGGACAAAACAACGGGAGCTCACCCCGTCGCGGGGATTCGAACCACCAACCTTCTGATCGGCAAGCCCTAGGCTCTGTGGTTTAGACCACAGCGCCGCCTTACATGAAAGGAAGGCATTTAATAGTCAGCACAAGTTCATATATACAACTATTGCATGTGCATTAGGAACTTCAGAAAAAGATTTTTAACAGAGTATGGGTAACATTTCCCCCATGTTGTTTTGCCTAAATCAGTTTTGATCAAAAAATTATTTCCAGTGGGAATATAAAATTAAACATGAAATCAATGTTCTCTTAAATAGAGTGCATTATGATGAAGTTGTCACAGCACTGTAGTGTGTGTAATGATAGCACAACTTGTGCCTCATTACACTGTTAAAAACTGTGTTTTCCTGTGTCCAAAGTCTTGTTGACTAAGCAATTTGGAACCAGTAATGTCTGTAGCCATAACTTTAATTCTGGACCTCAGAAATGTTGTATTGAGTCTCATGGCTGTGTAATTTTTTTATTTTTTTTTAATAAATCTTTTATTAAACTAATAATTTGAGATAAACTGCTGTGTGGACCAACACCCTGATTTGGAGATACTTTATTTATAGTCAACCCCCTAAACCTTCAGACATTAATAAATGGAAGCAAATCCTATTGAGTTAAGGGAGACTGCTTTCTATGTAATTAGCTTTGGGATCACCATCTGAATCTTTCCATGAAATGGGAAGAAAATAGTAGGCAGTCACCATAAGCACAGGGCTGACAGTTAAAGCTGAGGGAGGCAGGCTTATGAACCTATTGAGCTGTGTTGTTGTCGTCGTCTGGTAATTCCTTTGTGTCTTATGAAGGAAAGCCCGATTTCTTCAGACTTGTTATACCATTCATAGCGAGCTGAATTCAATTCCAGTTATTGACCTTTCACTGACATTAAAGGCCCAGCGTTCACTAAATCACTGATGCACGCCACTCATGCTGATTTGCCGAGGCATGTCAGTCATGCTGAAAATAGATCATAGAATCTGAGCTCTGGGGGTGGGGAAGAACCTCTCCACTCATAGCTTGCCTGCCTCCTGTTTAAATCACCTATATGAGGGCATTACAGGTTTGGAAGCTTAAATCTCTGGGCTTGTGTATAAATGCTTAATTTCACCATTTAGGGGTCCGTCTGGCAGCATCGATTGGCTTTAAGAGGAGCGCTGGGCCTAAATTTTGAAGCCAAGATACAGTCCTGAGAAAATATTCTCTTTGCTGCAAGTGCTTCACCCCACTTGCCCCTCCCCATCTTCCCCCCTTTCCCCTTCTTCTTCTTCCTAATTGTTTAAACCAATTCATAAACCAAGAATATATACATTGATCACTAGTAATGAAACATATGTTGTAGATATTTTCCCACATTTATTATGCTATATTTGTGATATACAAATGACATGCGAAAACTCGGTATACTTATGCATCCATATGTACAATTGCTCCAGCCAGGTTACCAAGAGCTCTTTATCGTATATATACCCTTTTAGTGCTTTGCATTATAACATTGTATATAGCTTAATACTAATTAAGACAAACCTATTATATCAAAGTTGCTGGGGCTGTTGTATACTTCTCCAGAGTGTTCAGCATGCTGCCCTTGGGTTATCAGACGTCTTCCTCAAATTAGGATTCGGTAATCTTCAGGGCTTACCTGTGGTGCAGATGTCTCTCTGCTATGGTCTTGGCCTTAATGAGTCTCTCTGGACTCTTAAGAGTCTTCATCATTTATTCTTCCTATTGGTGGGTGGAACTCCCTGAACAATATGTGACAGTCCCTTAGCCAAGGCATTTCTCTATGGGAAGAGGAAGGTTCAAGAGGTGCCCTTGGATAATGAGTCTAATTTGCAGCTAGATTTGGGGAACTTCACTTTTCTCCTTGCAGATTTTCACCTTCTTTCCTTCCATTTAACCATAGAGTATTATTCCAGAACTGTCTGATTAATGGAGTGAAGTGAATCAGGTTATTTAATAAGGATATTGCTAACCAGATTTCAGCTTGAAAGGCAGTGATGGGGTTCTTACAGATCAGGGCTCCCCCCCCCAGCCGGAACTCACAGGAGCTCAGCTCTGGCACCTCTCAGGTGGGTGCCATTGCCATTCTAAGAGAACAAGGGAGAAGTTTGAGGTGAGCTCTGGCACCTCCTTTTCTAAAAAAACAGTACTGATTTAGATGTTCATACAATCAAACAGAGTGTAAAGTGGGGGGAAAGACTTCGTTCTCAAATGGCATTCTGAAATGAGTGACACAACCACATACCAGCCCACATTGGGCTAGCTAAATAGATAGTTCAATTTCCCTTTTGAGATGTGGTTTTTCTACTCACAGGGAAACTCATTCACAACTGTATCTGGGCTTTGCAAACATTTTGGAAATACCCATTTTAAGCTGCACTTTCAGAGAAGGGCTTGGCCTCTAGGTTTTACTAAAGAGATATGATTCATACCCTACTCTCCAGCGTGCAAAGGTAAATTCAGGACAGATATGACCTGCCAATATGGAAGGAAGCCAGAATTTGGCCAGGAGGTGTGGAAATCTTATATGTTCCTCTTAATTAATCCCAAGGCTTTCATTAGGATCTGTTCACCTTTTCACCTTTATACCTCCTACCTCCCCCCAAACAAATCCCATGGCACTCAAGTCTTAAATGTGTCAATGTGACTTAAAATGAGAGTAAGGGCCCTGGATTTCCTAACTCTCTGTGAGATAAGAAATATCTAAAAACAGAGAAAGTGATCCAGATGGTGGAAAATGGTATCAAATCACCCTGCTAAAACTACCAATAGTCAACTGTTTTCTTTTAATAAGTATTACTTCTCCCTACAGTGGTACCTTGGTTCTCGAACATAATCCGTTCCGAAAGTCCGTTCGACTTCTGAAACGTTCGAAAACCAAGGCACGGCTTCCAATTGGTGCAGGTGCCCCAGAAACAATAGCCTACAACCGCATCGGATGTTCGGCTTCCGAAAAATGTTCAAAAACCGGAACACTTACTTCCGGGTTTTTGGCGTTTGGGAGACCAAATGTTTGAGTGTCAAGGCGTTCGAGAACCAAGGTTCCACTGTATTAGTAAAGTTGGTACCCCTGGTGAGATGTACAGATGTGAGATGTGCCAGAACACCCAAATGGTGGAGAGATAGGGCTGGAATAGACTCTGCAGTATGCATGCATGCCCTCTGGTGTGGGTGCCTATGGTGTTAACCCTATCATGTTTGACCCCAGTCAAGACAGTGTTCTCTCTCACACACACATGAAAATCTCAGCAACTGAGTTTTGTTGGAGGGGATGCACTAGAACAAGGCAAATATATATATATATATATATATATATATATATGCGCGCAATTGGTGGGTATGCATTAGGATATAGAAGTTATTGGAATTAGTGTGAACTAGTATTATGAAAATTACAAAATACGGCTTAAATGTTGACCCTTAACAATGCTCTTGAGTTATATTAATGGCTAGGCTATACAATACTTAAATAAGAAATTAGTTCATAATTTGTTAACAGCTGCCTCATTTCCATTTTTGCACAATTGAAACCACTATTAAGTCCAGTAGTTCTCAGCTCTTCAAGGTGAGTATGAATTGGATAAGAACTGAAAACACTGGTACTTTCCAGTTAGAAGGACAATGAATCATTGTCAGAATGGATGCATATATAGAGAGTTTGGCTTCTTCAATATGTTTGGGCCACAGTTTGCAAATGTTGCTAAAGTTGTGTGTATGCAGTTGTTGCTTGGTTGTTGCTGAAGAGTAAAAAAAAAAAGCAATACATTGTTGGTATTTGGGGAGGATGAGGTCCATGACTAATTCAGCTAGAAATGGGCTGTTTCCATGGCTATGGATATAGAATGTCCACAAAGCTTCAGGGAGCCAGCCGTCATGGAGATAATTTATTGATGGAACCTGGGTGGCTAGAATGACAAAAAAGAAAACAGGAGTTGGCCTTGTAAATTTAGATTGTGTTATGAATGGCATGCTTTCCTTCTTGGAAAATATTCTCTGTTATATGGTTATTTGCACTAGCATCCCTGTGAATAAGACAGGGAATGAGCCAAGCTTTCTGGAGGCCTCCCAGGATTTTTTTGTTATTGTATAACTATATTGGTGGTGATGGCCTAGCTGTAGATCTTCCTTAACTCTGGAGAATTATGAAAGCCGATTGTGACCAACTTTTGGAGCACATTGTGAAACCTTGCAATTTGGCCTCCCTCATTGGATTCCTTGGAAATCTGCTGGTTCAAGACATATGTTGTATTTGTTAGATTTTGGTGTATTAGCCCATGTTGCAGGCTTGTTCACATTTCCCCCCCAATTTTTTTTATTGATTTCCCAAAATTTTAAACAAACAAACATAAATCATAACTGAACTTGATCCAATCTTAGTAACATTGTTAAGTGACTTCCTCAAATCCCCCTAGCTGAATTTCAGTGTATATCATTGTAACAGTTTTCCAAAAGCTTGTTCACATTTTAAATGATTAACACATTTATTGTCTCACAGAATCAAGACAGACAAAAAGGAAGTTAAACTATGAAATTTGCTCCCACAAGAGGCAGTGGTGGCCACCAGTTTGGGTGGCTTCAAAAGAGGTATAGACAAATCCATGGAGGATAAGCCTATCAGTGGCTGCTAACCATGACGGTTGTGTTCACTGTTGGAAGAAGAATGCTTCTGAATACCTGATGCTGGAAACCACAGAAGGGGAGAGTGCTGCTTTCTTCAGATTCTGCTTGTGGGTTTTCCCCTGGCATCTGGTTGGCTGCTGTGAAAACAGGATGCTGGACTAGATGGGCCATTCATTGGCCTCATCCAGCAGGCACTTACTATGCTATAAAGTTCTTACGATTTCAGGGTGTATGTGGAGAACATTTTGTCATGTGTGCAAAAAGCAATCCTCAGTGAATGTTATCCATTCCTTTGGGATGGAATAGGTGAGAGATTTAAATATATGGTAACAGCTGGCACCCAATCACCTCCCCTGGTTTACATAATATAGGTGTATAAAATAATGCTTGGGATGGAGATAGTGGACAGAAAGAAGCCCTCTCTCTTTGCTTTCTTTTTCTTATTGTAGAACCCGGGGTCATCCAATGATGCTGAATGTTAGAAGATTCAGGACAGACATAAGGAAATACTTCACACAATACATTTGGAATTTGCCACCAAGTATGCAGGAATTTGCTGTATAATGGCTATATGTTTGATATATATGATAGGCAATCACAGGCAGAATACCTCTGAGTAGTGACTGGTGTTCAGTGTGAGAGGGTTATTGCCCTATTGTCCTGATTGTGGGTTTCCTGTGCTTTGATTTGTAGAAATATTCTACTGGAAACAGACGGCTGGGTCACTTCGCAACTATGTTGGCATCGAAAGGGCACAAATTCAGGGATAGACAAATGGGGGAAGCAGACTAGATGTTAGGGGGTGAAGTGAGGAGGGAGACATTGACTTCTGAATCTTGGAAATATGAATTGGTTGATGCAGTGGGTGGTGATGATTCCAGTTATTTTCAAGACGCACGTGACAGTGGTCTTAGAACCATGGTTACACACATGAATCATGGCTGCCTGTAAGCTGAGTGTTGAGAATTCTGGAATACCCCTGTAGAGAGGCTTAGAAAGCAGGAGGACACTATGCAGTTGAAACAGGAGCTAATGCCTTCCTCTCTCTATTGCTTATCTCTCTTTCTGGCAAGTGATTTCCCCTCAGGGTTAAGAGTGGGAGAACCTTCTAAAATGGATATGACAAACAGAGACTAACAACAAATGAATGGGGATAAGAGAGGCAACCAGTTGCTCCAGCTTTCCTTTCCTGTCTGCCTGGGGGGCTTCAGAATTTTCGAAAGTTGGAGCCTGTCTTAACAAGCCTGGCTACTTTTCATGTGTGAAGTGTGTAATGGTTTGTGATGGGCACCTTAACAAAAACATAGGTTGCCAAGACCTTGGTTCTCAAACTTAATCTGTTCCAGAAGTCCATCCAACACCCAAAACTGTTCGAAAACCAAAGCATGTCTTCCGATTGGCTGCAGGAGGTTTCTGCACTCAATCAGAAGCTGCAGAAGCCGCGTTGGGATGTTTGGCTTCCAAAAAACATTTGCAAACCAGAACACTTACTTCTGGGTTTGCGGCATTCGGGAGCTGATTTGTTCGAGAACTAAGCTGTTCAGGAACCAAGGTACCACTGTACTAATTAAATGGATACAGCTGCTTTTACATATGTTGGTATTCTCAAGTTCCAGTGGGGTAGTACCGTTAGTAAGGAGTCATATAAGCACAACAGATTTGTTGTTGCATAAGCTTTCATGGACCAAAGCCCACATCACATCATCGGTAGACAGAAAGACGCACCACCATAAAGGGTGAAAATAGCTCCAAAAGAGCAAGAAGTGTGGTCTGAGGCAATTATAAGAAAAGCTTAGCTGAATATAAGATAACCAAGCATAGTAAACTATACAGCTATTTAGGTGATTTGTATGGTACCTGGTTAATGAGTAGGAATGATAGAGAAATTTGATGGATTAAGTGAACCTCCCTAATCCATGCTTTCCAAAACAAAACAAAGAACTGAAGCACATCTATGAAATTCACACTTTTCTGAATTTTGCAGTGTAGTTCTCCAGTCAAATAATGTGTATACAAATGCATTTGCAATGGAAAGGTGTGCATAAAAATGGATTTTAGTGAAAATAAACAAAATTTAAAAACAAAAATGCATTCTAATAGAGGAAATTGCTTTTCAAAAATGTATATATTGGGCAGAATCACGTATATCCATTAGGAGAATTCGACTAAAATGCTGACAGATTTTCATGATGTGGAAATGTGGAGAACTGAAGATTGGAAAAATTAGAAATCAAAATCGGCAGATTTGCCCATTTCTCCTAATGAGATGCAATTCAAAGTATTCCTCAGGATAAACTTCAGTTATTGTACAACTTCATGTAATCTGGAGTCACAGATCTCTCATCATCAACTGTTTCTGCTTATGTCCTAGTTTGTATAGCCACATTTGCTAGTGAGGAGAACACTCATGAAAGGTAGAAGGGCTGGGGGGAAAAGGTATCATTTCCTTGTGGACGAGTACTTAACACCCTGGCAAGTTTCCCAGACAAGTAGGGATAATTTTTAGGCATTCCAGCTAATAAAACTCTGCAGTTTGCCAAAAGGTATGGTGTCAGCTTCGCTCCTGTAGATTTGTAATAAGAAACTTCACTTTTTCAGATATCAGAACAGTGCCTGACAATCTTGCAACTAATTCAGCAAGGCAGGATGTTTTTTTGTACAGTGACTTTCCCCAAGTTTCTTCCTAGTTCTTGTAGCACCAAACCACATCCTTGCTGCTGTTAAAACGGCCCTAATGTCTTGAACTTATAGAAAAGGGGATAGGTCTGTATTGGTTTTGAGGAACCTCTAACCTGGGACTAATTAGACCTTCTATTTAAACTAGTATGATCTGTTAGCTTGAGCCTTCCTTTTTAAGCCAAGTACACACACATCCAATAATTATGCTACTATATTTGTTGGAAGATGCATGCACAAGGAAGAGCGCGTTACAAATAGATGTTTTATGAGGGATTCTGAGCTGTATGTTTCTGTATTCAGTGGCTTATGACTAGTCAGTCTGGATGTGAGCTTTGCTTGAGCATCAGGATTGTGGTGGAGACATCTCAAGGTAGTACTGGGAAGTTAACAAGCTTACTGTTATTCTAGTTTCTCCACCTCTTATTTCCTACTCCCCTTTCAGGAAGAGCATGAAGAAATGGAGCCTATATGGGAAATGATGAGCTGAGAGCCCACTTTGGGCCATTGAGAATCATTTCCCATTTCCTATTTCAGAATCCATTTCTCGACAAAAATGCCATTGTACAGTAAACATCTTGAATATTTATAATAATGAATCATAGGCGCCGACTCCATGGGGCTTGAGGGGGCTCGAGCCCCCTCAAAAAATTTTGGGGGGGGCTCAGCCCCCCCAATAATCTCGGGCGGGCGCCCTTCCAGCAGAGCGCCGCCGCCGTCCCCCGCCGCCTCCTCCTCACCTGCTCCTTCGCCAGCCAGCCAGCCGCGCGCCCTAATCGGAGGCACTGCCGGAAATCCTGCGAGAACAGGGGAATCCCGACTGGCCACACCTCCCAGCCAGCCAATCGGCTGGCTGGGGGGGCGTGGCTTGCCCTATTTAGGGCCGGAGCCACTTTATTTGCATATTCATGAGCTTATTTATTATTCATGAGCTTTCCCGGGGCCCCCCAATATTTTTTCTAAGTCCGCGTCCCTGTAATGAATAGATACTTACAGTTGACAGAAGATAAGAGAAATGTTAAGCACTTAATGCAGCCATTTAAGTCATTTCTCCTTTCAATTTGCGCATTCCCTGTTTTATTTGCATCGCTTTGCAGGCTGGCAAGCCCACGCTGTGTACTTCAGTATGTCTGTTAAAACTGCTCATCAAATAATTAATGCTCCATATTTATGACCCATGTTTTCTCAGAACATCAAAAGAAAAAGTTTGTTAGCTTTGAGATATTTCTGTGTGGTGCCCCCATATATATTAATGCAAGAATTAGGAAGCGTTCAGAGAGGGCAGTCTACAATGCCCAATATACAGAGGGTCGTATTCTGTTTCCTTTACTCAGCTGGATCTAAGACTTGGTTCCATTCCTTTGTCGCAACAACCATGTACTCTGTAAATAGCATCTTTAGTTGAGCTACATTTGGCCAAACACCGACTTTACAGTATTCAGGGAACACAAATGCAGCTCACTTTGTTAGTGACCACACTCCAAATTACTGGGTGTTTCTTATGTTTAACCTCAATGGGCTTTTAGAATGCAAATGTCAGGGCACAGGAAGGTTAGAGGCAAGTAATAGTATAGTCTAGGGCAGGCATTTTCCAAGTCCAGGGGTCTGAAGAACCAGATGTGGATAACATAGCATTAGGTTGCCATGTGATCAAGTTCTTTCTTATAATTTACAAACCTCTATACTTCAATGTACTTAATAAATCCCCTGAGGATATAGAAATCACTCGTTTATTTTTGGGTGGCTCTTGAGTCAGAGAACTTGATAGATCTTACTAGTGGGTGCAGAAATAATCCAGTACTACTTTCTAGGAATGACCACAAAGAACTGTAGCTAAAATAACATTGTGTTTTTGGTCCGTCCGTCATCAGCAATACAGTGGGAGGTATCTAAGCCAGAGCTTTTTCAGTTGTGGCACCCAAGATTTGGAACAATCCCCCAAGGCACATCCAACTCTGTTTGATTTTTAGTATTATTGCAGGGCATCTTTTTTGTGTGTGTGGAAAACCATTCTGAACATGTTTTATGCTTCTGTTGCCTTTTAGTTTCGTTGTCCTCTCAGACTACGTTGACTGTTGTCATTCTTGTTTCCTTTTCTTTTGTTAACTTACCGGTACTTTTTGTATGGTTTTATTCTTACTGTGAACCACCTTGAATATTTAATATCATCGTGGGATATAGATTTAAAAATAAAAATAAAATCCAATGACCACGAAATTACTGGTACCGAAATTACCTTTCTTTCTGTGTCATCTTTCCTTATTCCAAAATCACATTAGTTTCTATGGGAACTTATCATCACTTGGGGTCAGTTCACAGTTTTGGATTTATTTGTGCAATCCACATACCAGTGCTTTTTTCTGGGGGTACGTAGGGGTACGCATACCCCTAAACATTTTGTGAATCTAAGTTTGGCCTCATTGAGGGGCATTATTTCAATATGAGTAGGAAAATGAGAGTACTTCTAAACATTTTTTCATAGAAAAAAAGCACTGCATACATGAACCAACAAGAGAAGAAAGATTATGTCTGAACTACACATACAGTAAGCCAACAGCTCCCTCCATGAATGTGGTCCTACATACGTGAGCCTCATGTGGGTAAATAACTTGCTCAGTGCATGAATGGCCTGCAAAAATAATTGCTTGGAGAAAGATCTGTAACAGGCCCTAAGAGGCTCAGGAATTTTAATCAGGTGCTTACAGTATATTCAAAAGTGGATGTCTCTAAAGTGCTTTTGACACTCAGTAAGGAGCCAGAAACTCCAAACCAAGTTCCTTGGGGCACTGAGTTATGCAAAATGTGTATTTGCAAACATTATTTAATGGTCTTAAAATTTAATGTGGTTATTCACTTCTTTATAAATACATAGGCGATCTTCTTAACGGCTTTCCCCTTTTCCCTGCACAGCAACATTGCTGACAGCAGTATGCTTGGGGACTATGCTTTTATGATAGGATTCCATAATACGTAGTTTCCCGTTTGTTATTTTGAGTTGGCATTGAGTACAGCAGGTTGCAGAACAGAAGACAGTCGAGGAGAGTCAGGACAGTAGATTCTGGTGCTAGCAGCGAGACTTTCTAAGGAACCCTTTCAGTAGGCGTCAATCCTTCAAAAGGGAAAGGAAGCTTTGAAACTAGGAAGGGTGGAGTTTTAAGTGGAAGAGTTATGTTGTAGTTAAAAGGGATAGGGGCAAAGAAACTTCACTTTGCACAGAAAATCAAATCTGATTTTTTGCTGTTCTGCTAGAAGTAAGGATTTGTCACTTTTAAGAGACAATTTTCTCAACCCACAGGTTTTTCACCCGTGCCACAGTGCTATGGTTTTAGTTCTTGTCTGTGCTCTGTCTTCTAACATGCAGCTTTTATACAACTGAAATAATTTCTGATCAATCTAGTAAAGGGTCACTCCAGGTCTGTTATGGGAAAGGAAAATTACAGGAAGCAAAGGAGAGAAAACAGGGAAACAGACCTGGTGAACTACAGGAGGGGTTAGTGCGTATAGGGAGGGGCAAGGAAGAGCAGAAAACACAACAGGACCAAGAATGCACAGTCAAAATGCTCTAACTAGAGTTGTTGACCAGCCTGCCTACAGGTAGTGGTTCTTCTTTCTATAGGAGCGGCTGGGAAATTAGACCCAAAGCAAGCATGGAAGTTAAGTGGTCTCACCTGAGGTTGCGTTCCAAGGAACAGTCCTGGTTGCTGATACAGTCTGCTCTTTGCCTTTTGAACCTGTGTTTTGTAAAATGTACAACAATTTGGAGCCATACAAGAACTGGAAATCTTCTTTCCCTTTTGTCGCCATGATGTGTTGCAGATATCATTTATCCGCCCAGCATTTCATTGTCGTCATTTGATGCCATCTTTTACTGAACATGCCTAACATAACCCTTTTTGAGGGTAAGTTCATGCTTGTATTTGTGTGAAGGTACCTTTTTTACTTTAGCAAAAGCTACACTGCTAAATATAAGGGAGGGGTTTATTATTTTTTATTTGTCTCCAACAAGTATTTGAACATGGTCAATAAATGCAATACGCTATCCACTTCATAGTAGACTGAAATGGTAGTGATGTGCATCTATTGTTTCAGTAGTGTACAGCAATATTGTGGTGCACATGAAATGCAGCTCCTTTAGATCATGAGTCGAAGGCAAACACAGTTCATTAGTTCTGTAACTTGCTCAGGTTGCGCCTCCATTATTAACTAAAATGAAGCTGTATTTGACTTGATCGTTTCTCTCCCTATATTTTTGTCTATGTATGTGGGTTCATTCTTAATGGAAAACGCTAAAAGGTTTGCTTATAGTAATTGAGCTCAATTAAATTTTTTAACACTTCTAAAGTATCTAGACATTAATGATAAGATTGGAAAACAAGCACCTTGCTAAGCCTTAGCCTAGGATCCCTCCTGTGAGTTTGAGACTGGGCATCACTTCTAACCCATGAGCCACCTATAACCTGAATCACAAACCAGGTAAAAAATCCATACAGTAAAATTGAACTTAAGTCAAATACACTTATTTCTGGCGAATATTATTTTGGTGTTTTTTTAAAAAAAAAGCATAAGCAGGAAAAAAATGGGTTAATAACTACCGGTATATTCACATTAAATATATATTTTAATCTGTCAGCTGTCAGCAAAAGAAATGGCTACAGATAATTAGATATAAACAGTGAAGGAAATAATTTAAAAGAAACTAGTTAAGACACTAGAGAGCAATATCAAAAATTTAATACTGGCAAGCGTGTCTACAGTTTTCAGGTGGACAGCTGTGATAATTTACTTTTTTAAGGGAGTCACTCTGGTTTGGATTAAGAGAAGTGACAGAGGAATTGTCTACCTAATACCTCTTTTATAACTAAAGGACACACATCTTTTGAATCTGACACTGTATTATTTGTCTCAAAACAATCTTGAGCACTATAGCATTTCATCAAAAAATTATGTTAGTCTTTGCCTGGCATTGTATATGTGCATTACTTTCATAAGTTTTTTTATTTTAAAGTCCTGTCTTTGACACTGTATCTTACAAATCCAAAGTGGAGTTCCTAAGATGGTTGGATGGTGCCTTCTCTATGCCTTCTTCCGGCAACTCCAATAATAATAATAATAATAATAATAATAATAATAATAATAATAATAATAATAATAATTTATTTATACCCCGCCCATCTGGCTGGGTTTCCCCAGCCACTCTGGGCGGCTTCCATAGAAACACTAAAATACAATAACCTATTAAACATTAAAAGCTTCCCTAAACAGGGCTGCCTTCAGATGTCTTCTAAAAGTTTGGCAGTTATTTTTCTCTTTGACATCTGGTGGGAGGGCGTTCCACAGGGCGGGCACCACTACCGAGAAGGCCCTCTGCCTAGTTCCCTGTAACTTGGCTTCTCATAGCGAGGGAACCGCCAGAAGGCCCTCAGCACTGGACCTCAGTGTCCAGGCAGTACGATGGAGGTGGAGACGCTCCTTCAGGTATACTGGACCGAGGCCGTTTAGGGCTTTAAAGGTCAGCACCAACACTTTGAATTGTGCTCGGAAATGTACTGGGAGCCAGTGTAGGTCTTTCAAGACTGGTGTTATATGGTCTCAGCGGCCGCCCCCAGTCACCAGTCTAGCTGCCGCATTCTCGATTAGTTGTAGTTCACCTTCAAAGGTAGCCCCACATAGAGCACATTGCAGTAGTCCAAGTGAGAGATAACCAGAACATGCACCACTCTGGCAAGACAGTCTGCGGGCATGTAGGGTCTCAGCCTGCGTACCAGATGGAGCTGGTAAACAGCTGCCCTGGACACAGAATTGACCTGTGCCTCCATGGACAGCTGTGAGTCCAGAATGACTCCCAGGCTGCGCACTGGTCCTTCAGCTCGTACAGCCAAGCTTGTGCCAAATATATTGCCCTGCTTCCCTTTGGACCACTTCAAGAGGCAGCCCAGGACCTCCATACACACTTCCCAGGGTGCACCCCAGGGAGGTCACTTTGGTGTTGCTAAAACAACAGTTTCACTACACGCTCAGAGGCACACTCCATTGTCTCTTGAGGCCAGGGGCGTAGCGTGGGGGGTGCAGGGGGGGGCCGGCTGCACCAGGCGCAACATCTGAGGGGGGCGCGCTAATCTAGTGGAAGAGACTCAAGTGCTAAAATCCACGGGTTAGGGGGCGCAAATTACTTGCCTTGCCCCGGGTGCTGACAACCCACGCTACGCCACTGCTTGAGACAGATGGATACCTACAACAATTTTACACTTTGAATTCAGAATCTTCCGCAAAATTGTGTCTTAATGTTAAACATTCTTCTTAGAAACCTCCTCTCAGGAATTGCATCCACAGGTCAGTGTCCTTTGCCCTTTATACATAACTCAGTGCAAAATAGATTCTGAGAGCTTGGTGTAAATTCCCCAGATAGCTGTTCTAATTAGGTCATAGCCTTTCCCACCACCTCTTCATCTATTTTTCACTTAGAACAAAGAAATTCTAAGCAAAAACTAATCCTTACATAGTCTCTAAGCCAACATTACAAAGTCTTTAAGCAGAGAATCTTGATTCCATTCTTATTCTAACACATTGTGATGTGTATGTACTCTTTGGTACTATCACAATATGGCGCAATAACTTTTCACCCGAATGTCATAACTGAAGTTGATGAAATCTCAGTTACAGGAATTTTTGTCAGTAGTTTCAGAAGCAAATGTACTCAAGAGCCACAACATTCATTGGCCTGAATGGGCTGGTCTGAGCTTTAATGTAGCAGTGATTTCAGCAAGTAATAAACAACTGTTGGACAGAGGCAGAATGGTGCCCTTGGTGATTTGTTGCAGGGGACTGGTGATAGAGGGAACACAACCATAGAAAAATAATTAAATGTGCCAGGTATCATATTTCTCACTCTATAAGACGCACCAGACCACAAGACGCACCTAGTTTTTGGAGGAGGAAAACAAGAAAAAAAATATTCTGAATCTCAGAAGCCAGAACAGCAAGTGGGATCGCTGCGTAGTGAAAGCAGCAATCCCTCTTGCTGTTCTGGCTTCTGGGATAGCTGCGCAGCCTGCATTCGCTCCATAAGATGCACACACATTTCCCCTTACTTTTTAGGAGGGAAAAAGTGAGTCTTATAGAGCAAAAAATACGGTACTTAGTTCAAGCACCAAGTTGTTGCTCAGTACACAATATCTATTTAAGGGAATGTTGCTTTAGTGGTTCTCGCATGAGGTAGTATTTCAATATCTCTCTTCCATCTCATCATTCCAGCCTTTTGAAAAGTGAAATTCCCCATTAACTTTTATTGATCAAATGGTGAATTTTTGCGGGGGGGGGGGATGGAATTATATTGGGAGTCTATAGAGACAACATGCAAAATTTATTAATGTGTTGACTCTCTGTTCTTGGTTGTTTCAGTCATTGGTCTGATGAGTCAAAGTTCAATAATGTCAGACTTTGAAAGTCTAAATGGTAATCAGCTATTAAAGATTCAAGTAGCAGTAATCTTTGACTGCAAGAATCCAGTATTCAAATATTTATATCCATGTTTTGATAATCAAATGCTGACACAAATTATTTAAAACTAGCCCAGGTGTCACTCTCTGTACATGTTTATTTGTATTGGAATGTGAGAATCAGAAAATGTTAAACCAGAGTTACCGTATTGGCCTGAATATAAGCCTCGCTTTCCCCCCAAATTCCAACCGTGAAAAGTTAAAGTTCAGCTTACATTCGCGACCTTAGGGTATGCAGCCAGGAGTGCGGTGAAGTGGCGTCCGCCAGGAAGGGAGAGAGCGAAGAAGGGGAAAGGCCAATGGCAATGCAGCGCGGCTCCCCACCCCCCCAGTATGCAGCCAGGAGCAGCGAGAAATGGAACGGCTTGCTTATATTTGGGTATTTTCTTCTCTCCCCCCCCCCCCGCAATTTTAAAGGTGTGGCTTATATTTGGGTATGGCTTATATTTGGGGAATTGCGGTACTTAATTTTATTAGTTCCTGCAGTTTTCTAATTTTTCCCAAAATGCATTTGCCCACATCTATGTAGATAACATAGTTTATAGTTTTGAAATAATATATTAATAAACATGTTGTGCGTGACACATAAAAAACATACATTATTTCTCATAAATGGAAACACATTTATTTCTCATTCTATAATGAACAAGTGTTCTATTGCATTTTTCTGAAAAAAATGGGCAATTATTCCATGCTGCTAAAACCTCACTAATTATCCTCCCCCGATCTAATATAATAAAACAACTTTAAAACAGAAAATTTCCCCACACTTGATTTTATAATTATTGCAGTAGATACCCCAGTCTAACAATTTTGCTGCTAGCTTTTTTTTTTTTTAAAAAAAAAAGAGCCTTCAATCCTGTACATAGTTTTCTCGGAGTAAGTCTTATTGAAGCCTGTAGTTCTTTCTTTGGAGTAGAGTGTAACCCAGCCCCTTATAATTATTGGTGTTTTGATTTTAGGGTGGAGTGGTTTTTGTTTGTTTGCATTATACTTCAAATAAACTTATTCCTGTGACTGTGATTTAAATAGGTATTTAAATAGTGTTAGTACTCCAGAATGAGCTGCTCCTTCTTTTTAGTAACAGTGATATCACACAGTGTCAGGGACTGACAGGATGATGAGGAGTGGTGGGAGGCACCAGCCAGGGAACCCCCAAAGGAACCCCCAGAGGGGGAAGATTGAGAACCCAGGAATTGGTGGCAGGACACCAATGAGAGGTCAGATGCAGGGGTGGAGAAGGGCATGCGGTGGTGGTGGTCCACCCTGGGTGTCACCACTGGGGGGGACACAAAATGCTGGGTGGCACTCACCTGCAGTGTGCCCAAGCCACGTGTCTCTCCTGGGAGAGACGTGGTGGCTTAGGTGCGTACAGGCTCTGCCCTGCCCAAACGGTCCACCCACTGCCTCCCCCCCCCCCATTTGTAGGGCAGCTGAGTGGGAGGAAGCAGTCAGACTCCTTGGACACCCCACGGAGCACTCTGCCCCAGTTGGCCTTGCCCCAGGGCACGCGTGCCGCCCCAGGCACCTGATTGGCTTGCTCCGCTGCTGGTCAGAGGGAGAAGAGTGGGAGGAGCTGTTAGATGCTGAAGGGGCACCAGGGTTTAGTGAGGAGGAAGAGCCTGTAACAGGCAGAAGTTCAAACTCAGAGGCTGAAGCTGGTGAGGCAAGAGGCTGCAGAAGGATCCAAGGAGATTCCCTTTCCTACAGTGACCAATTCCCCTCCCTGCTTGTCTCCAAGGATGCACAGAATGATGCGTAGAGACGTACAGAGATTAGAAGTGCCCAGGCACAGTTTGAGGCTGCTTGGGAAACATCCGGCAGATGAGCCTTAGAAAGAGTGGAAGGCAGGGACCATCAGTCCTGGCAACTGCTCTATAGGGGCAAGGCTTACTGGGCAGAGTTGCTGATTGCATGCCGTTTCTTTGAATAAAGAGTCAACCTCTCTGGCAAACTCTGCTTCTTGCTTGCTGACCTGCATCTGACTCCAGCCCTGACACATAGTGAAATCTGATTGGCTATGCTATGACATCACTGGCCACATTATGGCATCACTTTTTAGGAAGATTATCTTGATGGGCATAAAACAGTGTAGGAAGTTGATAAGGGCTGTGAATTGAGGGGGTGGGGGAGGCAGCTTCAAACCAAATCACACTAACTCATGCCAACTCATTTCTTTTGGAATCCCAAAGACACTATGTATTTGTGGAGAGTCCTTCCTAATTTTTGTTTTTTGCAGGTTTTAATATTTTAAATATTTTAATATTCTTCTGGAAGCCGCCCAGAGTGGCTGGGGAAACCTAGCCAGATGGGCGGGGCATAAATAAATTATTATTATTATTATTATTATTATTATTATTATTATTAAGACATTAATTATGTGCTGCGTCCTCCATGGGAGTATTAAAAACTACAACACATAGCGTAACCCTTAATAAGGATTTCCTTGCTTTTATGAATACTGTAAACATGTTTGCACAATAACCAGTTCAAAATATCAGTTAGTCCATCTAACTGAGAAATTACAAGCTCCCTGATTCTCGCAACAATATAGAACTCCAGATCTATTGGTTTGTGGCTCAGTCCTGACACAACAGTAGAATGTTGTGACTGCTCCTGCTAGGAGAGAATTTCATCTGATCTTCCTGTTTTGTTTCTCAAAAAATGAGATAAATTGGTGTGTTCAAAATATGGGAACATTGTCATTGGTGTTCCTGCTTTAGCCAAGCTAACAGAAGTGCTAATTAGTGCTGACTGTGGTGAAAACATTTAGTGATATGAAGGGCACTGCTTTGCTTTGAGCTCAAGCATAGCCACCAGTTTGTATCCCTTGCACCAGGCCATTTTTTCTGCCATAAGATGCTAGCATTTTGTCATTAGTGACCTGCCCCGTGCATGAATAAATCAGTAGGTAGGAGAAGACAAGTCCATTAGCACCCCCCCTTCCCCAAGACATTCTGCAACAGTAATTTATCCTTTTAATACAGAAGAAGCAACAGTAATTTATCCTTTTAATACAGAGTGAAAATTCAGTGGCTAACCATTGTTGAGCTCCCACTTCCCCTTGTGAGAGTGCATATAAACAACGTTGTGCTAGATGGCATCATGAAAATACATAACTTGTTAGAACTGTGCTAGGTTGGCTGTCCAGGCTTTCCTTTGTGCATCATGTAGAGCACCAGTTGTACACTGTACAACACTACTCTCTTCTGAGTAATAGGAGTCCTGTTCAATATGATTAGTCTTTCCCTCTATTCACTAGTCTGAAAAACAGGGTATAAATCTTATTTTTGCCATCCGGAGTTTTTATGCTTTACACAGTATAGCTGGTGATTGTTTATGCTTTGATTATGTTGTTGGATAAGTGGATCTGGGAATCTCAGATGCCCTTCCATCAGTTGCAACTTGTAAGTTTCACTGGGCTGTTGTTATTCTGTTCATATGAAAGTTCTGCTATATGTGAAAAAGAGCACCTATGATCATTGCTATTAGCTTTTTATGCATAAGAAAGCCATTGTGTTAAGTGTTATCTGTGTAGGTGTCATTGCTTCTGCATGTGCAACTTAAATGTTTCAGAAGTCTGTGGGTAGTACAGAAGTCTGCAAGTAGTTCAGATAAAAGAGGAACTTTCAGCTATGCACAAGAGATTAACCAAATCCCCCTTTTATCACTTTGAGTTACAGGTATTGAGGCATGGTGACCAAATGTTTAGGTTGCTTGATTGAATATCTGATGGTCACTTCTTGCTTAGCAGGGGCACACCTTGGTAATATAGACGCCTCAGCGAGGCAAAAAATTGACACACACACCCAACAGCCCTAACCTTCCCAAAGCCAGGTAAGAGAGGCACCAGGCTTCAGGAAGGTGGTGTGAGGCTCTGGCAGGGTCCTAGAGCTTCCACACCTCCTTCCCAAAGCCCAGTGCTTACTGGGAAGACAGGAAGATGCCTCTTGGCCCCTGTTCCTTGTGCAGAGGAACCAGTTGTGTTGCCATAAATCTGCATCTGCACTTAGGTAGATAACTATTGGTATGTCGGGTGCCATGAAGACAACAAACTGTAGAAGCAGTCATCAAGTTAGAAAGTTAAATTTCAGTGCTGATAAGTGCCAAGTGATGTTCATGGCAAAATACTCCTTAGTATATTCACAAAATGATGGATTCTTAATGAACTACTGATACTTAAAAGCCAGTTTACACATGTATTTACATCACAATGTGCCATTACTTGATAAGCACTTAATGAGTCACAGTGAATAATGTCTGCAAAAAAAAGCACTGGTGATATGAGCACCTCTTGTTTCTCAGTCTTCATGTTCTGACCATGCTTGTGTGAAACATGCCTCAGATTAATTTCGGGACTGCTTTGTTGGCCTTACACAATGGTGCAATCTGAGTTGTAGGGGCAACAAACCTGGAATTGTTTGCATAATGGTTGTTAGGATTCTCCCTTAATCACCACTGCAAGATAGGCTTTGATTTTCGGTGACACACAATTTGCTTCCATTTGGCAGATCTGCTTCTGTAGTTATCTACTGTCTTGTATATATCTTCCTTATCTTGGCATACATTGTTTTTGTCTTCCCTCCCACATTGCCAATGGAAAAAAAAAACCTGTATGCTTCTCAATATAAATTCAGTGCCAAGTAAAACACACTGCAAATAAGCCACCTGTATTCCTACTAAATAGCTGCCAGCTGTTCAGCATCCCTATGCATGGCAATGCTAATGGATTTATTTTGTTTTTATTTTTTTTTTTTGTTTTAAAAGCTATAATGTCTGGCAGAATGTTTTCTAGTGGATTCAACATTCATATTACCCATGGCACTAAGCTGCATGGAGTAAAATGGCCTTTGGGCAGATGCTCCATAGCCCTTCTGATCTTAATCCTTGTTTTGGCTCTTGTGGAAGAGCTCTGTGCTACAGTTTTCAGGATAGTGAACTCCTTTGTTACTGAAAGCCCCATGAAGGACATGAAAATACTCTAACATGTTTGGAAAAGCTGCTTCCTACTGATGTTTTTCTCTTCTTTTCCAGTGTCTGCATTTCTTACTTTCCATCACTTTTTCTCTAAAGAAAGATGTCTCCAGTGCTGGTTGAGACAAACCAGTTTCCAGTTTTTTTTGGGAGGGAATAGGATGTACAAACATATTTGTGGCATGGGTTATAGCATATGGAAACACAGGAGAAGCAAATGGTTGAAATAATATGAGGATTACACATGCTTTCCTATATGTTGAATAGGAAGATGCGTTTGAAATCCTGCTATATTTATTTAATAAATTTGTAGTCCACCTTTCTGCCAGGATCCAAGAGGAACATCACATGGTGACCTCTAGTTTTTCTGAATGACTCATCCCATCATACCTGACCATTAGCTATGCTGATGGGAGTTGTAGCCCACAACATTCAGATGGCACCACATTGATGTACCCCCTACTTTAAGGGCTAATAATCATAAAGAGTTAGCTGAGCATACAAATGACAAATGGGATTCTGTTCTTCTGGTGTGGAACCTAGCATAAGAAAACACAGGAGAAACTCTTTTCCTCCAGGGAGTTCCTAATGGCTTCACAGTTGTCTGGGAATCCCTGATTCAAGTTTAAGCCCTGCTTATCGGAGGGTTGCTGCAATAAAAATGGTGATTGGCAATAAAAAAATGAATGGGGGGATGGAAAAAAATGGGGAAGGTGGGAGAGTTGAGGAGACAAGGGTAATAATGGGAGGGGGGAGAGAAGATTTTGAGCCAATTAAGGGTGTGTGTGTGTGTATATATATATATATATATATATATATATATATATATATATATATATGGAGAAAGTAAATAAATGTGAAGTGTGGAAGAAAATGAGACCAAGGAGGAAGAATTGCATGAAAGAAATATTCAGGGATTAGAAAGGATGCAATGAAAACATCTGAATTGAAGGGATGGGAGGGGTAAACTTAAGTGTGAAATGAAGAAAGGGTGAAGAGTGGAAGGAAGAGGAAAAAGAGAAGCATAGAGAGAAGAGGAATATCTGCAGAACTTGTCTTAAGCAGGCACTGGGGAGTATCTGTCGGTTTTCTTTTTTTAAAAAAATAAATAAAACCCCAAACTACATTTGAAATCCCCACTGTTCTCATTATCTCAAAGTAAAAAAGAAAGATAGATAATTGGGTTAGACAGAGTGTAGGGGCAGAAATACTAGTAGAGAATGAAATCTCCATATCCAAGAGAATGCAAGATGAAGTAGAGGCTAGATCCTTTGAATACACTGGAGCACTCAGCAAAAACTCACGTCTGTCCTCTTGAGCAGTCTGGGTGCCAGTCGCCAGGTACATCCTTCCTGGTGCTATTGGGTGCCCCTGGATTTTTGCAGTCATGCTAATAACAGTTTTGTAGCAACCAGAGCATCTCTACTCATTCAGGAGCTTTCCAAGCCATGTATCCATTTGTTCCACATAATCAGAAGCAGCACAAATGGAGTGATTACGCTGCTTCTGAAGATCCTGATTTGTCTTCCTGTTGGCAGCGAAAATTTGGGGAGGGGGGAAAATTATGCACACACAGTACCTCTAGCTTGATTCTGCACTTGGAAGATCATGTATTTTAATCACAAGGGAAGCACAGATTATGGAAAACGTTTGAGCTGAGTAAAATAGAGTGGGTGTGAAATATCCCTATGGAAACAAGATATTTTAAGGTTGGGGTTCATTATGAAGATCAACCTTTAAATGATGACTTCAGCAATTATACAGCGTGTGAAGGCATAATGACTGACAGATGTCAAAGAAACATTGTCTGGGTCAGGTGGCAGAGAAGGAGGCTGCTGCTATGCTGGCAGAACTGTATTAGTATTAAGTAGCATTAGTCTACAAGTGGGACATTATAGATGGTGAGTTCAGGAACTGGAGAGGTGTTGATGGGCACTGGGATGCTGACAGCAGAAGAGAGAAATTTGAGGGCCAAAGGGGCTCATGCTCACAGTTGTGCTGAAGGAGAAAATTCACTGAAAGGTGGTCCTGTCTAAAGGGAAATGAGTGAGAATGGCAGATGACAAGGGGTAGCATTCTGGCCCACAGAGATTATTTATACGAGGTGTTTCTTGAAAAGAAGAAGAAGAGGAGGAAGAGTTTGGATTTGATATCCCGCTTTATCACTACCCAAAGGAGTCTCAAAGTGGCTAACATTCTCCTTTCCCTTCCTCCCCCACAACAAACACTCTGTGAGGTAAGTGAGGCTGAGAGACTTCAGAGAAGTGTGACTAGCCCAAAGTCACCCAGCAGCTGCATGTGGAGGAGGAGGGAATCGAACCCGGTACACCAGATTACGAGTCCACCGCTCTTAACCACTACACCACACTGGCTCTCTTATTCAGTTGTGTCATAGGCTTAAGTACAATTATGCTTCAATGTTTTGCTGTAGGGAAAGAAGGGGAGGCACATGTTGTTGTTTTTTTAAAATTATTGTTTGTATTTATAGATACTTCTTGATATGACTTCAGACTACTTTTTCATACTATGACTTGAAGCGAATTTATTTTAGCCATGCACCAGCCATGTTCATATGTCATGGTAAGCCATGGGTGATTGCTTACTGTTACTGTGAATGAGCAGCAAATTCTTGTACCTTTCTGGTTTTGTTCCACCCTTCCTCAAGCCAGGAGTGGCAAGCCTTGTGACATGAGAATAACAATGGCAAACCACGGCTTGTTGGCTTAACAGTTGTGGTTTGTTTGGGAGAAACAAACCACAAGTGCTGATTTACATGTCACAAGAAGCCGAAGTTCATGGCTTGTTGCTCCTGGCTCAAGGAAGGGTACAGCAAAACAGGACTGCTCTGGTATTATGCACTGGCCTGCTGCTGGTTCATGCATGCTGTTCGCTGTAAAGGTAAAGGTAAAGGGACCCCTGACCATTAGGTCCAGTCGTGACCGACTCTGGGGTTGTGACGCTCATATCACTTTATTGGCCGAGGGAGCCGGCGTACAGCTTCCGGGTCATGTGACCAGCATGACCAAGCCGCTTCTGGTGAACCAGAGCAGCGCACGGAAACACCGTTTAACTTCCCGCCAGAGCGGTACCTATTTATCTACTTGCACTTTGATGTGCTTTTGAACTGCTAGGTTGGCAGGAGCAGGGACCAAGCAACGGGAGCTCACCCCGTTGCGGGGATTTGAACCGCCGACCTTCTGATCGGCAAGTCCTAGGCTCTGTGGTCTAACCCACAGCGCCACCCACGTCCCACTGTTTGCAGTAAGCCATGGTAATTGCAATGGCTGCCCAGTTTTGACTTCCATTTCCCCCCTTCTCTTTTGTTTTCTCAAGTATTTGAAAGGAATGGCTCTATACAGACAGCCACAAATTTAAACAATCTTCAATCCTTCGGATCCGGCGTATGCTTCACTCTTTCGTTGAAAGCAGTAGGACTTAACCATTTTTAACTTTGCAACAATCATGTCTGTGGGAAGTAAGAAGAAGAAATATGTACATACTTTTTTAAATGGTGCGTATCATGGCAGGGTTCTTTAGGATCAGAGTTGCCCTTAATGTTTGTTTGTCTTTGACTTTCTTTTGTTCAGTTGCAAAACTTTCTACCAATCTCTCCCTTGTGTCTGTTTCTGGTGTTCAGTCCTGTGATGATGCATGTGGAAAAATACTAAACGGGAAAAGTGGAATTTAAAAATCTGGCTCTCGTGAAATAAGAACTACTTTCTGAAGTGTACAAAGTTTGAAGATTAGAAGGTACCCAGTGCTATACCTCCTGATAGTATACATTACATGATTTTACCACAGAGTGCATAAGCTTGAATTATAACTATTCCCCTTGGTCATTGTTGCAAAGTGGTCGTGAGGAACTCAATTCAGAGACCATGCCTATCTGTTGACAGGTTGTAAATGCACAAATAGAGAGAGTGTATGTGTATGCACACATGCATGTTCACATGCTTGTAGTAGGTTTTCACAGGAGCTTTCCTCACTGCATAATCATATGCAAATATTTTAGGATCAAAGGTAAGTCAAAGAAAAGTGGCACTAAGACAGCTCAGCTAGCAGCCTAACTACATGACAGACCCACAGGCAACTTCTGAGCTGTCAGCTTCACTGCCTGTGGAGCTCACTGTAGAGCCAGATGCTGCTGCTGGAAGAATATTCTCCGCAGCGTGGCATCTGGGCTCTATGATGGCCTTGTGGATCACATGTCAGAACTGGAGACGGGCACAAAGGAAAATAGGCTTTGCCTTGTATTAATAATAATTAAAAATAAATTGGCAAGCCAATTTCAAAGTCAGTTTCCACCTGCCACTGTTTAGGAGCTACAGGGTATTAGAAAGGCCAACCCCTGCAGCTTGGTGCGCGTATACACACACACACACACACACACACACACACACACACACACACACATTCCTTGCCAATTGCAATGACTTCTTTTAGCTGTGTAAAAATCATGTGCACATGTATCTCTCTGCACACATGGGGGAGTATGCAGACAAATTTGCCCCTCCCCCCCATTTGGCTACAATGCAGAGGGGAATGTAAACATAGAGTGGCTTTAGGTAAGTGAGGCACAGGAAATTAAGCTGTGATAGCCTTTACTTGCAGTTTTGTAATATACTGAGGCACTGGATTTACATGGATTTTCTTTTAACATATTGATTTATTTTTTAATTATGAATCCATACACATCAAAACATACTCATATATTCTGTTTTTTCCTGCATTGCTCTCACGTAGTTACTGCCAGGAAAGCCTACATGTTTTATGTAGCTTGCAACCCACAGCAAAAGCCATACATGTGTGTGGAATACTCATGTTTGTTTTGTTTTTTTAAAAAAACATTCTAAGGAATCATTCAGTAGATTTCTGGTTAAGTTGGAGACACTATACTTAATCATTTGAAGTGCTCACAAAACTATCATACCATGCTGAGATGGAGGTGAATAATTAGCAGAATCATGCGATGTAGCTGTTGTTTTTCTTCTCTTCTTGGGTATGGTTCTTCAGTGGGTAGACGTGGACCAGATCCAGGCGCTATTGGAGTAAGCTGATTTTCTAGATCCATTTCAATCAAGGTTTAGGCCCTGTTTTGGCACAGAAACTGCTTCGGTTGCCCTGTATGATTACCTCTGTTAATTCTCCTTGACCTCTCAGCCACTTTCAGTACCATCGACCATCGTATCCCTCTGGAACGGTTTTGAGTTGGAGGTGGGTGGCACTGCTTTGTGGTGGTTCTGGTTATACTTGGATGGTTGTTTCCAGAGGATGGTGCTCTTTGGCCCTGTGGAGCCTTCAACGTAGGGTTCCTCAGGGCTCAGTTTTATCCCTCATGGTGTGTAACATTTACATGAATCCTCTTGAGTGGAGCCATCCAGAGTTTTGAAGTATATTGACAGCAATATGTTAATGACACACAGCTCTTATCCTTTACATCTGCAGATGCAGCAGTGGATATGCTGGACCGTTGTCTTCCCTCAGTGATGGACTGGATGAGAGCCAATACACTGAAGCTCAATCCAGATAAGACTATTAGTGGGTGGTTCCTTAGACAGGATGGATGGGAAGGTGCCTGCTCCTGATGGGAGGGTTACACTCCCTCTGAAGGAGTGGGTATGTAGCTTGAAGGTGCTTCTGGGTCCATTGCTTTCACTTGAGGCTTAGGTAGTCTCTGTGGTGCAGAGTGTCTTCCATTAGTTTCAGCTGGTGTCCCAGCTGTGCCCCTATTTAGCCAGGGATTGCCTAACACCTGTCATCTATGCACTGGTAACCTCCAGGTTAGATTACTGAAACACGCGGTTACGTGGTGCTGCCTCTGAAGACAGTTCGGAAAGTTCAACTGGTGTAGAATTCGGTGGCCAGGTTGCTTACAGGGGCAAGATAGGTCGAGCATATAATGCCAATCCTGGTCTGACTTCACATAGGCTGCCAGTTAGTTTCTGGGCCCAAAGCTTTAAATTGCTCAGGACCGCAATACCTCAGGAACCACCTCTCCCCATATGAACTGATCCAGACCCTGCAGTCATTATCAGAAGCCTTTCTTTGTGTGCTTCCTCAGCAAGAGGTCCAGAGGGTGGCAACATGAGAACAGGCCTTTTCTGTGGTGGCTCCCCATTTCTGGAATGCTCTCACCAGGGAGGCTCACCTGCTGCCTTCATTAATTATCTTTAGGCACCAGGCAAAAACATTCCTCTTCTCCCAGGCTTTGGATAATTAAACAATTTATGTCAATTTTGTGTTTTTATATTGTGAACTGCCTTGTGATCCTCAGATGAAGAGCGGTATTGAAATTTAATAAATAAAATACCAGTTTAGACAGAAAACTAAATGTCAGGAATATATATTGCAACATGCTAGTCTTCTGTGTGCATGTATTTTTTTTTTTAAGTGAGAGACTATTTTAGCCATTTTGGATGCTTGTGCACTCTGAAATGGTCCAATTCTGAAAGACCTGCACATGATGATAATACTGTTCATATAGCTCAGCAATAACCTGAATTGAAAATACATTACCTTGGGTACCTTGGGATGCGAACGGGATCCGTTCCGGAGCCCTGTTCGCATCCTGAACACAACGTAAGCTGCGTTGGCACGTTGGCGCATGCACGGGTAGCATTTTGCTGCTTCCGCGCATGCGCGTGACATCATTTTGAGTGTCTGCACATGTGTGAGTGGCGAAACGCGCTCTGTTACTTCCGGGTTGCTGTGGAGCGCAACCCGAACGCGCTCAACCCGAAGCACATTCAACCCGAGGTATGACTGTACTTGTTATGGATGTACACTAAAACAAAACAGACTTTCATGTATGTGGGTGGAGTCTAGAACCACCCCTCCCCCTGCCTGTCTTTTTAAATTTTAAAGGTAGAGAAAGATAAAACATGCACAAAATATATTATTTCTCACACTGTGCTCAGTAGTGGCCTGTACTCTCATTTAATTTTTGATTTCCTTCCTTGTCTAAACCAACAGCTCAGGGCAAGTTACAATATTAAGAATACACTATCCCAACAGGGGCTGACAAGGAATTTTCTCAAGTTAGGATTTTCTTTCTTTTGTGCAAAAGGCAAACTACATCTAAATATTTATTTTATTTGTAGTATGCATGGCTTGCCTTTTCTGTTAAAAGTATATAACAAGCCGAAACTTTTACAAAACCCAAAGGCCCAGTCCTCAAATCTCTGTACGTACTTCTTTGAGAAGCATAGTCTACATTTTGCTTGAATTTCCAATGCTGCATGAATACCTATCTAAAGTTAATTTTTGCCTGTATCTAGGTCTATGCTGATGTATTCGTCAGAACGGGGGAGTTAATTTATGAAGAATGGAAGCATGCATGTATTTTCAGCAGAGAGCTGTGCAGTGTAATGTATTAAACTGAGAAGCATGGAAAAGTGATGGTCTGTGTCCAAGCAATTTGGGAGAAATTTGCCTGTTTTTTTTAATTATAAACTGATAGGGATACTGGTAAACATTGAATAATGCTTATCCCCTGCTGCTGTATCTATGCAAAGGTGATCATTGTAAATCATTGCAGCTTCTGCCAGGATATGTATACTGCAGCTGGCCTGCTTGCCTAGCGAAGATCACATGGAAACTTGCAAGGGGCGGGGGGAAGAGTCACATTAGTTACAGTTAGATCAGTCCTTGTGCTCTGGGATGTTAGTTCTACACAGTCCCACTGAACCCATCAAATGTCATCCTGCACCATCTGTTCCAGAGATACCACTTTCCCATTCTCAAAAGAGGAACTGCCTGGTCGTCATTGCTATGCACCTCAGCTTTTAAATAACTGAGCGTGTTATAATTACATTGCAACAGTGATGTGACATCCCTTTGGGAAGGAAGGGGGTTGTGCTGACATGATGTTTATAATGGATGCTTACCCAGTTCGGGGTGGGCAGTGGTTTCGACCCATAGCATCCAATCTCCATTGTGCGGCCGACCACTGGAAATCACCAGGCTGTCCTCAAGGTACTATGGGGGATCCCGCCACCCCCCTTTTGAATTCAGCCAATCCAGGTGGGTAGCTTTGGGAGCAGATATGACTGCAGCAGTTTTCACTCTGATCATAAAAGGTGGCAGCTGCTTTCCTCAGCATCCATTTGGCCGTGTTGTGAAGAGGTGAAGCAAAGGAGCTTCACAATGCAATCTTATGTATGGGATGAAAGTTCTACTGTGTCCAGTGGGCCTACAGGTGTAAAACACCAAGGGTGCCCTTTTTGTGTCATAACTCCATAGCAAAAATATGTAATGATTACAGAAATGTTGTTCATTATGCGGGAGAAGCTAGGGTTGGAAGTCTTAACTTCAGTATGTAGTAGAATAGGGCCACAAAGAGAAAACCTGCGATCTGAAGCAAAACATAGTTTCGGGGTCTTCCGCTTATACCTCTTCCAGTTGCTATCAATATATTGAAATACACAGAATATCAACATAATAAATGTATGCTTCATAAAGTTTAGTATGGAGTATTTAACTGTGGTGAATTCATTAATAACATTGAATTTCAATTCATTGGGCAAACCTATTTTAATGGTATGCAAAACGAATATCTTTCAACATCAGGAAATTACAAATCATTAAAGTTACTATAAACATTATAGTTACAAAATTTAAGAACAGGAATTTTCAAATGCTTGCGTTAGTTCAAACAAAGCCTTTTATTACAATAATTAATGAATCGTGTAATACTTAAACTGGTAGGCTACCTGAATGACTTCTTCCTTGCTTTCATTTTGGTGAACATTGATTAAATAATGAAAAGAGATTTGGCTAGCAAACCTATTTTCTTTTGAGAGCATAATAAGGTGGTTTAACCTTTCTTGCCCTGTGTAGATCTCAGGAAATCTTTTCTCACTTTTAGGTTACTAAAGGTACACTCAGCAGAAAAAAGAATAAAGATGTTTTATTCTTGCTAGCTTTTAATGACTTAGAACTGATTGTCACCAACAGAATTACAATCAACTATATCTGCTTAGTTTTTAAAATTTGTATTTAATATTACTGAGGGTTTTATTGTATTCTTACAGGTGTATAAATATTCAAATAATTATGCACCTAAAATATTTACTTTACACACCTGAAATATAGTTTCTTTCCTGTGACTAGATTTGCATCGCTGGATTTACTTTCTACAAATGTATAGAATTTTAAAAATAGACCCAGGCTCAGTCACGTCATCATATGTGGTATGAGAGAAAGCAAAACTCGACATTAACAACATTTTATATGAATTTGTAGGGAAAGGGCTCTCTCTCTTGTATTCTGTGATTCTAGTAGCATACATTTTTCAAAGTTCAATTTCACTAGAAAGTTATTGCCCCTACATGATTTATTGTGATTCATCAGTTGGTTATCAAAATGAAAGGGGAAGAAACAAATAACTCAGGGATAAGAACCATTTATATTAATGCCTAGATTGCAAATATTTCAATAAGATTCATAGTGTGTGTGTTGTCCTGGACTTTACCCTTACACACACACACACACACACACACACACACACATATAGGTCTCGTTCCAGACCTGGCTTGAAATACCAACTAAAGAAGTTATCAGTGAACACTGAGGTCCAGCGCCGAGGGCCTTCTGGCGGTTCCCTCACTGCGAGAAGCGAACTTACAAGGAACCAGGCAGAGGGCCTTCTCAGTAGTGGTGCCTGCCCTGTGGAACACCCTCCCATCAGATGTCAAAGAAATAAACAACTATCTGACTTTTAGAAGACTTCTGAAGGCAGCACTGTTTAGGGAAGTTTTTAATGTTTGACGTTTTATTGTACTTTTAATATTCTGTTGGGAGCCGCCCATAGTGGCTGGGGAAACCCAGCCAGATGGGTGGGGTATAAATAATAAATTATTTATTATTATAAATTATTATTATTATTATCATCATCATGATTATCATTATTATTATCATCATCAGATTACTGTCCTGTAAACGGGTTATCCATCAACTATGAGAAATCCAAAATTTTGGTCCTCAAGAAAAGGATATTACCCTTGTAAATTGGTACTAGATGGCCATAATCTAGAGCAGACTAAATGCTTCTGGTAGCGTAGGGCTGTTGTTTCACCACACAAAGCCCTGAAATTGCCACTGGCAGACTTATCTGTCAGAAGGCAGAGATGAGCAAACTTGCTATACTCTGTTTCTTCTTCACAAAGGGAGGTCACTATGTTCCATCAGTCATGCAAGTCTTTATTGCGAAATCTGTTTTCCAGCTCCTTCATGCTTCAAACGTCTGATACAATGGTCTGTTTTCTAAGTTAAATGGGTTCTAAGCTAAGTTCCTTTGGTCCCTACTTCAGGTCCCAAACTGTGTCCCTAACTCAATTCTATTCTTGTAAACAGGTGAATGCCCACTCTCCACCAAAGTGTGGTGGGTTGCCTTGAAATACTGGCTGAAGATCTCAGTATTTGGCCTCGGGAAATGATTACTTTTACATCTAACCAATGAAGAGTCTGTCAGCTTATGGTTGTAAACTATGGCCCAAAAAGCCTCTTCAGTTGGTCTTTCACCATCCTTTTTACATAACCTGGGCTGTGAAATTGTCTTTAAATCCTTGAGGCAGAGGTTATGGGATATTTCACATGGCTATCTTCGCTCTAGATCCTATGTAACCTGTTGGCCATTTGCATCTGAAATCCACTATGGCCATGATTTTCAGTTACCATCACATTTCATGAGTCTGCCTGTACCTAACTATCGTCGATTATTCACCAAAGCTAGACTAAATGTATTTCCATCAGAAGTACTAAACGACAGACTGTCTGGTATACCCTATCAGAAAAGGCTCTGCTTATGCTTTCAGGGTGTCGACTCTATGAAGCATATCCTACTACACTGTGAGCAGTTCAAACAAGCCAGGGATCAATTTTTTATTTTTTTTTTAAATAAGAAGAGTTTGGATTTGATATCCTGCTTTATCACTACCCGAAGGAGTCTCAAAGCGGCTAACATTCTCCTTTCCCTTCCTCCCCCACAACAAACACTCTGTGAGGTGAGTGGGGCTGAGAGACTTCAGAGAAGGGTGACTAGCCCAAGGTCACCCAGCAGCTGCATGTGGCGGAGCGGAGACGCGAACCCGGTTCCCCAGATTACGAGTCTACCGCTCTTAACCACTACACCACACTGAAGCCAGGGATCAATTAATTAAACCCATATTGGTAAACTTAACTGGAAAATCTGTAACCTTCCACCTTAAGTACCTCCTTGGAGATATGTCAAATGGCCCTGGCTATGTTCCTCTCAGAAGTAGAATGAAACAGAAACCTACATGCTCTGGATAAAACATAGCGACCGCCTTGGAACCCTTTCGCTGTATTTCTGTTTCATTTTGCTTTTGAAATTTTTGTGTGTGTGTGGAAGGGCACAGAATGCAGAAGAAACAAAACTGAAGGCAGGATTCTATATTTGTGTGTGTGTGTGAAACAAAAGAGAATGGCAGTGGGGCGGGGGAGGGCAAAGAGCTCTTTAATAAACTTGAGTACGGGTCTATTTTAAATCATAGAACATAGCATACCACCTAGCACAAATTCAGTAAAGTAATTGTAAATGAATACCACCCTTGGCATCTCATTCTGCTTAAATGGGGCTTATGGTGACTGTGATGCCAGCTGAGTTCAAAGAAGGATTGATTCAATAAAATAGTGAGCTGCAGCCTGTAGTTGTAGTTGATCGCAAAACTCTATGATCAAAAGTTAAAAACAAGTTTGATATTAGAAAAACCTACTGTTCAGTATTCCCATCAATAGACTGTACTACAGCATATTTTTCTCCCTGTTGATTGCCATTATTTAGGTCTGTGCAATTGACAATTTGTTCTTTGGGTGGGGTGGGGGATGGAGGTGCTAGTAGTCATATTATTGTAACCCACCCTGGGAGCTTAGGGTGAAGGTGTACATTAAATTGTAATAATAATAATAAATTATATATTGATAAAAGTGCTGTGGATGCTAGCACATAATTGGCTGCCACAGGCATGAAAAATAGAATAGGACAGTACTCTGTAATAGTGAGTACTGACACATAAAGTTGTTGGCATCCATCTGTCTCAAGAGAAAATGGAGTGCGCTTTCAGTGGTGAAGTCAAACCGCTGGAGAATCATAGCACCTGTTGTGGCTGCAGAGACCGGTAACTTGTAACTGCTGCCTCCTGTATTGTTTTTGCTGTGCTAGCAGCACCAAAGTGACCTCTCGGGGTTGCAAGTGTGTATGGAGGTCTTGGGCTGCTCAGGCGACAAGACCTACCTCTTGGTTTTGGTGATGTGGTCTAAAGGAAAGCAGAGCAATACATTTGGCACCAGCTTGGCTGCAGGACTTGCCAGAAGGAGGCGTACAAGGCGCCATCCAACCATCTTAGGGACTCCACTCTGGATTTATGTAGGGTTTACTCCTTTAGCTGTTTCTTCTCCTGGAGTTGTCCTACATGGAATTTTCCTTGGAGTTTACTCCTGAAGACTTTCATATGAATTCATATGAATGAATATAGTTGCAAGGATCAGAATTACTTGCAGAAATCCAGACTGCATGACCTGGTCAAATTTGTCCCCCCCGCTATTTTATTTTTACTTACCAAACTACTCCCCCCCCCCTACATATCAGATGTGTTAAGGGTTTGCTATCAGTCTACCAGTTCACTTGAGACCAGTAAATTGATGGCTCTGTGCCAAATATAAGTTGTGGGGAGAAAGTCCCACATTTTATTTTTTTTTTGAATTTTCTCTGCTGCAGCCAAGGCAAAGGTTCCATTAGCACACCAAGCTAACTAAATGTGGCCCAATATTGGCATGCCTATGAGCTGTATAGCAGCAGTAGGAACTTACTTAGGCAGATTTGAAATCTGCTTGAGAAATTTTCTTTGGAGTACAGTGCAAAAATTTCTTTGAAGAAATGTTCTTTGGAGAAAAATTTCTTTGGAGAAATTTTCTTTGGAGAAAAATTTCTTTGGAGAAATTTTCTTTCGAGTACAGAGAGCCAGCATGGTGTAGTGGTTAAGAGCGGTGGACTCGTAATCTGGTGAACCGGGTTCGCATCTCTGCTCCTCCACATGCAGCTGCTGGGTGACCTTGGGCTAGTCAGACTTCTCTGAAGTCTCTCAGCCCAGTGGCGTAGCGTGGGGGGTGCAGGGGGGCCGGGCGCAACATCTGGGGTTAGGGTTAGGGAGCGCAGATCCACGGGTTAGGGGGCGCAAATTACTTGCCTTGTCCCAGGTGCTGACAACCCACGCTACGCCACTGTCTCAGCCCCACTCACCTCACAGAGTGTTTGTTGTGGGGGAGGAAGGGAAAGGAGAATGTTAGCCGCTTTGAGACTCCTTCGGGTAGTGATAAAGAGGGATATCAAATCCAAACTCTTCTTCTACAGTGCCCGAATCTTGAGTGGTCACTTTCTATAAAAAAATCTGGCTATCAACTCTTAACATCAGTCGTTTCCTGTGTGCATAAAATATTATTCCCTTTTAAGGACAAGTAAAACTCCATGGTCTTTCAAGTAGGCAGTGCAGCACCATTTTTTAAAAAAGTGATCCAGATGGTAGCTTGACATCTGTTCTGGGAGAACTAGTGGAAAGCATTCTTCAACTGGTTAAAGCACAAGGGCACTGGATTCTGCAGTGGGTAAGGAGGACCAGCAAAAATCAGGTGTTCTATCCTGTACAAGCAGAAGTGTGATCTGCTATTGCAAAATCACCAGTAGATATATAGTAATTCAGTGTTTTGTTTTCAGGTTGTGCTGCATTATATATATGTGTGTGTGTGTGTGCGCGCACACACACACACACACAATTATTTGGACATGCCTATATATGTGTGTATGTGGCCTTTGAGGATATGGCTCAAAAGCTCTGAATTATCATGAGAATATGTGGTAGTACAGAAAAGGGTCATGTATCTTGTAAAGGTGAATACCAGTAGCATTTACAGTGCTTATTAATTGCAGCAGTAATATAATGTGGAGGATGTCCATTTGTTAAAAACCTACTTGCTTTTTTAAAAAAAAAAATGGCTACAGAATTGCTAAGTAAGCATTCCTGATAAGAAATTGGGGTTTCCTTCTGGATTTCTGTGATGATGGAGTGTGCGTGCATGTTAATATGTAATATCAATTAGAATAAATTTCCAAATGATTCTTCAATAACTCAGATTTTGAATGAGGAATGTATTTATAGAATAGTTTCAGGTATTTTGCTTTCTCTCCTTTGTGCCCAGTTTTTATTTCCTTATCTAAAAATACATTTTTAATGGCTATGTTTCTCCCCCCCCCCTGCCAATCATCTAATCATTTAGTCCCTGTTTCCTTTCTTGTGGGGCATAGCTGGCTTCCTCCTCCCCCCCCTTTTTGCAGTTCATCAATACAAAACTGATTTGAAGCTGAGCTGTATAATAATAAGCCTTTCAGCAGCCAGGCTTGACACTTGCCTTGTAATTAAGGCCTTGATGGTTGTGTTGATGGCAAATGAAAGAAAATGGCTTTGTTCTCAATTCCAGAGGCTTGATTGCTGGTTCTCATTCTCACCTGAATTCGACCCATTCTGCATTGTGCACATGATTGCTGGAGTGTGAGTAATTGCAGCACTGGCAGATGACATTTTCATGAAGCACACTCTGTACTGCTCCAGAGGGAATTTGCAGAATTTAGAGCTGGGGAAGCTCATCAAACATGGATTTAGGAAATGCCTGTATGAAAAGTGGGAGCCCACAACCAAATATCAGAGGTTTTCTTTTGACATTTGCCTTTTACATAAAGACAGCTTTGCGCAACCTGCTTTGCCTTATGTTGGCAGTCTTTTTAGAGCCAGGATTTGGGATTGTAGATGGTTAGTTATGCTCTTTAGGGCCAAAATTCCTTTTTGGGCTTTCCTTGATTTGCTTCTTTCTATAAGAGTACCATTAAAAGAGAGAGGCAGAAATACAGAGAGAGATTTGCATGTCTCCTGACTTAATGTCTGTACAAATAAAAAGTCTTTACTATTGCTTTTTTTAAAAAATAAATAAATCTGCTAGCTAGTCATATACAAGGGAAACTACCTTGTACTTCTTAGATCTGGTGATTAGTCGTATTGGTGAAACAAAGGTTTTATCATTTAAAATAAATTCATTTTCCTGATTTGTTTTCCGTGTCTTACATATATTTTTAATGAATTAAACATGTTGTGGTGAGTGAAATGGATAAAAGAGCAGGCATATAAAACAGTGAACAAAAAAAATCATTGGTTCCAAGGGAGTCCTTCAGGAAGAGAGATTAGAAGTAAAAACTGAAAATGATCTGAATGAACTGTCATAACAAGATTCTAATTCTGAACAAGAAAAATAATAGCTTTATTTGGCAAGCTGCAAATAACTGCATATTGAAGTGCAAACTCTCTGTGTCACATTTTACAAAAATCCCTATATCCCTTTATTCCATCTCTTGGATTTACTCCCCCCCCCAAAAAAAAACCCCCAACAACTCCTGCAGCCTGTTTGTGGGGGTGGTATTATTTTCCACATACCATCATTACTCTAAGAAGGGGGGGGGGAGTACTTCTAGGCAATTCAGTCCACTGTAAGTCCAACTGAAATTTTTATACATTTTAAAAAAGATTCTGTTCTTGTCACATAGAACCACCTCCTTTGCACCAGAAAATTCCTAACCAATGGTGACTTAAGGAATTTTTATATTCTTGTCTGTCAGGCTAGAAAAGATCTCCCATACTAAGTACTGTCATTCTACGAATCATTCTTAGTAATCCAAATACGTTCTTGTGTTTCATATACCCTTGTAATATCCCACAATGTTGCATTATTAAGGTTTTCCGCTGGGCTTATTGATCAGCCGCTGCTTAAATTAAAATAGCTACATTCTCTGGGTCTCTGTAGGAAGCTGACTTGATCATTTGAAATGAGCAGTCCAGCCTGCAACGCGGGATCAGTTCAAGCATCAGTTCTGCTAGACAGTGCTTTAAATGAGACCTTGCCTCATTTAAACCATTGAATGGATCCCTATCTTGGTACTAATTCATGGCAACGTGATGAAAGATCATTCTAAGTTACAGTGAAAAGTGGCTGAATATGAAATTGCAAGCACTCTTGAATTATCAGGTGTCTGCATATACGTTCACATTTCCTGCATTTTGGAGGGGTGTGTGTGTGTGGCCTGCTGTGTTAGAGAGAGAGAGAGAGAGAGAGAGAGAGAGAGATGTCTCCTTTTTGAGGTTGCATATTCCCCCCACAAATGTTGTTAAATATTTGAAGCTACAATTACAGTTTCCAAGTATAGTTTCCAAGCAGCATATACAGTTCAGTGCATGTGCAACTTTATATCCTTTTTGCATTAAAGAGCTAGAAATCCTTTTGAGCTGTGGAGAGAGGCTGAGCCATGCTCCCATAGCACACTGCTCTGTTTTTGATTGGGAATTTACAGGGCATATTTATTGTTACATTACATTCTCTGCATTCACCTTAATGGGGCAATGCTTCACTAATTCATGGGAAACAATCGTGTGGAGCAAGCTCAGTGCTGCACTGATAGCTTGGGAACCACAATTGTCTCCCTTGCTTTCTCTTCATATTTTCCATTTCCCCCTGCTTTTTATCGGTCTTTTCGCAGGTCAGTTGATGATTCTCTCTAATATTATCTTTCCCAAACCACTTTTGCACATTCTTTTCCCCACCCCACCCCCCGCCCCAATCCCTTACTTTTAGCATGTCCCTCTACTGACAATTTCAGTTACCCTTTCTTCTCTGTTCTTGCCTTTTGCCACCATACTGGTTTGTCTTTTGCTCCTCATTCCCAGGATTCCTTGCTGATCCTTGTATGCTTCCCCAGTCCCTTCGGTTTTCCAATTCTCTGTCACCCTTTTGCCACATAAAGTAAAACAACAGTACCTGCTTTCCTATCCTGCCTTGAAGGTTATGGGTTTAAAACCAACACACACACAAATCTCAGTATCAGTGTATGTTGGTCAAGTTGAAATTTTCTATCGAAGAACTCCTTTGCGCTTCAAACATCACACTGGTATTCTACTAGTGTCTGTAGTATTCTACTAGTGTCTGTAGTGGTCACACACAAGGCTGTGTACACACTCCCATTTACTCTGCATCCCATCCCTGGTTTGAAAAACCGTGAATGTAAGAAGTACTGCATTTTCCTCCAAAGTAGCTTCAATCTGATTTTAAAACAAAAGAAACATGTAAACCTACATGTAAACATCATGGATGGAAGCACCTCTGCTCCTATTCTGGTGCAGCAGGTTATCTTTGCTCATTGCGTCAACACTTGTGTGAGCCATTAGGCTTGAACCCAAGCAGAGGTGTTGTTGCCTCCTAGGAGCACGACTCTCTCCCTATTTTTACAGTCTAAAGCTGGAAATAAAACTGTATGCTTATCATACCTCTGGTTGTTTTTATCTTGGTGGATCTGACTAATTTGCCCTTACTGTTGCGGTGGTGTAACGCAAAGTTCCAAATTGTGTTCTTTTTATATTGGTACAGTGGTACCTCGGGTTACATACGCTTCAGGTTACATAAGCTTCAGATTACAGACTCTGCTAACCCAGAAATAGTACCTTGGGTTAAGAACTTTGCTTCAGGATGAGAACAGAAATCGTGTGGCGGTGGCACGGCAGCAGCAGGAGGCCCCATTAGCTAAAGTGGTGCTTCAGATTAAGAACAGTTTCAGGTTAAGAATGAACCTCCAGAACGAATTAAGTACGTACCACTGTATTGTTTGTTTGTTTGTTGTTTATTTATTATGTTTGCTGCTTTGGGAGGATATTTTCCTGAAAAGTGGGATAAAATAAATAAATGGCCTTCTGTATTCCTTCAGTAAGAAATGTTGACCATGCAAATAGTGAGCTTTCATTTATTTTCAGGGAGCTCAAGCAGGGTGTGTGTGTGTGTCTCCTAGGCATGGTACTGGACTATAACTTCCATCGTTCTTGATCATTGATAATGCTAGGCCTATAGGAATTGAAATCCAACAACATCTGGAGTGCCACAGGTCCACCATCCTTTTTTTATGAGCATAACAGAGTTTGCAGTTGCAAAATTTGAGAGAGGTGCCTTTCGTGGGGTAGGTTAGATGAGTAACCTTCAGAAGATCTAGGCTTCTCCCCTAGTGTGCCATTTGCAAATTTCCAGCGTACTTGGTTTCCTTCTGTTCATGCAGCAGTAAAATGCAAGCTACTGATAGAATGCACATGAACAGGCTTCAGAGTAGCATGAGTAAAAATCCCTGTTGCCCTATGGAAGCTGATTGCATGCTGGAAACAGTTAGTATTAAATATCCCTATGTATCCCTAAATATATCAAAATTGCTTCACAATCTGGATTGAAAGCCCGCATCAAAACGTTTTATAAATGTCTACACAAAGAGCGTTCCTGTGTTTTTTTATCAGTTGTTTATGTTGAAAGTATATTGTATGCATTGCCATTAAGCATGGTTTAGGAATGGTCCTTTGGTGTTTTGTCCATTGTAATTTAAAAGCTTTATTTCTTGTATTCTATGGGAGATTTTCTTCTACATCCAATTTTTAACAGATGTTTGGGATTCAGGAATGCAGAAAAGCAGAAAGATGTTGGTGGAACTCAAAGGACCTTTGTTGGTGGAACTCAAAGGAACTCAAAGGAAAATATGGAGGGTGATTCTGTAGTGAAGGGAGTCTGGCCTTTTTACTGTCCACAATGATCTTGCATCTTACAAAGGTTCCATGTTAAGGTGGACCAAGATGGTTTCCCTGGAAGTATGAAGATTAGACTGCTGTTATTGGGGCCAAATGAGGCCCTTCATTACTCCTAGAATTGAACAAGCTACTAATAAGTATGAAAAATGCTGTTATAAAATGCACATCATTTATGTACAGAGCTGAACATAGCTGCATATTGCTGTAAGAGACATTCTCACAACAGTATATATCTGTCTCTCTCTCTGTGTGTGTGTGTGTGAGAGAGAGAGAGAGAGAGAGAGAGCGCATGATTTCACATATTTTGGAGGTAAGATCCTAACTAGGATCAGCATTCTTCAACCTATGCTTAGCACTTGCATGAAGCAAGCCAAATTAATAATAGTTAATAATAATAATAATAATAATAATAATAATAATAATAATAATAATAATAATAAATTTATTTATATCCCGCCCTCCCCAGCTGAAGCTGAGCTCAGAGCGGCTAACAACAATCAAATAATCAAACAATCAAAACGTTTTATGTGCATTTGAATCTCTTGATAACATAGGGATGTGTTCTTTATAAATGTCTACACAAAGAGCGTTCCTGTGTTTTTTTTATCAGTTGTTTATGTTGAAAGTATATTGTATGCATTCCCATTAAGCATGGTTTAGGAATGGTCCTTTGGTGTTTTGTCCATTGTAATTTAAAAGCTTTATTTCTTGTATTCTATGGGAGATTTTCTTCTACATCCAATTTTTAACAGATGTTTGGGATTCAGGAATGCAGAAAAACAGAAAGATGTTGGTGGAACTCAAAGGACCTTTCTCAGAGCTGGATAGATATGGGGAGGGCGAAGAGATGAGAGGGAACGACAGAGTGCTTTCAAACAACTTTCCAATTCTCTGTCAAGGACACTGTTTAGTTCTCAAGTTCTTCATGCAACAGAATTTCCCCAATACTGCAAGGTTCCTGTGAAGTTGTTTATGACTTTCTGTCAGCCAAGCACAACTAGCCAATCTTCCTCTATAACTTTGCAGTGTTGTTTTGGTTGTACTCAGTACCGGGGCAATCAAATGTGCTGATATATCATCAATGAGTTCTGCTGCCACCAGGCCAGACTTTGAGATGAATGAGTGAATCTGTGAGGAGATATTCCTTAGGCAGAACAAATAACCAGTTGCAAATCTTTCCCCCACTTGCATCTTGCTATGCTGTACAATCCTCTCCCTTTACAGGATATGCGAATTCCGAAAAAGAAAGGTAGAATCTGTTCTCAACAGACAGAGAAAACTGGAGGCGCGGGAGAGGGGGCAGCAAAGTTTTGTTAGTGTTCCCAAGTTCTTCTCTTTTTCCACATTCCAAATGCGAGAATTTATTGTGCCTCTTTATATTGAATGGGAGGGAGGTAAAACTAAAAAATAAAATAAAAGAATGATGTGCCACTTAAGGGATTGTGGTGACAATGCTAGAAATGCTGCAACAATCTGCAACATTAAGTTTCTCATTTTGATTTTGTGGTTCCGCTGTAGTAGACAAGTATCCTGGGTCTTTCTTGGGCCCCGTTCTCTCCAATTTAATTTCCATCAGTGAAAAGAATTATCTAGATGTGCAGACTTTTGCACATGCTGGCTAGATGAAAAAAATACCAGCAGTCCATATTTTTACACATGCTGATCAAAGTAGAATGTTAGGAGTGGTTAAATATACATCTTTTGCTAATTCAGAAAACAGTACGCAGAAGCTGTGAGCCGAAGGAGTGCAACTGAACCCCACTCCCCACCCCTTTACAGGAATTTTTTAGAAGTTCCTGCATTCCGGAGTGACATTTGAAAGGAGTTTGAAACTCCTTCCCAGTTTTATTTCTGCAATGAAGAGATTTATTTATTTTTGGTACATCTGCTGGGTTGGGGGGAAACTTGTCAGTTTCGCCACTGGGCTGCAACAGAGATGCTTCTCCTAGCTCACTGTGCAGGTGGAGAGAAAGCCTGCAAGTTTAGCTTTTGCTCTTTGTGGACTTTGTACAACGAGGACACACAATTAGTGCTGGAAGTGCACATCATAGTGTGATCAACCTGTAAAATTGCAGATATAGAACGCTAACCTGCATGTTCAAAACTTCCACTGCAACGTAGATTGGGTTGGGGGGAATTGCTGGTGCAGAGGTTCAGAAAAAGAAGAATATTTGAGACACTCTGCAGACTTTCTGTGGACACCTGAGAACCTGGGGAGAAACTCCCAGCAGAAGAAGACGCAAGATAGCCACAAGACGTATAGGACTGTTGCCCCACCCAGATACACACTAGCGGAGTGTATCTCATTTCGGTAGAAGCATACCACTATTTCATAAGAATGGCCTATTTCTTATATATAACACAGGATTATAGTATAGTGGAGTATGGAAATAAATAAATGAGTCCCACCAAGATTGTGTGGTCTGTTGTTCCCATGCAATATGAAGTTTCTCAGTCCTCATGCCTATGTTAGCAGATTAGTGTGGTTGCACCTTTTTATATCTGGGTTCTCATAACTTTAAAGGAAAAGAGTCATGTAATCACGTCAGAGAATCCCATAGTTGTTGAAGCATAAAATGTATACGAGCTATACATTTTTAAAAAAACAATCAACACTGAGTATTCCTTTTTTTTTTAAGGAAAAGGTTCTTGCCTTTAATTCTTCTCGTTACAGAATCCTTCCTCTATGGCTTATCAATGTTGCCTTTTACATAAATTGAGATGTAGATTAACTGCAAAAATAGATTTATTTATAGTTGCAACTGGAACTCAACATGTATGGCAACTGAAATGTATAGCAGAGTTGAAGCATGCCTCTTCAGGTTTGAAAGATACTACATCAAGCTCATGAAAGTCATTTTCATATGGCCTCCTAGAAGTGACCAGTGCCAGTTTTATAGAAAAAGAGGTGTCGGAACTCACTCTCCCTTGTTCTCTTATAATGGCAATGGTGCCCACCTGAGAGGTGCCGGAACTGAGTTCCCATGAGTTCTGTCTGAAAAATAAAAGCCCTGGAAGTGACCCCTTCATTCTTTAGTTGTAATGACAGGAAGAGTTATTGGGGAACTGTTAAGGGAGCTTGACTCTGCTGGGAGTAAAGGATTACAGATCCTCATCCCAACAGTGTTTCCCCGGTCACACACAGATCAGCCAGGATGGTTCTGGCAAAGCAGATTGAAAAGCAACCTGAAAGTATTGTTATGGTTTTCTATAGCAGTGAAATTTGATAAATTAATTTTGTGCCCCTGGAGAGAGAGAGAGAGAGAACACGAACCTGAAATTACTTTTGGTTTGAACTATGACAATATTTGTTGTGTGGTTGGTTTTTGTGCTGGCAGAGCAATCAGCTAGCTCAAACATCAGAGCTAGCAGAGCAGACAGTGATTTACCATCAGTTAATTGAACATATATAAAGTGTCATACTAAATTTTTGCTCACAAATGCAAATCTTATGTGAATGGAAGTATAAAATATACATTGGTTCTTTAATCTGTATGTTGGAAACGGTAGCACATTTCATCACAATAATACTTAAGTCAGCCTGCAAGTGAAAAATAACTATAAAAAACAATCCCAAATGGCCATTGAATATGAACGACATGTTTAAAGAGAGAGATGTTAGGTATACATGTAATCAACGTGCTACGTGACATAAATACTTCACTTGAAATTCTCATGCATTTTAAATTTCTTTCCCTTCAGGAGAAACACATGACCTTTATTAACATTAAGTTTGCAATTCTGTACCCATATAACTGGGAGTAAGCCTCGTTGATTAGACATGTGTAGGATTGCACATTAAGAGAATCCCCTCCCCGCTGCTTTATGGGAAATAACCGGGTGACAGAAGTCAAAATAGGAAACGCCAATACAAGGTGCTTTTTTAAACAAACATATCTTATTGGTACATAATCATTAGACCAAGAGGCCTACAGAACTAGATTCTGGAAAAGGTGACAGTACTACAGAAACTTTCTACCAATTTTAAACTTTATCCAGGAGCAAGGGAACTTAATAGAGCCATTTTATAGCAGATGTGTTTGAAGATTCAAACACTGTGCAGCTTAGGACATAAGAAAAGCTCTGCTGGATCAGACCAAGAGACCATTGTGTCCAGCATCTTGTTCTCACAGTGACAGACCAGATAGATGCCTTTGAAAAGCCAATGTAAGCAACAGCAGTTTACTCACTTCCCAGCAACTGGCATTCAGAAGCATCCTCTTTTTCCTTTGAAAACACTTCCTAATAGACACAATGAAACATTTAAAGGAAAAATTTACTTAAATGGTGTGTATATGGTTAGGCTGGACTAGGTTAGGTTTATATATCATTTCTTACTAAAAGGCTCCTGAAGCCTTTTACAACAAAGTTGAAAATACAGTAATAAAACTGCATATTAAAAACAAATTTAACAGCACAGTCATATAAATGGTGCTGCCCAGATGCCTGGGAAAACAGAAACAGATTTGCCTGGTGCCAGAACAATGGCAAGGTTTGTGCTCAGTGAGCCACCCTGGATATTCCATGAATTCATTCATGAACTCATCCTGGGGAAAAAATCACAGGATAGGTGGGATGAAAAGCATGATATTTAGCATTCCTTTCTTTGTCCTTTGAGAGAAGGAAGGGCCAATATTAATACAGTGGCACCTTGGTTTTCACACAGAAAGCGTTCCTGGAGTCCGTTCGACTCCCGGAACTGTTCAAAAATCAAAGTGCAGCTTCCGATTGGCTGCAGGAGCATCCTGCATCCAACTGGAGACCACGCCGGATGTTTGGCTTCCAAAAATCATTCGGAAACTGGAACACACTCAGGTTTCAATCATTTGGGAGCCAATTTGTTTGGGAGTCAAGGTGTTCGGCTTCCAAGTTATGACTGTATTGTTTTTGAACTTTCAAAGAAGAAAGGAATGGGCTGTCGTAATAGTTCACTTCAGCCAATTGAGTGCTGCCCTTCACTCTTGATCCTGAAGTTTATGTTATATTTTGTAGCCCACTTTGACCTTTTTGAGAAATAAATTAAATTCTTTATCCTCACACGCAATTTCATTCAGACTTTTGGGACAAATACATTGGTATTTTGGAAAATACATTGGTAGGTATACATATCAGCTAAACACCACCAATGTCTTAGTTTTGTGAGAACCTATGTTAACAGTAGTTTCATATCCAGATGGATTGCACATTCTTAGTTCCCTGGAGATATGTTAGGCATTTACAATAGTTCCTTCAATATGAAAATCAAGGAATAAACCTCTCAAAATGAAGGATTTTATTTTATTTTAGATTCTTTATTGAAAAATAAAAAGTACATAATTACAAGTGCACAGAGTACGAGAAGACACAAAAAGAAGGAAATAGTACCCATGTAGAAAACAAAACAAAACAGAAGAGCAACTACAAACAAAATGAAATTGTATACAATTTCGATTTATTTTATAAAGACCGAATTAGGTTAAAGTTTGGTTAACCACAATAACAGCTCTCCCCCCCCCCCCGCCCCGCAATCTTAAAGTAAGGATGATGTGTTTCATTTGTAACTACATTCCAGCTTCTTGAATCTGTGGCCCTATTCTGCTCGGAAACTTTTCTGCCGCAGAACTAGTCAAATATTTTGTCCTAATTTAAAGGGAGGAGGTGTTCTGAAAACACACAGTACATGTTTATGCCTGAGCAGGAGCAATGGAGAGAAAAGTCATATGTTAAATTTTGCTGCAGAAGTCAAAGTTGAGTTGTCTGCTTTCTGCTCAAGTTGTCAGTGGTGATGAATAATGCATGTCATAGGGGGGTTGCCTTCCACTGCTATGGTTACAGTCGCTAGCCTTGGTGCTGAAGCAGAGGAACCACAGTAAAGGAAATTAATTCACAGTGTAAACTTAACGCTTAATCAGAAGTTTTTCCATGATAAACATGCATTTATTGTGTAAACAAGTTTACAGAAATGAAGGGCATCCAAACAGTTTCACAGAGTTTCTGTAGCATATTTACTGTGGCACACATATAACTTCATAAATTTATAATTGAAGTTGTGTGAAGCACCCTTGTTTTCAGCATGCCGATCAAAAGCACCGATATTGAACCAGTTCTGGCATAACTGAGGTCAGGGAGAGTTTTGCTGGAGGAAAGTAAAGGGTCAGCATTTGCTGAAAAGCTCCTGAGATGTGGTAAATCTGGTTGCTGTTAAACTAATATGCAACAATTAATAAGGTTCATTATTAATCCTGTAGACTGAAAATCTATAACCTATTTCATTCTGCTGCTTTGCTTTCACGAAACATACCTCCTTTGCAATTTATACAAATGCAAAGTGAAAACTGAAGTTTTGGGAGATTGCAAGTGGTTTGGTTCCATTATTGCAACTGAAAAGACTCTTCCATGTGAGCCACAGATTGTGTAGATGAGGCAAAAACTTAAAGAACAATTTTGCCACCAAATGTTCCAATGGTGTCTTTGAATTTATGAAGATGGAGTTTGTACATACGTGCTCATGTCTGTTTATATAGCCGCCTTAGAAATCTGTTAAATCATACTTGTTACTGTATTCTTATATGCTTAGTATTTTTATAGTCCTATGATAACCTTAAATGCAAGCTGTTGAACAGTGAAACTGTTTTCATTTTCAATCCCAATTCGTACACTCTTAGATGTGAGAGGTAATATATAAGAAGCCTAGTATAGTTTCTTTTAGAAGATTTATGGTGATGCTGAATTAGCTGATCATAAACAACCTGGTGAACCCCTAAGGGTCTTTTCATTTTCCACTGCAGCCGCATTAACACGTCTTCTCTTATTGGTGCCATATACCATGTTTTAATTAGTATCTTTGAATTCAGAGCTGTACACTGGAAACAAAACTTTTAAAGGATCACCTGTTCCAGGTTTCCCAAGCCCTTTTCACAGGTGCTTGGGATTGTTAATGCTACTGTGTGCTCTGAAATCTTCAGCAGAATTTCATTATAACCTGCCTTAATATTGTAGTCATTAATCCCAATCCCAGTGTAATAGCATCAAATTTTATATCATACCTATCTAAAAAGTACATTTTATATTGAGCAGAAGTTTGCAGGGGAATCCTTGGTAAAGAAGCTTAGGAATAGATGGAAAGCTTACCTGAAAGACACTTTTCTCCCCTTCTCCTGGAAGGGGCAGCTACAGGAAAATATGGAGGGTGATTCTGTAGTGAAGGGAGTCTGGCCTTTTTACTGTCCACAATAATCTTGCATCTTACAAAGGTTCCATGTTAAGGTGGGCCAAGATGGTTTCCCTGGAAGTATGAAGATTAGACTGCTGTTATTGGGGCCAAATGAGGCCCTTCATTACTCCTAGAATTGAACAAGCTACTAATAAGTATGAAAAATGCTGTTATAAAATGCACATCATTTATGTACAGAGCTGAACATAGCTGCATATTGCTGTAAGAGACATTCTCACAACAGTATCTCTCTCTCTCTCTCTCTCTCTCTCTCTCTCTCTCTCTCTCTCTGTGTGTGTGTGTGTGTGAGAGAGAGAGAGAGAGAGAGTGCATGATTTCACATATTTTGGAGGTAAGATCCTAACTAGGATCAGCATTCTTCAACCTATGCTTAGCACTTGCATGAAGCAAGCCAAATTAATAATAATAATAATAATAATAATAATAATAATAATAATAATAATAATAATAATAATATATTTATATCCCACCCTCCCCAGCTGAAGCCGAGCTCAGGGCGGCTAACAACAATCAAATAATCAAACAATCAAATAATCCAACATTTTAAAAACATTTCATTATAAAAATTAATTAAAATCAAATTGATGGCAACCGTTAAGCAAAATTCTGTGCAGGTTGCCAGAGGAGGGAGTCAGGCTGCGCCCTAACCAAAGGCTTGGTGGAACAACTCTGTCTTGCAGGCCCTGCGGAAAGATGTCAGGTCCCGCATGGCCCTAGTCTCTTGTGACAGAGCGTTCCACCAGATTGGAGCCGCAGCCGTGAAAGCCCTGGCTCTAGTTGAGGCCAGCCTAACCTCTCTGTGGCCTGGGACCTTCAGTATGTTTTTATTTGCAGACTGTAGGTTCCTCTGTGGGGCATACCAGGAGAGTGAGTAATAACAGTGAGAACATCTGATGAACCTTTCTGTTATTGTATTTCAGTATTTTAATTCATATGTATCCCCTGCCCATCCCAGTTATATACCACCCAAGAGCAAAAGTTGTCTAGTTCATCTGGTAAGTGAAAAAGAAAACACACATAAATTATAGAAATATAAGAAAGTGAGAAAATAAAATCCAAAAATGAATAAAACCTGGAGCAAAATAATAACACCCATACAACAGTTCCAGAAAGTACTAAAATATTTAATAGTTGGAAAATAAGAAAGGGTCTTTGGTTGGTGCTGAAAAAGGAGTAAACATATACATGTATATGTGCAATAAAGCCAAACTTATTTGTACAAGAAAGATGCATATGAAGAGAGACTTGAAACTAAGCAAATCTGTACAGCTCACTTACCGCAGATAATTCCAGCTCATGAAATCTTTTTTGTTCACATGAGCCGTCCAGATCTGCCAGAGCCTCCAAAATCTCTTAACTATACCCCTCTGAGGTTGTGGAAGTATAGTCCCGGCAAAGATGTGTGTTTTCCTGCATACAGAAAAAGTGCTATAGGGTTCAGATGTGTACAGCAAAAAGCTTTTATCTTCATCTGAAAGGTGGGATTCATCATTTCTGTACTGTGATGCTACTTGCAGCTGCCTCTCTTTGTAAATCCAAAAGGGTAATCTTGAAAGTTTAAGTTTCTTTTTAACTTGGCCTACATTCCACACAACTCCCCTGACCTGACATTGACAAGGTTTTCTGAGGCAGGCATGTCAAGTGTATGTTGCTCACTGAAACCTGCTGCTGTGCATGGTGGGACAGCATCTTCATTTCTTTTCCAAATTTCCCTCCAGTGTGAACATAAATTTGTGACAGTGAACATCAGTTGCATCATAATTTTTGAGTTCAAGATTTTAAGTTTATATTTGCTATAGGTGACTCTCTTGTAGAAAGGCAGAAAAATAGCCTTAGCTTGCCATTCAACGTACAGTGGTACCTCGCAAGACGAATGCCTCGTAAGACGAAAAATGCGCAAGACGAAAGAGTTTTCTGTTTTTTGAGTCGTTCCGCAAGACGAATTTCCCTATGGGCTTGCTTCGCAAGACGAAACGTCTTGCGAGTTCTTGCGAGTTTGTTTCCTTTTTCTTAAAGCCGCTAAGCCGTTAATAGCCGCTAAGCCGTTAAACCGTTAATAGCCGCTAAGCCGCTAATAGCCGTGCTTTGCAAGACGAAAAAACAGCAAGACGAAGAGACTCGCGGAACGGATTAATTTCGTCTTGCGAGGCACCACTGTATATACCTACTTGGCAGAAAGTTTTATTGAAATCAACAGGACTGTGGTGCCAGAACATCAGCCTATTCAGACTTAAGTGCTGGGGAGAGCTTGAATAATGGAACAGATATATAAATCTATCCCAGTATCTTGTTTGCAGACACTTCATCTATAAATGTGGCTTTTCTAAGGATAAAATAAGAAGGTATTGAGGTCTGTTCATGGAGTACTGTTTTTGACTACATGTTAGGGCATAGCTCAAGAAAAGAAATCCAAAGGTGTTCTTCAGCTTGCAGAAGACACAGCTTGATCACTTCAGTAGGGGCTACCTGCTGTAGTTGGGCATGAATTCTCTTACTAGTATAAGCATTTATGAGGGATAGCAGCTATTTCCAAAACACTTGTGGTTCTTTGGATCCGGCCCAATCTGTCTGGTTGCATACTAATTTATGATAAAATAACTTTTCTTTGGTTTTTTTATTCTGTTACAGAGGAATTTATTTTAATTTATTTTATCTTTTAGAAAATGAATTTGAAGGAAAATTGGTGAATCCAACCCAGTGGATTTGGTAGACTTGGAGAACAGAGTCTGGACCAAAGAACAATTATCCTGCTAAACGATTTCAGGTACAATTAACCCATATATTATTGAGATTGTTGGACCATTTCCTGATGTGCCTTTCCCATGCTTGCTTTTGCCAATCACATTATATTATCTGTTTGGTGTTTGGCAACTTCTAAGATACAGTTAAGTTGCATTGTGTTGCATGTGCTTTTAAAATGGCAATTCATGCTATAAAAAATCCATGCGCTACTAAATTAGAGAATACATTTATTGTTCTCAGCATTACCTAGATACAAAATGGCATTTGCCTATGATCTAATCATCCAAACATATATTCAGATTTAGAGATTTATTTCAAAATGTGAGTAATAGCAGCAGTAGAAAATCACTGTGGAAATAAACCCGGCTGTCTTTCTCTATATACTCAGCAGTAGTGAAATTTCGTATTACCTCCTCTTTAAAGGAAATCTCAGGCTATAGACAGATCTGCAATTTTCATGAGGTGTCAGAAGAACAAATCACTCAACAACCTAAATATAGAAATGTGTGGAGATAACACACAAATGAACTTGGAAGCTTGTGTTTATGGTGCATATTTATATTTTTCCTGGGTGCTCCCCAGGCTTTAAAAAAATAACTCATGTAGTCTGCCCCACTCAGTTTTTACATCTTTGGACTTGTGAGGAGTTTTCTCACCCTCATTGTATTCATGCTGATTTTAGTTATATAGTTTTCTTTTGTAACTTTATATTTGTTTATTACAAACCATCCACAGAATGTTACATTTTGGGACAGCAAATAGGTATTGTGTAATAGACTATAAACTATAAACTTGGATTTTGACCCAGGGAAATAGTTTCACTGCTGGAAATCAAGCTTCATGGAGTTACAGGACCCTACAGAACAGGGTGGAAGGTAGCATGGCAGGCTCCAATAAGAGATGCCTAGATCAAAAGCCCCTCCATGAGCACACATGCACCAGTTGGATTTCTTAATTATTAATTAAGCATCTTAATTAAACACATACATCTTAATTATTCCATCTATCCTTGTATGTATTAATAAGAGGATGTGGCACCTACAAAGAAAATGCAAGTGTTTTATATCAAAAAGACTTGAGAGCAATTTTTTAAAAGCAAATAGAATGACATTGCTATTCCTTCTGTTTTTATCAATGCAGTTTCACATCTGAAATGCAATCCAGAAAAGATGCTGTTTTTAATAATAATAATAATAATAATAATAATAATAATAATAATAATAATAATAAAAACAGAATCTAAGTACTACCTGAGCTTAACCTAATTCTCACCCCCACCACTGGATCCCATATACATTGCGATGCAGATAGTTATGTGCAGATGGACTGCCCACTCAAATACTTGGATCTTTTGATATGTATCTTTACTTATGTGCACTGACCATAACATTTGGTTTGGACCCCAATTCAGTGCTTCAGAGAATGCTCAACACTGGTCCAAGCTGCTTCATTTCATACATGGTAAGCTTAAGGGGCCTTTACTATTCTCCTTCTAGTAGATACTTGTCTTCAGTGTCTTTTAAACATCTGGAGCACTTAATTGCTTCAGAGGGGCTTGCTTTCACTTGTGCTGCTTTGTACGGGTCCCACTTTGCCTCTGAAAAGCCCCAGGTCCCGCCATAGCATCCTGCTTCAGCTCAGGATTCAGAATTTGCCTGAATCCAACAAAGCCCCCAACAGACTTTGCTGTGCATTTAGAGCTTGCTATGTTCGCGTGGGTCGTGGAACTTGGTGTATATGAAAGCTCCTATGACATCTTGGAGTTCTCATTCATAAGCAATGAATTTTCTTAGTTTTGTATACCAAAGGGAACTAATGCTACCCACTGTTCCTTTAGAAACGATTCAGGTTCTGTAATCTTTCATTGGTATATGTGGTCTTAGGTTGGGTTTTTTGCTTTTTTAATGACAATGCTCTGCAGTGGCGAATGAACTGAGAGTTATAGGGTTCTTTTTATATTCTACCAACAAATAATGAAGCTGTTGAGAACTCTTGCTGCTCCAGTTAGAATATGACATAAACATGGAAGGATATGAAAAACTGTATTTCGACCAACAGAGGCAGCTCTTAGCGTTTGGCTTGTGTGTGGTGGATTATTAAAAAAAGAAGAAGCTTTCTTTGGGGAATTCTTTTCTAATTTATTTCCCACGATTTCGTACTTTAAATCTCCCAGAAAATAAAAATAAGTGGAATGAGTTGACCAAATCAGAATTTGTTTACAATCTCAATAATTTTCCAGAATGTTTGTCAAAATACTTTCAAGCCTTTCAATACAGATAAGCATTTGTGTTAATTCTAAAATACTAGCTCTACTTTATAAAGTTTTCCAAACAGCACTTTCCATTTTTAAGAGTAGCTAAACATACCTGAGTTTAGCTGTTGTATATTGTGCTAAAATGAACCCTTGCCCAAAGAGAAAAACAAACATTGGTAAACATAATCTTGGAAAAATGAATCCAGTAATGTAAAAAGATTTCAATTTATCCATCTATCACCCTGATTCTTAGCTCACTTGCTTGGAAGTAAATTCTTTCAATTTCAGTTGAATTTAAACTGTATAGACCAATATTCTTGGCTCACTTCTTTTCTTTCTTCTTCATTCTGTTCTAAGTGCAAAACTTTTGTGTTGCTGTTCATTTGTACCTTCTCTTACTGGAAATGAAGACTTCCAATAATAGCTCTTGGGTGTCTGAATTTTTGCTTGTGCACAGTGGAGTATGGTTTGTGTTGCTGTGGATTCCAATGTTAGTGAATATTTCTACTCACTATTTAGTGAGTTAGAGAGTGCCTTGCAATGAAGTAACCTTTTTACAACTATGAAACCAGTTATATATTGTAGGTGGCAAGTATTTGATTGGAAGAAGTAGTTGGTTTCAAACTCAGTTTATCCTGGTTATCTTTGGATGCAAAGTGCGTCAAGAGGATAATTTAAACCATGGACTAACGTAGACCATTAATGGAATAAAGGATTATGGAAAAGTGGACGTGCCACTTATGGTTCATCAAAAACTCATTCCAGTGCCTCCACTCCCAATCTTATGCATTCTGGAGCCTGGAAGTTGGGAACTAGGGTGAAAGAGTTGACTCAGCTGTGTGGCCAGGATGATGGGAGCTTTATAGGGCTGCATCAGCAATTTAAGGGCATGTGTTGACTACTACTACTACTACTACTACTACTAGCCACTTAATTGCCAAGGTGTTTTCTAAACAGTTAACAGGTATAAAACCAATGACGAAAAAAATATAAATACACTTAATTAAAATACACAATTTTTTTAAAATCTCTGAGTTTGATAGAATATTCATAGAAGGCCAAATCCAGTGCAAAACTTCATAGGTTTACTCCCAATAGAAAGCAGGTGTCACTATGGATGTGCATCCCAATGGATGCACGTTTCAATCAACGTTGTTAAAACTCTTTTATTTTCCATGTCATAATGATTCAAATCCCATCAGGTGTGTCTTCTTCAGCCTACACCAACCAGGTGCCTAGATGTTTTGGACTGCAACTCCCATCAGTCTAGGCCAGGGGATCTATCAGTACCAGTCAGCATGTGCTGAGTGGGACAGATAGGAACTGTAGTCCAAAATACCTGGAAGGCACCAGAATAGTGAAGACTGTTCTGAAGATTTGAAGGACTGAGTATGCATGTGGTCATTTCCATACTGTTATAATGCTGAGCATTTGTGCTAGTTAGACATTCTCATTTCCAATTAATCTTAGAAGTGTATATCTATGTGAAATATACTAAAGCCCTTCCGTCACACAGTAGCATGATTGCTGTACACTTGAACATAGAATGGCAAAGTTAAGGAAGGAAATTCATGCATACAGCATTGCTTCTTAACAAGCTGCTAAAAAGGGTAAAGGGACCCCCGACCATTAGGTCCAGTCATGACCGATTCTGGGGTTGTGGCGCTCATCTCGCTTTACTGGCCGAGGGAGCCAGTACAGTGCAGTACAGTGCAGCTTCTGGGTCCTGTGGCCAGCATGACTAAGCCGCTTCTGGCGAACCAGAACAGCGCACGGAAACGCTGTTTACCTTCCCACCGGAGCGGTACCTATTTATCTACTTGCACTTTGATGTGCTTTCGAACTGCTAGGTTGGCAGGAGCAGGGACCGAACAACTGGAGCTCACCCCGTTGCGGGGATTCGAACCGCCGACCTTCTGATCGGCAAGTCCTAGGCTCTGTGGTTTAACCCACAGCGCCACCCGCATCCCTAACAAGCTGCTAGAGAGGAACAGTTCTTGATATCTGTTTTTGGACCTTGTTGTTTGAATCTAAAGACTAGATATCTGGCTTTCACATGATGTATTTCAACAAGAAGGGATGTACGTACGAACAAAAAATGTTTGAGAGGTCAGGTGGCCCCATGGGATATATGTTCTATTTACAAACCTAGCAAATCATGGGCTTAGACATTAGTTTTGCAGTGACTCCAAGGGACAGACTAGATGACTCATAAGAGGATGCCTCTGGCTCAGATGAGTCACTGCTGAAATATTTATATGACTTGCTCTCAGAATGGTCCAAGTTTGCATCCTACAGAACTGGAGCTTCTGCTTCATTCTCTCCATGACTCCTTTGTAGGACACGACAAACTGAATTTCTTCAGAAAATAGTCTTCCAAGGCTATTAGTTGCCCATGTTGCGACTTAATAGTAGATATTTTATTACCGTGACACTGAATTTCTTTGTGCATCTAATATACAGAATAAGCTCTTATTCTGAAAACATATACTGTATATACAGTCTTAATTGCTACTGGCTGATTCGAATATGTTAAATAGCACCAGATCTGTCACAGCCTACCATTCTATCCAGTATGTAGCTTTGCTTACTCAGTTTCTTGACCTGTACATTAAGGCAAATATTATGAATGTTGTGAAGTTGGTTAGTGCCTTCTGGTGGTTCCGTCATTGCAAGAATGAGGCTACAGGGTATCAGGCTGAGGGCCTTCTTGGTAGTCGTGCTGACCCTGTGGAAAGTCCTCAAGTCAGATGTCAACAAAATAAACAACTATCTGACTTTTAGAAGACATCTGAAGGCAGCTCTGTATAGGGAAGTTTTTAATGTTTGATGTTTTACTATGGTTTTATAATTTATTGGAAGGTGCTCAGAGTGGCTGAGACAACCCAGTCAGATGGGCGTCATATGAATAATGTATTATTATTATTATTATTATTATTATTATTATTATTATTATTATTATTATTATTGGCTTACTTGAGTTAATAAATGGCTCCTGATTATCAAGCTAATGTTGGTAGTGATTTTTCTTGTGTGTGTTTTTGGTGTGTGTGTGTTTTGGGGGGGAAAAGTTCTGATGGCTTATTCTTTCAGTGGAAGTTCTGGTTTAAGTTGAGCTCCTTTCTTAATAACTGCTGAGACTATGCTATAAGTGCACCCATTCTACTGTTACAGCTTGCAAGAGCAATTGAAGACATTCATGGTGAGCTGTCCTTCAAGAGGGAAGGTCTTATATGAGAACTCTTAGGTACTCTGAAGGAAAAAATCTATACTAACAGTTCCATATCATTATCATGATACTCTAAGCTTAGGCACATGGAGATAGAAAGGTGGTCTTGAAGCTTGGGGGCCCCTGGCCAGCTGCATGTTGACACCATTGTCACAACATATGGACTGGCAGCCCAGCTGTTACTAAGCCAAGGTCCTTGTGTTGATTTGTAAAGTCCTGGACAACTTAGGTGTAGGTTATATCCCAGTGCGATTACAGAGATGTATAACTCTTATAAACTGATAGTTTTTATGAATAGTGGTATATAAATATTTTGAGAAATAAAATGAAAAATAAATAAGTAGCAGGAAATTATTTATTAGCAGGAAGTTATTTATATTTATTTATAAGATTTCTTATTCATGCTTAATCTTAAAGTCCCAGGCCGTGTTACAACAATATATTACACAAGTACAAAAAGATAAAACTGTTAGAATTATGAAAAGATATTTGAAAATGGCTGTCATATCTCCTCTCAGCATCCTCTTTTCCAGCCTAAAAATACCCAGCTCCTTCAACCATTCCTCATAAGGCTTGGTTTCCAGACCTTTGATCATCTTTGTTTCCCTCTTCTGCACACATTCCAGCTTGTCAATATCCTTATAAAATTGTGGTACCCAGAACTCGACACAGTACTCCAGGTATACATATAAAGGTGGCTGCGGACGTACCACAAAGATGGCAGGTTTATATTAGTCACTGACCATATACACTATTTTTTAAAGTATAATTTTTTTTAAAAAAATGTTAGTAGTATTAATATATTTCTGTGTTTCTGTCATTGAATTATTCCTTCACCTTTCTCCCACTACTCCTCTCAGACTCTCCTGCTCTTTCCTGTTGTTAATCTTCTTTCTTTCTTTCTTTCTTTCTTTCTTTCTTTCTTTCTTTCTTTCTTTCTTTCTTTCTTTCTTTCCCTTCCTTCCTTCCTTCCTTCCTTCCTTCCTTCCTTCCTTCCTTCCTTCCATTTTCCTGATTTCCCCCCTCAATGTAATCTTTGGAAGTATTACACCTTACATACATCGTGTATAGAAAACTAAATGCAGGTTTCCTGAAAAGGAAATACAGTATTATATAAATCAGCACTACAGCAGGGAAAGAGACCCTACACTCTCTTTCCTCGTGGTATATTGTGGTTTCAGAAATGAGGCACCAGGCTCTTCAAAATTATTGCTCACAGACAACATCTCAGCACCCTTAGCTACTCTGCCTGTTTCAATCTCATGAGACCGTCAGCTGTGATTGATCACACAGACTCTGCTGATGTCAGCGGGCTAAAGAGAGCAGTTATGTTCTATCAGGGCAGGGTCAGACAACACACCAATAGGAATTAGAAGAAGGAAATGTTTCCAGTGCTTTCAGAAAGACATAGCTTTTAGCCCACCAGCAAACATGATCCTTAAATCATTTTTAAAATCTTGTAGGTTATAAAATCAAATTAACTCTTCTCTCTTGATGGCTATGGAATGTCCTTGCTGCACAGAAAGCCATAGATGTAAATCTGTGTGTTTTGAGGGAAATATACAATTCCAAGGATATATATATATTTTTAAAGAAAGCTGTTGCTGCTGATACGGTTGGCAATTTGCACAGTAGACATTAATTAAAACACTTCTCAGCAAGCAAAATAACACTTCTTAGCTTTATTAAGTGTATGTTAGAGGGAATTATTGCTTCTCATATGTTTTCTCAGCCACTGTTTCTATTTTGTTCTTTGGAAGTGAAATAGCCATATGCAGGAGAATATAAGTAGTTGCTGTATCTCCCTAGCTAGTACTGTGGAATATTCTAAGACAGAAAAAATGGGTGTCTGTCCTGTTCTTTCTTCTGAGTTATGTGTATGATTCTGCAACTTACATATTTCCACAGGATTTATGAAAATTTCCTTGTAATGTGGCACGCCACAGAGATTCTGCTCCTTTGAAACAGCTGAAATACCAACTTTCTGCCGCTGAAGATTTTCTGCCCTCTCCATTGTTGTGAAATAATATGGTGATCCTACTCTAATCCCATATTTGGAATTATTTAAGATATAGGAGCCCTGTTCCTCTCTCACATTTGATCACTCTGGTTACATGGCCAATAGACTAAGATAATCCAAAGGTTATAAACAGGCCCAACCAAATGATGAGACAGTCGTGTGGATTACCCCAAACCTAGAAATTTTTTTCTCTTTAAGAACCAATCCAATAATCGGCCAAAAAAATAGTTTGCCAGGTCCTTCCTTGGGACTATGGATCTGGATCTTGCTCATCCTTTTGCTTGTATTAACAAACGTATTGTTTATTTTTGACAATCTCAATTGAAAAGGCAGCAGCAGTACTTTAAAAGATGGTGACCTCCAAAAGCTCACTGAAATAAAACTGGAACATATATGGGGTTTTTATTCTACAATATTATTCTCAGCACATGTAGATTTTTTTCAGTGCCCTTGTTAATTTAATGAACTGCGTTGTGAGCCTAAATGAAATTCTGGAAAGAAATTTGGCTGGTCTAAGCCAGCTGATAAAATTAACTAATTCCGTGTTACAAATCAGGCTAAAATTGTTGCCATAGCTGAGAAACAAATCTCTGGTTCTGCCTTGAGCTGTCAGTGAGATTTAGATCTATTTGAGGTCAGAATTTCGCCTTTGGGCAGCTGCATGTCTTAGGGGACAAGGAACTGCCTCCTTCATTGCATGACCCACATAACAGTCTCTGTTGCTCTCATATTGCCAGCCCAGGTCTGTTTCTTCCTATTCCTGGAGAGTAAGGAAAGGACACTGGAGGAAGGATGGCAGAAAGAACTTAAGGCGTTTGCTTCTTAGAATATAAATTCTCAAGTAGCATTATGATTTTAACATCCTAAAAGGGTTGGTCCTCTTTTTCTGCATGATTAAAATTCTGCGCAGAGGGAGAAAAATACAGGATGGATTCAAAATACCCATCAATACTGTACCTCCTGTAGATTCATGCAGCATTATGATTCATAACCTGTAGTTATACTTCAGACAAATCCACAGCTAAATAGCTTTCTGTATTGTATTTCCAAGTAGAGAATCCATTTATTTATATACAAAGCAGCCTTAGATAATGTCAAAGCATCAGCTTACAGAGAACGTGTTTCAGTACCATCCTCTGCAGCACTTTGCGGGTCTCTACGCTTTTATGGGGCACACCCTCCCTTTCTTGGAAGGAAATAACATCTCCAAACTTTTGGTGTTATATAAGCCAGGAGTGGCTAGCCTGTGGCCCTCCAGATGCTACTGGAGGTTGCTGCCGTTGTTCATGACTATTGGGCATGTTGGTTCAGACTGATGGGATTTGTAGTCCAACATATGGAAGGCCACAGGCAAGCCACCTCTGAAGCAGTGGGTTTAATCCAGCAGAGTCATTATATGAGCTGAACGACTTCACCTGGAGACCAGAACTCGTTCCCTTTGCCCCCACCCCCACTTGTCTGGTTATAGGATGAATTCTGCTGTGCCGCATTATATTGAATCTTCCTTGTATTTCATTTGCTCATTCTCATCTGAAAAACAAGAGAGGACCAGAAAATAATGCCTAACTTTCCAAATGTTATCTCAGGATCTAGAAAGCCATTTACTGTGATTAAGAGTGATGAGCCTTATCCTGCTTCCCTTACTCCTGTGGGAAAGCCCGCATTGATTTTCACATTAATCAGTGCCAGGGAATGCTTGACAATCTGCACAAGATCATCCTTGTGGTATGTGTGCTTCCAAAATGCCTGCTGATAGATTTTTTGCCTCCAGTTGGTAGTGTGAGCTTGGAAGGCTTTCGAGTTTGCCCTGCCCTGCCCAATGCATACGTGACTGACATATCAAATAAATGGCAACGGCAGAAAATGAAATTAAATAACAACAATAAAACCAATTTGTTTTTGCCTTTTCTCACAGAGATTGAATCAGTTGTGCTTTGCTGGAGATGTTTACCATGCAACACATGCCTTTCCTCTGCTCATTTACATGCACTTATGTAAACTTTTTCAAGGCAATTAATCTTTTTTAGTCTGATCAGGAAGGAAGGATTCCCCAGTGTGATCTGGAGTCAGGCATTGACTGCTGTGTTGTGAAGGGCAGGCCAGCCTTTGTTAACTAAATAACAGCTGTGGTTCTTTATGCAGTACTTGAAAATACACAAAATATATTATTGTATTTAATTTTCACTGCAAATATGCAAGCCGCTTAATTTCAGGAAGTCCATGAACTGTTTCATGCCTTTGTAAAGATGTACTGGGGTCCATAATTGTCATGCATCTGGTTTATAAGGTTTTGAAGAAATAAAGCCCTGCTGTCCCGGGGCGATTTTAAAATGCTGGTGGGCGGGAGCGAAGTCTCTGCTGTCCCGGGGAGATTTTAAAATGCTGGGGGGCGGGAGCATTTTAAGATCGCACGGGGCAGCAGAGACTTCTCGCCCAAAGCAAGGGGAGCTCTCCGAAGGGCTCCACGTGCTTCGGGCGATAGGCTGCCGCCCCAAGCCTCGCGCACCCGGCGGGACCTCCTGCCGGGCGCGCGAGGCTTGCAGACACTCGCCCAAAGCAAGGGGAGCCCTCCGAAGGGCTCCCCGTGCTTCGGGCGATAGGCTGCCGCCCCAAGCCTCGCGCACCCGGCGGGACCTCCTGCCGGGCGCGCGAGGCTTGCAGACACTCGCCCAAAGCAAGGGGAGCCCTCCGAAGGGCTCCCCGTGCTTCGGGCGATAGGCTGCCGCCCCAAGCCTCGCGCACCCGGCGGAACCTCCTGCCGGGCGCGTGAGGCTTGCAGACACTCGCCCAAAGCAAGGGGAGCTCTCCGAAGGGCTCCCCGTGCTTTGGGTGACAGGCTGCCGCCCCAAGCCTCGCGCACCCGGCGGGACCTCCTGCCGGGCGCGCGGGGCTTGCAGACACTCGCCCAAAGCAAGGGGAGCTCTCCGAAGGGCTCCCCGTGCTTCAGGTGACAGGCTGCCGCCCCAAGCCTCGCGCACCCGGCGGGACCTCCTGCCGGGGGCGCGAGGCTTGCAGACACTCGCCCAAAGCAAGGGGAGCTCTCTAAAGGGCTCCCCGTGCTTCGGGTGACAGGCTGCCGCCCCAAGCCTCGCGCACCCGGCAGGACCTCCTGCCGGGCGCGCGAGGCTTGCAGACACTCGCCCAAAGATTTTAAAATGCTGGGGGTCGGGAGCGAAGCGTTCGCTGCCGACCCCCAGCATTTTAAGATCGCCCAGGACAGCAGAGACTTCTCTGCTGTCCCGGGGAGATTTTAAAATGCTGGGGGTCGGCAGCGAACGCTTCGCTCCCGCCCGCCAGCATTTTAAGATCGCCCGGGGCAGCGGAGAAGTCTCCGCTGTCCCGGGAAGGCAGGCGGGTGGGGAGCAAAGACTTTTGCCCCCCGCCGGCCTTCAGAAGAGGTCCAGGACCTCTTCTGAAGGCCGGCTGTGGGCGAAAGTCTTTGCTCCCGACCGCCAGCAATTTAAAACAGGTCCCCGGAGATTTCCCTATGGGCTTTCGTCTTGCGAAGCAAGCCCATAGGGAAATTCGTCTTGCGAAGCGCCTCCAAAACAGAAAACCCTTTCGTCTTGCGGGTTTTCCGTCTTGCGAGGCATTCGCCTTGCGGGGTACCACTGTAATACATTTATTGTCAATGTACAACCTGTGAAATCTGTGAAAGCACTTAAGGTGCACATCATGGGGCAAAGTGATATTTAAAACATGGCATGGTGAGTCCGTGGTACCTTTTTACCCTCACAGTTTAAACTTGCAATCTGAAACTACCTGCAAGTGGAATGTGGGTGTGATTTACCTTGCTGCTGGTAATCTCCAGATTGTAAAAACTGGGTCTCTCTCTGGGTTTTCCGCTCAGGCATAGGGTACAGTACCAAAGTTGACAGTGTGAATCTCTCTCTCTTTTTTTTACTTTGGTTGATAAGCTACATTTCAAAGGAAATGATGGTCACTGTCCAGTGAAGGACAAAAATCAGAAGGGGTCTGTTCAGTGATTGGTGAGTTAGTCACGAATAACCTTCGATTCATTCCTTCCTTTTGTCATGATTCATATCCCTTCACTTGTTTTTATTCAGTATCTATCTTTAACACTCATGTCATCCAGTTGCCAGAATCTTGTGTCCCAAATTCCATTCTTTGGGAGACTAGTTTCTTTTTAAAATAAAAAAATTGTGCATGTAACTATATACTTCATATGGTTTATACTGGATGTGTGTCTGTAATCCTAACCAGATATCTGATGGTTAAAATCACACCTATAAATCATTTCACTGCATTAACCTTTTCTTAGTATGGTTGTATAATGGCAGTTCAACATGCATGGCTTTACTATACAAGTAGAGACTGAGCAAGTTTTATCAAATTACATAGGTGGAATGGCAGTTCTATGAAATCTATGCACTGCTATAATCCAGCAGAACATGTAATTTGCTTCCTAGTGACATCTAAAGCCTATTTCATGTCATCCCCCTTTCCTCCCTACACAGAAAGCATGTGTGAGAGTGTGTGCTTTCTGTGGAGCTAAAGTGTAACATGAAGCAGCCCTTAGATGTCACTCAGGCCACTTGAGTAAAGCAGACTGTATTGCACACTGCCACTAGATAGTAAACTGAATATTCTGCTATATTGAAACCATGGCAACAGTACTATATTTTTTAAAAAATCAAGGACAGTAGTTGTGGTGAAGAAATATAGACTCCTGATTTATATTCAAATATAAATTAGGAATTGCTTCTTTTCTTTCTGGATGCAAGTGAATTATTCACAGTCAGAATATGTTGGAATCAGTATGAGAAGCAACCAAAAACCCAGAGATTTAGGTCCTGTTCAGCATAGAATCAGTGAAATAATGCCATATATTTACTAGAACAAGCTCATCTCTTTAAACAGAAGTGTGAATATTGATGATAAAAGACTATGGCTTTTGTGAGGATTGTACTAATAAGTATTGTGATACTACCAGAGAGACTGGGGGTTTTCTTATTCTCATTATTACATTTATTTCCCAATGTCTTCTTGGAAAACATTGGAAGAGAGATGCAAAAGATAATAAACCTCTTCACTTTGTCAAAGAAGAAGCTACAGATTAATTTCAAAATATCTTAAAAGGAAATGTTAGTAGCACAAAATAAATGGGTGTGCTAGCAAGCTGCAATTATTGGCTGTGAGCCCTTAGCTGAAACATCTTAGCCCAAGTACCTCATGTTACCACACTCTTGACTAGTTGTTGATGTTTTGCAGTATCTGCCATGGGTAGAATGAGGAGAAACTGGGTTGGATCCAAAATCTCATGTGTGGAATTCAACTCACAAAAAGGGAATTCTTGGGACTGCCTGAAAATATGCTTTGGGGCGTGGTGTGGTGGGGGTAAGGACCCTTCAGAACAGCGCAGGATCATCAAAACCATGGCGGAAAGCCTTCACTTTTGGATTATCTTTTTGACAGTGGACCACCCATAAAATTATCCTCCTCCTACCAAAGCTGATAGGATGTGAATGTGTAAGGCAAACAGTTCACCAAATCTTGTGGGTGGGAGTAAAAATAATAAAAGGGGAGAGTTGAACTATATTCAGTATCTAAATTGTGCTTTATTGTATGTACATTCCTTTTTAAAAACCCTTTTGAGACTTCAAGAAGATAGGAAGAGGCATGAAAAAATTATTACAATTCTGTGAGTATATCACACACATACACAAAACGCGTCCAAGCAATACAAATTGCATATAGTAGTAGCTAGGATTGCCTTAATAACATCAAATGACTGAATACCACATTCATTAGTTTCCATGCTTGGTAAGCTTCTTTTGCAGTAAATTGCCCGATTTTTGTATTTTTGTTTGGACTGGCTAGGTTGGAAATTGGAAGGAATTTGGTGATTCTTGTCTTATATGTCACACTCACCCTAGAAGGTGGTTCTAGGAGAATGTTTCTGCACCTCATGCAATTTATTATGTGAGGTGCTGCAATGTTCCTTTCTGTTCTTTGTGTGCTTAAACATCTATGGAACATCTACCAAGAGAGGTTGTCCAGAGATTCGGATTGAGGTGCTATCAGTATGGTGTTGGTGGTGGACTAAATGAGGCAAATAAACTGAATCTCAGACCAGACAGATGGTGGGCAGTTAATGGTAGATCATTTGTACTCGGCTCCCCTTGAAAAGGTGTGCTTTTTGATCCAGTGATTCTCCTGGATGTCCAGCTGTTATCTTCTTATTAGAGTTGCCAGTAAAATTAAATACTTTTTTGTCTATATTAAGTTTTAAATATGCATAAATCTACATATGAAGAAAATAATGATTTAAAGTGGGAAATGTCATTTTAAATGCCATTTAAATTTAGACGGAGGCGGGGCAGGGAGAAGAGAGATAGAAAATTTTTCAGAATCTTAGAGCATTAGAACATTAAACAATGGGGGGAAACATAGGGTTATATTTAGCTGATGTTGTTGCCAAGAATGGATTCTTTGTGAAGGCTAACTAGACCAATGATTTAGTCTCTGTTAAACAAAAAACACAAAACCCTCAGCACTATACTCCCCCTGCAAATACAGAAACTTTGCACCTTCTCTAATAAAGCATCTGCCTCCTGAGTTCTTGTTTTGTATGTTCAGCTTTGTCTGCCTCCAAGGGGGGGGGGACTGCCAGGGGTTAAGGCAAGGGAGACTTTAAAAGACTGAGGTGTAGTATCTTTCTTCCAATATTAGCCAACACTTCTAGGTCGCTCTGAGAATTTTGTGGGAGAAAGAACTCATAAACTGAATAAACAATACTTGCTTCTAACAATAGATGCAACTGCCTCTGCATGGAAAAAAAGACCACAAAGAGTTACCCCAGCAAATAATATAAAGGTAGATGTGTTTAGAGGTTTTCCCAACCATAGTCAGCCACCCCACCCCAAAATTACTGCAGCACCACCCCTTAAATAGTGCCTACTTGCTAAATTACTGAGGCTGATTACTGGGAACATGACAGGCAAGCTTGCCTGGCTTTTCAGATTTGCTTCCACCTCCCTCCTTCTCCACCAACCAGAAATTTCAGGGTCCACCATTCATGACATACTATTTTCAAACAGGCAAGGTGCTTTCCATCCCACTGAGTCCCAGTAGCATCACTTCCAGCTAGGTTGGAAGATGAGATTGATTGATTAATTGATTGATTGTACTTTTAGACCAGGTGTCATTGTGTAGGACCCTAGGGTGATGTACAAATGACAATAGGAGGCATAGCACCCTAGAAATACAGATGGGTTGTGTTGGCCAAGATGCAAAGCCTTGGAAATGCAAGTGGGCTTATGTGTCTGTGTGCAAGGGAAACTCACTCAATTTACTGGGCTCTTACTTTTTTTCCAATGCAAAAAGGGGGGAAGGGGGAGGTAATCAATGGATAGGGTTGATTAAATTGATGACTGCTGTTGCTCCCTAGTCCCTACCAATGGAAGAGTGATGCAGTCACATTTTTTTTAATATGCACTGACATACTTGCTCATTCATGCTAAGCCACAGTTTGGCATAGCATGATGTGTGAACCAAGCCAGTGGTTCCATCAACCTCTAGGATGGGGACATATACCAACTGCATTGTGTTAGGCTAGCTAGGGAATCATCACCATGAAACTTGCTCCACAGAGAGCTTTTGTTGTTTAGATTGGTTATAAATCGTTTGAGGTGAGGGGCATGGGTTTTGTTCCATGCATCAGTGATATTTTATCAGAATCTGCTATAATAGATTTGAAATTATTATTTATACTGTTTTTGTTCCATCATATTTTATTGTGTCATGTGGTTTGGAGCTTGTGGTTTTATTTGTTGCTGCCTTTCTGGAGATTAGCCAGGAAGAATAGAAATTGGGGAAATATACTTACCTCTTTGTTGCTTTGGAGGAAAGCGCAGGAGATGATCAACAGGCTACGTTCCATTATGAGTTTACTGTTCGCTCTGAAGATCCTTTCTGAACATTCCTGCTTGTTATTATTGTTTCGTTAGCATTCGAAGTTCTCTGATTGTGTTTGCAATATTGTGATGGTTTTGACCATACTATAGAACTTGACTATGCAGCTAAAAAGATACCTTAGCCAAATCCTTAGAATTTTTTTAAAAAATAACAACAACAACTACAGAGAATCACCATAGATGTATAAGTATAAGAATGTTCTTAATTCAATTAAAAATATATGGAAGCGGCTGTGGCATAGAAAGCCATGTAAGACACTAGAAGCTGTGAAAATTGGCTCCACAAGCAGTTAGCTCATGCAGCAAGAGATGAGCTGAAATGCAGAAGCCAATTAGCAATAAAACCTTTACGCAGAGTTAAGCTGCAGGCATTGGGGTAGCCAACCAGGAGATGGAGAGTATATGCAAATGAGTCCTCTTTCTCAGACCACATGAACTAATTCTACTTTTTCCCCCTCTGTAAAATATCCTGCAGCCTCTGCCTTACCATTTATAATGTTATATAGTTAACAGTGTAGCATGGAAGCTGGTACAGAAATGTTCATAGCCTCACCTTTTTGAGAATGCATGCCAGACTGTACAGTTATGAATCTAGGGGAAAGCAAGAGAACTGTGCTCGCCAGTATAAAATCGGATTATATAATTTATTGGAATGAGAGTGCAGTTGCTGTGCATTTCCAATAGAGTGTTTTGCATAGTGCTTGTTATGTTTTGGGCTCACCTAACCCAGGGGAAAGATATATAAACACATCACTCCCAAGTGGATGAGCAATGCTCACCTGAATGGGTCCTCACTTACCTGAGTTTGTTTCTGACTCAGTAGGAGGTAACACCACTTGTTCTGTGATGTTCTGCCTTCTGCTGTGGCTCCCTTTGCCCTTGATTACTACGATTGCCTGAGTTAGTGGGACATGGTTGTCATGGGTCTGAGCGGATACTCACCTTTTAAGTGGCACCTGAAACATACAGGGGAAAAAATATCAGTCCGTTAAGCTCAACCTAAACAAAAACAGACAAACTGTGCATTAATTGTTATTTCTCAATCAGAAAACTTAATCTGAACCTTATTTGAAAGTCTCTTTTGCACCTGAGCCTTGAATAGAACCTTGAATAGCAAATGTCAGCTCAGAATAAGGGTTCAACCACAAGCACACATCCTGGTATCAAGAAGTGGTGATATAATGACTCCAACCCAAATGAATCACAGGCACATAAAATATGGAGGATTCTTTCCCAGTTTGGTTTGTCTCTATTTGGTCATAGTCTGCTCTGTCTTTAAAGGACTGGAAAGCAGCAGGGCTGCTGTTCTCTTGGTTAAGGGTGCAATCCATGCTGATTAAGAAGTACAAATTTATAACATGCTACAAATATGCCTGTTTTGTTTTGTGCATCCTTCCAAGTACTATACAGGACTGTTGCCTTGGCTGTAGACCTGTTACCTTTCTTACCCTGCTGACCCCAAACCGAACTAGTTCTGGGCTTGTGCTGAACTACTTAGTGCATCTTTGTTGACTTAAACCAAGACCAAACAGGAACAGTTTCAGTCACAGCAGCTGCAACCCAAGACTTCAGTGGTTTGATTCCAAGGTTTTGACCTGGAAGATGGATGTGCTAAGGCCCATCTCCATTAGAATTAAGGCAGTGTGACCATTATGCAAAGAATGGTTAAATGACGGAAATTAACCCGGCTTTTCCTGCACCTCATTTTAATGCTTCCATATGTACAGCAGTAAAAAAAATAATCTCCTGCATTCTCAATGGTTATTCATGCAGATGACCCAGCCTAATTATCTGTATCAGACTTGGTGAGTCAGTGTCATGATCCACTTGCCAAAAGTTGCAGAAACAGGAAGAAGAAATAGGGAGATTTAATAGATAACTATTTTGAGAAGTTCTTGTTTTTCTTTTTAAGTGCCTGCCCCCATCGTATTTAAGATTTTTTGTTCACTTGACTTTGTACACTACAAACAATCAAGAAAATAATAAACCCCCACAGAAGAGATATAACCCCTACCTCCCCAAAGTTGTGAAAAAATTCCTTCCATTCCTTGTTTCACTATTACAGCTTTGAGATCTCTTTCTAAATCTCATCAGAATGCCAATATGGCTTTCTCTTACTCCTTTATTTCATTTTTAAATGTTCTGAGCTATAGGTCAATAATCAACTAGTTCACCAGAGTATTTAGAAAAATGCAATATAATCTGTTGTAGTGCTCCCCCCCCCCAAGCCAGGATTGTGGGTTAATAGTTGAGCTCTCAGAATTCTTTGTTCATAAACCATTCTTCTCATTTATCTTTCAAATGCTAGCCATTTAACATTTTCTTTTGCTTCATGACTCTCCGTGTGGCCTTCTTATTTTTGGAGCAGAAGAGGTAACTCTCTTGCAGGCAAATCTCTGATATTTATAAATCTCATCAAATGCTGCCAGGAACTCATGTAGCTAGGAAAGACCATTTAGGGAATTCCCATTGCATGGCAAGCAGTTTGAATAAGTCCTCATTAGCTCAGCTATTTACTGACCCTCAGCAAATTCACGGACAGTTTTAGAATTGCAACACAGTCCTGAACAGTATTCTGCTTACACATAGGTTAGTGGAGCAAATTGGTCTTTCAGTGACACAGTTACTTGAGGAATGGAGTTCTTATTGAACTATTTCCGTATATCATCAAATGCCAATAATACAGCAGGAACTCCAGGAGGTCTGATCCTGATTGACCATTGCTTTTACTAGGATGCATAAAGCTGTACAGTGTACTGTAACCGGTGGCGGCTTTGCACTAGCAGAAAGTGCTCCTGGTTAAGAGCATTAGAAGAACCCGGCTGGATCAGGCCCAAAGTTAATCTATTCCAATTAGCTAATGCCTATAGGAGGGCAATAGTGCCCATCTCACTTGTGACTCTCAGCAACTGGTATTCAGTGACATATAACACAGTTTGGGCTAGTAGTCATTAGTAGCCTTATCGTCCGTGAATTTGTCTAATCTTTTAAAGCCACCCAACTTAGAAGATACCACTACATTCTGTGAAAGCAAATTGCATGTCAAGGCCCCAAGCCAGCCCCCCCCCCCAATAAATAAATTCACACTGACACAGAATTTTGGTTTAAGGTTAATGGGCAAATTTGAGGCCACAGCTTTATTGTTTACAGCAAATGTGAGCGGTATTAGCTTAGGCATTGGCAAGAGACTATATCTGACTCCCGCCCATCTTGCAGGGAGTCATGAAAGGGTAAACCACCAAAAGAGGTAGCCACATCAAGGAAACCCGCCTGCAGCTCTCCTCGGTGTTCCCAGAGGCCTGGCATGGCCCGAGCCCCTCAAGTGGACTTCGGACAAGATCCAGGCCCCGGATTCCTTTAATGGAATACCCCTGGACATGGAGGGGAAGGCAATGGCCGACCTCCCCCCCCCAACATCAATAAGCCAATGCCTAACCGCCAAACCTTACATAGTTGTGACGATTGCTAAGAGGTAGGCGAAAACCAAGTGGCCAATGCCAATCTGCCAAATGGGAAAATTCATACTCAGCCCAAGACAGGCGACCAACCAAAGTCCAAAGCAAGGCCAGATGACACCTTGGGTGGGTGGGTGGATGTTCAGCAGCGTGAAGCAGGTGCACAGCACACAACACGCTGTCACTTATATGCCCCACACGATCACCCCACTCAAAGTGATTGGCCAAGGAGGCCTGGGGTGATCGTGGTGCCACCTCAGCATGGAAGGCCTCACTCCACCCATGCCGGGGGTGGGGTGGGGTGGGGTGGGATGGAGCTGTGTTGAGGGCCTGCCCACAACCAGGACCATCTTTTAAGATGGCCCAACTTGCATAGTTCAGCTGTGTGAAGAAGTGGTTTGTTTTGTCAACATTTCCCATCCACAGTAAAGATGTATTTGTGCTGTATTGTCTCCTCCCTCGGTTACAACCATCATACAGAAGTTCCAGAAACCAGAGGTCCTTTGTAGGCATGCACATGGGTATTTGTTTAACTATGCAAGCACATTTTTTTAAAAAAATAAACATTCTGTTGGTGGAATTGCGCAACAACAAATGCCTACCCAAGTAAGAGTTTCAGACATGTTTCATAAGAGAGTAAAGTGGTCATTAAATAATAATAATAATACATGTCCCTTTTAATTTACCAGTTGTGTACATAGCAGCAATGCTTTTTTAAAAAATTCTGCATGTGTCACACCCAGCGCTGTCTGTTATCACTACTATTTGCTCAATTCCTTGGATTCCCTTCCTGCCCCATATCTTCTGCTGTGAAGACAGATGCAAAGAATTCATCCAGCTTTTCTGCAAACTCTTTTTCCTTCTTTAGCAGACTTTTGAATGCCTTGTCGTCCAAAGGTCCAGCCACATCCCTAGCTGGTTTCCTGCTTTTAATAGATTTTTAAAGCATTTTTCTTAACCTACCCAGGCTCCTGGTTTCATGGTTTCTCAGCATGCCTAGGCTTAAATGTGTGTGACACCAACCTTTGAAATGTGTGACACAAATCTCACTCAGGAGAAGCAACAGCCCCAATTTTTCAAGAAAAGTAGTACGAAGTAATGCAAAATTCAGTTGGCTAACTTTTTTCTTCTTTAATAAACCTGCCTTCATGTCAATAATTTATTATAATGAGCAGGGCAAGAGACCTATACAAGACAGAGAGAAATTCTTTTCACATGGTGCTGGTCTCCTGCAAGGAACTCTGACTTGTCATGGAAAACTTTCCTACTCATCTCTTATCAAATCCCTGTCTCCACTGGGCGTGAAGGATGGTGAGGTAGCAGATTACTTATTCTCTAAGCTTCTAGTAGCTCTGGGACCTGGGGTGATTTATTTACTGAAATAAATACAGGACTTATTGAGACATATCTTTGTAAAATCAAGTAGGTGTTTAAAGCAAAATGCATAAGATGAAGGCTCAGGGTGTTTTTTTAAAAAAATGCTACTTTTATTATAGTTTTTAACAATACAAAATAGCATTCAAGACAGAAATGAAAAGGGAAAGTTGAAATAGGGAAGGGATTCAAGGATTAAGGTGCTTTGACCACATAAACTGGAAATATAAATATATTGGGTTGTGGGCTGTGATGCGTACGTCTCAAGAAAAGTTGACCAGAACAGAACATTGGCCACTGTGTACTGATAAATTTCTCCCCAGCTGAGTAATATTCCTTTTGTGCTAATGATGTGATGCTATATATTACTATAATATGATCCTTTCTCTATAAGCAAGTATTAGCTTTCAGATTTTTTTGGAAGATGACCATTGATTCCCTACTCTGGGTTGTGAACTTCTCAAGTCATTTGGTTGACTGCTGATTGATAAGGAAATAGAGACAATTAATTCCTGGCCAAGTGAAACAATATAGATGTCAGGAACAACATATTACTGTAATATAATGTAATAATATTTACTGTTGCACAGTCAAACAATTTTTAAGCATTTTATCTCTTGGTGGATAATTTCAGGGATTCACACCAAAACATTAGGAGTTGTAATTATTGCAGCATTTTTTCAATATTTGGGGAGTCTGGGGATTTTTGATTCCAAGTCTGTTTAAAGGGGTATGTGAGCATGACTCCTTATTTAGGCAAGCCTAAATTTGATTCTGCTCTGGAGCAGTTAATCCAGTAATTGTCATTTATATGCCACTGAAAAAGAGCTCAAGGCTGAAATTCATCTGGCAATTAGAATTGTTCATGGTGATTAGATTTTTGTTTCTACTTTGCAATAAAGACATGGTTTTGTTGTTACCTTTTTTACTTTTTTTTTAAAAAAAACATTTTTTGTGTTTCATTTTTCAATGATTGACTGTGTTATAGTAAATAGAGTAAAATTTGTTGCATTCTGTACTGATACATTGTGTCTGGTTTCTGCATTATTTTGTTGGCTGCCAATAGAAACAGACTGCTAGACCTAAGTGGACAAGCAAGTTTTTATGAAGATTGTCTGAAATAGATTCCCTTCTCCATAACCACTGCTAATAATATTTGAGATTTGGCATGCCTAGTCCCTCACATGTACATGTTTTTAGAGGCTACTTTATTTGTTTCCTTCTGGTTGTAAAATCATTCAGTATCTGTTGCCATTTCCCAAAATTTGCTATGGGACTTGACACCAGGAGCACCTGAAAGAGGTACAGAAATCTTCGAAGGACTGACCTCTTGATAGCAGCTGTTCTCCATAAAGTCTATGTTGAGGAAGCTTTTGCATCATAAATTAAATGGAACTGTGGGAACCTAGGGAAACTATGCAGTCTCTTTTCCTAGAGATAGTTCAGGAAAAATAGAAAAAGAAGAAAACATTTACTAATAATGATTTAGTTATGCTAAGATTCAGCGCAGCATTGTGATCTCCATGCTACTGAACTTCCTTACATTTCCATTCTAAATGTTATATCTCACAATGAGTAATCTTCCATGGGGAAGTACTATAAAATTTGTCCTCCATTCTAGGTTGCTTGTTCAGATTGTCTTCTTATCCCCCCTGCAAAACACACACACACACACACACAGAGAGAGAGAGAGAGAGAGAGAGAGAGAGAGAGAGAGAGAGAGAGACCTATCCTTTTTGAGTGATTCACAGTGCTGAATAAAGTTGCAGAACATTCCATTTTTATTAATGTATTAATAATTGAATAGCAACAGCTTGGTAGTCTGTGAGATATTAGGAGGCTTTCTATACAGCCAACAATTTAAAGATTAATTATAAATAGAATCAAAAGAAAAGTATAGAGAGTTCCTGGTCCATATTCTGTCTTTAATTTCTGATTTATGGATGTGTGGCAAACCCCCTTATTCTTATGTAGCTCAACAGTGCCATCTAGAGTGTCTGCAATCAGTTTTGGGGGAAGTTCACAACAGACATCTTGCCTTTCCTTCCCCAATAAACATTTCTAAAGTTATTCCTTTTTCCCCTGCAAAGACTTATTGGCCAGCACTGGCTACGTCTTTTGACCTGTAAGTGCAGAGTCATTAAGAACGGGAACTAACCTGTAATTAAATTTCTGATTAGCCATGCACATCAGTGATGGGAGTGGATCTCAAAACTGGGCCAAACAATAATCCAACACCACCAAGGGGCCGGTTAAAAATTTGAGGCTTTGCTCTCACTTTCTATCTTCCTGTATATACATCTATATAGGAATCCAAAGATATTTCCTCTCAAAGCACTCTACATGTGCTCTGAAACTCAAGACCTCAAGCAGATAACATGTACCGTATTTTTCACTCTATAAGACGCACCAGACCACAAGACACACCTAGTATTTTGGAGGAGGAAAACAAGAAAAAAAATACTCTGAATCTCAGAAGCCAGAACAACAAGAGGGATCTGGGATAGCTGCACAGCCTGCATTCGCTCCATAAGACGCACACACATTTCCCCTTGCTTTTTAGGAGGGAAAAAGTGAGTCTTATAGAGCAAAAAATATGGTAAATAGCGAAGTTAAAGTCTGTGTGTCATTGTTTCCATTCCTCTTCCTTTCCTTCCCCCCACCCCCCAAAAATATTTCTGTTTCTTCTGTACTTTGAGAAAATGAAGGTAAACTCTTTATCCCTCCCTGGAAAGTGTATGACAGGAAGTGCATCCTACCGTGAAACTACAGTACACTGGAAATACAATGCTTCCATCAAGGTGGCATGAATCTGGGTTGTCATCTTATCAATCTAGCAGTCCAGCAATTAAAACCTTTTAATAAGGCAATGCAACTAGCATGTCAGTTCTATGCTGCCTGCATTCTCTTTGTAAACTATCACAGTGCACAAGGAATCCTAGAAGATCTAGATTTTCTAGATATGCTAGGGAGGGGAAGTTCCTAGAAGATTCCTCTTGTATAAATTTGTACTGATTTCCCCCCGCACAATGTAAATATCCCAGCATGGCATGCAGTTAAGCGAAACGTATGTTGCATCATATCAGCGATAGTTTATTGAAATATTGAATCAATGATCTCGTTTGTCCTACCATTGGAATTCACTGTTATCCAACAGGATTCCATAAGAGAGAGAGAGAGAGAGAGAGAGAGAGAGAGAGAGAGAGAGAGAGGAAATGTGGGCAAACTCTCACTACAATACATTTTCTGCTTACCACGGACAAAGCTTCTTAGCTATGCTATGAGTAGTTGGATAGTAACTGTAAATATGAGGGACTTGAAAGGGACCTCAACAAAAGTGATTGATACCTCTTGCTTCATATATCGTAGATTCATATCTTTAAGGTGTCTGTCAGTAAATTTGTCTTGGTCATAGATAAAGAACAGAATTTTAAAATGCATTAAAATAGACAAGTTGAAATATATATATATATATATATATAGAGAGAGAGAGAGAGAGAGAGAGACACTTGCAAATTCACATGAGAATTTGTAAAAATGGAGACCCTGTGAATGGGCAGTTGTCAGGTCACTGAGATTGCACTGTGAGGACCAGGTGTGCAATGGGGTGGTGGTGCTCTTAGATGTGCCATGGTCACTAGAGGCCCAGGAGACCTCGGTGACTCAGAGCATCCATTACCAACTTTGGTTGGTGTTCCAGCTACAACCATTTCTGGTCAGGGATGTCCTTGTGTTGCTAACTCTTTGTTAGGCTACTTTAATGTGCTGTTTGTGGGGCTACCCTTGTGCCTAGTTCAAAAGATGTGACTAATGCAAATTGCAGCTGCTAGAGTACTGGTGTACTGCACTCCACGTACCCATTAGTTACTGAGCCAACTCCAAGGTTTTCTTGTGGGCATTTAAAGCCCAAAACGACTTGGGACCACAATACCTACCAGACTGGCTTCCCTAATCCAAACCAAGTTGATCTGCAAGTTCTTCCAATGATACCCTGTTGGTCAGTCCACAAACAGCAGATTGTCTCATGGTGACAATACAGAAGTAGGCCTTTTTGGTGATAGCACTCAGTCTCTGGAAGTGCCCTCCTTGGGTAATTTTGGAGAACAATACAGTAATGACCTTTAAATGTGTCTTAAAAGCTCATGTTTACCTAAGCTTTCCTGGATTCTTACTCTACCTTTAATTTTGTACACTGTTTGGTTTTGATTGTGATATACAGATGTATCCTGTTTTTAGGAAAGTTTATTGAATGCTGTTTGTATTTTTTATTGTTTACATAAATTGCTTCAATACTGTAACTATTTTAACTCAATAAATAAATAAATAAATAAATAAATAAATAAATAAATAAATAAGCAAGCAAGCAAGCAAGCAAACAAGAAAGCAAGCATAGTTAGGCTGGACAGGCAACATCTAAGCAAAATTTGCTACTTCTTTTTAAAAAATATTTATCTGCAAGTATTCCAACTTTTGCACAATAAGCGAATACATTAACTCTTTGGGAAGCTGCAAAAGAAGCTTTTGTCACCTTTTCTCTAAAATGGGGGGGGGGGGGCCGGCGGAAATCCCTGTAGTGGCAGATACTGTCTATATCACCACTAGTGAATATACAAAAACACAAATTGTAAGGAATGTTTTATTGAAATGTAAGTTATATATTTGCTCCTTGCTGAGAACTTTCTCAACTGCAGCAAGTAAGTTGCTTATATCTCAACCTGCAATATTGTGATGGTTGTCTGAATATAGAATCGTAGAATTGTAGGGTTAGAAGGGACCCCAAGGATCATCTAGTCTAACCCCCTACAGTGCAGCAATCTCAACTAAAGCACCTATGACAGTTGGTCATCCAGGCTCTGCTGAAACCAAATGTGTGTTCATATGATCAGTGACACTTGCTGCATTTTAATTTTGTGGGGTTTTCCACTGTGAGGTGCTCATTTTATTCCTTGCTTCATTAAAACTAGGAATATTTTAAAAATCTGTGATTCATAGTATAATTGCAATGGAACGGCTAGAGAGATGTTTGGCATGCAGTTGGTTAGCATGGAGAGCGAACTTCTCCTTGCACTGCATAAGCTTGTGAGAACCAAACAAAAAAAAAATGAGTTGAATAAGGAGAGCATGTTGCACAAAAAGAAAGTACAGTTTACAGACCCTGTAGCTCTCAAGTCTTTTAATATGGCTCTGTCCAAAATAAATACAGTGTTCTGTATTTATGCCAAGCAAAGAACTGTCAGTGGTGCCCTGATTCTTTGTATTTCAAACTGGTCAGCCAGCTCGTGTATGAGCATGTATTTCTCTGGCTTTTCCAAATTTCTGTTTGAGTAGGGTGCCAAGGGGTTAATTGCGGTTCCAGTTTAGTGCATACCCATGAATGATCAGTGGCGTTCTCATCTTACGTTGGTAGCAAGCAACCAAAGCCAGGAAATATGAATCAGATACAAAACAACACAAACATAGTAAGAAAAATATTTGTAAGAAAAAAATAATATTTCCAATATTGGGAATAAGGAATGCACAAAATTATTTATTTTTAATTTTTAAGGAACTTCCAGTAAGCCATGTATTCAAATAATACTGGGAATCCCATCACCCTTATGTGCACTGTAGATTCTACTCACAGTGGGGAATAGAAGTCATGAACCTTGAACTTGTGTAGACACTCCACCTCCTTCCCCAATGGGATGGGGAATTTGTGGCATTTCAGATATTATTGGACTTCATTGCTCATCAACCCAATCAGCATTACAAATGTTCAAGGATGGTGAGAGCTGCAGTCCAATAACATCTGGAGGGTCACAGGATCTTTTATGCTACAAAAAATGTATGGAGAGATTATGAGTGGGTGGGATGAGCACATATGATGTCCTACTTGCTGTGGGATCCAGGTTCAAATCTGAGGTTTGTTGCTGTTCCCTGCTGCATGTAGAACCATTCTAAATGATGGGAATACAGATGGAGTTTGGTGATTTGTCAACAACATTCAGTTCACCTTGAGATTTACTGGCAAATGTAATAATCTAGCCTCAAATTTATTTATTTTTTAGAATTATCAGTAAACACCAGCATCTACTGAGTTTATCTCATTCTGTCTGCATATTTTTATAACATCATGGTAAATATCAGAAACAGAAAGAAAGGAAATCAATGAATTTTTATCTCCTTGGTAGGATGAATGACCAATAACCAGATAAGTAAACCTGGGCTGCATAAAAAAAACCATGGATTGAGGAACTCTTGAGTAAACAACACTGGTACTATTTCAGTAATCATACATTCTGTTAACAAGTCAGTCTGTCCATACCCTGGAAATGTCCCATTTCCATAGTTAAAGCTACAGAGGCTCACTTCTTGCAAGACTGTCCAGTTTCTAAACATGATCCCATTTGAGGACTCTCTCTCAATCATCACCAGTGATGGCTGCACATCACTGTTCCCCAGTAATAATGTGAAGCAACTCTTTCAGCCTCTGCTGTTTCTGACTGTTGGCCTTTCATGCTTCAATAGCTGTTCTATATAGTTGGATGCCATCTGCTGTTTGGTGAGTTGTGTTGGCACTGTTACTTACAAACCTCTGCTCTCTAGTGGAACAGTGTAAAATGATTTAATGATCTATGAGAATTAACTTGGGTTTTTTAGGGTCATATAGCCACTGGAGATCCCGTCTTCTAGCAGCTGACTAGAAGAATGAGAACATGCTTCAAGCACAAGGAAGTGACATTATAAGTGGACCACTGAAATAGCTATACTTGCTTTAGGATTTTAGCTGATTGCCACAGAAGCATGATTATCTTTATTCCACTGATTAAAAATATTAATTCTATTGAAAGGCTCTTCAGTGCCATCTCTCTTTTATGAGAACAAGTTTCTAATTTTGCAAAAGCAATTAGAAATTCTAAAGATTAACTCTGTAGAACTTTAGAAGAAGGAACTAAGAAAACATTATTGTGCTGCTTTCGAAATGTATCAAATACCATAAAACTCTTTGGGGTAAATGTAAACATCTTAAATTTGAAAATGCCTCTGGTAAGAGTTGCATGTTTGTAGACATAAGTAAAAAAATACTAACAAAACATGTTTAAAGTAACCAAAAGGAGGAAACAGTGCAGCATTATTGGTGCTTCTGTATGACATCAACTATTTCTTGGATGCTCATCCTCATCTTAGGCCTCCTAGTATGTTCATCAACCTAAGAAAACTGCCTTCCTTGCCAAACTTGGAAGTAAAGTATCAAGAAGTAGGCATGCCAAACTGTGTGGTTAAGACTTCAAACTATAGAGTTGGAAGGAACATCAAAGGCCATCAATCCTAGTTGCCCAACCTTCTGTTAGTGCAGGAGATCTTCTACTAACGCATCTCTGATTGGTAGGTGACCATCCTGCCTCTGCTTACAAATCTCTTAACAACGAAGGGTTCACTTTCTTCCAGGGAAATCTCTCCCACTGTTGAACAGCTCATACTATCAGGAAGTCCTTTCTAAACTGGTCATTGAGTATTTGTCACAGAAGAAATTTCTGGGGATACCTATAACTGGTTACAACAGAGATGCTACAAGGAGCTATTGTGATTATAAAAGCTCTGTGTTGCCTTGCCCCCAGAATTTCCCATTTCAGGGCTTTCCATGGAGTGTTGGCATTGCAAATACAAATAGTGGTACTGATTCTGTTGTTCCCCCTGCCTGAGGTTTCAGTGGACAGAACAGGAAGATTCACACCAGGGGAGTGGCATTCGCATCACTCTGCAGGTGGAAACTGTCAAAGCTGTTTTGGGTTGGCTGGAGGGAGACATCCCACCCCACCTCCTCCAGCACCGAAAAGCAAGAGTTTGGGTGGTACCCTTAAAGGCTTCGCTGGTGTGGGTGTTGTTTATGCCAATCACTCTTTAATTTTCTGTAGAAAAAGTTCACAGAGCAATTCCACTCTCAGGCCCAATCAACTGACATTCCCACCCCCAATTTTTTTTAATTTGATGCTGCATAAAGCCCTCGTTAACTGTAACAGGCCCTGCTCCTTAAAACTGTCTGCGCTAGCAGATGTTTTCCCTTTCCCTCTAAATTGTTGCTGCTATTGCATGATGGCTCTGCCTAAAGATTATATACATGGGTGTTATCGCTGTGTTTGTCCCAGCGCCTGAGTGACAAAGTATTGCCAAACAGAGTGAAGGAGGCAAATACATGTATATAGGAAGCTGTTTTTTAAAAAATTAATTCAACACACACCAGGGAGTTCTGCCAGAGTGCCTATCCAAACTAATGAGTAATGCTAGATGTACAATCTTCTATTGAAAAGGAAGCCGAGGGAGGTCAATATAACTATTGGATAAATAATACCAAATGTTTTTGACTGACTATGAAATTATCATTCATATGGCTTATACAGGCATGCTGCCACAGATGACAAGCTAAAATACAATATTAGTTAGGAGTGTATATTAATGGTGCATGAAATCATGATAAACATCTCTGAAAGAATAGATGAAACAAATAAAACTGAACTAGGACTGGGGAAAGAGTTACTAAAATGTGGGCCAGGTTCTGGAGTTTGTCTCACCTACTTTAAAACAGCTGTACCCAGATGTCACCTTCTCTGATTCTCCTGGTCCAGATGATTTCGGTAAGAGCTTTATGCCCACCGGAACTGGCAAACTCTGGTTTGAACAAGCCATGCAAGCCAAGATTGCACCCTATTTTTTGATCTTGATTTGGAGGTCTCAAACTACAGTTTGTCAATTTAGATGCCATAGTAAACCATATGATGTATTTCATTAAGCCAGTGGTACAGGGGACGTGGGTGGTGCTGTGGGTTAAACCACAGAGCCTAGGACTTGCTGATCAGAAGGTCGGTGGTTCGAATCCCCGCAATGGGGTGAGCTCCCGTTGTTTGGTCCCAGCTCCTGCCAACCTAGCAGTTCAAAAGCATGTCAAAGTGCAAGTAGTTAAATAGGTACTGCTCCGTCGGGAAGGTAAACACTGTTTCTGCACGCTGCTCTGGTTCACCAGAAGTGGCTTAGTCATGCTGGCCACATGACCCGGAAGCTGTACGCCGGCTCCCTCGACCAGTAAATATGAGCTCCGCAACCCTAGAGTCGTTTGCGACTGGACCTAACGATCAGGGGTCCCTTTACCTTTTACAGGGGGGTATATGTTGCCAAAAACCAGTGAAAGTGGAATCAGTTACAGTGTTATTTGATATTTGCTATTCTGCTCAGTTTAGGGGAAACAATTAAAGACAGATAAACCCGAGCAAGGAAGGGCAAATATTTCCTACTGTTTTGACTGCAAAGGGCTTTGTAAGTTCAGTCTAATAAACTTAAAACGAATAAAGTTAAAGCTAATTGTTAACTGAATCATTGATAATTAACTATCACTTTGAGTTCAGTATTGGAATTGATCTCTGCTAACTTTACCCATAGAGTGCAGGTGGTCAAGCCAAGTTATATTTAAATTATTTCATGTCATTTAATATATTTCCAAGTTGATCAGTATTCCATACACAAAAAATAAGAAGTGAAGCATTTCAGTGTTGGATTTCAAAAATCTCAGAACTCCAGTATTTGAATTTGCTAACCTGAAAACACAATCTTTAAATTGCATTAATGATGGTAATATTTGGAGCCCTCAATTATTTATTTATTTATTTATTTTTATTATTATTATTATTAAATCGCCTTCCCTACATGTCTCAAGATGATGTGCATTTAAAACAGCTAAAAAAACCGTTTAAAGCAATACAGAAAATAGTAGCAGATACCAAATAGACACCAATGGTACAAAGCAATATATTTTGCTATCTGCTGTTTGGCTTTCCCCGCCTTCAGATATATGAAATAGCAGTTCTAAGTTGAAGTTTGGTGAGTGATAATTTGACCAACATAACAACTAAAGGTTCTTCTGAGGTCCTTCTCCATGTGCCCTGGCTGAGGGAGGTCTGGAAAGTGGCAATACAAGAAAGGGCCTTTTCAGTGGTGGCTCCATGCCTGTGGAATGTTGTCCCTATGGAGGCACACTGGGAACCATCATTAAGATACTTTTAGCCGCCAGGCAAAAATGTTCCTTTTTAGTCAGGCATTAGGCGTTTAACTTTGAAAGTTTTAGATATTGTGACTCGTTTAGTGGGTGGGATTTGTTAGATTCCTTTTTTAATGTAAATCAGTGTTTTTAGCTTTTCTTTTAGCTTTTTTTGTTTTAATTTTTGTATTGTAAGTTTCTGTGAGTTTACTTTTTCTAAAAAGATTTAAAGTGGCTAATAGTTGCAATAAATAAAATCAAACTTAAAGAAAACCATATTTCTGTGGTGGTTGTGCAAAACAGGAATCAGTAAGCACTAGTAACTCAGCATGGAAAGTATACGTACTTGTCTTTTAAATGGGTGCACGATTGGCCCTTTGTGATGCTGGCACTTTGACCTTAGGGAGTCCCAGCTACCTGATGGTATGCTTTTCTTTAGAAACAAGGTGGAATTCTCGCTGGTACGCAACCCCTCTCTGTGTCTTACCTTCTGTTTCTTACTTATACAGTATTGGTACAATTGTTCAGAAGTGGATCAAGCTACTTATCTCCAAGGAAACTGTTAGCATTGCACAGGTGTTGCGCTTGACTTCTACATATCTGGCACAATAGCTCATTGTAAGCCTCCAGATCAGTTATTATTGCATTACATGGCAGTTCGTGGATTAGTTCCAAAGACTGCGGTGGCATGGCCTTCTTTCTTTAATATTTTTTTTAAAAAATGTACTAAAACATTTTACACGTGTAAAGAAACATGGACGGTATAACACGGTACAGATTTACATGACAGAAGCTCCTTTTTTATCCTATAGGGGTTGTAAAGGTAATGAGACCCCTGACCATTGGGTCCAGTTGTGGACAACTCTGGGGTTGCGGCGCTCATCTCTCTTTACTGGCACGAGTTTCAGCTCGTGCTAGTATACTAAACTCCATAATCCAGCCTATGGCTGACAAACCAGTAGACCTACAGCTTGCCTGGGTTCTTCAAGATGTAGATCCTTATATTACTCTACAGGTTGCTAAATTCCTAACAGCCGTCCTCTCGTACAAGAGACGGAATGGAATGTTTGCTGATTATTGATAGTTATAAGAATTTTTGATATTGACATCAGATATTGATTTTAGCGTAGTGCCTAAATTTTTAACTTTAATCTTAAATTTCTGTTTTGATTTGCCAATATTTGTCCTTGTGAGCTGTGAATTGTGTTATATTACTTGTGGCTTGTACGAGACCGCTGTTTTATTTGATTTGTTTTGTGTGTTGTGCTTTATGATGGGCGTAAAGCCGAATAAACATTTTGACTTTGGCCAAGGGAGCCGGCATACAGCTTCTGGGTCATGTGGCCAGCATTGACTAAGCCACTTCTGGAGAACCAGAGCAGTGCACGGAAACAGTGTTTACCTTCCCACTGGAGTGGTACCTATTTATCTACTTGCACTTTGACGTGCTTTCAAACTGCTAGGTGGGCAGGAGCAGGGACTGAGCAATGGGAGCTCACCCCGTTGCAGGGATTTGAACCGCCGACCTTCTGATCGGCAAGCCCTAGGCTCTGTGGTTTAGACCACAGCGCCACCTGCGTCCCTTATAGGGGTTGTACCACCAGTTTATATGTAAAATGAATCAATTTATGTATGGGCTCGTCCAGACTTCCGCTTGTCCTGCCATTTCTTCTGATTCAGTGGTAAGGTTTGGGTTTCCTAGCAGAAAGCAGCCAGGCAAAAGGAGGTGGAGATAAATCCTTTGTGTGCACAACTTGAAGCCAGCACTTCCGACTCTTCCTTCCAACTCTTTGTGTGGGAATATGTAATTTATGAACAAGGCCATTGTAGGTATTATCAGCAGCAAATCTCATGATTGTGGTAGCTGGGGAAATAATTGTTCCATATACTCCTGAGATTTTACCATGGACCAAGCCTTTACTAGTGTAGTAGGTGTTACGTTGTGGAACGTCTTACCAGTAGAGGTTCAGAAGGAGTCATCCCTGCTCACTTTCAAGCATTTTCTGAAAACTATTTTTCAGACACGCCTTCCAAACCTGAGTTTGTTTGTCAGCCAACTTTTGCTGATGTCTTTGATGTTCTTACTGTTTTTATTGTAGTACAGCAGGGGCGGGCTTTAGTAATATGGCACCCCGGTGCAAGGCCAGAATTTGGTGCCCCAAAATGGATCTTCTCAATCATGGATCTTCTCAGTTTTGTGCCTCTTCGGCTCTGTGCTTTTTTAGTGTGAGGACCATGCACACCACCCTAAATACAGTATTGTGTTTTTAGGCTGTATATTGCCTTGTTTTTAGGTTGTATATTGCTACCAGACTCTGAATATGGTCTCCCTATATATGTTCATTTTCCTTCCTGCTTTGGGCACCCAAAGCTTTAATGCAGGGGTCAGCAAACGTTTTCAGCAAGGGGCCAGTCCACTGTCCCTCAGACCTTGTGGGGGGGCAGACTATATTTTAAAGGGGGGGGGATGAACAAATTCCTATACCCCACAAATAACCCAGAGATGCATGATTCTACTCATGTAAAAACATAGATTGCCACATGGCCACATACCCAGAGATTCTACTCATGCAAAAACATACTGATTCCTGGACCACCTGCGGGCCGGATTTAGAAGGCGTTTGGGCCGGATTCGGCCCCCGGGCCTTAGTTTGCCTACCCATGCTTTAATGACTACCACCGCCTCCCTGCCTGCCTGACAAAGGATGCACCCAACTGTATTCTATGGCATGTAAACAAAGTAGTAAAGTTGAGTGCAGTGCCCCCCAAATGCATAAATAAATGAATGAAACCTGGCTACTAGCTGCATAAAGCTTACATCAGCAAATGAGTCAAGAATGCTCCCATCTACTTTCCAGTGTGCAATCAGCATAAGGGTTGCTAAAATGGGCAATTTCCTTAACTGGCTGCCTAAAGTACTATCTGAGCTGCATGATCGGCCCACTGTATCAGATGTATACAGCCCCGCTGCAATGAGGATAATTCACTTTCTTACAGGATTAACTCTTGTGCAACCCACTATGCTTTTCTTTTTAAAATCACATCAAAACAATGCAAGTTAAAGCTCATTTACAACAAAAACACGAAGTTATTCATTAATTTCATTGTTACATTTTTTACCCCTCCTTTCATACCAAAGAAGCCCAGGTCAGTGTACATTTAGTCCAACAGAATAACAATAAAACATTTAAACACTCATATTAAAACTGTGATAGAAGAATACAGGTGGCCCACTTACTTACACTGGGGTTACGTTCCGGGTATCACACCTAAAGCCAAAATTGTGTATACTCAAACCGCATTGGGTTCAATGGTGAGTGGGGTTGCCATATTTTTCCCAGAACCCCGCCCCCTTTATATTTTTTTTGCCGTGTGCTCAAAGCTGAAGGCGCACAAGTTAAATGTGCACAAGCTGCAAGCTTACTGTATGACAGTGAAACAAAATCTGTACATTCCAGCAGTCGGAGGAAATAAAACATCCTTCCCTGAAGAGTCAAATGGGTACATTTTCTGCTGTCAGAAATAAAGAAAAATGCTAGTGTGTGGGATAGCTGCAGTTCTATGGGGTGATAGATGACAAGCAGCAAACAAAAAGCCCCTCCTTGTTGTGTCTTAATTATTCAGAGGTTGCATAGAATAGTCTCTTAGGGTCCATGCACTTGAGCAGCTGATTCAAAGAAGCCTCGCCATCTTATTTCCTCCTCGCTGTTGCAAAGGAAATGCTAAGGTAAATACTTATCTATATATTCCTGCTCTCCTGGTGAGAGGGTGGGAGTTGAGCAAGTTGACATAACTCTCCAACCCCGAAGCTGATTAGAGCCATTCTGCTATTCTTAATGAAATGGTCAACAGTTGAGGAATAATCAGCAATAACTCAACTTAGTGCTTATTCTATTCTGTGTATTATTAATAATTATAGCAACTGTAGGATAACCAGCCTCAAATGCATAAGCCTGAAGGGGTTAATGCCATAGAGTAAGCTGTCCTGCCAGGCTTAACTAGGTCACTCCCCCTCACATTGGGAGGAAGGTCATCAAGCCTATTGTTTCCCTTCAGTCTACCATATGAACTCCAGTGTGTAAAGAGGTCTGTGGCTTGGTTGCTCCAAGCTCAGACTGTGTGGCTTTCTACAAGCCATCCTTGCATTTCTATACAAATAATTTAAGAACTGCCACCACCTTGGAACTAACCTAAGTTTTGCTGCCTGTGTTTTATGAATGCTGTATGGAAAAACACATGAATCTGACACCGTGGGAGGCACTGTGTTATAATGATTTGGCTCCCACCTGCAGGACTAGATTTAGAAACTCTCACTGGGAGGCAGTACCTTGGCATCCTGGCAGTTCTGCTGTGGGAGTGCTGGCAGCTTCCAGCTACCAGTGTTGTTTAACCTCTATGTGAAGCAGTTGGGAGTTACCATTAGGGGATCTGGACATGAAGTGTCACTCATATCCATTTCTCCATATCATCCTAATCGGGTGTGGCTCTGAGTATCCTGCACCTGTGCTTGGATGCTGCGATGGACTGGATAAGGAACTACTTAGTGGTTTATAAGGTTTCAATGTGTATTTCATTTTATTACATTTGCTTGCATTTTGGGAGCTGCTCTGGTACTACTCAGATGAAGTGTGCTATATTCCTGTTTGGAAATAGAAATGGATAGTAGTAATACTTATTCCCTTTTTTTTTAAACCAATCAAGCTCAGGAACCCCTAATCTCTCACTATATCAATAAATTTTTTTAAAAAATACACAAAGGATCTACCCATATAATGCTGACACAAACCCCCTACACTAAGAATACTTATTCGCTTATTACGATATTTTTGTTATTATAAACAGGAACAACAATGACAACAACAACATGACATAGAAATAGATAGTGAATATCATGCACGGGGGCAGATTTTTATTGAGACTACAGCAGGAGCATATGATGAAAGCCTTCTTGTTCCAAGCCATGATCCTGAACTGACTCCCACATTACCACTGACTACTTTTGAAAGAAAAATGAGTCATACAAGACCAAACATGATTTAAAAAGCATGTCAGTGATCGCAAGTGCACCAGGTTGGGTGGGAGTCCAGTCAGTTTGCCTGTTGCCCGTTCTTATTCACACACAATGGCTTATCCTATCTGAGATGGTACCTTCAGAGCATAGAATCATAGAATCATAGAATCATAGAATCATAGAGTTGGAAGAGACCACAAGGGCCATCGAGTCCAACCCCCTGCCAAGCAGGAAACACCATCAGAGCACTCCTGACATATGGTTGTCAAGCCTCTGCTTAAAGACCTCCAAAGTTGGAGACTCCACCACACTCCTTGGCAGCAAATTCCACTGTCGAACAGCTCTTACTGTCAGGAAGTACTTCCGAATGTTTAGGTGGAATCTTCTTTCTTGTAGTTTGAATCCATTGCTCCGTGTCCGCTTCTCTTGAGCAGCAGAAAACAACCTTTCTCCCTCCTCTATGTGACATCCTTTTATATATTTGAACAAGGCTATCATATCACCCCTTAACCTCCTCTTCTCCAGGCTAAACATGCCCAGCTCCCTTAGCCGTTCCTCATAAGGCATCGTTTCCAGGCCTTTGACCATTTTGGTTGCCCTCCTCTGGACACGTTCCAGTTTGTCAGTGTCCTTCTTGAACTGTGGTGCCCAGAACTGGACACAGTACTCCAGGTGAGGTCTGACCAGAGCAGAATACAGTGGCACTATTACTTCCCTTGATCTAGATGCTATACTCCTATTGATGCAGCCCAGAATTGCATTGGCTTTTTTAGCTGCCGTGTCACACTGTTGGCTCATGTCAAGTTTGTGGTCAACCAAGACTCCTAGATCCTTTTCACATGTACTGCTCTCAAGCCAGGTGTCCCCCATCTTGTATTTGTGCCTCTCATTTTTTTTGCCCAAGTGCAATACTTTACATTTCTCCCTGTTAAAATTCATCTTGTTTGTTTTGGCCCAGTTCTCTAATCTGTCAAGGTCGTTTTGAAGTGTGATCCTGTCCTCTGGGGTGTTAGCCACCCCTCCCAGTTTGGTGTCATCTGCAAATTTGATCAGGATGCCCTTGAGTCCATCATCCAAGTCGTTGATAAAGATGTTGAATAAGACCGGGCCCAAGACAGAACCCTGTGGCACCCCACTAGTCACTCTTCTCCATGATGAAGAGGAACCATTGATGAGCACTCTTTGGGATCGGTCAGTCAGCCAGTTACAAATCCACTGAGTGGTAGCATAGTCAAGACCGCATTTTACCAGTTTCTTTACAAGAATATCATGGGGCACCTTGTCAAATGCCTTGCTGAAATCAAGGTAGGCTACATCCACTGCATTCCCTTCATCTACCAGGCGGCTGCTGTGTAGGTTGTATTTGACTTGTTCTGCAGTATGCAATATGATGACTGCTTGTATTGCGTTAACTCACAATCATATCTCTGAAATACAACCCAGCAGGCATCTAGCAGTAGTGTATGCAAAACTGTCTCTTGGGCTGTTTGTTTGTATGGGTGCAACCTAGACTGAGCTTCTGAAACCATTCTCCTGGTTTTTATTATTCTGGTATATCTTGTAGATATTTTTTTTTAAAGTACATATATCTTCCCATGAATAAGTATCCAAAAATTCTCTAGAATTATTCTCAAAACGCTGGTCAGATTTTCCCACTTCTCTAGATTAATGTTTTTAAAAGATTTTGATTGATTCAAATTCTCTTTTGTTTTGAAGTTTACCTCTCTATTCTCAGTTCTGTGAATTGGGGCAGAGCATTAATGAGTGATGCCTCCTGCAGTTTGTCATCCCAGGAATCAAAGAATCTTAGAGTTGGAAGGAACCCAAGAGTCATCTTGTCCAGCCCCCTGCAATGCAGGAATCTCAGCTAAAGCATCCGTGACAGATGGCCATCCAACCTCTGCTTAAAAACCTCCAAGGAAGGAGAGTCCACAACCTCCCAAAGGAGACTGTTCCACTGCCGAACAGCTCTTACTGTCAGAAAGTTTTTCCAAATGTTTAGTTGGAATCTCCTTTGATTTGAGTTCTACCCTCCAGAGCAGGAGAAAACAAGCGTGCTCCCTCTTCCATGTGACAGCCCTTAAGATATCTGAAGATGGCTATCATATCTTCTCTCAGTCTCTTCTTTTCCAGGCTAAACATACCCAGTTCCTTCAAGTGCTCCTCACAAGGCTTAGTTTCCAGAATCAGGATCCAAGCTACCCAGCCCTGGAATTTTTCCTCTCTGTTTACCTGTTGTGATTTCTTTTTGCCTATTCTGAAGTCACCTTTAGTTTCATTATTTTCTCATTTTCTGCCTCTAGGAAACTTATTCCCGATTCTGGCATGTTTCCCTCCTACTCCCTGTTGAACATACTGAGACAAACAAATCATTTAGCTTTGCCGTAATCTTACCCTTGTCTGTCACCAATTTTCCACTCAGAATCTTACAAGGAGACTGTGGGCACTGCCTGAGACCTCCTGATTCTTACCTCTGTACAAAACACTTTTATTTTCTGCCTTTTTCCAATCTTCCCCATTTTGCTTTACGGCATTGTGACGATACAGTGGTTCCTCTGGATGCGAACAGGATCCGTTCCGGAGCCCCGTTCGCATCCTGAGCAGAACGCAACCCGGGCCTGCGCGTCTGCGGGTCACGATTTGCCGCTTCTGTGCATGCACGTGATGTCATTTTGAGAGTCTGCGCATGCACGAGCGGTGAAACCTGGAAGTAATGCATTCTGCTACTTCTGGGTCACCGCGGAGTGCAACCTGAAAACACTCAACCTGAAGCAACTTCAACCCGAGTTATGACTGTACTTTAAAAAGAAGACATGTGTTTGGAAACAGTCGTTTTAAATGAATTAGTGTTCCTTCCTGGTGTTCTAGTGTGCTGCGGGTTTTATAAAGTCACTTCCACCTTAGAAGGAGGTGGAGTTGCAGGCACTCATGACCCCTGCACGTGCACAGGTGTGTAGTCAGCCCTGTGTGATTGGGGGGAATTCCTGGCTGCATCACTGCCCAGGCAACCAAGCCGATTGCTCTGGGGGTGTGGCCTGCTTGATTTAAGCAGGACACAGTGGGAATCTCACCCCTTTTTGTGCTTCCAGCTGGAGCTCCTAGTTGATGTGCATCAGCAGGACTCCCCCTACTAGTGGTTAACCCTTCCCGGACTCCACACAGATGGGCGGGAGTCAGATATAGTCGGTTAGGTCCAGTGCCTAAGCCAATACCGCTCACAATCTGTAACCAATAAAGTTGAGGCCTTTTTTAGCTGATTAACCTAAAATACTGTTGTCAAGTGTCTTATTCAACCTCGTTGGGGGGGGGGGGACCTTGCCACGCAATGTATACAGTCATATTTTGTGCTGATGATTTTAACATAAATAATGTACATGTTCTGAAGGCTTGCTTTTGCAAAGGGTATCTAATACTGCATGGATCAAAACTAAAGCCATTTGTGCCTGCTGCTTGATCATATCAGTGATCTTCTCTTCAGTGAATTGGTGCAGGGCATTAACATGCATTATAGGATATTGCTAGGATATGTTTGCATCTTTCATAATGTTTACATCTTCAGAGATTCATTTGCTGGTGCATCTATACTAGCACAATTCCACTCTGTTTTTGTTGAGGTCAATGGAAACATCTATTAGTTTACCTAGTGCCAATGAGGATACAGAGTTTAAAACTGAAGAGATAATTCAGCCTGCATTGCAGGATAAGAAGAATCCTACATGCATGACCTAATCCATCAGCCATGTGTTGGTTATCCCAAGTGCTAGCTGGGTGTTCATCAGTATGCGGATGATACCCAGCTCTACCTCTCTTTTAAATCAGAACCAGTGAAGGCGGTGAAGGTCCTGTGTGAGTGTCTGGAGGCGGTTGGAGGATGGATGGCAGCTAACAGATTGAGGTTGAATCCTGACAAGACAGAAGTACTGTTTTTGGGGGACAGGAGGCGGGCAGGTGTGGAGGATTCCCTGGTCCTGAATGGGGTAACTGTGCCCCTGAAGGACCAGGTGCGCAGCCTGGGAGTCATTTTGGACTCACAGCTGTCCATGGAGGCACAGGTCAAATCTGTGTCCAGGACAGCTGTTTACCAGCTCCATCTGGTACGTAGGCTGAGACCCTATCTGCCTGCGGACTGTCTCGCCAGAGTGGTGCATGCTCTGGTTATCTCCCGCTTGGACTACTGCAATGCACTCTACGTGGGGCTACCTTTGAAGGTGACGCGGAAACTACAACTAATCCAGAATGCGGCAGCTAGACTGGTGACTGGGGGCGGCCGCCGAGACCATATAACACCGGTCTTGAAAGACCTACATTGGCTCCCAGTACGTTTCCGAGCACAATTCAAAGTGTTGGTGCTGACCTTTAAAGCCCTAAACGGCCTTGGTCCAGTATACCTGAAGGAGCGTCTCCACCCCCATCATTCTGCCCGGACGCTGAGGTCCAGCGCCGAGGGCCTTCTGGCGGTTCCCTCATTGCGAGAAGCAAAGCTATAGGGAACCAGGCAGAGGGCCTTCTCGGTAGTGGCGCCCGCCCTGTGGAACGCCCTTCCAGCAGATGTCAAAGCGATAAACAACTACCTGACATTCAGAAGACATCTTAAGGCAGCCCTGTTCAGGGAAGTTTTTAACGTGTGATATTTTATTGTATTTTTGGTTTTTATGGAAGCCGCCCAGAGTGGCTGGGGAGGCCCAGCCAGATGGGCGGGGTATAAATAATAAATTATTATTATTATTATTATTATTATTATTATTATTATTATTATTGATCAACCCCCTTTTTCTGCTTAGAACTTCAAAAATAGAGAAGACAGGAGAATCACCTAGATGGTGGGACATCTTTTATGTAGGTGATTGGTGAGTTATATATAGGTAGGTGGGGTGCAAGTTATTTAAGGCCTGCATAAGAACTTTTTGATTGCAACAAAAATTGACCTGCAGATTGGCATGCAGATCAATAGAGAAGCAGCGACAAGCACAAATAATGGTCCTTTTAACACTAAATTTGGTTGTTCTGGGTACCAGGACAGTATGAGTTCAGACTGCTGTTCTCACACACTCAGAAAGCAATTAGAAGCCTTTCCCTGTTGTTTACATTACAATAAGTAATAGTATGAACATGTTCCAGCTCCTGACATTTATTTGCTTTTCTTTATATTTTTTATTGTTAGTCTATCGCCTTTAAAAGATGTGTGTGCTTAAAGAATGAGTTTTCCTTACAAGGTGTTCTTTTGTCCTGTGACTCTTCCTAAATTAGATCACCACCCCACCCCCTTTCCGCAATATTTTTTTGGAAGAGCCTTTTGCTTCTCCTTGAATGCACATCTTCTGAGCATCAGAGTGCACTGAGAAAACCTGAATAAGGCTGTGGTTTAGATCTTCTACAGTTCTAGTTCCGCCTTGGAAATAGTTAATAATAGATGAACTGATACCCGATGAAGCATTCAGTGTGACAGACACAAACAGGGTGTCTATTGTCACTCATTGCGACAAGCCTTTCAAGAAAGATGATTTCACGTGATTTAGGGCATGATCCACAAAACAGCTCCGCTGGCCAGATACCTGCCAGAAGGCATACTTCAAAACTGGGTGTTATGCAAGCAACAAGACCATACAACAAGGCATTTCTTCCATTCTTCACTGGAAGATCTGAGAGTCATCATACTGGGTGACAGCCTACATAGCTCCCCTATTTGCCTGAGGTTTGCTACGGCTTGGCTACCTGCACTGGGACGTGGGGTAGAAGAAACTGCCACTTATGGCACAGTGAAACATTTTTGTAAATTGTGACCTTAAATGCTTTGTTGAACAGCAGAATAATGTTGTCATCCCAGGAACATAGGAAGCTGCCTTCTAGTGGGTTAGACCATTTGGTTCATCTAGCTCAGCATTGTCTACTCTGACTGGCAGAAGCTCTCCAGGATTTCAGGGCTGAGGAAGGGGATTTCAGTTCCCCCTCCCTCAACCTAACTGGAGATGCGATTGAACCTCAGGCGTTCTGCGTGCAAAGCTGGCTGGCTTATAGCAAGATGTTATGTACTGAGTTGAATAGGATCCACAAGGCAGCAGTCTGATTGGTCCTAGAACAATAGGGTCCAGAATGCAGCAGTCTTATTAGTCCTAGAACAATAGGGTCCAGAATACAGCAGTCTGATTGGTCCTAGAACAATGCAGCAGTATGATTGGTCCGCAGGAGCCACCCAATCCAGCTCCAGGTGGAAGTGAATCTGCAACCTGATTGGCCTACAGGAGAATCCCAGAATTAGCCAATCACGTGCGGCCCATTGTGTAAATAATGTATATAAAGCAGATAATTTGGGGAAACTTTCATATCTCACTACTATGAGCTGAATAAAGAGCATGAAATCCACACTCGACTCCGAGTATATTTCACAAGAGCTAAGAATATGTTAAGATTAAGTTCCCCATTCTGGTATCACACCACATTTGATATAAGCACTGCTGCGTACATGCTTTCAGAACAGAGGCAGATTAAGACACTGCAGCCCTACCTGGGGATGCCAGGGATTGGACCAGAACAGTCTGGCTTGTAGGAAACAGTGATCTAAAGCAAACAGCCAACTTATAGTATTTCAAATGATGAAATAGGTTTGTTTTTCTAAGAAGTAGAAAATACTGATTTGGGGAGCGAGAGGAAGCACAGTACAGAGTAAGACAAAGCGTGTTCTCCCTAGCAGAGAGCACGTGTTGCGGTTGGGAACAGGCCACCCTCCAGTGACTAGGCAAATTTAGTTGAATCCCGACCATTTAAATGGTTAAACTGGGTTGCTGGGGTGTTTTGATTGTTGCCAATTCGGAGGAGGGGTCAGAGTCTATATATACAGGGGCCAGACGTTGGCACGGCCTCTTGGCCGTTTTGCATCGGATCACATGGAGCACTGGGACAATCTTCTCATTGTCTGGTTACATTTCTTTATTTCTTTATTTCCCCTTTCTTTTAATCCTCTCTAGTCCCTTAAATAATTTAATTCCCCCCTTTTCCTGTTCAATTTCCCACCCCACCCCTTACCCTGCCCTGTAGGAAGATTCTCCCTGTATCTGTGGCTTGCCTTTCCCAATAGTGAGAGAGCCCCCGTTAGGGGCTTTCTTTCGCAAAAAGGTTTCCCCCATTTCTCTTGTAAAAATTGGGGCTAGTCAGGGCTGTTCCCAGCTTAGCTGATATCACTTTCGTTTATAGTATCCCCGAAGGTTGGCTTTATGGCTCCCTGTGGCTCCAAGGACTATGAGCACTCTGTATATGCTCTTGAACTATGCTGTTTCTGAACAAGTTTATTTTCTTTAAGTTTGTTTTGCCCTGATAGAGGCGACTGCCATTTTGAGATGAGCCATTGTGGCTTAGTGGCTAAAGTGCAGGACTAGGACCTGGGAGTTCATATCCCCCTCTTAGCCATTGTTATAACAAAACAAAACAAACTGCTCCTTATGGGCTATTCTGTTGCTGGGCAGTTCGGCCCATTTGTGATAAAAGAACTTTGGGTTTCTTGAAGGGGTGCTTCCCTCTAAAAGGGCAAGCAGGGGTACCTGGACAAGCTGTGGGCTACCTCAACTCTGCTATTTCACTGGAAACATTTATGCCTGGCCTAGCAGGTGATCCTAGGGCTTTGCCCTAGAATTCGATGGCCTGGAAGCGTTTCCGGCCTGAATAGTGTCCCCATGTGGTCCATGAAGCATTGGTTTCACTGGGTCAGCGCATAGTGCCGGTAATGCCTAGGTTGCAGGATTGGTCCCTGTATGGGACAGCTGCATGCTCCCCCATTGCTATACCTGGACACTTAAGTCCTTTTGGTGGTTACCTCACTGCGAGGGATGTAATGGGCGCCATGTTTGCAATATGCAACTGGGAGAAAGCACCTTTGCGTGCCCGCATTGCAGTTTGCTCTGTGCGTTGCAGAGCACGGCACTGCACGGGCTGCAATTGCATTGCATTGCTAGGAGATTTGCAGTTGCATTGCACGGAGGGTGTGTAGTTGCATTGCACGGAGTGTGTTGTTGCATTGCACGGAGTGTGTAGTTGCATTGCACGGAGTTTGTTGTTGCATTGAACAGAGGGTGTGCAGTGCACGGAGTGTGTAGTTGCATTGCATGGAGTGTAGTTGCATTGCATGAAGGGTGTGTGCATTGCAGGGAGTGTGTAGTTGCATTGCATGGAGTGCGTGTGCATTGCAGGGAGTGTGTAGTTGCATTGCATGGAGTGCGTGTGCATTGCATGGAGGGTGTAGTTGTATTGCACAGAGTGTTTTTTGTTTTGCTTTGGTTTTTTGCATTGCACGGAGTGTGTGTGCATTGCACGGAGTATGTAGTTGCATTGAACAGAGGGTGCAGTGCACGGAGTGTGTAGTTGCATTGCATGGAGTGTAGTTGCATTGCATGAAAGGTGTGTGCATTGCAGAGAGTGTTTTGCATTTCACGGAGTGTGTAGTTGCATTGCACAGAGGTTTTGTGTGTGCATTGCACGGAGTGTGTAGTTGCATTGCACAGAGCGTGCTTTTTGCATTGCACGGAGTGTGTAGTTGCATTGCATGGAGAGTGTGTGCACTGCACGGAGTGTGTGTTGTTGGTTTTTTTTTTTTTTTTTTTTTTTGCATTGCACAGAGTGTGTGTCTGAAAAGGAAGCTGGCTTGGCGGCAGCTTGGTTGGGACTTCTTTAGGGGTTCTGGCCAGCGTCGGCCCTGTAAATTTACATATCATGATGGCTGCACAAGATGCCCCCTGCCCAAGCGGGGGCTGGAAGCTGGCAAGCAATAGCTCAATACCTTTTGCCCATATTCCCATTTTATTTAGGGATCCAGTTGGATATCGTTGCTAAAACATACCACTTGGCTATGGAGAAGCTGTCTGCCTTGAAGGAAGTTATTTTGTAATACTTCCTCTGTAGCAAGTGATGCTTCACCAGATCCGATCTTGCTGGGTCACTTAACTAATCTTCCCACTAGGCCAGGCTGCCTAGATTTCACCCCTCCCATATCCAAGAATCTCCTGAGGAGTCTGCTGATTCTCCAGAGAGGAGGAGGCGTGTTCTGGTCTCTACTTATTCTGCTCCAGCACCAAGTCAGTCAGTCAGTGTCGGAGAGGGAGAGAGACTGAGTGTTAGAGATCATGTGTAGAGATAAGGTTGCTGCTAAGGGCAGCTGCAGATACTCAGTGCAGTGCAGCATTTATTTATGCTTAGACCTATTAAGCTCTGTATATAGTTTGTATAGTTGTAGATAGAATAAAGAAGATATTCTACAGAGCTGCTCTCTGAGTTGTTTATATACTCAGACTCTGCTGTACTCTGCTGTGCGACGACTGTCTTTTTGTTGGAGTGAATCCGGTGCTCACAACTCTAAGCTGTGAGTCCACAGCACTTTGACCTGTTCATGTGCAGAAGGTGGTCTCTGGAAGTGCTACCCAGCTCGCCTAGCCCAGTTGGGGCTGAAGTGGATGAGTCCAGTTGGTGGCACTGGCTCAAGGGCGATGCTGACAGAGGTCCCCTTACCTTTGTGTATGCCTACCAAATGTGGTGAAGGCAGATATCAGGCGATGGTAGCAATTCCTGAATGTATGCAATAGTAGTTCGCCATGGCAGGATACCTTGAACCCGCTCAGGGATTTTCAGGTTCATGCTGGTGCTGCTGGATCTTTGCCCTTTGGTTTTTATTTCAAGGGCTGCTGGTGTGAAAAGCTATGGCCTCAAGCCTGGTGTGGTGAGGCAATCATGTGACATAACTTTTCTTGAGTTTTCCCCATTGTAGTAGCAGTTCACATGTGGCCCGAGGAGTTCAGTGACCATCGGATCTGCTTTTGGTCTGATAACCAGGTGGTGGTGAGCGTCTTGGCAAAACAGTCCTCATGCTGTAGCACAGTCTCTGCCCCTCCGCTCATGCTTTCGAGCTGCGCCACTTAAGGTTTAATATTGTGCTTTCTACTCTCCAAATTACGCTGACACTATCCGATTTTCAGATGAAGCGCTTCAGATCCTGGGCTCCAGACTCGGCTATTGCCAGACTTTTCCAGTCTTGTGGCATTTTGACAACAATTAGTAATTTCAGAGAGCGGCAGATTCCATTTCCCCTTCTGCTTTTACCTCTTATGGGAAGGCCTGGATGGATTTCTTAGCCTTAAGCTGGCAGTTCTTGGCCATTCGGAAGAATTTGCCCCCATCCTCTGAGCAGATCCTGCAGTATTTGGTCCACCTGCTGCAGATTGGGCATGCGGTTATAACTATCCGAATTCAGTCCGCTGCAATGTCTGTTTCATTGAAGCTTTAATTTTTCAGAGACCCTTGTATAAAGTTTGCAGTGCGCAGGGCCTTGGAAGGTTGGAATAGGCTCCAACCTCATAGGACAGTGGGCAGGAAGTCGGTCAATTTTTACCTATGCAGTATCTGCAACAAGTTAAAACTTGTCTGCGGGTTAAAGATCAAGGTGAGACTCCTTTCAGTAGTCCATTGCATTTTCGCACTGAGGGTTGGGGAAATGGTTGTTGGAGCCAGCACGGGGCCGAGATTCTGGAGGCTTATTGCTTCAGGACTTTTCCTTATCCTTTGGAGCTTGTCATTAGAGCTGGTAACTCTAAAACAGACTTAGTGGGCAGGAGTGCCACAATCAGGCTTCCCGCCACAGGTGAGGAGGGCCCTTGCCCGGTTATGGATAACAGAATATTTGGCTTTTTATTCCCTGGGGGCTGGCCCGCTCCTAGTGCATGAAAATGGGTTCCCGTTAGCCCGGCATCAATGTGCTTACGTCGTGCACCAGTTATTAGAGCCTGCGGCTTGCTTACCGCTGAACACTCCTCATTCCTTACGATTAGGTGCTGCTGCAAAGGCTGCACATTGGGGGCCTGTCAGTAGACAGGATTGTGAATACGGGTCATTGGAAGTCTGACGCTGACAAGGATTATATCAGGAAGTGTCACAGTGATGTCTGTGCTGATGCTTGTCTGTTGTTTCCTTTTTCCATAGGAGCAGCTGTGCACATTTGGGCCACAGCATTGTACACTAGGCTGGCAAGCATGTTGACGGGTTTGGACTGGGGCGTCATCTCAGTCTTCCTGCCCATGTGAACATATACTGGATGTCCAGATGGGGAATGCTTTGGGAGGAGATCCTTCCTTTGGTGCGGTCGAGTGTGACCTGTGCAGGTCCTCCCGCAGTGCTGGTGGTACAGCTGGGCGAGAATGTTTGCTGTCTTCCTCCAGCATAAGTTTGCATTCCTGCATGCAAGAGGGCTTGGATTGAGTTGATGGCAGCTCTCCCTGGACTCAAAATAATTTAAGGCATTGGTTCAAGGTGGTCTGGAGGGGGGGTTGGAGCACCTGTCCCCTCCAATGCGCAAAGATGTTCCATTAAGGGAATCCAAGGATTTGCCATGCTTTTGTCGCCCCCTTTTGAGGGGTAGGGCCATGCAAGAGCCCCTGGGAGCATTTGGGGTGAGCTTGAGTCTGATCCTGGTTCATTCCTCCCCCATGCTGTTTATTGGAACTGACGATATGGTGGGGCCCAGTCGTCAGTGCTGCCCTGCTGAGGTCAGGTGCAGCTAGTCGGGAACCAATGCCTAGACAAACTACCACCGAGCAGGCCAGAAAGCATGTTAATAAGGCGGTGGATAATAGAATAAAATAAATAAAGTAAATAAAATAACAAATAAAATAAAATAGGTCCTTGCTTTAGGTGGTTCTGTAATATTGCACCCTCCTAATTTTCTTCAAGGCTATTGCCCTCTTTAGGGCAGATGGGGTGCATCTTTCCCCTATGGGGAACGACACCTGGCGGGATGCGATTGCCTTGGGATTCATTACTCCCCCACAATGTTTGCTGGTACTGACGATATGGTGGGGCCCAGTCGTCAGTGCTGCCCTGCTGAGGTCAGGTGCAGCTAGTCGGGAACCAATGCCTAGACAAACGTACCACCAAGAAGGCCGGAAAGCATGTTAATAAGGCAGTGGAAATAAAATACAGGTCGTTGGAAATCGAATGCATTCAAAGATTATGTTCGTTAACATTATTGGTGTCTTACAATTTTTGCTTGTTTCATCTTATTTATCAGGTTTAGCGGTGACCCGTGTTTGGATTGTGGGGCACAGTATCGTCCATTGGGCTGGCGTCGCAGCACGGCAATCTGGATTGGGTCCAGATTTCGGCTTTCCTCCACATATTCGCTTGTCTTGGCTGTCCAGACGTGGGATGTGCTGGTCGGAGTTCCTGCCAAGTATCCGGAGGCAGTTGCTCTTGGAGGGGCCGCCAGCTGCTATTGTGGTGCAGCTTGGTGAGAACGACCTGGTGCCCATGGACTGTTTGTCACTACGTGCTGCAATTTTGGGTGACCTGGAGACGCTGCGTGCAATGGTGCCGACAGCGAAAATTTTTTGGTCAAAGCTTTTGCAACGCTGCGTTTGGAAGGGCAGTCGTTGCCCGGCTGCCACTGAAAGGGCCCGAAAACGCATCAATTCTGCTGTGGTCAAAAAAGTTTTGGAGCTGGTGGCGATGCAATTTCCCACCCCGAGATTCTTTTTGAGAGGCCATCCTTTTTCCAAGCTGATGGCATGCACCTTTCCGCTTCAGGGAATGAGGCTTGGATTGGTGCGGTGGTGACCAAGCTGAGGTCTTGGTTGGGGCTGTGAGTGGTTTGGCGGTGAGCTGAGGGCTCCATGGCGGTTAGGCACTGGTTAAATTGGTGCTTGGAGGGGTAAGTGCCTACCCCTCCAAATGATGCGAATGGGAATTCCGTTAAAGGAAATCCAGGGGCTTGCCATTCTTTCGTCCTTGTCCCCGGAGTCGGACTTGGGCCGTGCAAGCCCCAACGGAACATGAGGGTGAGAGGTGTGGGTCTGTGTCCCAGCTTCATCTCTCACCCAATACTTGTTTCCCACGCTGGCTTCCGCTGGTATCCGGAAGGCCAGCTCTGTCCCTGAGGGCAAGGACAGATAGTCGGAACCAGTGCCTAAGCAACCACTCACATTTTTGTATTTGAATAAAGTTGTGGCCAAAATTATGCCAAAAACCTTAAACAAAAATTGATGTGTGAAGTGTGAATTATTGGGGGGCTACTGTGACTCAACACGCAAAGCGTGTTCTCCCTAGCAGAGAGCACGTGTTGCGGTTGGGAACAGGCCACCCTCCAGTGACTAGGCAAATTTAGTTGAATCCCGACCATTTAAATGGTTAAACTGGGTTGCTGGGGTGTTTTGATTGTTGCCAATTCGGAGGAGGGGTCAGAGTCTATATATACAGGGGCCAGACGTTGGCACGGCCTCTTGGCCGTTTTGCATCGGATCACCCGCCCTCCCTCCCTTTAATAGGGGGTTTTTTTATTTAAGCTGATCGCTTGACCTTGCTATGCCTGTCATGGTGTCGTTCGCCTTGGTGCGGGGGCACGGTAGGAATTTTGCCATCTGGCTGATTGGCTGGTGCCATTTGGTTTTTGCCTACTGCGTAGCAAATCGTCACAACTTGTAAGGTTGGCGGTTAGGCACTGGTTAAATTGGTGCTTGGAGGGGTAAGTGCCTACCCCTCCAAATGATGCGAATGGGAATTCCGTTAAAGGAAATCCAGGGGCTTGCCATTCTTTCGTCCTTGTCCCCGGAGTCGGACTTGGGCCGTGCAAGCCCCAACGGAACATGAGGGTGAGAGGTGTGGGTCTGTGTCCCAGCTTCATCTCTCACCCAATACTTGTTTCCCACGCTGGCTTCCGCTGGTATCCGGAAGGCCAGCTCTGTCCCTGAGGGCAAGGACAGATAGTCGGAACCAGTGCCTAAGCAACCACTCACATTTTTGTATTTGAATAAAGTTGTGGCCAAAATTATGCCAAAAACCTTAAACAAAAATTGATGTGTGAAGTGTGAATTATTGGGGGGCTACTGTGACTCAACACGCAACGCACAAATTTAGCATCTAGCCAGCCTTAGCACTTGGGTAAGGTGCAAAGTGCAATTTGCAAGCCTGGCATATGCATGGTTATTCCTGATGTTCTGAATAAGACAAAGGACTCATCCAGACTTCCTTTTGTGCCATGTTTCTAGACTCAGGTTTGGCATTTAAAGCTCCGTGTCCAAGTATGTTTTGTTTTGTTGTCCCAGCACCATTCCCGGGGAAACACACAATTTACCACTGAATTGGAGCAAATGGAAATCAGCTTTTTGGGGGAAAGCACTGGGGAAAAAGCAACAGCCCTGTTCTGAGATGGAGCTTTAAAGCCTGGATGCTGTGCCTAGAAACATGGCACAAAAGGAAGTCTGGATGAGTCCAAAGGCTAGTAAAAGTCACTTTAGCTATATCTTGAATGGTGGAAGAATGGATGGGGCAAGTCCAGACAATTGAGGAAAGACCTGGGAGTCCATGAGGCAGGCCCCACATGCAAGAACCTTCACAGATGGGTGCTTGGGGCAACTATTGCTTTGCTCAGAGAGGGGAAGGATGTACAAGCAGGGGTTTACCATCACAACACAGTTCTCTAATTAATAACAGTGAAAATACAAAGTCTCTCTACTCACATATTACAGTTGAATGACTTAAATATACAAATTGTCATGGGGCAAGTTAAGAAGGCAAAGAAGATGAAAATAGGAAATGCTTTTTTTATTTTTAAAAAATATGGCCCAGATCTCCCTGATATTTCTAAACCAGCTTCTCTGACAGCGGCAAAATGCTATAGCGCACTGTAAGTGTGAAACGGGAATGACCCAAATCCTTGTTGAAGCTAAACTACTTGTGAACCAATTCATGCAATAAGTTCAACAGCCTTTGTATCCGAGTGGGCACAGTGGCGCATAGTGTGAGTCACAGCTATGGTAAAATAGTGGTTTCCTCTACCTGTTTCTATAGACAATTCTCACGTTACACCCCAGGGAAGGATTTTTTTAAAGGTACATTGAAGCTGGAAATTCAGGATGTGCGATCTTTTCATATCTGTGTACAAAGCATGCAACAATGCTAGAGCCCTGGCATCTCTCTCAAAAAAGACAGTACTGTCCCTATTCTGTCACAGTTTTACATTATGAGAGCATGAAAGGGTCATGCTTAAAAAAGGCTTCCATTTGCAAAGGCTTCCCACCTATGGTGTTTGAATTTATTTTTAAACACTGGAACAAGACTGTGGCACCTCTGTAATAACCTGTTAACAAATGCTAGCTTTTAATGATAGCAATCACTGTGACAGATAGGGCTTCAAACTCCAGCCAGATGGGTGGGGTATTATTATTATTATTATTATTATTTTTATTATTATTATTATTATTACATTCAGGGCAGCATCTAATGCAGATACCCTCCCTGGATGAGTCAAGCAATGTTGAAGTAAGCAAAATCACAACTAAGAAGCTCAAATCATATATATGATTGGCACCCTTCTTTGGAAATTAAACCAGTGTCCAGACTTTTAACATTCAAAAACTTTACTTGCAAAAATTTATAGTTATAGATGAATTGAAACATAACATTTACAGTTGCATGCTTCTCCAAGTCTCTTCTTCTAAATTCCAAACAACTGTATTTTCTTCTCTTCCCAGCATTCAGCCCTCAGCTTTCTGTATCTCAATTAGGACATGCCTTGCAGCTCCTATTAGAGATTTCAACTTTTACCTTCTCCTACAGCTCCTTTGAAGAAGCACTCCAACACTCTATTCAACTTAGGAGTGTTCACAGTGGATTCTAAAACACAGTCACCTTGCTTCACATAAAATGGAGTCTCTCCTTCACTAGGTACCGCCCAACGTTAGCCAATCACATGAGAACTACTGGAGAACTCTCTAGAGTTCAGTTACAAAGGTCGCAGTTCGAACAGGGTGAGCTCCCGTTGCTGTGACCCAACTCCTGACAACCTAGCAGTTTGAAAGCATACCAGCACAAATAGATAAATAGGTTCCGCTGTGGCAGGAAGGTAAACAGTGTTTCTGTGCGCTCTGGCACTCAGTGTTCTGTTGCGGCAGAAGCGGTTTAGTCCTGCTGGCCACATGACCCGGAAAGCTGTCTGTGCACAAACATCAGCTCCTTTAGCCTGAAAGTGGAGATGAGCTCTGCACCCCATAGTTGAATTTGACTGGACTTAACAGTCCAGGGGTCCTTTACCTTTACCTTACATAGTAATGCACACAAATATTTACAATTTTGGTGAATTGAATTACTATACTTAACATGGAACATAGGAAGCTGTGTTATACTGAGTCAGCCCACCAATCCTCTTAGCTCAGCATTAGCCACGGCGATTGGCATTAGCATTTCAGATGGAGGCAATGCCTAGCCCTACCTGGAGATTGCCAGGGATTGAAACTGGGAGTTTCTACATGCTCTACCACTGAGCTATGGCCCAATACTTAATATGTACTTGCTCCCCTATTGCTAGGTGTGTAGGTCAAGGAAGAGACGGACTGAGGGAGAATGGCAAATAATTGAAAAAAATTAGAGGTAGGTAAAGGATGTAAGGGACGCGGGTGGCGCTGTGGGCTAAAGCCTCAGCGCCTAGGGCTTGCCGATCGAAAGGTCGGCGGTTCGAATCCCCGCGGCGGGGTGCGCTCCCGCTGCTCGGTCCCAGCGCCTGCCAACCTAGCAGTTCGAAAGCACCCCCAGGCGCAAGTAGATAAATAGGTACCGCTTACCAGCGGGAAGGTAAACGGCGTTCCGTGTGCTGCGCTGGCTCGCCAGATGCAGCTTTGTCACGCTGGCCACGTGACCCGGAAGTGTCTCCGGACAGCGCTGGCCCCCGGCCAATAGATGTGAGATGGGCGCACAAACCCCAGAGTCTGTCAAGACTGGCCCGTTCGGGCAGGGGTACCTTTACCTTTTAAAGGATGTAAACTAAGTGGAAGAGAAAGAAGAGGCAAAATACTAGACAGAAGAAGGTTACGTAGAGGAGACCCACACATCAAAGTGTGAGTGGTTTTTAATATAAAGTTAGTGTATAACAAAAAAGGAGCATAGCAGAAGAGAAACAGAAATGAAAAGATTGCGAAACCTTTCTCTGCTGGAAGATTTTTCCTCTTCTCGGCAAGCATCACTGGCTTTCAGAACAACGGATTGAAATCATAGGAACTGGCAGGGAATGCCCAGAGTGGAGAGAGGCGTCAGAGTCATATTTGCTTGTGGAAGTAATGGGAAGTGGAAAGGGGAATGTCTTCTCTGAACAGCACTTGCTTTATTTTTAAATGTGTGAACATTTGAGATAATCTTTTCTTTCCCCCTCACCTTTGTGTGTGCGTGTGCTAAGTAACAAAAATAGAGCCCCTGTGAGATTGTCAGATGCTCAGTCTATTTGTGGAGAAAAACGAATGCTGGCAGCAGCAGTAAGAAAAAGGGATCTGTAGGATCTCTTTTCCTCAGCTGCAACCCTCCCCGCATCACCACTGTCCCTTCCTGCTTCACATCCAAGAGTTTGTTTTTTTAATGCTAGATCCTTTTTGAACTGAGAAGTCCCTGCTCAGCACTAGTGTGCTGCTATTTGATCTAGTATCTCTAAAGTGGAGATTTGACAAACAGATCTCATTGCTACAAATTAAGATTTGTGTTTAGTGCAATAAATCAGGACTGCATTAGATGCAGTGTTACAGGTTTTTAAACTATCATAATTGGTAGATTAATCAACCAAACCTTTAGGGGACGAATCAGATACAGATCAATTTTAATGAGCGGTGCTAAGAGTTCAGAATGCAATTGCGGCTAATTTGGCTCTGGTGTCTTACTGTGATGGCACAATCTGCAGCCTGCGTGGTGAGACCTGCAGCTGCAGCCACCCCCCTTTGCTTCGCCTACCAGCAAGCGGGTATATTTACTTTTCTCTGGCTGCCTCCACTAAAAAAGCCCCTTTAACCTTTTAGATTTTCAACCAGCTCAATCTGTTCTCTATATTATGTATGACACTTAGGTGTAGGGTAAATAACAGGTGTTATAACAACAACAACAACAAAATGGTTGAAAATTTAATTCCTTCATAGTTCTCAAAACAGGGAATGAAGAAGATTATCCCAAAGATGGCCTCTGAGTATAGTAAGCTCACAACTTATGTAGGTGTTACGTTCTAGGGATCATGCCTAAAACCAAAATCGTGTATAGTCAAAATACATTGGATTCAGTGGTGGGGTGGGATTCCCATAGTCGGTTTTTCCTGAATACCTGCCTCTTTTAACAACAACAACAACCTGTCAAGTGTGTAAAGCACAATGTGCATGTTTAATATAAGTTGTGGGGTTACTGTACTTGCTTTTATATATTATTTTTTAAAGTTGCATCATACCGCATCTCAAAAAGGCAAAGGTTTCCAAAGGTTTCGGAAATCTGAATTTCAGTTGACCAAAACCACACACAACATGTCTTTAATTAGTTAATGCCACAATCCTTCCCCACACTCATGGCTGAGTAGGATTTGATCCTTAGCCTCCCACACCAGCACCTGTCATGTAGTGGGAGCAAATCACATGGCAATCCAATATCTGACAATGGCTCACTACATAAAGTAGCTGCCATATCAAGGCAATTTCAAATGGCCTCCATGTGGCAATGGTATCATAAGGAGTAGCCCTTAGTTCCCTGACTTTTGTTGATGTTAAGGCTAACCTGATGACCCTAAATACTACCATTAACTGAATCTCATGTTTGTTTAAGTTTAGTGTTTTCACACTGGAGAGCCAGTGTGGTGTAGTGGTTAAGAGCGGTAGTCTCGTAATCTGGGGAACCAGGTTCGCGTCTCCGCTCCTCTACATGCAGCTGCTGGGTGACCTTGGGCCAGTCACACTTCTCTGAAGTCTCTCAGCCCCACTCACCTCACAGAGTGTTTGTTGTGGGGGAGGAAGGGAAAGGAGAATGTTAGCCGCTTTGAGACTCCTTAAAGGGAGTGAAAGGCGGGATATCAAATCCAAACTCTTCTTCTTCTACTTTGACATTTTGTCAGAAATTGCTTTTGTTGTAAATGTGTGCGCTCAGAGTGATGTGTGCTCATGCATACGGTGGGCAGGGGGAATACAGTGAGGTGTGATGACTAAATGTATGACTCTCCCTTCCAATACCACTGTTTATTCTAGACAGCAGCATTTTGGAAATCTGCTAATTAGAGGAAGGCGAAGAGAATCTGCAAGGAGAGTAACAAGATTCACTACTGAGGGATCATAAGAACTTCGCCCAATTCCATTGCTGAATCACAGTTTTGCTATTCATAAACTATGTTCACCTTTACACTCCTTATTTCTCCATCTTGCGGCTGGCAGCCTAGCTGTTCTTATTTTTGTAACCCATAATACATAAGAAGATGGCCATGGACCACCCCAGAATCTGCAGGTTATAATGGTGTGGGGGCGGCGAACCCCAGCATAATGACTTCAGGTCATAATCAGTGAAAAGGATGATAAGATGTGTATAAAAATAAACTGATGAGAAAATGCATGAAAATTAATGTGTCAATTATCCAAGTTTGGCTTGTGAGGTGAGTTTTTAATTGCACCAAAGTAGAGAATAGAGGCAGGAAAATATCACTATCCTTTGACACTACTGTCTTTGGAATCTGCCACCTGACACAGATTACTCCACTTCATGTTAAGGCAAGCTTCAATATTATCCTGAAATTGCAAGGAAATGCCTGAGAAACACAGGATGTAGCCTTGTTCAGTTGTACACAGGCAAATCCTTCTCAGCTCAGCAAGTTTTTATATGCCCATAAGTGCAATAAGAATTGAACCCTTTGGGTTTAGATGCGTTATCAGTGGGATTACCTTTACATTAAACAACAACAGCGACATGGTTGTGATTTGGTGTTGGCTTGTACATGGCATTCCTAACTCAAATTTAGTAGGAATACAGCAGGGTGAAGAGTTACAGTGCATCATGAATATGAATTCTCAGCTTTCTGTTCTTTGATGTCCTCTAAAATAACTTTCTGCCAAGCTTGCCTGATGGTTCCAGAGACTGGCTCCCTGCTGAATTGTCTGGCTGGGAATTAAATATATATTCTGCAGCTCTCTTCAGCAAGAAAGGTACAGAAGATGCTTTGTTGACTATCTTAGTTCTACATGACAGGGTATTTTATACCCTCATAATATTGTCTCCTGTCTACTGATGGACTTTTCTCATTTCATAAAAGACAAAGGCAAAACCTCCTCTGAGCATCTAGGCACCATGCAGTGGTAGCAGAAAACATATTCTGTGACTGCATGTGGCTAATATCTTCCATGACCCAAATACCTGAGCCACAGGTCTCTGAGTGTATTTCCCAATAGAACCATCATGGGCTATGGATCAGCTTAGATTGCTTAATGAAAATCACTGGAACACATCACAGACACATCAGCTTAACTTCTGCTCCAGGTAAAGTGGAAGAATGCATGGAGGTTAGAATCACAGACCCACTTCTTAGCTAATAGCACCCCCATGTGAGTCGTTTTGGAGCATACTGATAAATGAATGGTTCTTCTCAGCCCAACACTAATGTATGTTTTGGAATTTTTCCTTATTTAATTATTTTTAAGTAGTTCTCGAATCATGGCTTGGGTATGTGCGGCAAAATTTGGGGTGGAACAAAATTCAGAGGCACCCATTGTCTCAGAGCTCTTCTGGATTCTACCAAGAATTAGCCATCAACTTTTTTAAAATCCCAAGGTCCCTATATGGTACTTCTGCTGAGGGGTGGGGTGGGGGGAATGATGGCCAGCAGGAGAGAAGTTCTACAATGGGTGTGAATTCTACCCCTACCTACAAATTCCATGTCACAACCAAGCTGACCAAAACCTCACCCCTTTTTCTCAACTCCAAATAAGGCAGTGAAATGAGGAAGGGGCATTTCACCTTGGCCTCACTTTTAATTAAACATTCAGCAAAGGATGCACTTCGAAGAGACTTCAGTGGATTTATTTGTTGTTGATAGAATTTGGAGGGTTATTGATTGCAGTAAACCAACTGGCTGAGAGGGGAAGCTTTCAAGGATGGCTGGTTCCCCCCTCGGAGTCTACTATTACTTACAAGCCTCTTTGATTTACTTTTGTCCATAACCATGAATCTGTGGGTTTTTAACTTCATTCTGGTAAATTATTTGTATTGTATGTTATTGGGAGCTGTCCAACCATGGGAATCAGTCAGGTGTTAGGAAAGATGCCTCCATTTCCATCATAAGGCATCTAGTTACCAATCCATCACACAATGGCTACACCATGGTTTGGCGATGACCTGTAAGTCATTGGTAGAGTATAGACCTTGCAAGAATATGGCTCCAAATTCAATCTCTGTCATCTTTAGGTGGGATTGGGAGAGACTCCTGCTTCAAATCCTGGCAAGCTGCTTCCAGTCAGTGTAGACAATATTGAGCTTCATGGACCAATGTTCTGACTCAGCATATGAGTCAGCTTCCTGTGTTTTCACACATTTTGGTTTGTTAGGAGGGAGTACCAAACCAGTCTGAAGCTGGTTTGCAAACCACAGTTTTGCGCTAATTGTGCTTTGCTGTTAAAGCCTGATAACAGAAGTCACCCAGAGTTTTGGAGTACGTTGACAGTAAAATGCTGATGACACACCAGCTCTACTTCTCTTTTACATCCGCAGGTCTGTGCTTTTAAACTCAATTCCCAAGTGTTTTTTAAGCATTGGCTGGATAGCTCAGCTGGTTGAAGTGTTGGACCATTGCTTTGCCTCAGTAATGGATTGGGTGAGAGCCAACAAACTGAACTTAATCCAGATAAGACAGAGGTGCTGTTAGTGGGTAGTTCCCTAGACTGGATGGATGGGAGGTGGCCTGGGAGGTGGTACACAGCTTGAGTGTGCTTCTGGATCCGTTGCTATCTCTTGAGCCTCAGGTGACCTTGGTGGCATGGAGTTCCTTCCACCAGTTTTGGCTGGTGGCCCAGCTGCGCCCCTATCTGGACAGGGATAGCTGCACTCTGTCGTCAATGCTCTGGTAACCTCTAGGTTAGATTACTGCAACATGTTATACATGGCGTGGCCTCTGGAGGTAGTTCAGAAACTTCAGCTGGTGCAGAATTCAGTGGCCAGGTTGCTCACTGGGGCAGGACAGTTTGAGCGTATAATCCTGGCCCGGCTGCACTCGCTGCCAAATAGTTTCCAGGCCGAATTCAAAGTGCTGGTTTTAACGCCATAAATGAAGCCATAAATGTCTCAGGACTGCAATACCTCAAGGACCTCCTCTCCCCAGATGAACTGACTTGGACCCTGCAATCTTCATCTGAAGGCCTTCTTCGTGTGCCTTCTCCGTGAGAAGTCTGGAGGCTGGCAACACAAGACCAGACCTTTTCTGCAGTGACTCCCTGCTTGTGGAATTCTCTCCCAGGGAGACCTGACTGGCACTCTTGTTACATATATTTAGGTGCTGGGCAAAAACATTATTCTCCTAGGCCTTTGGCTAATTAAACAGTATATGGCCTTTTAAACTGTGTGGGGGTTATTGATTTTGTTTGTTATTATGGTATGTTTTTTGTGCTTTCATATTGTAAACTGACCCTTGATGTTCGGATGAAGGGCGGCATAGATATTTTTAAAAAATATAATCATAAGAAGAAGAAGAGTTTGGATTTGATATCCCGCTTTATCACTACCCGAAGGAGTCTCAAAGTGGCTGACATTCTCCTTTCCCTTCCTCCCCCACAACAAGCACTCTGTGAGGTAAGTGAGGCTGAGAGACTTCAAAGAAGTGTGACTAGCCCAAGGTCACCCAGCAGCTGCATGTGGAGGAGCGGAGATGCAAACCCAGTTCACCAGATTAGGAGTCTACCACTCTTAACCACTACTCCACACATAGTTGAAAAGCCATAATTTGGGCTATTGTTCCATGATAAATGGCTGCTTCACTGTGGAGACAAGAGGAGAAGAGCATCTGAAGATGGCTGCTGAGATAGAAAATAAAAACAGACAAGCAGTTCCAAACCACGGTTTGCCTTTGCTACTTTTCTTCACCATAGTGTAAGTTTAACATGGCTAAACATGGCTTGAAGCGATTCAGAACTGGGCTGATTTCCTCCAGCCCCTGGTGTGGAGCTAGTTCAATAGGCATTGTTTTGTGTTGCTATTTGTCTTTTTTGAACATCCTGCTATAGTGTATGACTTTTGAATTATCTCTTATGTGTTATGTAAATAGACAGTAGCACTAACACTGACAGCACCCCCCCCCGCCCCTTCGGGCCTGTTCAAAGCCAGAATGGCTGTGTCTTATCCCAATATGCTACCAAATGTCAAGATGTAGTGCACTGAATGGTCCAACAAATGTTAGTTTAACTAGTTTTTAATTTGATGCTGTTCTGTGTTCTTACTATGATTTCTAAAACAGAGATCCAGTGATCAACAGAATTCCTTGTTTATATTGTCTGGGTCTTTTAGTAGGAAAGGCATAGCTGAATTTTATTCTGTTGACTTTTTCAGAATTCATAATGGGGGGGGGGGATGCTTTAGAACTCCATCATGGTTGTTATTTGCACAAAGGCCAAAATCAGCTCAGACTCAGAAATGCCTGAGGTGGTATTCTTTTATAGTTCAGCAGCTGCTATAACAGTACATATAGGAAATAGGGAGTTGTGCATTTTGACGGGATAATACGCTACTTATCTTTCTACCATTACTGTATGTTTTAATAGTAATTTAATTTTAATGTCATGAATTCAACTGGAATACCATATGTGTTTCTGTGCTGCAAAGCTTTAGCCAGATGACACATGTGTGTTTCACCATTATTCCCACTTACAAATTTCTAACTGTTCATATTTCGCAAGATTTCCCTTTAGTTTTCGATGGGCTGTGTAATGTTGTTAGTCGCCCCCCCTCCCCCGCCCAAAAAACCCCTGGGAAATAGAGGTGGGTGGGTGTGTACATGTATATAATGTCTTGAATACACTTTTGTGCGAGAGGGAGATAAAATGTTCGAAGATATTAAATCAAACATATGGTGTAGACACAGAAGCCTGAGCAAGTTCTGCATGCTTAGCCCTTTCCTGACTTGTAGATCAAACTGCAGAAATTGAAAACAACATGAGTTGTGTATCAAACACAGAAATTTGTAGTAGGAGCACCAGTAGCAGCGGGAGTGTGGCATATTCCCTGCTGTCAGATGCGTTGCTGGGAGTGTGGGCCAAACCTAGATGTGATGTTGTGGGGAGCTGGGCATGCACACTCCCACATGTGGCATATAGAACAGATGTCTGTTCCTTCCTGGAAATATATCAAGGGTAAGAGGAGCGCAACGTGGGTCTGTTGTTTCCCTGGCAGGGTTTTAAACTGACAGGTGGGAACCAATGAGGGAATAGAATCATCCTGTTTCAGAAATATCAGCATCTAGAGAAATAATGCAAGAATTGGGGTCAGACTTAAGAAATGAAGTGACTTGTGCAAATAAAGGCAGAAGCAGGTTAGTATGATCTAATATTGTTGCATCATTTTGTACTTAAAAAAAAAAACAACCCTCAGACCTTACTGCTAGTTGCATTGTGAGCTAGTGTTGTGTAGGGGTTAGAGGGTCAGAGCTGAACCGAGGAGAGCCAGATTCAAGCCATCACTCATTCACAAAGCTGGCTGTGTGATGTAGGGAGCCAAAGTCTCTTAGCCGAATATTCCTTGCAGGGTTATTTTGAGGATAAAAGGAGGTGGGCAAAGACCCCTTTGCCACTCTGGGCTCTTTCATGGGATATGATAACATTGTAGGATATGAATGTAAATATAACTAAAATAGCTTGTTTATCAGCAAATACATTGGTCAGATGAAATCCATAAGAGTTTCCTTCCTTTTGTGGAGTGCTGCTTACTTCTGGAAGTGCTAGTATACATGGTATGCATTTGGTATGCATGTCTCATAAATGCACCCTGGTTTTTAAATCTAATTCCTCTACACTTTTATTGCCCTCCCAAGTATAGCAGGGTCCTTTCTTACCTATTAGAGAGGACCTTAGATTTTACTGAGGCCCTTAACAAATGACAAATGTTATTATGTTTGCTATCTGATGCGTGAGTTGCACAAGCTTTCCTGTGGTAGAAGCCGCACCGACTTACTCCTCAGGAACCCTCCACCTTTTACGTTTTTGGTATTTGTCGCCAAATAATTTTTCCCTTTGCTGATTTCCGAATTGGAGAGCTGAAAAATAAAATCGCATGGATAAGTTGTTTACTTGAATATGTAACTACTTTGCGCTAAAAACAAAGGCAGAAGAGGCGCTCTGCAGTTAAAATGAAAGCAGCAGCAGCAGCAGCAGCAGCAGTATTTGCACGAGACTAAATTTCCCAAAACTATGTTAATCGAAAGCACTTGGGATGCCGCAGCAGATTCTGTGCCTTCTGTGCGGTTCGCTGGTTTTGCTCAGAGGGATATTCTACATCACCCTTGACCAGCAACTGCACAGGTGCATCTTGCAATGAATAAATTATGTGTGCCAGTGAACTAAGAACAAATGGCAAGAGGCACACAGGACTAGAGCAGTGACAGCAATCATGTCTCTTGCTGTCATCGTAGGAGAAGGAAAAGGGCATCACCTCTCCCTCTGTCTCCAGTTTTGCCCATCTCTAATCTCCGGTAGAGTGATTCCAGGCAGCTGGAATTTTTCTTAGAAAAGTCAGATGCTTGCATTTCAAGGGAAACACTAACATTTCCCCTCTTCTTTACAGAATATTGCTTTGTTCCTTTCCCCCCTTATTTGTGCTTCGTTAACACCGAATTGCAACTTTTCACAGACATATAAAGTAATGTGTCTTCTTTTTTAATATTTCAAAAGTGGAGCATACTCCTGAAAACTCTATTATCCCAAGGTTCCCCTAGTAACTCATCCTAGGGTCCTGATTAGCTGTATTTGGTATCTGGAAATCTGGAAGACAACATACATACATACATACATACATACATACATAGTTTTACAACTTAAGTGTTGGGTGAAGGAGGTTCTTGTACGAAAAAGTTTCGTTTATCTAATCTGATTATGTTTCATTGCTTTGTCTTCTTTCTCAGTTATTGGTGCACATGTGAACAAGGACAAAGCAGGATCAGATATCATAAATGTGGTGCTTATGCAGTTCTTTATGAAGGAAGGGAAGCCCCCCCCCCATTGACATTTCATCTACGCAAACCATATACCTGCAATGAGCATTTCTGTAACCAGAAAATATTTCCTCTTACAAAGAAGATTTTTAAAAAGGTGTGGTTGAAGTTTTGGGGCATATTAGATTTGTAAGTTTTAATGCTTTCACAGTTTAAGTGGCAATTTGAACAGGTAGATGCGTTTTAATTCTCCATCTGTGGTGAGAAATCAATACTAGGAAAATTAGATTCTGCTTTAATTAGTTCTACTGCCGGAACACTTACTTGCAGTACCAGAAATGGTAAACCTGATAGTGTCTGAATGTTGTCCGGATTTAGCATAGTTTTAATTTTGTACATTGAAGCTTGTTACCCTCACCTAAGAACTGATTCACATAGTCACAGTAATCACATGCTACAGCCTTGTCAGATCTGTACCACTTCAGAGTATTGGAATACTTCTCCATGATGAACAAAATCCCTGCATATAAATCTAGTATATTAGAGCAGAGGTTTTCAAGCTTACATTCTTTGTGCAGCACCCCTCCCTGTAGGGCTCAGGAGCCCAGTTATGTCACCCCTTGTCTACAGAGCTGGCAGTCTCTCACCCTTTTTTGAACGCCCTCCCTTCTGGAGTACAGTGGTACCTCGGGTTAAGTACTTAATTCGTTCCGGAGGTCCGTTCTTAACCTGATACTGTTCTTAACCTGAAGCACCACTTTAGCTAATGGGGCCTCCCGCTGCTGCTGTGCCGCTGCTGCGCGATTTCTGTTCTCCTCCTGAAGCAAAGTTCTTAACCCGAGGTACTATTTCTGGGTTAGTGGAGTCTGTAACCTGAAGTGTCTGTAACCCGAGGTACCACTGTATTCCCTCAGCCTCCTCTCCTCTCCCCTCTCCTTGGGAGTCCTCCAGGCAGCAGTTGCTGCTGTCCCTGGTCTCTGAGCTCTGCCCCCCCCCCGCCACCCCAAAAAGAGGTGCCTCCCAGAGGCACCATTCACTTGTGGAGCTTATAGCCAAGGCTGCTGCAATAAACAGCTGTGCAAGCCTTTGGGAAGCAGAGAGGCAAGAGAGCGTCAGAAGAGGGAGGGAAGGAAAGAGGGACAGAGGTCAGTGTTGCCTGTGGCACCCCAGACCATTATTCAAGGTACCCCAGGGTGCCACGGCACACTGGTTGAAGACCCCTGCATTAGAGAGAAGACTGGCTGAGAACCTTCCTCCTTTATGTGTTAGATTTCTAAGTGGCTACAGCTTCTTCTTCTTCTTTTTAATAGAGGATAGCCCTTTAACCATCTATCTGCATTATAAGAAAACAGGGATCCCTGCAACTATCCTTTTCTGTACTTCTGTGTTGTTTTGAAGTCCTGGGCTGTGTTGAAATCAGCATTGTATCATACATGTGAGGGACACAATCTATATCCTTAATTATTAAAGTAGCTTTAAAAAGATAGCTTTCATGACCCGTAGCTGTAGTTAGACTTCACCTATGGAGCCCAGATATGAAGCTCACCCTTCAGGTGCTAGGAAGCTGAAATGGTGTTGGTGCAGGGCTGTGTGCCGCAACCTCCATTCCCAGCCTTGCCACATTCAGTGAAAGGGACCTGCAAGCCTTCCAACAACCAGGAGCTCAGAACATGCAGAGTTCTTGATTGCAAGGAGGCTTGTATGCATATGCAGGTGAACAGGCTTAAAACATCCATTCCACACACCCCTTAGCTGCTGATCATGGCCAGGTTGGGGTGGGGGCTGGGGCAGCATTCAAGGCTCCACAACTTCTCCATGCTCACAACTCTCCAATGCCCCAATAGCCCAAGTGTCGAAGTTCTAATTTCTGCAGTGCTTTCGGTACTTCTGACAACTGCTTAATATATCAGCTGTTCAGAAGCCAAATACTGTAGTGAGAGATAGATAGCCACACACCCCTCGTTCATTGGGATTCCCACTCATCTCCATGGAAACCTGTAACACCAGGGGAATAAAACTCTTAAGCTGTGGGTCTTTTTTTAAACATGGTATTTTTTTTCAAAAAAAAATTTTTTTTAAAGGAACACAGAGAGAAGGAGAAATAGTAAATGCAAACAATAGTGGCACTTCTACCTCTAGGCTCCAAGTTTAAGATTTTTATTCAGTCTTAGAAGTTGCCTAAATTCAAATGCCTTGCAAATAACTACACTGTCAACAATTTTAGCATTGTGTATGTGTGCGCGCACACACATTCATGCATTTGGGTGAATGGGGATTGTTTAGGAACTGCATGCAGTCAGGGTGATGGTACCTTTTAAAAATGTATACAGTATTGAATATAACCTGACAATGCAACTGTAGCTGGGAGCTATGTATCATGTTGATTTTAGACTGAGCACCAGTGGAACCTCTCTATACTTCAAGAAGTATAGCTATTTCTCCCCACATCACAAGCTGGGGTCACTGAGCCTACTATGGCACAGCAAAGATATAAACTGCAGCCACATCTCCTCTGTTTTTTAACACATGATTTGGTTAACATTCGGATGACTGAAACTTGTGCATTCATGTTAATTTATTTTTTGTGAAACAATGACAACAACAAATGCAGCTAGGTGAACCACCTAGAGAAAGTGGTTATGAGAGCAATTAACATTGTCTTTCAAAATACAATGCCCGGGTAGCCAGACTCCATACAGCTCCTAAGCAACAGGGGTATGACTCCCCAAGTGAGAAAGAGATGGTGGCACAGCAGAAAGAGCAGCTTGGCCTTTGGGTCCTCAGGGTCTGACTTCCTATCTTAGGCTGTGGGGACAAAGGAAAGGGGCAGGCGGTAGACAGTGCAGAGAGAAGGGAAAATTGAGAAAAGAAAAAGTGAGGTTGCGGAGGCTAGAGAGGCAGTAGTGGGTATTTCAGTTCCAGCACACTTGCACTTTTAAAAGTGTCTGCAAGTTGGGATGTGGGGGAGAGAGAGAGTCAGTGCCCGTGAGCATAGACTTCTACTAGGAAATACTTCAGGACCCAATGGGGATGGCCTCACACGCCAGAAGAAATAATCCTTTAGTTGCTCTCTCTAGCTCAAGACCTAATGGCAGCCTCAGGAAAAAAACACCCTTATCTTTGGCTGAACGTTGCTGCAGCTTTAATAAAGCACATTTGTAAATGCCTTGAGCAGGTCAATAGGCCTCTGATGAAACAATGGTAATAGTGCAAAACTTGCTCCCATGTCTGCTCTCGGCATCTGTTTTGCTTTGGGTATCGGATATCTAACAGAAATTCATGTGCCGGGCTCTCCCTACTGCCAGCTCCCCCCCCCCCCAGGTTCTTGGTAAAGATGTTTATGTGCAGGGTTTGCATATGAGCTTTAAATTAACGTTTTCTTATTACTTTCTAGCACTTTGATTTATTTTGTTTTGGCGCTGGTAGCAAACATACAAGCCCAAGACTGAATGCAAAAGGTGTTCTTATTTCCTATCGGTGTTACATTCAAGAGGGCTCTGTGGTATTTCCACTTTAATTTATGCTAATTACATGGAGGGTATGTGTTATTTGCTTGCCTCTTATTAATTTATCATTTGACTGCTGCATTTCTAAACAGTCTTAAGCTATTTATGCCATATGCAATTTTAGTATAAATGCAGCAGGAATGAAACAAAATTCTGATAGCTGTTCTGAAACTGCACAGACCCCCCCCCTTGCACACATAAGAGATAAGAACAGGAAAACGGATCAACTGCAAATTACTCGCTACCATTAAAACAAACTGAATTGATAGCATTCTAGTGCAGCATGACAGATAGCAGCAATGAGTTTCTTTATGGGGAGTTGTTTACCAGGAAGTTGTTACTCTTTTCCTTCTTTTGCTCAGGGGGTTGTTAATTTCTTGAAGTCTGAGGCATGAGCGCACCTCCAATTTAACTACAGTAGGTTGGCAATAAAAGATTCCCCATATATATATATATATATATATATATATATATATATATGCAGGTTTTGGTGTCTTCGGGTGTCTTCCCGTGTAAGAGTTGGGGTGTCTAGGCGACGTTTCGACGAGGTCTCACTCGTCATCTTCAGGCTGGTGCTTTCGGCTTCTTGTTACTGGAACAGAGCAGGATCTCAGTGTTTGAGTTCCTATAAATACTGTTGAGGGGGTGTGGTGTATAGCCTCCAACGTTCTGGGCAGAGAGGAAGTTCCCAGGTTAGTGTGTCTTTTCTTCTTTTGTTCATTAATTACTTGAGGGATATCTTGAGTGATTTCTTGAGTGATATTCTGAGTACCACTTAGGAGGGTCATTAGGTGTGGATTAGTTGCTAAAGCTTTCATGTCTTGACCTCTTGACCTTGTGAAGAGTTTTTTCTGAGAAGATGGCTGTACTGCACTTAGTTGTGCTCTGGCTTGGCTTCGTGTATAGGGGCGAGCTGTGGTTTTGTGCCCTGTGTCAGCCAGATCTGTGTAGGGATTGCAGGGGGGTGCAGCATCCGGAGGTGCCACTATGGTTTGGCTACTGGATGGTGTCTGTAATTTATCTGTGGAGAGGGTCTGGGTTTGGGTCTGGTGTGGTTGATTGGAGATGGCGTTCTGTGTGCCTCTGGTTCTGGTGTCGGTTTTTGTGGGGAGGGCTATTTTCCAGATGTCTGGCAGGCGGGACGTATCGTCACGCTTGTTCATGTTGTGAGGGTGTTTCTCTATCTCGATGGCTTCCATGATTATTCTCTTGTGGTGGTGTTCCATGTTAAAGAGCAATTTGGAATCTGAAAAATTAATTTCGTGTCCTGTTTCTTTCATGTGTTGGTAAAGAGAGGAAGTTTTTTCTTCTTTTTTGACGGCATTCTTGTGTTCTGCGATACGTGCATTTATTCGTCTGTTTGTTTGTCCAATGTACGTGGCTGGGCAGACTTTGCAGGGTATTTCATAGACCCCTTGGTTTTCTAACTGGATTTTATCTTTGGGGTTTCTGAGGATATTGGCTATTTTTTGGTTGGTGCAAAAGGCTGTTTTGATATTGTGTTTATGGAGGATTTTGCTAATTTTATCTGTAGTGCCCTTGATATAAGGAAGGAGGGCCATGCCATTGTTTTCTTCTGTGTCTTGCTTTTTGGGGGGTGTTTCTTTTTGGATTAGCTTCGTAACCCTGTTTTGCTGGTATCCGTTGGCGATTAACACATTTGAAAGATTCTGTAACTCAGTTGTCAAGTGGTCTTTGTCAGCCAGGCGTTTGGTTCTGGAGATGAGAGTCTTGGCTACGGAGTTTATTTGTGCAGGGTGGTGGTGTGATTGTGCATGTAAGTAGCGGTTGGTGTGTGTTTTTTTCCGGTAGATAGTGTGTCCTAGGGAGCCATCAGGTTTTTTGTAGATTAGGACGTCAAGGAAGGGAAGTTGGTTGTTGGCTTCTATTTCCATAGTGAATTGTATTTTGGGGTGTAGGCTGTTGAGATGTGTGAGGAAGCTATCTAGTTTTTTCTTCCCGTGTGGCCAAATTACAAAGGTGTCGTCAACATACCTGAGCCAAAGTTTGGGTTTGTGTTCTGACTTGTCTAAAGCATTGGTTTCAAAGTGTTCCATGTACAGATTTGCGATGACCGGTGAGAGGGGTGATCCCATAGGTGCTCCTTCTATCTGTTTGTATCTTTGTCCATTGTGGATGAAGTACGTGTTGGTTAGGCAGTGGTTGGTCAGGTCCAGGATGTATTCGGGGGGATTGTATTTGTTTTGAATGGCTGTCAAGGCTTCATTAATGGGCACTTGTGTGAAGAGAGATACAACATCGAAGCTCACAAGTAGGTCGTCGGGATGTAGGTTTTGCTTCTTTATTGTTTCTATGAACTGGAAGGAGTTTGTAACGTGTGAAGCGATAGATTCTGCATAGGGCTGAAGTTGCTTAGCGAGAAATTTAGCGAGATTTTGTAGAGGTGAGCCTATGGAGCTGACTATTGGTCTGAGTGGTGTTCCTTCTTTGTGTATCTTGGGGAGACCGTAGAGTTTGGGGCATCTGGATGATTTTTCTCTGGGGATGATTCTTAGCTGGATTTCTTCACTGATAGGAGAGGCTTTTATTTTGGATTTGGTGGTTTTTTCCAGATAGGTGGTGGGATCTGTTTTTATAGGTTGGTAGGTAGGGTCTTGGAGTAGATTTGATAGTTTTGCTTGGTAGTCCGATGTGTTCATCACAACAGTGGCATTACCTTTGTCTGCTGGGAGAATGATTATGTTGTTGTCTTTCCTCAGGTTGGTGAGTGCTTTCTGTTCTTCTTTGTGTAAATTGCTTCTGGGTGGTTTGCTGGAGCAGAGGATGTTGGTGACTTCAAGTCTGATTTTATTGGCTTCATCTGGGTTGATTTTGGTTAGGCTAGCTTCGACTCCGCATATGATGTTTTCCGTGGGGATGCGTCTCGGGGCGACTGCAAAGTTGAAACCTTTGGAGAGTACTTTGGTTTCAGTTGAGGTGAGGATCCTGTCTGATATGTTATGTACTGTTTGTTTCATGGGTTGTTGTGGAGGGTGGCTGGGCTTCTGGCGTTTCTCTAGTTTGTGGAGTTTGTTGGTGTGTGTGTCTGTCTTATGTGCGGACTCCGTTTCAGCTCTCCAAACGGCTAGTTGTTTGCATTTGTCCCAGAGTGCAGGGTGGATTTTGTTACAAAGTTTGAGGTGAAGAGTGAGCAGATCTTTGTTGGTTTGGTTTAGTAGGTATCTTTTCTTATGTAGTTCGTTTCTGATTAGGGATAGTTCAGTTCGTTTCAGGATCCTTTCGGTGGCTGGGGTTTTAGAGTGGAATTTAAGTTGGAAGCATGTGGGAATTAAGTTGTTGTCTCGGCAGTTGCGTAGGAACAAGAGATCACATAAGATGGTGGCTCTTCGGATTTCTAGTTTCTCGTAGGTTCTTGTCAGCTGGAAGGTTTCCTCCCCGTAGAGGTGAGATATTTGCTTTCGTAGATTTTCACGGGTACAGGAATGCAGGTTTTGGTGTCTTCGGGTGTCTTCCCGTGTAAGAGTTGGGGTGTCTAGGCGACGTTTCGACGAGGTCTCACTCGTCATCTTCAGGCTGGTGCTTTCGGCTTCTTGTTACTGGAACAGAGCAGGATCTCAGTGTTTGAGTTCCTATAAATACTGTTGAGGGGGTGTGGTGTATAGCCTCCAACGTTCTGGGCAGAGAGGAAGTTCCCAGGTTAGTGTGTCTTTTCTTCTTTTGTTCATTAATTACTTGAGGGATATCTTGAGTGATTTCTTGAGTGATATTCTGAGTACCACTTAGGAGGGTCATTAGGTGTGGATTAGTTGCTAAAGCTTTCGTGTCTTGACCTCTTGACCTTGTGAAGAGTTTTTTCTGAGAAGATGGCTGTACTGCACTTAGTTGTGCTCTGGCTTGGCTTCGTGTATAGGGGCGAGCTGTGGTTTTGTGCCCTGTGCCAGCCAGATCTGTGTAGGGATTGCAGGGGGGTGCAGCATCCGGAGGTGCCACTATGGTTTGGCTACTGGATGGTGTCTGTAATTTATCTGTGGAGAGGGTCTGGGTTTGGGTCTGGTGTGGTTGATTGGAGATGGCGTTCTGTGTGCCTCTGGTTCTGGTGTCGGTTTTTGTGGGGAGGGCTATTTTCCAGATGTCTGGCAGGCGGGACGTATCGTCACGCTTGTTCATGTTGTGAGGGTGTTTCTCTATCTCGATGGCTTCCATGATTATTCTCTTGTGGTGGTGTTCCATGTTAAAGAGCAATTTGGAATCTGAAAAATTAATTTCGTGTCCTGTTTCTTTCATGTGTTGGTAAAGAGAGGAAGTTTTTTCTTCTTTTTTGACGGCATTCTTGTGTTCTGCGATACGTGCATTTATTCGTCTGTTTGTTTGTCCAATGTACGTGGCTGGGCAGACTTTGCAGGGTATTTCATAGACCCCTTGGTTTTCTAACTGGATTTTATCTTTGGGGTTTCTGAGGATATTGGCTATTTTTTGGTTGGTGCAAAAGGCTGTTTTGATATTGTGTTTATGGAGGATTTTGCTAATTTTATCTGTAGTGCCCTTGATATAAGGAAGGAGGGCCATGCCATTGTTTTCTTCTGTGTCTTGCTTTTTGGGGGGTGTTTCTTTTTGGATTAGAACACAAGTTCTTTTTGGATCGCAGAACACAAGAATGCCGTCAAAAAAGAAGAAAAAACTTCCTCTCTTTACCAACACATGAAAGAAACAGGACACGAAATTAATTTTTCAGATTCCAAATTGCTCTTTAACATGGAACACCACCACAAGAGAATAATCATGGAAGCCATCGAGATAGAGAAACACCCTCACAACATGAACAAGCGTGACGATACGTCCCGCCTGCCAGACATCTGGAAAATAGCCCTCCCCACAAAAACCGACACCAGAACCAGAGGCACACAGAACGCCATCTCCAATCAACCACACCAGACCCAAACCCAGACCCTCTCCACAGATAAATTACAGACACCATCCAGTAGCCAAACCATAGTGGCACCTCCGGATGCTGCACCCCCCTGCAATCCCTACACAGATCTGGCTGACACAGGGCACAAAACCACAGCTCGCCCCTATACACGAAGCCAAGCCAGAGCACAACTAAGTGCAGTACAGCCATCTTCTCAGAAAAAACTCTTCACAAGGTCAAGAGGTCAAGACACGAAAGCTTTAGCAACTAATCCACACCTAATGACCCTCCTAAGTGGTACTCAGAATATCACTCAAGAAATCACTCAAGATATCCCTCAAGTAATTAATGAACAAAAGAAGAAAAGACACACTAACCTGGGAACTTCCTCTCTGCCCAGAACGTTGGAGGCTATACACCACACCCCCTCAACAGTATTTATAGGAACTCAAACACTGAGATCCTGCTCTGTTCCAGTAACAAGAAGCCGAAAGCACCAGCCTGAAGATGACGAGTGAGACCTCGTCGAAACGTCGCCTAGACACCCCAACTCTTACACGGGAAGACACCCGAAGACACCAAAACCTGCATTCCTGTACCCGTGAAAATCTACGAAAGCATATATATATATATATATATATATATATATATATATATATATATATATACACACACACATATATACACACACACACACACACACACACACACACACAGTGGTGCCCCACAAGACGAATGCCTTGCAAGACGAAAAACCCGCTAGACGAAAGGGTTTTCTGTTTTTTGATGCGCTTCGCAAGACGAATTTCCCTATGGCTTGCTTCGCAAGACGAAAACGTCTTGCAAGTCTTGCGATTTTTTTCGCTCCCCCCCCCTTTTCTAAGCCGCTAAGCCGCTAATAGCCTTTAAGCCGCTAAGCCTTTAATAGCCGCTAAACCGCTAATAGCGCTAAGCCGCTAATAGGGTTGCTTCGCAAGACGAAAAAACTGCTAGATGAAGAGACTCGCGGAACGGATTATTTTCGTCTTGCGAGGCACCACTGTATATATATGCATGTTGCATTGGGTTTTATTTCCTGAAATTATGTTGCATCTTGTTGCGTTATTTAATTAAACATGGAAATTGCATATGCACCTCTGCAATTATTTAATCTACTTGAAACTAGGTTTATGTCCAGGGAAGGTAGGGCAGTCGTAGTAATGTTTTCTGGAGCCCTGTGTTTCTCTTGGTCTGGTCAGTGAAGCCTGAAGCCAGTGCTATGTCTCCTCTCTAATCATGGGCAGCACAATACAGGGAGAGGCATTTCTTCACCTAACAATTATCACATTTGCAGGATCCAAGGTGCTTCTGTTCCGAAAATGCTCCGAAATCCTTATTCGTTGTTTTGATGTGGCTGGTAGGACTGGTTTCTGTTTTCCGCCATTTTTTAAAGATTATTTTAAATTACCTTTTCAGCATTTTATTTATGCTTTGGAAGTTCTCAGCTGGAGATGGCAGGAAGGTGTAGGACACTTGCAGATGTGGCTGTCTTTTTTTAGATGCCTGGCTCACCCTGAGCTAGAAACAGAACTCATGCATGCTGTGGCACATGCACTGGTAAGCTTACGTCTGGAGTATTGCATTGTAATGTATGTCTTGTGTTGGTTCCTGAGCTAGTCTCAACTGCCATCTTGCAATAAAGTTGATCCAAGTTCAGATGCAATGGACCCCACAACCTGGAGCAACACAGCAGTAAGGTCCGATTATTATGCCTCCCACCTTCTGCCATGGCAATTTTGTATGTTTCTATTGTGAACAGCCCTGTGATCTTTGGATGAAGGGGAGTATACAATTTACAACAAGAACAAGCCACCATGAACAGTAGAACTCTAGCTGTGGCAGTAACCCCACAACTCCAAAAAAGCCCCACAGAGATTGTACCCTAAAAACACTGAATCTAGTTGATATTCAGCTATGTGGAGGTGCCAGAATTTTTTCGTAAGCCAGGCTTGTAAGAGCCCACCTCAAAGGAAAATATGAGCTAGATAGGAATTCCACATGTCCCTGTCAGGCTCCATTACCAATATATATTCCCCCCTTCTTTTACTTACATATAATTAGTCTAGTGAAAATTATCCTTTCTTATGCCATATCTCTAGGGCTTCTGTGTCCTTTTTTTAAAGACATCACAGCCATTCTTTCTGATCTTATATAAATTTGAAGCTACCCATGCATTTTAAGGGCTTGGAAATTAACAAGTTGAAGATTCACAACACCCAATTTAACATTTCTCCCCTAATATCTGTCCCGCATTTTTTTTAAATGGTATTTTTCACAGGCAGATATGTAAGACTCTGTAATGAGGACTTCAGATTAATAGTTATACCTTTATAGCTTTTACTATGATTCCACCCTCTGCCCCTTATTGCTGGGATATAAAAAAGCATTTAACCAGATAAGTACCAGCCAGATGCACTTTCAACACTCAAGGAAAACTGTCACAGACTAAATACACTGTAGTATGCAGCAGATTTTTTAAATTCTAAACTTGATCTGTTCCTCCTTTAATCAGGATGTCATAGCTGCTTGTGAACACTGAAACAGCAACTGCTTATATAACATCCTTAGAATTAGAAATTTGCTGCTTATAGGGTATTTATGTTAAATAGTCTCTTCGTGTCCAAAATGGAGGAGTGAAACTGGGTCACATAAGATGTATTAAAAACAGCGATTATGGGAATGTTGGAATTTTTATGTCCAAAATTGTGTAAGTCATCGGAAATTGTAGTTTCCCATTGGTTTCTTTGTGTTGCCATTTTTAATGTGCGGTTTACGTCTGTTCATACTTCTATGTAAACTCTGTCCTGATTGTTGAAAGTGAACAACCAAATAAATGAACAACCAAGGTATGAGACTAAAGGATGTGTAGGTGAACGAGCATTGGATAGTACATCTCATGTCACTATATACAGTATATACAGTATATACACTATATACATGTGTTGCTGGGACAGAAGGAAATACACTGGTGATACCTGGCCTCATTATGTGTTTCCTACCTCATTGTGTCTGCTGAGTGGCATTATGCTGCTACTTGCTTCAGGTTCGGCATTGTTTTTAAGTGAGGGCCGACCAGTTGTTTCCACAGGCCAAAGTTTTGTGCGAGGGGATCATCATCTTCCAGGATGGTTTGCAGATAATTAATGATAGCATCATGGAGGTTTCAGCTAAGAACAGTAATTATTCAATTATGAAATCCTGTCATTTTTTCTTACAAGGCTAGTATAATACTGACTTTCCTTGTCTGTCACTTTGGCTTTTCCTATGCTTGCCATATTTCAAAAAGTAAAATTACTGACACCCCCAAAGTGGTTTTTTTTTAGGAAACCACTGAAATTGTTGCGCTGCCTTTTTTTTAACCAAAGATGTTGAACTTCTTTTAGGAAGCTGTACCATGCTTCCTCTTTCTGGGGCTGGTTAGACGGCATGCATATTTCAGTTCTGCACAGCTGGGCTGTTAATGGGCTCCTTCCCAAAGGAAGAGATTTTGGATTTAGATTTGCAGAGTTGGAAGGGACCCTTAGGAATCTTGCGCCCAACACATGGGACTCAAACCCACAACCCTGAGATTAAGAGTCTCAGGCTGAGCTGTTCTCAGTAGCCTTAATGTGGCCTTCACAAACTTGCACCATAGTGCTCCTGAAAGCGGATTATTATGTGGATTAAGGTTGATTCATGGCGTGATGAAGGCCATTGAAGGCCAGGGTGAACTGTTTGTAAGGCTGCTTTTAACATACATCTAGTCGATGTTGGTAATACTCATGTATAGCAGGTATGGAAGGAGACCATGATGCAATTTGGGTATGCTCAGGGCCAGCCCAGGATGTTTTGCCACTTCAGGCAAAACAAAAAATGCCAAAAAAAACCCCCAGCTGCTGCCACACCTGTATAATTCCTCTGCCGAATCTGCCACCTGAAGCAACTGCCTCACTTCCCCTCATGGGCACTGGGTTGCTGAAAAGGGTGCACAAATAAACTAGATTTGGGTTGGGTTGTTAAGGAAATCTTGTTCGATGCGAATTTGAATGTACTGGCGTGTCATGGAGCCATATTACTGCCCAGGGCAATGCCATTTAGCCGAACGTACCGTATTTTTTGCCCTATAGGACGCACTTTTTCCCCTCCAAAAATGAAGGGGAAATGTGTGTGCGTCCTATGGGGCGAATGCAAGCTTTCGCTGAAGCCTGGAGAGCCCCACTGCCAGCCCCACAAGCTCGGGGGACAGCGGGGAGGCGGAACGCCGCCATCCTGCTGTCCCCTGACCTGGTTTGGAGGCTGGCGGCAGGGAGAAGCTTGCTTCTCTCCGCCGCCAGCCCCGCAAGCTCGGGGGACAGCGGGGAGGCGCAGCGTGCCCAGGCTTAGCTTCGCGCAGTTCTCTGCAAGCCGTAGGAGCCCGGCCTGGGCTCCCATGGCTTGCGGAGAGCTGCATGTTTTGGGGGCTAGGGTCGGGGGAAGCTTGGGCTTCCCCTGCACCTGGGTGGGAAATATTTTTTTCCCCTTTATTCCCCCCCCCCAAAATAGGTGCATCCTATGGGCCGATGCGTCCTATAGGGCGAAAAATACGGTACAAACTGTCCCTGCGTGTTAACTGTTCTCATTTTTGTACTAACTGCGGGTGTGAGAAAGTTTGAAAACTTCGGTTGCTAAGCAGACTTGTGGTATTCTCAAGGATTATGTTTCTGTTGGCCTTAACGCAACTACATGTTGAGTGTTAGTATGCAAAGGTTTAGCATCTATAGTTCTAACCTGAGATAATTTCTGAGCGATCCTTCATGGAGCATGGAGCCTTTCTGCTGGAGATTCATCCCTACTTCACAAACAGAAAAAGGAATGTGGCAGTATATTCTTGCAGGGGGGGAAATGAGGGTGAAGTGGCAATATGGAAAGGAGGGGAAATGAAATAATTGAAAGGCTGAGAAGCAGAATAATTGTGTATATGGTATGCCACAGTGAAAAAGATATGATTTCCCCCAGCTTCTCCTCCATGAACCTTATATATTGTCAAGCTTCAGTGTACTATTCAAACATAGTTAGCTATTGTTTCAGGTGGCTGAAGTCTTTGGAACAGGAAAGAAAGAAGGATTATGTAAAATAATTTATAAAGCATAATTCGGACAGTGCCCTTTGGCTCTTCTAGAAGTCAGTAATTTTATTCTCTGGAACTAGAAATCACTTAAAAGCACAATGCGAAGAAAATAACAAGGGTGTGCTAAGAATATTGAACCATAACCTCAACATTAGCTAGTTGGATATTTAGACCTAATATAGAGAAGAGTTGAAATAAGTATAAGCTGAGGCTTCCTTTCCCCTTTCTCTGCATACTTTATTTCCAGGATACCTTAAGAACTGCCTGAGCCCTTATATCCCATCTCAAATCACTGAGATCATCCACAAGAGCGCTATTAGCTATAGATGTGTTGCTGGTCCCATGCTGTGGATGAAAGCTTCAGCTGGAACCCTTGCTTCTGACTTTCAGGCATCTCTTGAAGACTTTGTTATGTTGACAGGTTTTTGCAGCTATTTAATTATTTTTATTAGCCAAATGATTGTCTGCATTGTTTAAGTGGAGTTTCATGTTTTATTGTTGTGCACCACCCAGATATTTTATGATAAGGCAGTACAGAAATGCTTGTATGAAAATAAATAACATGAGGAAAGTGCTGTTTCGCTATGCAGTCGTACCTTGGAAGTAGAACGGAATCCATTCCGGAAGCCTGTTTGACTTCCAAAACGTTCAGAAACCAAAGTGCAGGCAGCTTCTGATTGGCTGCAGGAAGTGCCTGCAGCCAATTGGAAACCGTGGAAACCCTGTCAGACATTTGGGTTCCAAAGAACGTTCGCAAACCAAACACTCACTTCTGGGTTTGCAGTGTTTGGGAGCCGAAAAGTCTGAGTACCAAGGCATCCGGGATCCAAGGTACGACTCTACTCCTGCTTGGGGATTTTCCATTGGCATCTAGTTGACCACCAAGAACAGAATGCAGGACTAGATGGGCCTTGGCCTGATCTAGCCGAGCTCTTCTTAATTTTGTAATTATAGCATGAGAGAGAGGGAGAGAGAGAGAGAGAGAGAGAGAGAGAGAGAGAGAGAGAGAATGAATATATGCTTTACTATTTCCCCCCATACATTTTGTCTCTGTGCTTTCTTTTTATTCTATGTTACTGAAACTTAATTTGCATCCGTTTTCTCAGAACTTAGTACTGCTTGTCAGTTACGAATGCTTACGCGTTTAAAACTGTTCTGCAGATGTACAACAACTTGTAGCCTATGCTTATCAGCCTTTTCAAGCATAGCATACCAGCTTAAACTTGAAAAATTGCATTTTTTAAAATTACTTACCAGATTTCTTTCTCCTCCCCCATCCTTGCATTTTCTACTCCATACTGTAATTGCATTTCAAGCATATTATGTGGCTGTTTTGTTGAACTTTGGGAATTATATTCATAATGTTGGGAACAACCCCTCCGCTCAATTCAGGAGTGAGTCAGCAATTACAAGCGTCTTTGGAGACCACTTGAAAACAATAATCAGGTTCCCCCCACCTTCGAATTGTGCATGTGTGCAGAATCTCATTTTACATTGTAAGCTACAGATGAACTTTTTGGGGAAATGATGCTCAAATCTGTATTCCAAAAGCAAAAGATGTAAAATCTTCAGCCACATCACTAGAAATCGCCGCATGGGTTGTTGTTGTTGTTGTTGTTGTTGTTGTTGTTGTTGTTGTTGTTGTTTTGTTTACAGCATTTATATTCCACCCAGTAACAGTGTTCTCTGGATGGCTTACAGCAACAGAACATTGAAAACAATAACAACCGTGAAACACAAAATTGTAGCACATGAGCAGAAAACAGTGTAGAAAAATGCACTGCTTCTGTAAAAATATTCATAAGACGCTTGAAATTCAGTAGATTCAAAAGTTCACAATGTAGAAGTTGGGGAGAATAAAAAGGTCTTCATCTGATAACAAAAAGACCGCAAAGGAGGTGCTACAAGGTGATCCTTTATAGGCAGGGCATTCCGTAACTGAACACTTCCTCCGGTTAGCCACCTGGGGCACCTCACGTAGTGGTGGAATCCAGATTGTCATTCACAAACCCGCAGACGTCACTACAACTTCATTAAGCCTCCCATGCACCTTCTATTTCTCTGTATGGTGAGAAGTTGCCAGAAGCAGTACTTAAAGGGGAAAGAGACCGGAGTCAGATGTGCTTCTAGCAGTTGAGTAGTGTTAAGACTGAGGAGTTTCATGAGTGAGATCCCTTAGCACAGCCTACAGGTTTCTAATTTGAGTTGTTTATGAAAGATCCAGGAATAAAACTAAGGGAGAATGGTCGATCACATTAAATCTATTATGATGGTACATCCTTTACAGATTAAGCCTAAATTCAATTGGTGGAAGTGGGTTGGACCCAACAGCGGCACTCTGCTGATGATAAGGCTTCCATCAGCAGAATAGGAAGCAAAGCAATTTTTGGCAAGATCCCCAATCAGAACCCCCACACTTGAGCAGATTTAGAATTGTGATGGGCTGCAGGAGGGATCATTTAAAATTGCTTCTCTCCCCATTCTGCTGATGAAAGTCTTGCCATCAGCTGCATCACACCGTTGGATATAATTCTGAATTTGTCTGTTCTGTCAAAGACAGAGACAAAACACTGTTCCAAAATAGTGTTCTTTTTATGTTGCTTGCCAAGGAGATGGGGATTGGGGATAGAATAGTGAGAAAGATCGTATACACAAGGGAGGAAGTATTTACCATTTCTTGAGTCCATAGCAGTAACTCACAAAGTAAAGGTTAGGAAATTGTTTCCTTCCTCATCTCAGACCACTCATTGGTTCAAAATGATGTGTCAATGAGAGGGTGTTAACTGAGAATTAATTGTTGCAGGGGTGAAGTCCTCTCGTGTGGAGGGAGACTGAGGTTTTTTTTTTTTTTACGGATTCCAATAGGATTGACATTCAATGCCCAGATCCAGTTAAGAATCTTTATTCTTCTATCACGCCCTTACAGCTCTGATTTTGAAACAGCTCTTTTGGCTTTTTCACTACTGCAGTGTTGCTTGATTTATTGAGGCACGCTTTTCAGCCACTGTTTTGTTCATCTGTGGTCGCTAGTAGGATTTGCTAATTAATGTGATTCAAGCTCAAAATTAGAAAATTAAATATTTAGTATCAATAAACATGCTACCCTAAAATGCATGCACTTTTTAAATACCGTATTTTTTGCTCTATAAGACTCACTTTTCCCCTCCTAAAAAGTAAGGGGAAATGTGTGTGCGTCTTATGGAGCGAATGCAGGCTGCGCAGCTATCCCAGAAGCCAGAATAGCAAGAGGGAATGCTGCTTTCACTGCACATCAATCCCTCTTGCTGTTCTGGCTTCTGAGATTCAGAATATTTTTTTTCGTGTTTTCCTCCTCCAAAAACTAGGTGCATCTTGTGGTCTGGTGCGTCTTATAGAGGGAAAATATGGTGTGTGGTTTTTTACATTGCTATCAAATTGGACGGAAGCAGTAAGACCTAATTTCCTTGCATTCCCTATGTGTTCTGCATTGGAAGCTGCACCGAACCCTCACTTGGTGACTGCAGATGGTGTTGTATAGCGTCTAGACACATAGTGAAAGGATTTTGAGCATCCTGTTGTAACCTACCTAACAGTAGCGACACCATTTAAGCTTTAGGGGCAAGGAAAAATATTTTGGTGAGCTTTTGAATATAAGCGGGATCTTGGAACAGTCCACTATTCTACCAGTTTATGGTTGCCTGTGCCCTTTTGTTACCCATAAACTCTTCACCATTGTTTTGTTCATTCTTTTGGATTGCAGAAAGTTGAAGTCAAGTTATCTCCTCCTTCAAATTCCTGGAAACAAAAATATATGCCACTATAGAATCAAGTCCCAGCATTTGCGGGTGTTTGTGTTACGGAAAATTCCAACAATCTGCTTTCCTTCTCCTTCTTTGCTGGCATGGGCCCCTGTTTTGCAAATTCATCTGTGCCTTATTTGCAGCAGTATGAAAGGATTTTTGATGCAGATCACTAAGCTAAAGTTGATTAGCGACTGCAAGTTGCTGTAATGTGAGGCTTAGCTGTCTTGTCGTGCACTTACCGTCTCATTATGGCTCAGCTATGGTGCAAATTACTAACATTAATCTGTGACAGAATATGGCCAAAGCCTTCCCCATACCAAGCAACCCCTTAGAAATTTGGCACGGAATAACAGCGTGGAAGTCCTGCTATGGGAAGATGATGTTGGTCATTCCAGTTGGGTAGCTAAAAGGTGATTTTGAAGTCCAGGTTTGAAGGCTGTAGTACCCACAATGTCCTCCAAATCCCATCAGTCCCAACCAAGAAAGACGAGAGCTCAGCAACATCTGGAGGGGCACCACATTGAGTCCTTGCTCTACTTAGTGTATTGTTTCCAAAGCTATTTGCCAATTGAAGGTAATTCTTCCTGCATCTGGCAAGCGCAGTTGGGTTTTGTGAAAGCATATAGCATGGTATAATCGGTAGTCTTTAAGATATTTCAGGATTCTCTAGTGTTTTAGCTATGATAAAGGTAGCACAGCTACCCATGCAAAATTGTTTCCCAGGCTGTGTGTCTGTTGCTTGTTTAGTTGTGTAATGGTTAGTGCAAATAGGCTTATAACAGGTCAACCCTTTTCACAGCCCTCTCCTATATTTCTGCAACAGGAGCTCTCTGAGAAGTATGTTTCACTTCTTTTCAGTGCTTCCCTAGGTATCACAAGAGAGTCTGTCCCTTTGTCAGCATTCACAGGAGATTCAAGATGGCAGCTATAACCCATTACTGTAATTGTTGCCCTGTAAATTTTTATATGGTTCCAATTGCAAAACACAGAGCAATGGGCTGTCACTGCCATTTGGGATTCCTGGCGAGCTGAAATATGGATACTGGCAGCATAAAACTGGTAATGGCAAAAGGGAAATTGTGTGAGAGAAAGCAGCCACCCATTGGTCCAAAAAGTTTTGGAAGTTCTCGTGATGCCATAAGAAGTATATATCATCAAATATACATGATCCCATCACAATGTTAGCTATCACCCCTTAAGATATTCATAAAAAATGTAAAAGCTCTGGATTTCCTAATACATTTTATTAAATGTATAATTAATCTGTGGAACTTGCTGGTGTAGGATATTAATTATTGAAGTAAACAGTATAGCACGTTATAGAAATTAGATATTTTATATGAATAAAGGGGGGATATCTTATACTTTTTTTTGAGGGGAAACAAAAATTGAAAGGTAGTCAGTCTTCATATACACATACATGCATCATTTTATTTTTATGATGCCTTTCCATAGTTAAAACCATGCTCATTAATGGTTACTAATTTTGTCACTGAAGAAATGATATTTCAGAAGTTTATCTCACTGTATCATGATCCCTGCAAGTTGTGCAATCCATGTGCAAATATTCTGAGGGTAAGGGCATATATGACCCCCCTCCGTGTACAGTTCCTGCTGGAAAACAGCATGAATTGAATTCCAGGTGTGACTGCCACAGGTGCAGGCTGCGGTCTGCACAGATTAGCTTTTAGCAAAGCATCTCAGTTGCTCATCGTAGGCCAGTGTGCACAGAGCTCAGCATTCAAAGGAAATAGCCGCACAACCCCCGAAGGATGCACAGCTAAGGCAGGAGCGCTTTTCTGGCTGAATATTTTCTAGCAGCCACTGTACACTACTGTAAGGCTGCTGCTGCTGCTATTTATTACTCTCCCTTCTCCCTAAGGTCAAAGAGCAGTTTACAGTGGGGCAAATAACAATAATACAATATACAAAAGCAGCCACAAAGACAACGGCTCTGATGGATTAATTAAATATCATAATTATTAACTAAATATCTGTGCCACACATTTTGGGTGGGTAAAATTCCAACAAGAAGCGGGTATAGGTCATGAGGCTTCCAGGCACTGGTGCTGGAGAAGTACAGGCCAATATGCTGCCAAATATTTGTTTATCTATAAACTGTAGAACAGCCAATTGTTTAAGCATAGGTGAACGCAAAGGGTTTAATTACAGATAAAAATAGTTTTGTTAATTAGGGTATTAGAATTGCTACACACACACATACACACTTTCTAAAGCTTTCTAAAAAGAAAACTTTTGTCCTATCATAGTATAAGGAACAAGGCACTCATAGTGCTAATTCCATAGTTTCTGGCATTGTTTTTTCAGGCCATTTCAAAGTGTCCACAGTGTTATCAATCATGTTTGCTAGGCCACCCAGGACATGGAACAGCTCCAGCCAGGCCATGTGTGCTTCACAGAAGCATCTGGTAGGATGAACACGAGAGATGAATAGTTGAACTCATGACTGCCTCTTGTTGAAAATCTAAAATACAGGATTGGCACAGGGAGTTCACTTCTCCGGTGACATATCCCATCAATATTATATGCAATGGCAAGAAGTAGGGGCTTGTGGAAGCCAGTTAGGGAAGCCTGTGCTAATTAGAGGATCCCGTTCTTCGTCCTTATGAAGGAAACTAGATTGGTCAACTTGGTTCAGCAGAGAAACAAATGTCCTGGCACTTACATAGAGAGAACCTAGAAGCAGGGAAACAGACATATGCAAACACTTTACGAAAGGGCTCGGTGAGGGGGAAAGTAGTGACAGGCCTCTCTTACTGTGTACGACAGACACAGAATATCCATTAAACAGATGAGCTTTGCTGACTTCCAAAAATTGAGTTTAGGCTTTTTCAAGCCAAAGTGACTGATAGTTTTGGCACTGCTCTTGAGAGTTTACCAGAATGAGATGGCATTAGCGAGACTATTCAGATTATACATAATGTAATATAAATATATGAACATCAGGCCATTGGCCCATCAAGGCCATCATCCTTTTCTCACAGATACCTGTGGGAAGCGTGCAAGTAGGTCATGAGTGCAATAGCACTCTGCCCGCCTGTGATTCCCAGCAGTAGAGGTACAACATAGCCATCCATGACTCTGTCCACTCCTCTTTCAAAGCCATCCAAGTCGGTGGCCGTCACTTCCTCCTGTGGCAGTGAGTTCCATTGTCCAATCAACAAGTGCAGAAGCACTTTCTTTTGTTTTTCCTAAATCTTCCAGCATTCATTGGATACCCATGAGTTCTAGTATTATGTGAGAGGAAGAGAAACGTTTTTCTCTAACCACTTTCTCTACGTTGCGTATAATTTTATAAACTTCTATCATGTCACCTGTTATGTTCCTCTTCTTGAAAATTGGGTAGTGGAAGAAGGCAAGCTTTTCATCCCTGAGCTGTGACACATTTGTTTGGTGGAGAGGGGAATTGCAACTGCAACTGGTGGTTGTTGGCTTCAGTTTTATTTATTTGACAATGACCAAAGAACACTACATTAGCCAATTATGGCATCAAGTACTCGTTTTAAACATAGCCACTAATTTTCACTTACATATTCTAAGAGAATCCCAACCATGGAATACAGATGTGTTTGGTGTCAATTCTAGCTTGTCCGTAATTGAAATAAACACCAGTTACAAGTAGCACTGATAAAATTACAGTAGCAGTAATCAAAATCAGGGTCATATTTCTCAAGAACTGCCCATAGCATAAAGAAGGCATCTCTGTAGCAAGCATTAATAAGCCCTAATTTAGGCAGCAATCTGATACCTACTTACCCAGGAGCAAGCCCCATTGAACACAAAAGGACTTCTTAGACATGAATGCTATTAGAGTTCTGTTATCGAGAAATGTATGTTTTTTTAATTGCTCTGAGTGGCTTTGTCATAAAACAGCAACTTACATTTCACAAAGGATCTGTTGAGCAGAGTATCAGCTTTGCCCAATGTCAGTGCAGTTTTGGTGATGAGCTGTCTGAGCTGCTTCATTCCTATACATTTGCAAATCAAAACAGCCAGGTTGGCAGATGAACCTAATTAGATTATGAATAGACCACGGGTTAAGAATGTTTCCTGCAAAAGCTGGACTGGCTTCTTGACTCTGCTTCAAGCCCCTGGTAGAATGAGCAGGCACATTTAAAATGCCGGAAAATCTCTCATTTTATTGATTTTAGTAAAGGCATTTTCAGATGAGCACAGTGTATTTTACAATTGCCCCTTGCAGCCTCTATAGCTTCTAATGTGTCAGCTGAAAACTACTCATTAGTAAAACAGAGAAATTAAGAGTCTCATTTTATCATTGTACGGAATATTCTGCTCTGACTTCCAGGAGGGAACCTACTTGTAAACAGCAAAACATATGCACAATCACCTTTTCAGCTGTAGAAATACATTTCCTAGCTTGGCTGGGGGGGGGGGGCGAACATTATCACATAATATTTTTAAGATTCTATCCCTAACAGTTCCCTTCACAGTAAAGACGAAGGCAAAAGAAAAAGAAAAAGGGTTAACACAAACAAAAATCACAAAGTATTGAAACAGAAGCAGGTTCATAACATAGTAAATAATTTTATTTTGTTTTGTTTTTTACAATTTTTTCCCCATTAGGCCCTGGTTTGTATTTAAAGGGAACATATAAAAGGAACACATCTAATAAGTGTAAAGAAAACCTATAGGATAAACTAAAACTATAGTTGATTTGCAGAAAAGGGTAACACAAATTTCTTTAGCATTTTTCATCTGTGAGTAGATCACAGAACTGTTGAGTTGGAAGGCACCCCAAAGGTCATCTAGTCCGACCCCTGCAATGCAGAAATCACAGATATATTCTGAGTTTCGTGTTATTTGCAAATTTGATGAGCACTCCCTCCATTCCTTCATCCAAGTCATTTAAAATGATGCTGAACAACACCATGCCCAGGACAGAACCCTGTGGCACCCCAAGGTCACTTCTTCCAAGCATGACGAGCAACTTTTGGTGAGCAATCTCTGAGTTTGGTCGGTCAACCAGCTACAAATCTACTTAGAGAGAGCCAGTGTGGTGTAGTGGTTAAGAGCGGTAGTCTCGTAATCTGGGGAACCGGGTTCGCGTCTCCGCTCCTCCTCATGCAGCTGCTGGGTGACCTTGGGCCAGTCACACTTCTCTGAAGCCTCTCAGCCCCACTCACCCCACAGAGTGTTTGTTGTGGGGGAGGAAGGGAAAGGAGAATGTGAGCCGCTTTGAGACTCCTTAAAGGGAGTGAAAGGCGGGATATCAAATCCAAACTCTTCTTCTTCTTCTTCTTAACATTGTCTAGCCCACATTTTAGCAGCTTCTCCACAAGAATATAATAGAAGACTTCACTGAATGCCTTACTGAAATCAAGATATGTTGCAACCACGACATTCCCCTGATCCACCAAGCTTGTAATTCTATCAGAAAAAGAAATAAGGCTATTCTGGCATGACTTGACTGATAAAGCCTGCAAGGAATTCTCTCTGCTTCATTTCAAGTTCTTTTTAGAGTTCGACTTTATCAGTTTAAAATGCAGCTAGGTCATTTTTTCTCTCAATTCAGATTGAATTACAGAATGTGAGCGGTATTGGCTTAGGCATTGTTTGGACCCAACTATATCTGACTCCTGCCCGCTGCGCAGGAAGTCCGGTAAGGGTAAACCCCCGGTAGGGGGAGCCCTGTTGATGCAAACCAACTCAAGCTCCCCCTTGTGTTCCCGTAGGGGTCGTGTCAAGGCCCTAGCCCCTGACCGGGCTTCGGACAAGATCAACACCCTCAGATTCCTTTAACGGAATACCCTTAAGCATGGAGGGGCAGGTGATGGCCACACCTCCCCTCCCCCACACAAGGTCAAACAATGCCTAACCACCACAAGAGCCCAAAGGCTCGCCGCCAAATACCCTCACATCTGTAACCAATGCCTCAAGTCATCTGCGATATCGGCCAGCCATATATCATTCCCCCAATCGGAAAGGTGTATGCCATCGTCACGAAATAGGGCCATTTTACTGAAAACAATGGAAGGGTGCGTGATCACCTAGCCATCCAATGCAACCACTTTCCGTGAAATGGAACGATTCAAACGTTTCCGGGCATGGTCTGTAGCGGCTGGGGAATTGCTGCCACACCAAACACATCTCTCCAATAGCAGCGTCCAAAAGACAGCCAACATGACCAATACTCAGGGATAGTGAGAGTTGCATCCATCACATTTGGAGGGCCACAGGTTTCCCACCTCTGTTCTAAATCCAAAAATGTGTGCTATTTTGAGAAATGTATTGTTTTAAAACGAATTCCAGTGCATGAGAGCTGGCAATGATCAGCAGCTCTTTAGGTATTTATTCAGTGTGACAGCTTCTCACTACTTTCTTTGAGGAAGACGTGTGAGAGGGGCATCCAGCAGCGCTTGGAGATGAAGGGTAACTTCCCACTGGGCTCTGGTACTGAGATTTGTCTTTTTCAATTACAACACAGTTTTTTTCTTGAAGATTTCTTTTTTATTTCTTTTTTTAAGGGAATGCTGGCCATTTCTTAGTTATTTCATGAAGGACTTAGGTTCAAAGCACCATGGTGTTTTCATAAACTGTTCATATCAACATTTTTCTGTTTTGTTCCATGCACTGGATTGTATCAGTAGAAGCATCTTATACAAAATATGGTGAGACCTTTGCCAGATTTCAAATGACAGCCTATTGGGGGTGGTTTGAGGGTCAAACTGTAGATGAGATGCTAATCACACAATTAACAATTGCTTGATCGACTTTTTAAAAAGTAAATTGCAACCACGATCCTAATCCAGATCAGGAACCTAATGTGGGGATAGAAGGCTTTAATCCATTGAAACACACCCCACCCCACCCCCGCTGTGGCCTTGATCATCCCTCCCCTACCTGCAAATCTCCTTTCGAAGGAAATTCTGGTCGGGAATGTAGCAAGGAAGGGTTAAAAATCTCCCTCCCCCAAAATAAATATGAACTCCCTAACTCTCTTCTTTGGTCCCATTCTGAATGTAGGTCCTCACACCTGCAATTTACTTTTAAAATGCCAACCACATGATTGCTGATTGCTAGGCATCTCAACTACTGTGGTACCTCGGGTTACATATGCTTCAGGTTACAGACTCTGCTAATCGAGAAATAGTACCTCGGGTTAAGAACTTTGCTTCAGGATGAGAACAGAAATCGCGCAGCAGCGGTGCGGCGGCAGCGGGAGGCCCCATTAGCTAAAGTGGTGCTTCAGGTTAAGAGCAGTTTCAGGTTAAGAACGGACCTCCGGAACGAATTAAGTACGTAACCAGAGGTACCACTGTTGGCTGTTAGACTGGAAATCCTCACATTGCCATGACTGGACATGACTTTGGTTCTTTGCCATCCCGTCACATCCATCTAGCGGTCTTTTCTGGGAATGGGAGCTTCAGTGCCTCACCGGAGCTGGCTGCCCCACAAATGTCTTCTGCATTCATTTCATTTGATACAAGTATGCATGGAACATCCCCCCCCCTTTATTATGCATGTAGAGCTAGTCCTTCCATCGGCATTAAAGGGAACCTCATGAATACAATATATGCTTCCAGGGAGCATATATGAGCACACCTTTGGATCTCTGATTAAGGAGCATGATTCATTTAGAGGACCTGTGCTGATGAAACTTGAAGTCATTGTTTATAATATTAATCCATAACACGTGGTTTGACCAAGTTATCTAAAGTGAGGCAACAGCAAACACAAGCAGAAAAAGCAGTTTCAAGACCAGGCAGACATACCAAGCCTTAATATCTCTTTTGTGCTTCTGACTCTGTTTTCCTTTCTTCTTTTGCCTCAAATTCTCTCTTAAAAGCCTCCCAATATGCTAGAGCACCTAACCTCAGTTTCAAACTGCAGAGAAATCTGTTATAGCCTCCCTCTGTTTGGTTTCCTTTAAAGAAAGACCTTTTATAAAGAAACTGGGGGGAAGGAAACCTACTAAACAGGTATTTTAAGTCACGAAACTGGTTAAGACGAAGAGAGCACATAAGCCAGGTGATTAGAATAAAAATAAATAAATCCATGTGGGTATTTTTTTCTTTCTAAACAAATGTAGGGAGCATTTTTTAAAAGAACCCTCTTAATGCAAGCTCTCCCCTTGCAGGATAAAATGGAATTAAAATATTGTCAATAAATTGTGTGTGAGAGAGAGACTGTATCAGCCTGTGCATTGATAGTCTGTGCATGCAGGATAAGAGCATTGACTGCCTGCTAATCTATTCCCAGATGGAGGTGGATGCAGACGAGAAGCGCCATCGCACACGGTCCAAAGGTGTTCGAGGTACGTCTCTTGCTTCAGTAAATCACTCAAGGCCCCTGCTCAGGGTGACCTTCATCCTCCAGAATCTCTTTGCATGATTCATTCTGACCCTTGCTTTTTTACACAGCCTTTTTTGGCAATTTTCAGCAGGAGAAGGGGGTACTTGTGATAGATGATAAATTTTTATATATTTTCCATCTCTCTGCAGTTCCCGTGGAACCAGCCATACAAGAGCTGTTCAGGTTAGTGCGCCGAGTGTAAAATGTATCCCCATTAGCAATTTAGAAAATTCATGCCTTTTAATGGTTATAATGCACTTTCAAGTTCATTGGTGGTTTGCTCATGCCCTGCTGCACTGATGAAATTAATTCCCCTGGGATTTGCTAATAAAAAGCATCCCCACCCACCCTTTTTCCTTCAGTTATTTGATTTCTCTCTTTCTGTCTTTGTTGCCCTCCATCTCTGTAATACCTGCCGCCTGCTTTCAATATAATCTCTGTGCAGCACACTAACACCTATATAATTAATTCCTTCCTTTTTACAGCTGCCCTACTCCTGGCTGTGATGGCAGTGGTCATGTTAGTGGCAAATATGCAAGACACAGAAGGTAATGTGTGTGTGTGTGTGTGTGTGTGTGTGTGTGTGTGTGTGTGTGTGTATGCAAATAATGAAGCGATTTAGTAAGCAAGTTACCTGACATGATTCTGCTGATGACCTAGGCACAATCACTGGGGGTCTAATAGTGTACCGAATAATTCTTTTATTATTATTTGTGTTCCATTCTTTGCTTCTAATTGCAGTCTCGCTTTCCCAATCATTAACTTTTCTGTATGCAAAACTGCACTGTAAAATGAAAATCTAACAAAAGGAAACAAGCACTGAGATATTGAGGTGTTCCTTCCTCACTTTCTATTCAAACTTACGTCCTGTTAGGTATATTAGTTACGGAGAGAAGTAAATCCCCAAATACAGAATGTGTAAATGCTGTTTTAGTGAAGACACTTTTTCATGAATACACATTTTCTGCTTATATTTTGTCAGGCAACGTATGCAGTTTTGTGGTTCATGCAAGGCAAATTAAAATGAGACCTTATTTACATTTATCCCCACCCCCACCTCCCCACCCTCACCCCTGGCTATTGTGATTTCCATAATTTAATATAGTTCATAACTGGAATAAGAACTTAGATTTTTGAGCACAGGGAGTTCAATGACGGGGATAGATTCAAAGGGACAATTCTAGGACAGATTAGTGATAATGGGTCTTTGAGATCCAGATGGTTATATTATTGCCATTAATACAGTAGCTAGGCCTTGTAGACTTTGATGAATGATAAAATTTCCAGTAACAACATGTTAGTTTAGTGTGTTTGGACCTAATTCAATGGCCTTTACTTCAGATTGGTCTTTATGTTTCTGTGTTTAAAGTACAAGTTCGTTGACATGTGGTTTCAAGGGATTCATATACATCTACTGCTCATCCGTTCCATATATCCAAAGACCAGCAGAGCATAACACAGAGGAGATCTGAGCCAAGCCATAACTAATATGAAAATGGGAATAGGAACAGTGAGTTGTATTCAGCACGGTGCTAAGTAACACTTCGCACAAGCCCAACAAGTTCTGCTTGTGCAATAGGACTTCAGCCCTGTCTCCTTCCCCTATATGCCTCCTAAATAGGTTCTGGGGGTTTCTCCAACTGTCCAGAGCAGATTTGGCGGTGGCAGGGTAACTTGTAATGGGAAAAGGGGGGGAGTCCGGATGAGCAAGTGGAAGTTATTGTGTTCATACATGTATTTAGTTGAATACCACCCATAGGAAGCTGCCTTATATTGAATCAGGCTATTGGTCTATTGAACTCAGCACTGCCTACTGGCAGTGGCTTTCCAGGGCATAGCTGTCAACTTTTCCCTTTTCTTGCGAGGAATCCTATTCAGAATAAGGGAATTTCCCTTTTAAAAAAAGGAAAAGTTGACAGCTATGTTCCAGGGTTTCAAACAGAAGTCTGTACCTGAAGATGTTGGGGATTGAAGTTTCTTCTACAGATGTTTTAACACTTAACTGTGGACTGCCCATCCATAGTAGTTCCACCCTAAAGTCACGAGAAAAAGTACTTAGTTGATTGGTTTTCAAAGATGTCCACTTTGGCCTCAGTGCTTCCTTTCTATTACACAAGTGTCAAACTCAGGCCACTGGAAGCCGCCATCACAATGCCCCCAAATATAATGGGGGACAATTGGACAGATGTGCACAGCCTAGTACAAGGCTTTGTGGATTTCACCACTTAGAAATTCTGACTATTAGGTGGTATATAAATACCTGAACTAAATAATAATAACGACGAACTTAATATGCATTAAATATTGTATCCAAAGTGTCATTTTGTTCTTTAGTTTTTCAGCCATTTGTTTTCTTCACAGTATAATATCCCAGTCATAAGACAGCAGTTTGAGAATTAGGGCTCTGGTGTGTGCTAGGGTTTGCTTTTACCATGAACTAATGAGAGATTCCACCAGACCAATGGAATCTTTGCCGATGGTGCAAGGAATCTAATCCACGCCTGAACACTTTTAGCAACAACAGCAGTGGCATTGGTATACTGTATCTGATTCCCCATGTGGCACAGATTTGTGTTGGAAAAAATTGTGGGTGAATAAATGAGTGGGGCTCAAGCCTGCAGCATACGACTTATTTATTGGTCCTAGAATTTGATTGATGATTCCCAATGGTTTTTAAGGGGAAATAACGGTTTTGCAGCTCAGACTTAAGATGTGTCCATAGATGCTGTTCTCAAAAAGTGATCTGCAGACTACCAGGTGGTCTCCAGAGGCAAATTTGTAGAGTAGTGTAGGGGTGTGTGGGTGTGGGTGGGTGTAAGTGTGTGTGTAAAATGGGGAGAAAACGTTGGCTGCACTGTCATTCTTAAAACCCAGCCATCCTTCCGGAAGGTGAGCAGGACAGACCGGAAGTGATGAGAGGAGAAGAAATAAAGCCACAGCTTTCTGCAAGACAGAAGAAGGTCCCAAGTAGAGAAAAGAAATTTAGAAGGCACTTGAAAGAAGTGAACAGCTCATTAATATATTAGAATTATATATTAGCATCTGTATCAAACAAACACCCAAAACATGATGAATGCTTTTTCCCCTGAATGCAGATAGAGAAGAATCAGCAATAGTTTTACATGTCACATTTTAAAATATATATCAGTCTAATCTGCAGGGTTATTTCAAAGAGTTGAATAACTGACTTTATTGGCTTGCCAAAGGAAAATATGATTCTTTTGAGTTTTGATTTCAAGTTGCACCTTTTCTTCATTTTTTCATAATGCAAAATGCACTCCTTTCTCTCTAGCAAACTCCAGGATCAATCCAGTGTTTGAATTATATTAATATTAGGTTCTTATTAACAAATTAAGTTCAGTTTTATGCTTTAATTGAATTTAGATATAGTTTTCAAATATTTTAATTAATATATGTTTATGATACAGGGGAGGGGAGGAATTAGAGGGTATAAATGTTCATGTGTTTAAGGATCCATGGTTGAAATTAGTTTCACTTTCAGATGTATTTTTCATTATTTGCTTTCTTGACATGATCCTGCTATGTCAATACACGAACAGACTGGATTTTGAAGCTGTTAATTAAATGAAAATTTGAGGACATTTCACAAGACAATTTGGAAAAGTATCAAAAAAAAAATTCTGGCTGTTAGTGAATTCTTAACACCCTAATTATCAGTTATGTCCATGGAACAGACCTCTTATTAATAGGACTGGAAAGGAAGCTTTCAGTTGACACTCGCTATATAATTTTTTTAAAGAGTTTCCCCACCCCCTCCACATTGCAAATACGTCTTTGTTTTGAATAGCATTGTGCGTTTGTGGAAGCAGGAAATGGTGTAATTTCTGATGAATGGAAACAATATTGCAGTTTTGCATTCGAAAGCATTTGTACCCAGATTTTCAGTATGCTCCACTTCTATTTTCCTGTGAAGGGACACCTCTTTATTACTGACATATGCCATTTGCTTACACTGTGCTCACGACTTTCAGCTGGAAGGCAGTATTTGAACAGATAGGTGGTTTTTTGTTCATCCAGCAGACTCCCAGTAATTATTAATTTTAGAGAGCCAGTGTGGTGTAGTGGTTAGAGCGGTAGTCTCGTAATCTGGGGAACCGGGTTCGCATCTCCGCTCCTCCACATGCAGCTGCTGGGTGACCTTGGGCCAGTCACACTTCTTTGAAGTCTCTCAGCCCCACTCACCTCACAGAGTGTTTGTTGTGGGGGAGGAAGGGAAAGGAGAATGTTAGCCGCTTTGAGACTCCTTAAAAGGGAGTGAAAGGCGGGGTATCAAATCCAAACTCTTCTTCTTCTTCTTCTAATTTTAGTATCTGCAGTGTAGCTGGCTGAATTTCTTCAGTCCAAGATCAGCGTTAAAATAAAGACACTCACAGACATAGGGCAGATTGCTGCTATTGTAATATGTAATGCTTTAATATTGGTGTGTTGACCTTATTAAATTGAACTGAACATTACTGCTGCTTCTGCTCCTGAAACAGTTCCTTCTGTTCATGCCCATTCCAATTCCTTCAGTTCTCCAACCTTTACCCCAGTACCCAAAATACTGTGTGTCTGCATCCTCCAGCACATCTCATTGGATCGGGGCTTTGTAGATTGCTGTGTGCTTTTGTCAGCAGCTCCTCTTCCTCAGCTTGCACTCTCCTTCCTTGTGCCTGAAAGAATGAACTGGGAAGCTTTATCTCATGCATGGAACCTGACGCTTCTTCGTGATAATCTAACCCTGTGGCCTTCCAGAGGCTGTTGAGAACTCCCAACTCCAACCAGATCCAGCCAGCATGGCCATTGGTCAGGAATAGTGGGAGCTATGGTCTGACAACATCAGGAGGGGCCTCTGGTTTCCCACTCCTAATCTACAACCTAGTTTACCTGGCAGGAAATGTGCCTCAGAGTTATGAGCTCCTTCCTTGCCCTCCTTCCTTCACCCACAAGAGGAGGAAAGAGGGGAAGAGCATCAGTTTTCACCTTAGAACAAACTATAGTTACCCATTACAATCTCCATGCTCTGTGAGGTTCCACGAGGTAGCAGAGTTTGTGTTTCCTTTTGGACAGTGAGAACAACACAGACTTTATGATATATGGTTTATTTACACACATATGCAACCTGAGGCTAGATGGAGAGAGTGCAGAGTATTCTCATCCCAAGAGGATCCTATTTCCTCCATTGCTGCAACTTCAGATTCAAAGAGACCCCAAACAGCACATCTGACCCTCTCTGCAGCACAAAACAGACAGCCCGCCTTCTGCCCTGGCCCCTCTCTCAAGTTTGTAAAACAGGCACTTAGTTCCTGTTCACTTACATCCTCCAAACCAAAATGCTACACCCTTTACCCCCTTTTGTCTCTGTCCACCAACACCCAGCTGGAGGAGGGGCCCTACCCTTCCTCATTTGGTATAGCCTTCACCTTCCTAATGGTTTTATTGATGGGTTAATGTCTCAGCCATTATTAGCTCTGTTCCTCCAGTGACCCACACTCAGCTAGCTGTGCCAGAGGCCTGGCTCATTAACATAAACTGAATCCAGGAGTGTTTGGCACAGTTTGATTAATCCCAACTTTGATTAAATCCAGGAATTATGGGGAAGACCTAGCCAACCAGGAGTTTAGGGGATCCTGCCCCCCCCCCCGCCAACTTATAACAGTACAAACTCAGGGCACTTGCTTTTCTCCCAATCTCATGATTATGCTAGATCCTGTAATTATCTACTGATTAGTGGGGAGATTCAGGGCAGACAAAGAAAGTATTCATTTCTCACACATCACTTAGGAATTCGCTGCATCAAGATGTGGTGACAGCCACTAACTTCGATATTTTAAAATGGAATCAGGCGAACTCATGAGGCTATTAGTTATGCTAGCAGCACAGAACCCCCAGAAATGCTGTATTAGCGTATTGGAAATGCATGCCTCAGAATTGTGATGTCATAGCTATTGGGGAAAAAGCACCACAGATACAAATGAAAGCAAAATGTTACTCTGGCATTGTAAACACCCACATCTGAACCTGGAAAAGTCCTGTTTTGTTTTATTTTATTTATTTTGCAGAATTCGTGTCCTAATTTCCACTCTCAGTTAGAATGCTCAAGACAGTGTGTGTGTAAAAATACATAACAATACATTAAAGATTTTTTAAAAATTATTTATTACAATTGTATACCACCCTTCATCCATAGATCTCAGGGTTGTTCACAATATAAGAATACAAAACGAAAATCTGCAGGTTCCATTTTGAAATACTCTTGCTGCCCACTTGGTAAGGAAAGTTGGGTCACTTTGATCAGGAGCTTTAAGAATCACCCAAAAAGGAAAAACGCCTTAAATTGCACTCAAGCCTGTACGTGTGACATCACTGCTGATTTACACATTTTACCTGCCTGTTTGTTTGTTTTTTTTGTTTTGGAGGAGAGGACTCTGTTGTTGTTTTTAATGGATTGTGGGCCAGGTTGGATATAATGTTAAATATTACCTTTTCTTTTAAAATAGATAGCCTTTGGGGGCTTCCTTTACCATTCAAATAGCAGTTTTGGAGAGGCAATTTCCCCCCCAATTGTGGCAGGGGGAAGGAGATATAAACTAAACATACACACATATAGACACACACACACACACACACACACACACACACACACACACGTCTCCCTGTGGCTTCTATTTACATAACAAAAACAACCATGTCAATTGCATTCGTGCAATTAGTATTTCATCTAGTTTGGCCTCCCCAGTTGATCACTCTGGCAAGAGTGCATATGCAGCCTTAAAAAATAAAATAAAATAAAAATTGGAGGGCAGTAATCTGGCTAGCACCAGCACTAGCATTACTCTTTCCCTTGCCATTTCATGAATGGTTTTTTCTTTGGCTTTGTGGCCCCCACCTCACTATGCACAGTGTTTACCTATTACTTAATCACATTTAACCCAGTAATTAAAAGGTGGCAAAAGGCCATCTGTCCACAGCAAAGGTTGGAGTCTCACCTCCACCCCGTTAACAAAGGAACAGGTTATTGAGCTGCTAGTCCTGAATCCAAGCATAGAGCTAAAAATAAAACTCCATCTCTCTCCCCACCCTTCCCTTCCACCCTGGTCATCTGCTAAAGTCCTAAGGAGGAAAACCTATGTGTGAAGTTACTACCACCATGATTGCAGGAATGGGATGCCTTCTGCTTTTAGCCCCTTAATCAAGATCCCCCTTGTTAATAGTCCATTTGATACAGAACGTTTTTACAATACTTGGGTCCTTATCTCTTTCTTCCTTTTTATCCCCTATTTTTTAAAATGGAAACCTGGAAAATTTATTTTAAAAAGTAAATACTTGCCTGTTTAGCATTACCTTTCTGTGCACTTTTTAAAAACAAAACAACCAGGCTTGCTTTAGCATCCTCTGAAGTCTTAGACAAACAGTTCAGATCCAGACCTTAAAAAAATGAAAGGACTCCAATCTCTCTCTCTTATTAGAAAACCTTCCCTTATTAGAAAATTATTGAGTTTCCTCTGCTCGTTGTGCCATATTTCTTTTTCTTCTTCAATCCCCCCCCCCATGTTTCTTATACCTTTTCACCCACCAGTTTGATTGCCATGGCTGCAGCCGTGGGTGAATAATTGCCTGTCTTCACAGGAGCATGTTCTGGAGCTAAAGTCGAGTGCTTGCTTCCTGATGTATGCCTCATTTGGATTCTGCCGACAGCCTAGGGGCTGTATTATTCATGCCTTGACAGATAGCACTCACTAAAAGCATTGGAACCGGGCCAGGTACTGGCAGAGAGATAGTGGAGCATTGCAACTTGCAACAGAGAGGAGCATCTATAATGCGGGGGTGGCGGCGGGAGGAGAAATCCTCACACGTCCCTTTTTGCTGGCTCTTATATTGATGGAAAAAATTCATTTGCAACAAAATAAAACACCCTAAAAATAAATACATTGCTTCCTTCCCCTGGCTCTCCCCCCTCAATCCTTAAAACCATGCTTGAAAGTTTAACACAATTTTCCACATTTAATTGCAAAGCTGATTTTAATTAGTAAGGCCCTGCATGTGAAAAATGAAGATTCACTTGGGTGAGTGTAACACATTGCAGTGTCTGCTGAACGCTCTAATTAATGTATGGCGGCTGTACAATGGGGTGCACTGTGGGATATTTATGAAAAATTCTGTGCACGCAGACAGTCTATCTGTACGTTCTTGAATCCACAAGAATAAATAACTCCCCCTCCCTGTTATTCTTTACGAGACATTATTGTGCATGCCATCACTCCATCCATAAACTTTACGACGTGCCTGTCCTCTTTACTATTTGTCAATGATATAATAAATCAGAAGTCAGGGCATACATATTTTAACATTAATTTCAAAGAAGGATTTGGTGGTGCACTATTCAAAGATCATGCTCTATTTGGACAAAACAGGCAGAAGCCCCTCTTCTCTGTGTGCTTCTCCTACTCTCTGTTTTAACTACATGAAAAATAACGAATCGTATAAGGGAAGATATATAAGTATGTGCCTGAAGTTAAAATGGCACCTTTGCATTGGATCACAGTTCAAATTTCTCATGTAGGTCACAATACAAGTTTTGTTATTAAAAGAGAAAAAGGTTCCAAAGAAATTCTGACAAATAATGTAGAAATTCTTGCAAAAAATCATGTGTGTGCTGTGTAGTATATAACCCATGCATGAGACCTCCGGGTATAGGGCGGTATATAAATTCAATCAATCAATCAATCAATCAATCATATGCACACACATTCATGCTCCAGTATTTAGCTAAATGCTGTTAGGTTTTTTCTCCCAACTGACTTTCAGTCCTAAGCGAAAGGATTTTCAAATGAAACACAGCAAACAATAAATAAACGTACTGACAGAGAATCCATAATATATCTGAAGTCTTTTACTGGCTTCCTTCGCAGTAGAACAGCAGTATATTTTTTATCAGAATCCATGATGCATTACTGAAGAAGTATACACCAGAGTGTAAAACATTCACCAAAAATCCAGGTCTGTGGCTTTGTATGGCAGTGGATGATTTTGATCTTTCATATGCAGTTCTATTACCTTTGCCATGTGGGCTGGCAAATTGCCGTTTCTTTTGCTACAGGTTTTTGTGACCTTGATTTGTCACAAGAGGTAACTTGATTAAGGCTGGCTTAACTATGATGCTATGGAGATAGTGGTCTAGGCAAGTTGGCTCCACCTGCTGTGGTGTAATTGTTGGATAATCATTGTGTGGGGTGAAGAAAATGCAGACCCTTCCTCCTGTATTTTAATACGGCTTCCTATTCAGTCATCACACACGGCAGTGGCCATTTCCCAAATGGGATAACGTTTTAAAAATGCAAATTTGTTTTCTTCTTGGCAAGACCCAACATTACAGCTGTGGTTGCACCAGATTCCAGGAGTAAGCTTAAATTAGGAAAGGACATTGGCATGCCTAGGTAAAACTGATGAATTCATCAGCTTTTGCTGGGTCCATTGATCTTAGCTTAAGGCTTAAACCTGGTGCAGATGTAACACTAAAGGTAAAGGGACCCCTGACTGTTAGGTCCAGTCACGGACGACTCTGGGGTTGCAGCACTCATCTCGCTTTACTGGCCGATGAAGCCGGCATACAGCTTCCGGGTCATGTGGCCAGCATGACTAAGCCACTTCTGGTGAACCAGAGCAGCGCACGGAAATGCCGTTTACCTTCCTGCCATGATACCTTCCTGGCATCATGCAATTATTATTATTATTATTATTATTATTATTATTATTATTATTATTATTATTGCAAATTGAGGGCAATCCTCAGAACATGCACTCCTTTATCTTCCTTCCTTCTTTCTTTCCTTTATATAGAGAGAAATCCTTCCTTTGTCTGTTCATGGCTGTATTTGAACCAATATAATTACTGAATGCTGGCCATGGTTTCAAGTAGGTTTGCAAATCATGGTTTTGCTGGCATGCATGCAACTCTGAGGTTGCAACCCAGAACCTGCTTACCTGGGAATAAATTCTATTGTACTAAGTGGAAATTAAATCTTGCTCCATGGAAGAAGGAAGGAAGTGTACATCCCTAAGATTGGCTCCTAATTTACAATTAGGGACGATGCATCAGATATTTCGTCTCAAACCTGTTTGGAATTTCAGAAGTAAGCTCTGGAAGACATGAAGGACATAAAAGTTGCCTTATACTTACGGAGCCAAACTATTGATCTGCCTAGTGCATATTGTCTCTGATGAACTGGCGGTGAACTAGCAGAGGTCTTTCCTAGCCCAGCTACGTGAACTGGAGGGTCCTGGAATCTTGTGCTGTGAAATAGGGAGATGGTGCCTCTGAGGGTGTGCAAATTGCCTTTCCTTCACCAGTGAGTAATTGCTGCCTACTCCTGAATTTGGAGACAAGGCTTCCACATCAGAGTGCGTAAATAAAGAGAAGGCGGGCTGGTGATCTCAGTGTGTTTAGAATTTTTCTTTCAAACATTTAGAAATTCACAGCTAGGAGGAACTGAAGAATAGCCCCTTTGCGTTTTAGTGCAACACTGAGCAGGATAGAGAAGGAAAGATGTGTCAGAAGGATGGTGTCAGAAGGTGCTGAATGGTCCATCTGTGCCATGACAGTGAGAGCAGATTTGGGCTGTAGGATCTGCACAGAAGTCTCTGGCATGAACTAGGTGTTTCCATGATGGTAACTTGTTTTCTTTCGAACAGCAGGTGTTGGGCACATGCTCCCCCATCAGTGCTTTGCTTGCCACCACATTGTCTGATGTGGGAAGGTTTACAAGGGGGCGACCGGAGGGGATGTGTTGCTGTAACAGCCACCAAATAAATGAGGGCTCAGTGTGTGCTGCAGGAAAGGGATGAAAAAGAAGCAGCAGCACCCAGTAAGATAATTTTCTCAAGAGGCTTCTGCAAATATCCATATAGATTTGTCCTCTTACCTACAGCAGATTTCTTCTTTTTTTAAAGAATGGCTGGCTTGGCTGATAGCATAATGTGCTCACTTTGCTGATAGAAACAGATAGTGTGAGAGCAACTTCTTAAAGTGGCTCTAAGAGGGATACCAAGGCAATCTTCATATGTTGAGTAAGTCATTCTCTCTCTCTCTCTCTCTCTCTCTCTCTCTGCCTTCCATTTTCAGCATCTGTAAAACAGAGACACTAGACAGTCGCCCTCATCTGTAAAATATTTTGAGGTGTCTAAATGAACAGCACTGTGAAGAGCTAGTCATTACTACGACTGGGTTCAGCACAACCAATTCAGTGTGGCTATTACTTCTGCACATAATAACGTAATCCTTATCCCAATAGTAGAATACTTTCTGTTGGCAGTGGCATGGATCAATTTTGGACCAACTCTTCATTTTATTTTATTTTTGAATTATTTATTTTAGTGATGAGATTTCTGTTTTGAACCACATTTCTTTCCCTAAAAGAACTATGCAACACACTCTCATGCCTACAGTGTGCATGTCTTTCCCATAACAGTGGTTTATTTTCTAGGATGATAAAAACTCTTCACTATCTAATAATTATTACATATCAGAAGCTGGAATCAGGCGTAGGTCAGCAATAAAGCGATAAAGTACCTGATGTCAGTGAAGTTAACGCTTTATTAAAAAACAAAAACAAAACAGCTCAGTCCTAGTGGTCACAGCAACCCCTTCCCAGTGGGTCTTGCCCCAGTGAAGCAGTTGCAAGGACCGAAGGTCCCTGCCTTCCTACCATTGTCTAAGGCTCTTCCCCTAGCCTAGTTCCTTTTCCTGGCAGCCTAAGGCTCCACTGTCCTCCCTCTTGTTGCTCTGCCCTTTCTCATTTCTCTGTGTGTTCTGGGAGTCCGGGGGAAGGGGAGCTGGTTCAAGCAGGTTCAATCTCTCTCCTGCCCCCCTCCTCTCCTGCCCCTAATTCTGCACTGCCTTCTGCCACAGCCTCTTCAGCTTCTGACACCTCCTCCTCCCAGTCTTCTCCCTCTTCTCCCTCTGACCACACATCGTCATCCCACCACCAATCCCCCCCCCTTCTTACCCTGCCCCAACGGCTGCCTCCCACATTTCCTCTGAATCCAGCTAGTCCATGACACTACGTATGTAATCCACATTTCCTCCAAGTAGCTCAGGGTGATATACGTGGGGTTCTCTATTCTTGCTCTTACAGTAACCTTATGTGTTGGGTTCCACTGAGAGACATCAGCCGTGTTCAGGCATCTAAACCATAGTTTAGGAAAAGCTGAAGAAGCTTTCCAAAAGAAAGGTTTGAAGCAGTGAAAGACTTGTAAAGAACTCTTGGGGGATGGGGTTCCAACAGCAGAGGGGCACCACAGAAAAGCTGCCCCCATGCACTGTCTCCTTATGGATACCTGAAGGGACAGTGAGAAGGGCCTCTGTAGAAAGTCTCAGTTCTTGGGCAAGAGTACATTGAAAGCTCCTCCTGCTATAGCTTCCTGTCCCCACACTCTAGGCATTTGTTGAGGGTCTCTTAGCACTCCAAAAAGGCTTTTCAGTGCCACAGGTGGCTGGAATGAGGAGGGGGGCACCAGGAATTCCCACTGCATGAGTACTGCATTCGGTACAACCTTGTAACTTGGTACGAACAGAGTTTTAAATAAGATGTTATGAGAATACAGACTGCTAATAGCAGAACCATAAAAGGAGCACATTCAAACAAACAAGATTAACTGTAATAGCAAGATTTCAGTAAGACTTGGCACTATTCTGGGAATAATTGCTGGTTGTCGGGACACATCTGTTTGACCTGAATTCTGCTATTTGCTAATTTTAGCACTGGTTCTGATTATTGGCTTTTCTTTTTTTTTACTGTTTGTCTGCAGGAAGCAATTCAAGCTTCCAGGGCATATTATTATCACTACAAATCACTTCATAGCTCTCTTAAGGTACACTTTGAAATCTTTCTCATTCATCCTATCCTGTGAGGAAAAATATCCACATATTCAGTCAAGGTTGTGGTTTGGGTTTTTTTGTGTTGTTGTTTATAAAAAATATATCATCTGTAAAAGTAGACTTAGGCTGCCATCCAAACCTCCCTTGCAGTAGGCTGTGGGCAGGGCCAGTCCATCCATGACGTGAGGTGAAGTGCTCACCTCAGGTGGCAAGATCCACAAAGGCAGCAGAACCTCCAAGTAAGGCACTGCCCACTGCTGCCAAAGGGCAGTAGCAGCTGCAACACACTTCCTGGATGCCGGATCAGTCTCCTCCTCAGCAGCCCCCCCCCCCAGTTGATGGGCATTGCCATTCCTGCCACATCTTGTGATCAATTATGTGAGACGGACTTAACCTCCCCCCAAATTTTATTCAAGTTGGAACCCCAGCACACAATTAATGTTTGCCCCCAACTTACATGCAAACAGGTGTTTTGCATTAAGAAAGAGTGGTTATATTACAAAGCTACTGAGTAAGAAAGAAAAAGGAAATGCAAACTGAACCTACAGTTCGTAATAATGTTTGTTAAACGTACGCCAATAAAACTTCATATTTTTAAAGAACCAGGTTGTAGCTGATGGCACTATAGAATGCTAAGATACTGCTTCTTCTAAGTTGCTTGAAAATAACTTTCTCCCCCTGTGCTAAGAAAAGCTACAATCCCTTTTTTCCTCTGAAATCAGGAATGTATAACATCTCAATCCTCTAACTACAATTCAGAATATTACACACTTGAATGATTCCTAACCAACCATGTAAAAGACAGAACAATGTATTATACTTTGAGTTGGATGTGAGAATCTTGTGTCCATGATTTAGCTGCAGTTTTCTTCCTTACTGTTTCCCCCCGCCCCACTTTTTTTATATAGTAATTTAAGTTGTTGCCTTATAGTGTTCACACCTTTGCATTACAGGAAGGTTTCTTTATATAATTTTCTTGTTGGTTTTTTTCTCCAAATATATGAATAAAAGTGTGTCTTTGCTTAGTCCTGAATAAAATTAATTTGGGGAACAATGTTGTGCATTTATTGTAAAATTATTGTCAATTTGGATTTTGTAGTGGATAACTAGAATGGTTATCCGTCACTGATTCCACATCAACAATAGTTTTACAATAAATATACCATGTTGTTCCCCAAATAAATAGTATACAGTGGTACCTCAAGTTACATACGCTTCAGGTTACATACGCTTCAGGTTACAGACTCTGCTAACCCAGAAATATTACCTCGGGTTAAGAACTTTGCTTCAGGATGATAACAGAAATCGTGTGGCGGTTGCAGTGGGAGGCAGTGGCGTAGCGTGGGTTGTCAGCACCCGGGGCAAGCTAAGTAATTTGCGCCCCCTAACCCGTGGATTTTAGCAGCTGCGAGTGCGAGCGCGCCCCCCCAGATGTTGCGCCCGGTGCGGCCGGCCCCCCTGCACCCCCCCACGCTACGCCACTGGCGGGAGGCCCCATTAGCTAAAGTGGTGCTTCAGGTTAAGAACAGTTTCAGGTTAAGAACGGACCTCTGGAATGAATTAAGTACTTAACCTGAGGTACCACTGTAGTAGACCTGTACTTCCAATGCCATTAAACGACAGTGAATTTTGTAGTTCAGTTTTTGTAGACCGTGCAAGGCTAGAATTATGCTAGTTTAGAATTATGTTAAATGGACATTATATCATTACTGTATCTTTATGCACATCATATTCCTGTTCAGGCATAAAGTCTTGATCTTCCACCCATAGTTACACCAAACACTCATGCATTATTTCCCTGTTCTTTCAATGCATCTTCCTCTCTTGCTCTGACTGTCAAATAGTGTGTGAGGAGAGGACAAAGAGGCATCCTCTCTGGTAAATTGAGGTGCTGGTGGTCTGACCAGAAGTGACTTTGTGGGGAGAGTGCTCTGAGGATGCAGCGCTACCCAGCCCCGCGAGGATAAAGGCAGGACAGGGCAGACAGTGGGTATGAGTCCCAGCCACTGAAAAGAGAAGGGGAAACAGGAACCAATGGATCAATACACATAAAGGAAAATGGGAGTGAAAAAGGTGGCAGGAGAGAGAGAGAGAGAGAGAGAGAGAGAGAGGTTGGGTGGAAGCCTCTTGGTTGGATAGTAGGATGGGAGCCTACTATGAAGGAGAGAGGGAAGACGAGAGAGTAAGAGTGAGTGGATTGAAGGGAGGACATCAAGACAGGGTGCGGGAGCATGAAACTGAGGAGGAAGATCAAGCAGAGAGCCAGGTGGTAAACAGGCAAAAGCCAGGGAAAGCAAAAAAAGAGATTAGATGGGTTGCAACATTAAGCGGTTTCTTGGGAAATGTAACATTTCATAATAAAACCTTGAGTCACACAGAAGAGTGGCTCACATATAAAACCAATGGGAACATGTGGACGACAACTTAGAAATAATCGTAAATTAATGATGTGGAAAATTAATAGCAGTAAAAGATTTAGAGCTACCTGTTTGGGAAGTGGGTTCCATATCTTAAATGCCCTTTTTCTTACAAGGTATCCTTAATTATTATTATTATTATTAATAAACGATACTGTCAGTGCTGTTTTAATTCAGTGCTCATGAAGGTCTTAAGGCATCATTTTAAAATACATTATTAAAATATAACATAGAAATTATGTATTATTTCATTAAGAATATAATATTTTCCTGCATATCGCTATGGGTATAGATAATGTTGCCATAGAGTTTATTAAATACCGTGTGCTGAGAAAGCAGAATGAGCAGGAAAGAGAAAGAAGGGGGTTTGTTGTGCTTTTCTGAGCACTAACTAATTTAAACTTAGTGCAGACAAGACAGAGGTGCTCTTGGTGGGGTTCTGGGGTCTGGGTGAGTCTCCTGAACACATGGCAAAAGCAGGTGGGTGCAAACCCTAGATGAAGAAATTTCATCTGAATGCTGCCCTCTTGAGCAGATTTTTAACATGAAAACATTCGCAGTTCCAGATGGTGCCATTTTCAACTTCTTCCACACCATTAAAATGTTTGATGCACCCATTGTAATTCCTGAAAATATATTTCTTAAGGATATCCTTTTCTGAAGAAAACACCCTCTCCTTATCTTTTGAGCTCCTGTTGTGAATATGCTCTTCCATGTATACATGTGGCCAACACTGCTTTCAGTATAAACTTGTCCCCCCGCCTTTCTTGTACTCTGCATCCCATTTAATTTTTAAATGACTACCAGAATTAATTTGATTTTCTGCTTCACCTATCTGCTTGGTCCTGATCATTAAGTTCATCAGTAGCACTGCATGTGTCATTTTTGCCCAATGAACAGCAAAGTTTGGGTTTTTTGTTTATTAAGATCCAGTTCTTCAGTCTTCCAGCTGTTAGTGAGTTGGCAGGCCATAACTATTTTTATGATTGCTTATCTTCGGAATCCTAGCTTTTTTAAAAAATGGAACAACTTCACATGTGGCAATTTACTGCACAGAGATAACAGAGGAAAAATGTGAAGTGTAGCATTGGGTGGTTGTTTTGCTATCAGTACATGAGTGAAGAACCCAGTGTGTCCACAGACAGTGAAGCATTCAACACCTCTTCTCACATTATTTTAAAGAATACTCTTAATAGCAACACACCCATATTTGTAGCATGAAAGCTGCTTACCTGCAGGGCCATTCTGCAACCCAGCTCTTCCTAGGGTTTTAGAACACTTATCCTTCCTTGATCAGTACATACATAAAGTCCCGCACAATATTTGCACAATGTGCAGCCATTTGCAAGAGTACTGCCATTATTATCAAAACTAACATGGCAATAAATCTACAAACTGACCTTGGGGCCATACCTGTAGCTGTGGAAATGCAAAGCACTGATGATGAACCACCCATGGCTCGAATCAAGTCAGCTGGTGGGGAGCAGTGGCTGAGCTCCAGCACAGCTGTGGTGGGTCAGGGGTGGCGTTCTGTCTTCAGCACTTCCTCCTCTGGCCATGCGGACTGCTGGGGCGTTGCCCACGATCACAGCCAATCGTGGGTGAGCTAGGGGGCGTGGTTTGGGAGCGGACCAGGGGGGAACTTCTTCCCTAGCTATAAAAGCTAGTCACATTCAGCCTCATTCGTCACCGATTCCTACTCACCCTCCCTATATGGATGGGCTGCCCAAGGTTAAGTGGGAAGGCAATGCAGAGCACCTTGCTATGGAAATCTTCAGTTGCTGTATTTGGGGCCAGGGTTTCCCCCAAAGAAATGCAATTTGTTAAAGGAGCAGAGGCTTCTGGGGTGACCCCCTATTCTCTTCACAGAGCTGCAATTGCCAAGTAACAGTCTATCCCTCTTCCCACAAATCTCTGGGAATTTTTAGTTCAGTGAAGGGAATCTATGGTTTTGTTTTGTTTTGCTTACCAGACAGAAAGATCCTCCCACCACAAACTTTTGTAGGCACATGGGAGGTGAGGGGAGAAATCCCCACTGCAGTAATTGAAGCCCTTGTGCTAGCTGGACTAGTTAGTTGAATCCCACCCAAGGTATTGATGTGGGGTTTTTTTTTGGGGGGGAACCCACAGTAACAACTTTAGTCTGTAAGATCTAGACCGATGGTGTGTGAAATATTTATTTGGCTAGTATTTACAGTTCAGGGATGATATGCCACTGGCTTATTGGCTAAGAGACAATTTTTAAAACCGGCTGAACCTGACATAGATTTGATGTCATAGTTTGCTGAGATGTTAATAGCTGTTAATACTGCACTACTGCCTTTATACAGAAGCTTGATTGGATTCCCCCCTCCCCAGCTCTATGGTATACATTTTGGTTCCCTCTGTTTAGAATTTGCTAGCTGGAATACAACTTCTTTATCAGAAATCACCTGGGTAACTATTTTGAGAGCAAACTTGTTGGCGACTGCAGTATTAGTTAATTATTGGGAAAGTGAGGCAAGGACACTGGGGGTGACATCCATTTCTGCTCTTGATCCTAGTGAAAAGCAACATCAGCCTGGTGAATAATGACAAAGTGGGGTTGCCTCAGGGTTCCTTCCCGGGCCCAGTGTTGTTTAACATCTTCATTAACTGACTTGGAGTGGAGAGGATGCTCTTCAGATTTGCAGATGTCACCAAATTGAGTAGAGCAGCTTATACCTTCAGAGACAGAAACAGGATCCAATATTATCTTGGCAGAACAAAGAACTGGGCCCAAACTAACAAAATGAACACCAGCAGAGATAAATGTGAAGTTCTGCATTTAGACAGGAAACAGCAGATGCCCAAATACACAATGGATGGCTCCTGGCTGGAGAGCAGTACATTTGACAGTGATATCAGGGTTTTAGTAGACTATGAGCTAAACACGAGTCACCTGTGCACTGTGGCAGTTTTAAAGGATAGTGCAATTCTGGGTTAGATGTATGGCATCTATCTCAGAAGAAGTAATGGTACCACTCCCTTCTGGTTTCATCAGACTTCAGCTCTGTGTTTCTATAAACCAGAATATGACTTCAAACAATACTTGAAAAGTCCACAGCTCAGAATTTTAAGGCCAGTATAGTCTCATTCATTTGATAAAGCAGAAGATGGATAGTCTCTTTTAGGGATGCAGCAGGGATGGGTTTCCTTCATCAGCAAGGGATTGGACTTGATTACGTTTCAGCTTCCTTACAACACTATTATTTTATGACTTAATGGAATAAGAATTTCAATAGTCGCTTTTGTAAGCTCATTAGAGACAGCTCTTAATATTTCCACATCTCTCTCTTGTAGCCATCTTTAAAGCAAAGGTTTATGTTGGGAGAACTAGCATTTAAACAGCCAGTTGCATCAAAACAGGTCCCCTCCCCCTTTGATCATATGCTCACAGGTGGTCTGGCAGACGGTGCAATAACATGTGTTTGTTTTCCTGAACAGTGTTTACGGCTGTCCTTTGGCAAAAAAAAGAAAGACGCAAGAGAAGCAACCCCAAGAACCGGCTCCTAAAAGAAAATCATTTGTAGTTAAAACGGACAACTCTTCAGTAGATGAATGCTATGAAACAGATGGAACTGAGGAAATGGATGATAAGGAAGAGGAAGAAGAGGAGGAGGAAGAGGAATATTCTGATGATAATGAGGAGCAAGTTGATGATGACGAGGAGGAGGAGGATGAAGAAGTAGATCGGGATGAGGAGGAGGTTGAAGAGGAGGAGGAAGAGGAAGAGGAGGAGGAAGAGGAAGCAGACGAAGCAGAGGACGATGAAGAGGAGGAGGAGGAGGAAGAAGAGGAAGAAGAGGAAGAAGAAAGTGGTAATGCATAGATAAACACCATGCACATTTTGGGTTAATCTTCCAGTGTGGTATTATGGGATTTAGCAGTACATCTTTCTTTAAGGCTAATACTAGTCACTCTGCTTCTGTCTCTGTGCTACATGCTGACAAATGTCCTCACTGTATTCTCTTAACAATCATTTTCAGATGACCGTTCTACAAATAGCTCTTGAAACAGCTAGCAGTCCCATTTTCGAAATGTGTAGCTTAGACTCCTGCATGGCCAAAATTCTTGCAGAGAAGTGTGGCTGTATTGATGCCATGAGACCAGCCAAAGAACTTGGGAAGCAAATGGTTATGTTTGCACATATCTGTGTCCATGTTTGTTTGCTGTACTTGTCTCCTTCGTAGTAATCGTTTGCTTCTCATATAGATATGGCCACATGTTTGCAGGTGTTCTTGGCAATGCAATATGGGCATCTTTCCTTTTGAAAATTTGAAACTACACCTTTTTTTAGGCAAGGAACAAGTGGTACCTACTTTGGTTCTTTGAGACTTGGATGTTGTGTACTTTAGCTGATTTTATTAAAACTATGGAGACTGGCAGATTTACATAGGTATCCCTATTAAAAGCATTATATGTATACACTGTTCAACAAGTTAGGAGACACTCATTGGACGTCCAGTTAATATATTGCTAATACAATTAAACCAAAGGCATTTGTTCAAGTTCTGTGGAATCTTAAAATAATTGGTGTTATTTTAAACACTAGCTTCCAATTGTTTAACTTCAGTAGTTCCTACAGTAATCAGATCATACCTTAATGCCATGAAAATGAATATTCACACAGTAATAATAAAAATAATAATAATGAGCCATCTAAAAAGTATTTTGTTCCCATTTCCAGGGAACATGTTTTTGGTTGGGTAGAATCACATTTCTAATCAATCAATAAAAATATAAGAAAAATATTCTCTTTTTTTGATAATAAGTTTCAGCACTCCTCAGTCGGATTCCTCTTAGGAGCCAGGTATGAAAGTTATCTGATTTCTGTTTCAGAATTATCTTAGGTAAGAAGTAGTAAGTGGCTTAAAAGTGCTCATTTAAAAGAGACTGGAAAGGTGTGCCTCATATGGTTCCTTTTCTGAATTCTACCAAATTCTCAGAGAAGGAAAACATGCAAGTTTTGCAAGAGAGCAATTTAGGGACAAAGCATCTTTTCATATTCTGCTAATTTGGAATTTGAACAAAAGGAAGGTTTGTAATCATTAATTACAACTAAGTTAAGAAGGCCAATTGTACAGACAGGAGAATTTCTGGAGGACAACAAACCTTATAATAATTTGGAACTATGCATAATTATTAGTGAGTAAGCACTATTGGATAGAAATGTAGCTTATTTCTGAGTATACATGCATAGGATTAGACTGTTTGATAGCAAATAATGCATCTATGCTATCCAAAATAATGAGAATAAACAAACTTACTTAGAATTTAGACAACCTTGTGAAATAAATTTATTGCTACTGATATATTATGGAACACACTACTTTTACTGATTCCCTACACAGCTACATGGTCAAGTGACCTGAAGGAGTAGCCAATAACTGCTACTGCTTTCTGGGTATTTGTTTTGTGCACAGCTAGTTCCTATTAGAAACAGGAACTGGAGTGTATAATGACAGAGGAGTACACTGCCTCTGGTCATAAGAAATAACCTTTGGATTCCTGATTCTGGCAAAAACAATGCTTGACAAAGGTAGAAATGCAGGGAAGGGGTTTATATAGTACTATAGAAATATAATTATATCACTGTGTCCTTTGAAACTTCGCATATAACCAGACAACACACTTGTTGCTTGTTAGTGCACAAAGGTACCATGAAACAAATAACTGAATATAACACAAACTTTTGTTTCTTGAAAAAATGTGAAGGTTTTGCTAGTTTAATTTAAGATGGTGTATTAACGAAGCAGGTCAGGAGAAATGTATTTCCCCCCCTAAATTCAAGTCTGTGTCAATATAGACATAACACTCCAGATTTGTCAAGCATGGTTAAGAGAGTGAGATTGGGTTTTGTGGAATTGTATAGGTTTATTCCCACCACCCACTGGTTTTCACTGGTTTATTCCCACCACCAACTGGTTTTTATTGTGGTTAGGGCTGAAGCAACATTCAGATCTGATTAGTGGGTCTTGCTTAGCACTGAAGGTAGTTAAGACCAACAAAAGTAGAGATAATTAGTACAAGAGAGAGAAGAGAGTGTGGAGAACTCTCAATCTCTAAACCATAGTTAAGAGACTAGGTGTCTTACCTCTGTGCCAGCGCTAAGATATCTTTTTTTCCTCTCCTGTGGACAGCACAGGCAACTTGAGCTCCCTTAAGGTGAATATTTGAGACTGTGCTTTAAGAAAGCTGCAACTCATTAGCACAAGTTTTTTCTCAGACCCTAAGATCAAGGGAGTTAACAAATTCCATTCTGGATAATGTTACAGACTTCCTTTGCTTAAAGTTCCACCAAAGGGGTTATAGCCAAATAAACAGACTCCTATAAGAAATAATACGTCAAAGAAGCCCTGTGTGTGCTTACTGAGGCTTGCCTTATTTCCTGAAACATCAATGGCTGCTCTTGAGTGACAATTTCCCTAATTTTGGGAACAAGGAACACAGAGGGTTATGTTCTGGAAAGAGGCCTGAGACGTTTTGGAAGGTACTTGAGCATTCTGGGCATAGTCTTTTGCAGTGCTATTTTTGTAGAAAAAGATGTGCCAGAGCTCACCATGAACACCTCCCTCATTCTCTTAGCATGGCAATGGTGCCCATCTGAGAGGTGTCAGAACTGAGTTCCAGAAATTTCTGGCTGAAAAAAAGCCCTGGTCCTTTGGATCTTGATTTCTGTGACCTTCTAGGTTCATTCTCTGACAGAAATTAATCTAATTTCAATGGATTTACATTAGCGCACCTGAATTTTCATAAGGTTTTGTAGGATTTTAGAAGCATAGATCCTGAGGTATATAAATGAGATAAATATTTCAAAAGCAGTTAGGCTCTTATGAAATTCCACTCCTGGTCTTTGATTAAATATACAAAGCATACTAAAGCAACACTCTTACAAATCTCAAAATACCAATTAAAGAGAACCAAAGACTTCCACCTCAGCAATAAGATGTACCCCTAAAATTCCTTTTCAACAGTTTAAAGACCTTCTTCAGTATATCATTAAGTATATTGAGTCTCCTTTATTGAATATATACCTTGTCTTCAAAAAGTTCTGTTACACCCTCGAAAGGCCATAACTGCTCTACTCTAGTCATTAAAAGAATGGCTAATATTTCAAATTTCCTTTGAATCTCACCCCTTACCCCAAAAGAAATTATGAGCCCCACCCCCCTTGAAATCACCTGTCCCAGAAATCCTATGTAACATGGCAGAATGAGTCACTGTTTGGGGGAGGGGACTCTTCTAGGATTGCCGTCCTCTGTGGTGGTTATTGCTTAATTAGTATTAATGTCCCGTTTAATTTGTGAGGCCAAACTTAAGTGACCTGTTTCTCCTCCTTCTGAGAGGAGATCACATCAGGTGGTAGATGGTTCCCAAAGACTGTTTCACAAAGCTTTTCTATTATAGAAAGAAATCTCCGGTGGAGGAGCTCCAGGAACAGATGTTCCAAGGCACCATTTAGCCTATATCATATGAAGACATTCAAGATGGCTTGTGCTCCAGGTATTTCATAAACCCCTTAGGGTCAGGAAGAATCAGGTTGATTCTAGAACTCCCAGGAGAGTCAATACAAATGATGGAAACACTCACCCATTTCTTACAATTATGCTATACAAATCTATATTTATGTTTCCTTAAAGGGGTGTGGGTTAGATCTGGTTTAGATCTGGAAGACTTTTCCCCCAGATCTTTATAAATCTTGCACACATTAATATTTCCCCGCCCCTCCCAACTCACATTATTGTGAAAATGTAACATCTTTAATGAGATACAGGATGCATATTATCACTAGGGGTGCCACTTTATTTATTCTGAATAACTCATCATATTAGCGGGGAAAACTAAGTAGCACATGAAGGGATTTCAGTGCAACCGCAGCATAATCATGTTATCTTGTGACATGGTTCTAATATAAAATAAGGAAATGAAAAAATAGGTCACTAAAGTTGAATGTTTGTTGTGGCATTTTATTCTAGTTTTCAAATCAGGCATAGCTTAGAAAAATAACACTATTATGCATTACATTTGTACAAAAACAATTCACCCTTATTCTTTTGCTGTTGTTATTGTCATTGTTTAAAAACTTGTGTATATTGTTGCTCTTTGATGACCCTAAAAGTCTTACCCCTCCCTTCAGCTGATAGATAGATAGATAGATAGATAGATAGATAGATAGATAGATAGATAGATGATAGATGATAGATAGATAGATAGATAGATAGATAGATAGATAGATAGATAGATAGATGATAGATGACAGATAGATAGATAGATAGATAGATAGATAGATAGATATAGATATAGATATAGATATAGATATAGATATAGATATAGATATAGATATAGATATAGATATAGATATATATCCAAAGGTAGGATTTATCAAAACTTGTTCATATGCACAAACTATCCATAAGCATTTTGGACAGAACTCCTACCAAAGTGTGGATACGCCATCAAAATATTATGAACTTGCCCCCCTACATAAAACAGTAAGGCAAGCAGTAAGGCTCACAGGAAGGAGATTTATCAACTTTCAGATGGAGATAGGGTGGAGATTACTTAGAATGGGCACACTGCCTGGTTCCCTTTTGTCTATACAGAATTACTGCCCAGTGTTCACATTTATCTTGCAAATACATTATGGCAGAAATAAGTGATGCAGGGATGCATGTATCCCCATAGCAAGCATCTTGAAAGAGGCAGCTGACTGATTTAAACAAACGTTGCTACATGTAGATGAACCTCAGTCTTTTTTTCCTCCTTCAGAGACTAGCTGCTGTACCTCAAGGAATCCCTTTTCTTGAGCTAGGCCAGGAATTCTCTGCCACAAGATGGGTGGATGGGCATTAGTTTAGGTGGCTTTCAGGAGACTGGCAAAATAATGGAAAATAATTCTATCAGTGACTACTAGTTGTGATGACTATGTGCCTCCAGATGTTGCTGGACTAACTCTAATCAGCTCCAGTCAGCATTGCTCAATAGTCGGGGATGACAGACATTGCAGCAACATCTGGAGGGTCGAATGTTCCCAGCATCTGCATCTGGTAAAGAAGTACTTTATTTTGATTGCTGTGAATGTCCCATCAGTTTCATTGGATACCCAAGAGTCCTGGTATTATAGGACTGGGGGAAATAATTTAGCAACTTTCTCCACATCACGAATGAGTGTTGGTCCTAAGAACAGAACTGAAAAGCAATCCATTGTGGAGGGTGTGGGGGAGAACTTGGTCTACAATCCTTAAATCCGCCCTCAGAGTGACCTCCCTTCCACTCAAAGGAAGTAAGAAAGTCGCTGCTCAGGCATGAATCAAGAATCACTCAGTTTGAAGTTCATCTCTGCATTTACTTCCTCTCAGCCCTTGCTTCAGTGTCTGCAGTATGAGGGTAGTAGCACTGGCCTACCTTACAGAGCTCTTGTAAAGATTGTAAGAAGTGCTTTAAAATTCAAGCGCTCTATATAAGCGGTGTAATGGCACAAGCCAACAAACACCACTGTCCTTATCTCCTAATTGTCAAGGAATGATTAGTAAGGTGATTTGGGGTTTTTTAGGTCTACCGTGGAGTGCCAATTATAGCATGTAAAGGGAACAATATTGCCACAAGGTGATTGGTCGGATAGTAAGGTTCTGTTTAAATCTGCTCATGAGAAATGTTGGGCTGATTTCACAACTTACCGGTACATATTATAAATGAGCTGTGTAGCTGGGGACCTTTTCTGACATATTTGAACTGTCTCCCACTTCGTTCCCCTCCCTGCCCAATTGTTGGCATCTAGCTAGTCTTGTCGCAGGACCTGCAATGCCATTTCCTGTCCTTGTGTAATCAATAAGTCTTCAATTAATCAATAAGTGCTCCTGCTGGACTAGCCTAGTGGGATTTCCTGCTTCATCAAGTGGAAATAAAATAAAATAAAATAAAATGGGAGAGGTAGTTCATATGTTCTCTGTCGCAATAGATGCCAGTGACAATCTCAGAGTCACAGCCCAAGCAACTTTACTAGAAGCAGTGAAAAGCTAGTTGAGTTGAAAACTACTCCCACACCCACCCAGAAATAATTTCTTTTTTATTTCAAAGGAAGTTGATTCCTTAACAGTGGGAATGTTACCTGTATCATATAGGTCTAGGTAAGCGATACCTCTCTGTTCCATGCAAGAGACACTTTGTTTGGAATGTCCACAGAAATTTGACAAGGAAAAGTCTGTTCTAAAGCTTTTGTTACTTGAGAGCCAATTATCTTTATTTATTTATCCCTTTATTACCTACTTATTTCTGTTCACGGTGTGTGTTTTTCACTACACTTACTTTTGTATTGTAGCTTTCTTTCTTTGTGCAGTAATGTTAACAACTACCCATACATTCCCTTTGTGTCCTTAAGCAGCAGGGCTGGGATAGAAGAAGCGTCTATGTGCCTCATAGAATCAGATCATGGAAGCATGGAAAGGAATTGCATCAACATCCCCAATCCTTTGTCCATTCCCCTCTTCCCATTAATAGCCAGGAAGGAAGGAAGAGTTGACACAGTCATAATTTGGCCTTCCCCGGATACTCTGGCAGCGCAGCAAAGCCATAAATTATTTATTCCTGCAGCAAGAGAGAAGGTCAGGGACATACATTATACGTCCATCCCTAATAACACTGTGAATTTCTCAGCCACATTCTGGGGTTTCTCCCCCTCTCGTACATAAACCGTATACAACACTATTAGTATGTAAAAGCAGGATTTGGGGCTGTGCAAGTGGTGCACACACACTGAGTGCTTCTCTGAGAGGGTGCTGTCTCAAAGCCAGGTAAGCAAAGCTTTGGGAAGGAGGCGTGAGGGCTCTGGCAGGGTCCTAGAGTCCTCTTGCCTCCTCCCCAAAGCCCAGTTAGCATCTTCCCACCTTTGGGGAGGAGGTGGGAGGGATCTGGGACCCTGCCAGAGTCTTATGCCTCCATTCCAAAGCCAGACGCCTCCTTATCCATCTTTGGAGCGCCAAATTTTGGCTTCTCACAGGGTGCCACAGTACCCAGGTCCACCACTGGTAAAAGAATGTTGCAACACAGTTCATCTGAAGTGATCTCACCCACGATAGCTTCATCTTGTGGACATAACACTTTAGTCTCCGTATGAACAGTAAAAAAAATTAATACAAGAATACTTTTAATCCTACTGCACACCCGAGATTCATAACTTTGCAGTCAAATCCTGCTACTGAATAAACTACACAAACATAAATTTAACCTAAGTTTAACCTAAGTCCATCTAATTTGATTCATGAAATTTGAACTTTGTTCAGAAGCAGTGGGTTTCCAAAATATGAGGCATTTCGAAACTATCCATAAACAGCTCAGGGAATTCCGGAAAAGGCAGAAGCAGTTTTTGAAGAGTATAAAATTCTTACCTGGGTCATCAGAAGCTCCTTTCCCTTTTAGTATCAATTTACAGGTATTTAACCCACATCTTGCTTACCTGTGCTCCAGAAAGATTTACAGATGACCAGTCTCTCTTTCTTTTGGGGACCTTTGATTGTGCCAAGGTAGTTGGCCTGGAGGGAAAGAGATTCTTTTTCCTTCTAGAATTTCAGTAGGTGGAGTTTCACTAAGTGGTCAAAAACAATAGCAGGCAAGACATAAAGGATGTCATAGCTTTGAAACAAAAATTGCCAGAGAGCATGAAATAATTCTCACCAAACAGTCTTGCCATGACTTCTTCACAACATTATGTTTATCTATTGCCTGTACCCCTAGACTCGGTGCTTTTGTATCTTAAAATATACATCTGCCTGAAAGAATTAATTCAGATTACAGTCATGAGCATCCTTTGCCGAAGCCAGAATTAGCCAGCCAGGCATCTAGCCGCTGCAGTCAGAGAAAGACAGAGAAGCCTATTACTAGCAAGGAAACCACTTTAAGGAGACAAAGTGGTAATTAGAGGGGACTATTGGAAGGGTCACAGAGCTCAAGCTGGCTTTGGTGTCCTTGGCTATTAAAATATTTCTGAATTAATAGGCCTGCCTCAGCTGCAAACTGAATATGTTTATATTAACTGTACACAGAAAAATGGTTGCTACTTTCTGCCATTGCTGCAGAGAGTAAGAGATTTGAAATTGGCAGGATATTTTGAATTGGGATTCCATAAAATCTTTGTGAAGAAGCAGCTTGGTCCCTAAAGAAACCCTTGTCCAGGCATGAAGGGGAAAGGTGAAAAGTCATAAAGGTGAGGATGAGAGACAGGGAAGGAATTGAAATGCAAATGCAACAGGGAGAGAGAAGTAAGACTGCCTAGTTGTGATTCCAAAAACTGATTAGTTCAGAGTAGTTTCACTAAAGTCTGGGAAGTTGGTCCAGGAAAAAGTAGGACATCACTATAGAGCATATAATATAGTATGTCAAAGCAAAATTTCAGTTCCCCCTCCACAGCAAAATATTTTAGTTCTTTAAAAAAAATTAAAATGGCAATGCTTCCTATGAATGTTCATTTCTTGAAGTGAGGCTTCCACATGTCTATATATTTAGATCCAGTCACACAGGCTTAAAGTAAAACATTCTGGTTTTGCCCAGTTATTCCCACAAGATAAGGTTTATGCCCAGGCAGGCAGATGATGTGACCCATGAGAGCAGCAAAATAACCAGACTGTACAACGGTGATGGGACAGAATCAGGCCAAATCTTTATGAACAGCAGCAGGCAAGGCAAGGGTTGGCATGGCATTGGGTCCCAGGATCAGTTCATCATTCCACAAGCCCCATGTTGATGAAGTGGATCTGCTAGGTTTGGATCGCTCCAAACTTATACCATGTGAGTTGGCCAGTGTTGAATTTTGCCATGGTGCAAGCCAAGCAAGCAAGGTCTCACTGGGGAACCAGGCTGCAGATTCCAACCAGGCAGATACCGAACCCACGCTTGGGTTTTCCATGGTCAATCCTCCCCTCAGGCCCCTCATGGGGGACCCCCTATACCAGGCATTGGCAAACTCGGCCATCCAGATGTTTTGGGACTACAATTCCCATCATCCCTGACCACTGGTTCTGTTCTAGGGACTATGGGAGTTGTAGTCCCAAAACATTTGGAGGGCCGAGTTTGCCTATGCCTGCCCTATACTATGTTGATCCTGCCCAATGCCATTTCTGCCATCATACAAAACAATGCTCTTCCGTCTAACAAAGGAAAGCCATAATTTCACTGAGGGAAAACCAAGTGCCAATAAGTTTTTTTTTGGGGGGGTGTTATTTCCAGTCTTGTCAACCAGTGACCCAAAATTGCTCAGTGAAGGCTCTAACCCAGCGGTTCTCAACCTGTGGGTCCCCAGATGTTGTTGGACTACAACTTCCATCTTCCCTGAGCTCTGGCCTTGCTAGCTAGGGGTGATGGGAGTTGTAGTTCAACAACATCTGGGGACCCACAGGTTGAGAAAGGCAGCTCTAACCCAAGGGTGGGCAGGTGGGAAGTGCTCAGAGCAAAATGGCTATGAGCTCCAGGGGAAGCAGCCTTATATAGGCCTTCCCCTCCCCTCTGCAGCAAGGGCTCATGGGACAGCTTTTTCCCATGAGCCCATCGCATAGAGAGGAAACTAGGCAAAACCTTGCCCAGCACTTTGCTGCAATCTATGGGCCACAGTACCACCGGGCAAACACGTCCCGTGCTTATTGGACATGAAGCGGGGCTTAGGTACACACCTTCCTAAGCAAAATGCACTAGGCACATTTACTTAGACACAGATTAGCAACTCTTTTCTATTTCTTGCCATTTCCAAACTGGGGGAAGTTTTAAAAGCCTGAATGAAGGGAAAAGGAGGCGGCTAAGGTGGTTACTTGTGGGTGCCAATGGAAGACAGGAACGGGAGAAGAAAGGAGGTCTGCACAATGAATACATTATTCAACAGCATCCAGCATATACCACTGCTTTATTGACCTATGCTGATTTATTCCATGAGGACATAGGGAGACCCTTGCTAGATCAGACCAGAATCCTGGTCTCACAATGGCCAACCAGATACCTCCGGGAAGCATATCAGCAGAACCTGAGCACCATGGCATTTCCCCTACTGATGCTCTCCAGCAACTGGCATTCAGAGGCATACACAACCATCATGACGTTAATAGCCTTATCCTTCACTGCTACCATGCCTGCTGTCAGGGATGATCATCAGTGGACAACTCCAGGAGGCATTACTGACCCCTGGAGATTTCTGGCCATGCTCCTTCTCCTTGGTGTCCGTGAGGGAGGTAGACCCACTGCAGGCATCTATCTGGAAATGGTACTGGGTACTACTGATACAGAACCAGCACATTCTGGGTTGGGTGGAGGTGGAAATGGGCAAGAGGCCCTTCTGTGCAGGTGGATTAACCAGCACATTTCCCAAGATCATGTTCCTCTTAGTAACGTTAGTTCTCCACTCTTGAATTGTTGCTGCTATCATATTTACCAGTAAAGAAAAGAAGTAGTAATCAAGACCATTTTGATTTACTAGCACTTCTGTAATTGCTTTGGCATGTGCACGTCTTCAACAGTGGGAAGCCAGAGTAAAAATATAACAGGTAAAGTACAGGTGTCTGACTACTACCATGTAAAGATAATGGTACATGTTGCAAAGCACATGGTTTAATGGACCATATTTGGGCTAGCAGAATAGTTGCTTTTACAAACTAAGGAAGGAAAGTGTGCCTGAAAATCTAGCTGCTGGTTATTTCATTTGTGAAAGGTCCTTGGGACATCTCATTCTTACATTTTGGATTAATGCCATGAGATCATATTTAATGCAACAAATAACTTTTTGTTCATAAGGCTAAAGGTTGTGAATTAAGGGTTGCTTCACAAACAGCATCAGTCACATTGAAGCTGCCAAGCGATAGTTCTGTGTAAGAGTGATTCCTTGTAGAGTTTGTAATCTGGACTGGCCCAGGACATTTTGTACCCACAAGTCCCTTGCCCCTGCTCCCCAAGTTGAGGTTGCACCTGAAACAGAAAATTCCCAAAGCATCAACTCCTCCTGGTAGGAAAAATAAAAATTTGAATAACTAACAATTTGTTGCCCTTTCATGGACACCTAAAATCAGTTGACTGAGGTAGTTTTCTCACTCTGCTCAATAGTAAGACCGGCACTGTTTGTCATGTATGTAAGTCCCTGCCATGTGCTTTTAGCACTGTTACAAGGCTCTCCACACTGACACAATATTTTCCTGGCCAAAGGTGACATTCGTGAGGAGCTTCTTGACACAGCCAGGCCACGTAGTCAGATGCCTGCATATATTTTTCCTACTCACCTCCCTCTCTCAGCAATTAAACTTCCTCGATAACTTAGTGCTCAGGGCTACTGCAACTTATGAAATGGTTCAAACTGTGAAGCCTCAGAATCTACTGAGAAATAATGATTTATTGCATTGACGCTTTTGCTGAAGTTGCCAAACATATCTGTTTTCTACATCTCAGGCTAAAATTCCGTACTTTCCCTACACTTACTTCTAGTCAAAATTGTCCTAATTCACTCTCAGCTTGACCTGATACTTGCTCTGGAGTGGGGAGTGAAGAGTTCGTTTTCACATCTCCAAAATTTCAGGGATGGAGAACCTGTGGATCTCCAGATGTTGTTGGAGGCCAACAGCCATCAGCCCCAACCAGCATGGTCATTGTTCAGGGATGGTGGCAGTCATAGTCCAAGAACAGCTGGAGAACCACAGGTTCCCTATCCCTGCTTTATTTCCATCCTATCTGCATATTTACTATTCCATCCACATGCACCGTAAATTGATTCAAGCAGGTCGTGCCATGTTACTGATATAGCGATTATGATGTATTTACTGATCATGAGTTTGTCTGTTCCATTTGGCGCAAATGAGAAGTACACAAACTTAAATGCATGTGCAGGAAGCCTACCAATAAGCCACCTACTTATTAACTCTTTTAAAAATCACAATTGGAAGCTGCAGCAGCAGCAGCAGCAGCTGCTGTTGTTTAAACAGAGGGTTGAACTCTGCAGGGTGTGCTGCCTGCAAGGTGACTTACCAGGCATCACTGAAAGGATATGGTAGAGGCGAAACATGGTCCACAGTTTACCTGAATTGCATAAAGCATCTCATTCAGGCTTAATAAATTGATTTTAGGAAATCATAAAGCATAGTGCAACAGCAAACACAAATGGATAGAGAAAACAAATTCAAGTGGAGTGAATTAGTTCTGTTTGCAAGCAAGAAGGTCAAATGCTGCAGCACAAAGAAATTGGAAGTAATGAGGATAGAGCCAAGTATAACCATATTAGAATGAGCAAAACAGGTTGAGGATTGGGCAGAAATCTTGTGCTGCATTTATGTGAATCATCAACAGTGGTGGGGGGGGAGTGCATTTGGCTTATACGCTCAGTGGGCAAAAGAATTTGGATATGCCCAGTTTACATTGAGACCTAAGCATTTAACTGTATTCTTGAGGGTGAAATCCTACGTATGCTTACTTGGAAGGAAGTCTTATTGAATTCAGCAGGGTAACTGAGTGAACATGCATAGAATAGAAGTATTGGGCTGTGAGTCCAATGAATTTCATCAGGATTCAAGCCTACTTATAATGTGGTCTACATATTGATCCTGAACATTTGTTTCGGAATATCTGTTCGGGTCACAAGCATATAAATGCCAATGCTGTACCTGCAAAACATCATGTTAGGTAATGTTAAGTGGGCATAGCTGCTGCTGTGCAATATCTTCCCTACTTACATGCTAGCTGAAGAGGTTTTAAGATCAGCTGTTAATTTGCAAATGACTTGTGATGGGCTTATAAATAACAAATGCTGTAGGTCTGTGACAGAGTTGAGTAGGATGCATTATAGATGATAAAGCACCATCAACAGAAGACGTGCTAGAGATAGTCACTATCTATGAATGAATAGACCTTTTTGACTCTGCTGACAATCAATTACTTTGTATTAAACTGAGGCGGGCAACCTATTTAGCATGGACGGACATAATGGAAATGCTTGATGAGGCAGAGGACTGAAGCTAATTCAGATATTATACACTGCATGTCAAAGTTTCACCACACCTAGAAATCTTTAATATAAATTATTTTTAAAAAACAAAACAAATATCCTTAACTGGTCTGCAACTCTTTTTTTTTAACAGTCTTCATGAAGGCTGTTCAAAACACAACTATTTTCCCTTGATGAATGAACTGCTGAGATATACTGAGAATAGGTAAAGGGACCCCTGACCATTAGGTCCAGTCGCAACCGACTCTGGGCTTGCGACGCTCATCTCGCTTTATTGGCTGAGGGAGCCGGCGTACAGCTTCCGGGTCATGGGGCCAGCATGACTAAGCCGCTTCTGGCGAACCAGAGCAGCGCACGGAAATGCCGTTTACCTTCCCGCCAGAGTGGTACCTATTTATCCACTTGCACTTTGATGTGCTTTCGAACTGCTAGGTTGGCAGGAGCAGGGACCGAGCAACGGGAGCTCACCCCATTGCGGGGATTCGAACCGCCGACCTTCTGATCGGCAAGTCCTAGGCTCTGTGGTTTAGACCACAGCGCCACCCGCGTCCCTGTACTGAGAATAAGGGCCTCTTAATGTTTAAACAAGCTCATGTGGGGGAAAGCTAACCTTGAGGTACCCTTATGATGGTTGCAAGCTGTTCAGAGGCAACCCCTTGGCCTCCAGATGTTGCTCAACTACAATCCCAATGGCCCTTGATAACAGGTGGGCTGTTGGGGTCTCGCAACATCTGAAGGGCCATGGGTTACTCACAGCTATCCTAGAGGTAATGATGGGGGAGAAATTAATTTCATTCATGTTGTACATCAACCTGTGTTATTCAGTTCTTGAACCAAAATACAGCTACTCTTCAAAATTTGCACTTCTCCAAATTTTGTGGTGCAGTTCTCCTGCGAAAATAATAAACACATATTATGCAAAACTGCATACGAAAACCATCTACTACTGAGCCAGTTTCAAGGTCCTGAATGACTAAGCAAAAGGGTGGGTGCATGGAAGGCAAGTTGTAAGCAACCACAATTTGTGACATTGCACAACATTGTTACAGATCGGGGACATGGGAAACAAATAAAAAAAAAATCACCACACGTAGGAGACATATGTGGGACGTGGGTAGCGCTGTGGGTTAAACCACAGAGCCTAGAACTTGCCAATCAGAAGGTCGGTGGTTCAAATCCCCGCAACGGGGTGAGCTCCCGTTGCTTGGTCCCTGCTCCTGCCAACCTAGCAGTTCGAAAGCACGTCAAAGTGCAAGTAGATAAATAGGTACCGCTCTGGTGGGAAGGTAAATGGTGTTTCCATGCGCTGCTCTGGTTCACCAGAAGCGGCTTAGTCATGCTGGCCACATGACCCGGAAGCTGTACTCTGGCTCCCTTGCCCAATAAAGCGAGATGAGCGCCGCAACCCCAGAGTCGGCCACAATTGGGCCTAATGGTCAGGGGTCCCTTTACCTTTACCTTTTAGGAGACATATGCCTGTATATCTAAAGTTGCTTACCCCAGAAGTAAGTCAACGCTTAAAAATTACAACCTGGGATTGGGTGGAAAATACATAGTTTTGAGTTTATCACTGCACGCATGTGGGTTGGAACCTTTCTTTAAAAAAATAGAATACATAGTTTACTCTTCTGGTAATATGCTGTCCATGGGACACTTATATTTAGCCTCAAATCTGTAAGTTTTGTAAGGCAAAGCCACCTCTGAAACCTTCTGAATTGGGCCAACCAACACATTCCTTTCTGTGGTGATGCTAAATATGGGGGGAGAGGGAAATGATATGTTAGGGGGAGGAGAGAAAAGAGGGTGAAAAGAAGCACACGAGTTGAGGAAAGAGGGAAACTGAAAGTAATGGTTGTGCAAATATACAAAATTCAGATAAAGAGAGAAGGGCTGCCATACATCCTGGAGAGAGGGACTGGAGAGAAGGGCTGCTTTGTCCTGGATATTAGTCAAGTCAATCGAAATATCACATTTTTTTGCGTTTTTGTCCTGGCAATCCTACGAGAGAGTAGAGAGTGCTATGAGATGGAGAGAGAGAAAGGAGAAGAGTTAATGAAGATGGGAGTGCCAAGACAAATGTGTTGCAAAGGAAGCAGAAAGAAAAAAGGCGGATAATAGAATGGGCTAAAATGTGACGCATACTCTTGAGTAGAAACCGCTGTCAGTTTTTTGAATTGTGTACCTCTGCTCTACACTTGAGGTGGCCAAGTGAATGGGGAAAAAATCAAGACCTGCTAAAGGAGTATAGGACCAGGTTCTGGGGATATAGCATGGCTGCAGGCAACTGTGTGTTTAAGAAATGTCTTTGAGGGAGAAGTGGTTTTTAAGGAGGGAATCTACAGAGAAGAAAGTGTTGGCTTGTCAAGGTAAACGAAGGTTGTCCAAAGCACATGGAACAGCATGGGTGATGGCACAAAGGCAAAGACAGGTAGAGAGAATCAAAGAGAGTGATAGCGGATCAGTTTGCACAGAACAGAGACAGCAAGAAAGGGGGTATGGAGAGATGAGAGAAGCGTCAAGGCCAAAGAAGTGGAGAGCCTTAAATGTAAGGATCAGGAGGTGCTTGAAGTTCATGAAAGTGACACAAAGAGACAGTGCAGAGATTTAAGCAGAGGTGCCTCCCAGAGAAGAAATTGATTTTAACAGAAGCATTTCAAATTGAGAGGAAGAGAGGTGGCAGGATACCTAAAAAAGAAGGATGTGGTTTGATAGGGGAGAGAGATGATGCGGGGTGCATGGGTGAAACCTTTAATGCTGGCATAGTTAGGGAAGATGACAGCAGTGCTTCCAAGAGTTTTGAAATGACTACAAATTTCCCAAGTATTCTAAAGTAGGTGTGTGTGTGTGTGTGTGTGTAAGTGTGTAAGAGGGAGAGTGCAGTTAATTTCATAGGGGCAATAGATCAGTGACAGAAAAGCAAAATTCTGTATAATAAGACATGGATGTCTGACCTATTTACAAAAGAGCCCAAAATCAACACATATTGTGGCCAGAGGCTTTTTGCACTCACTCTCTATGAAGGAAAAATCCCTATTTACCTGTGCAGAATATACTTGTCATAGTAGATATTGGAAAAACCATTATGTGAGTAGATCTTTCATTTCTTCTTTGGTCCTCTGTTGCACTGCCTGCTGTTTGCACCAGAAAGATGATGGTTGCATTATTTAAGTCGAAGTTGGGGGACCTGTGCCCCTTCAGTTGCTATTGGAACATCCCTGGAGCCAATGGGAGTTGGAATCAAACAACATATGGAAGACCACAGGTTTCCCACCCCCACCCCACCCCTGCCATTTTAGTCTAACTTTAAAAAGTCATCATAATGATTTGTTTCCCACCATGATGTTAGAAAGCTCCTCCACAAACTGACCCAGATGCATGTTCCATTATGAGAAGCTTTTGGAGCCTTTGTCTGTGAGGATCATGACAGCTACCAATACTAAATTATAGTTGCATTCTTCATCAGAATCCCTGAAACACTGACATATGTTTCAGAATAAGAAGAAACACCGAAAAGCAATCGAGGAAAATGTGGCATCTTCCAATATGTGTGCTGTGCTTTGAACCCTGACTTACCATGGTTCTAGAATGCCTGGGAAGCCTCCACAAATGCACCTCCTACTTTTGCCCTTCAACTCGTTTATTTACTTATTTTTACATCTATACCCTGCAGATTACGTTTATACACCAGCAGATTGATGTTTGAGAAAACCACTTGGACCCATGCCTAGAAAGTGTGGGTCAAGCGGGAAACCACTCAGACCCATGCTTTCTAGGCACAGGGCAAGCAGAAGTGTGGGCGAGCCCTTAATGCTGTACACAAATGCCTGAAGAGGTATTGTCCCTCACCATCGTTTCAGAAAACCTGTACCTAATTGGGTCATTGTCATAGTCAACCCATTGCTACTTTGTGCCTGGCTTGTGCCTGGCTCTCCTCTAACAGCAAATACTCCTTACTACCTCAGCTCATTGCACGAGTTCATTACTAGGCAGTTCTCATGCCATGTTCTCCATGCAGTATTTCACCACAGTTCACAACTATCTCAGTTTTCTTTTTCCCTTCATAAAGGCTATCCCTGCAGATCAGGACTCTTGACAGTTGTGTCTGTGGAACGATCTGATTTTATGATTATTGAAAAGTGATTAAGAAAAATTGAAGCAAGATATGTTCCAACGTCAACACACTTGTGGCACGTAGCATGATTCCACAGATACCTCAAGTTGCAGGGTCCCAATTCTGAGGAGTCTATGGAATGGAAGAAATGGAGACTTCAAAGAGATAATACACATTTTTCTAGAAGGATAGTTAGGGTGGTTTTGTTCTTTGGTGTATGTGCATTTTAGTGATTGTACTGTTCATGATGGCCTTAAGTCACTGTACTTTGTGGGGGAAAGGAGTGTAGCTTGGCTGTTAACCATTCTTTGCTGAAGAGGCTGCCAGTGATTACGCCTTCGGTAGTATGCATGTGCTGCAAGATCCTTACTTGCATTTGCCCAATACACTAAATGCAGGACATATCTGCATACAAGGATGGAGCCTGTTTCTCCCTTTGCCTAATGAAAGGATGATCAGAGCCCTGTCAGAGCCAACAATGTGATTCACATCACTAACATGCAGCTTGTACATTTCTTGGGCCTGCTGGCGAACTGCAGTTCAAAAACTTTTCCCACACGTTGATTGGCTTCTCCAGTTTGCAAGCCTGGACTACTATGAACTAAGCCTCTGAAAAATCTCAGTTATTCAAAAGAATTGAATAATTGCTTCAATTCTTTTAGTAATTTTTAGTTTGACCTCTGGCACAAAGGTAAGGGGAAGCACCCGTGGTAAAAACTGAAGAATGCTGCCATAAAAATAAATTACCGTATTTTTTGCTCTATAAGACTCACTTTTTCCCTCCTAAAAAGTAAGGGGAAATGTGTGTGCGTCTTATGGAGCAAATGCAGGCTGCGCAGCTATCACAGAAGCCAGAACAGCAAGAGGGATCGCTGCTTTCACTGCACAGCGATCCCTCTTGCTGTTCTGGCTTCTGAGATTCAGAATATTTTTTTTCTTGTTTTCCTACTCCAAAAACTAGGTGCGTCTTGTGGTCTGGTGCATCTTATAGAGCGAAAAATATGGTAGCTGGGAATTCCTTTCTGAGTGCGATTGAAACAAATAGTCAGCATGGCAAATGGGATATATGTGGATGGAGGACTTGTGTACATTGCAAGGATTCTCTTGGGTGTGCAGTGTATCTTACATGCTGCAGTCCTCTGTAGAATCCTTGTTATTGAGGACAAGCACCACAGCGGCAGGTGGAGGCAAAATTGAGTTCTAAAATTAAAACATGGTGGGGTTTCTTTTGGTAGTTTTGAGCAGAGTTAAAAAGCTTGGAATCTGGAGCTACCCAGATCTACCCCCTCTTCTTCCCCATTCACACATCCCTAGTGTTGCTTTAAAAGGTAAACCATACAGAGGTCCTTACAGTTTTTTTCATATTTACAAGGATGGCTTCGGATTCTAAGCCTACATGGTGGAAACTAGTTTCATGGCTGCCTCGGGTGGTGGGAATGGCTGGAAACCACAATGTATATTTCAACACTGCCCTCTGCTGACCGGAGGCATGAAAGGTTGCTTATATCCAAAAACCACAATGTCATCTTTAATGGCTCAGCTTTTGCCAGGGGAGAAGGGAGTACGTATTCATTCATGAGGGGGGGGGGGGTGTAAGGGAAAGGAAAGAAAGCTGCTCCCTGCCACTTTGTGACCCCAGCTACTGAGAATCTAGGTTGTTCCATCCTGCGTCGTCCCAACCTGGTTGTTGTTTCTGCTTGATTGGCAGATCGTTAAGGGTTGCTGAAGAATGGCTTTCATATATAGATGAACAATATTATTCGTGTAATGGATAGCTACCATTCATTTCAACAGTTCCAACAGGCATTACAGGATAAATGAATCTATTTGTTATGGAACCATTATAAGAACAGAAATATCAACAAAATGTCTACCTGTGATAATGTAGCACATAGGTTAATAAGCACTTACTGGTATTTAGCAAGTTATACTATCGTGAAAGATTTTGTTAAGGTTTTTGCCTGCTTTGTTTGGACAAACAAAATGCTTTCTGAGAGTGCATGCCTATGCCTTTATGTACTTGTACTTTTAAAATTATATGCTGGAGATATGCAGTCTATAATTATTAATTGAAACATCCGACTACTACATATTTTCCCAAGAGCCCCATGTCTTTTGATCCTCTCGGGAAATGTGATTACTAATATAATATAATATAATATAATATAATATAATATAATATAATATAAATACTATAATATATGTTAGTGTTGTGGAGCTTAAATGAATAACCTTTTAGGTGTGTGTGTGTGTGTGTGTGTGTGTGTGTGTGCATGTGTGTGTGTGTATCCCCAAGTGTTAACTGCTGAACAATAGGATTGGGGATATTTGGAAAGAACACACACAAGTAAACTAGCACAAATAATCCAACTGTTTTCAAAAAGCAAATTAGAAAGCAAAGATCAAAATAAAAGTTTAAAAACTATTTGAGATTATAATGTCAAAATTGGTAAGAAAATATGTTTTCTAAGCCCAGTAATGCTTCACTAAGAAATTAGCAAAGGTATAAGTGTCCTTTTCTCCATAAGAACCATCAGTTTTCTTAATCCTGTAACCTAAAATTAAATTAATATGGTTTTCTTAGTGCTTAAGCCACTGTATGTTAAAGTATGATTGATAGGCGGTTTGTGTTCTGTCCATGGCACTGCAAAAACAGTTCCAGTTCTAGCCACTTTTTTCCCTTTCCTTTTCCATTTCTCTTTCTTTCTTTGTTCTTTTTTTTCTCCTATGCAGAAGACCATCAAATGAATTGTCACAATACTCGAATGCAAGACACAGAAAAAGATGATAACAATAATGATGAGTATGATAATTACGATGAACTGGTGGCGAAGTCATTGTTAAATCTTGGCAAAATTGCAGAGGATGCAGCGTACAGAGCCAGGACAGAATCAGAAATGAATAGCAATACATCTAATAGCCTGGAAGACGATAGCGACAAAAATGAAAATGTTGGTCGTAAGAGTGAGCTGAGTTTAGATTTAGACAGTGACGTTGTTAGGGAAACTGTGGACTCGCTGAAATTGTTAGCACAAGGACATGGTGTAGTGCTTTCAGAAAACGTTAATGACAGAAATTATGCAGACAGTATGTCTCAGCAAGAAAATCGGAATATGAACTATGGGATGTTGGGGAAGCCTACCAACAATGGGCTTACAGAAAAAATGGTGGAAGAGAGCGATGAAGAAGTATGTCTCAGCAGCCTGGAATGTTTGAGGAACCAATGTTTTGATTTGGCCAGGAAACTCAGCGAGACAAACCCGCAGGAAAGGAATCAACAGCAAAACATGAATTCTCGCCAACATGCCCGGCAAGAAGATGATTTCCAAGGAAGGACATCTGATAGGAATTATTCTGATATGATGAACTTAATGAGGCTTGAAGAACAGTTGAGCCCCAGATCTAGAACTTTTTCTAGCTGTGCAAAAGAGGACGGGTGTCACGAAAGAGATGACGACACCGCCTCTGTAACTTCAGATAGGTCGGAAGAGGTATTTGATATGACGAAAGGAAACTTAACGCTGCTTGAGAAAGCGATTGCTTTAGAAACAGAAAGAGCAAAAGCCATGAGGGAAAAAATGGCAATGGAAGCTGGAAGGAGGGATAATATGAGATCCTATGAGGAGCAGTCTCCAAGACAGCTTTCTGGAGACGACAGGAAGTCTAAGTCCAGTGACGGCCATGTCAAAAAGCCATATTATGGTAAAGGTAATATTTCTCTCTAATGTATGTTGTATTATGATGAACTATGGGGTGAATCTTAACAAGCCATGCACCTGAATGTTTTTTTTGCACTCAAAAAATAATTCTAGAAGCACAAGTAGTTCAAAGTAATGCTCTGTGTCTTTAGGTAGAACATTACGTCATGCCAGGAGAAGCAAAGGGAATAAGAGATCATGTTAAAAGAGAGAAGGTTGTCCAGAAATGCTGAATATATTTTATGATTTTAAAACTAAAGGCAAATACATCTTGCATGAATTGACTTATACGTTAAGATTTTGTGCAAGACAGCCAATTAGCTGGGAAATGCATATTTTTATAGACTGGACTGTGTGGGGCATCTTGATTTATAAAATTATAACCAGATGGTTGTTATTGATGAACCCTCTCCCATATAAAATGTAGAGCTGCTTGATAGAAATTGAATAGTATCTGGGTGACCGATAACATGAGATAGGGGCAACGACTGCACATTAATTATCTTTAATAGTAAGGTAATGGAAATCATTTGCTATGCAAGGCATGCTTTGGCCTGGGCTGAGATCAATAGCAATTTCTTTCTTATATGCATTCCACTCCACTGGTTTCATGCCTTTGTGGAAATAGCTAAGGTGCTACCATAACAATTATCCAATATATAAGACCAAAAAAGACAAAACATAAACAGTTACCATAACCATGTATTATGTCTAGGTATATACAATGTAAATATCAACATGCTATTTTTATGAGTCTGTATTCTTGTAAAGTTTCCCAACAGCAGAATACTTTTCACTCCCATTAACTTTAATGGGAGTTGAGGAATCTGAATCATTGGAGGGAGGTGTGAATAACCTAGATGGTTATGGATGATGCTGTGATTTCCAGAGCATCACTTTATTAAATTGTTATTCTGTGTTTTTAAAAAATATTATGAACTTGGTAACAGGGCTGTAAAGTATAATCATGATATTAAAACATTATTTTCAATATATCTGCACAGGAGACTTTTTCTTTCCTTAAGCAAAGTTTGTAAGACAAATAAAAGACCCATATAACCCTCATAAGCTACATAAGTATGATGAAAGCATGAAGCTTTCTTGCAATCCAGTTTTGAGCCACTGTTGTATACCAACACCTGAGTTATTGACTGCATTTGAGGCAGTTTGCCCAATACATTTTTCTGTACATGCAAACTACTGTGGGGCTCACACTTGTATGAACAAGTGTAATGTATGGGCAATGAAATCATGGATGTGGCCAGCATCAATTTGTATGACTGGCAAACAGTTTCACCATGGTTGCCGCAATTATGGGAATCGCTTCTGGCATGCTATGCACATTATGCTTGTCCAGGCAAATTAATATCTCAAATTGGTCCGGAATGCTTATTTTTACGGACAAGGAAAAACACACTGTCCCATTACATGCTACAATAAAGTAATGCGTACATACTGCAATATTTTAATCTGTTATTGCAATTAAGGAAAAAAGACAGTCCGTTTTTTAAAAAGAAAATAAAGCACTGTACAAATCAACAAATAGTTGAGACACCATTCAAGTAAAAATTACAAATGTGCTTATCTTACAGAATATAATATAATATTATAACATGCCCTTAACCAGACCCAATATCATTTAAACATTACCACCTCAGGGGAAAAAGAAGGTGCTTCTGTACCTCTGGGAGTTTGAACGTAAATATAAACAATGATGCTAACAGGAGTCACAAGCGATACCTGGATCTAAAGTTGAAAGTTTGGGCAATGTTAACCTCAGACTTGTGGTCCAGACTCAATTCTTTTCAAAGAGCAGGATAAAATAAATAACCATATACCTTCTTTGCTCTACTGTAAAAAAATTAAAAGTGAATGAATGAAGGCTATGTCCTTCTAACACCACTCATCATCAAGTACAGGTGATTCCCTCAACTGTGTCTCCTCTTGGGGGAGATGTGGGGTACACATCTCAGGGAATATACACACACTTTAATGTAGGGAAGAAGATGCATCAAAAGGAATGCCTAACAATTCTGTTTCTGCTGCTTTCCTATGGTGGGTTCCAAAAACATTGCGAGAGGCAATCCTTTCTATAGATATATGCTTTTCCATGTTAGAAAGTATCCGGATGTCTTTGTGTCCCTAACCTCACTGTTGCAAAATTATATCTGATAATATTGCAGTCCTGACTGGACAATTGTATCAAGAGTTGGTAGAGAACAACAACTTTCCCTAAGGCGGTAAGGAAATATTTATGAGGCAGTCATGATGTTAAATTGAATAACCCAAGTGTCAGTATTAAGTTCTCCTTCAATATTTTCTTACACAGTACTAGATAAAGCTATTTCCATTCCTTGTTTGGACCAAATAACCATTTTGATAGTAAAGCTCCATAACAGTCATCTAGAAACAAAGGGAGCCTGCCCCACATTTCTGATTCGCTCAGCCTAACTTGTTTCCAGCATTATACTTGAAATACGCTACTTATTAGTAATACAGTTAAAACATTGTTTTTATGAGTTTCAAATTAAGATGTGAATACTGTACGGTTCAGCCCCATGGGTAGCAATAATTCAGTAATATTCATTGATCTTAATGATGCCCCCCTCATTTATTATCTAATTAACTAAGATGTGAAGATTTACACTCTTTTGGGTTAACTGTACCTTGTTGCACTTGATTATTGTCATATGAAATAGAAATAACCAAAATACTCTGAGAGATAGTCAACTAAATCATACTAAAAGTAGGCCCATTGAATTCAATGGGTCAGCTCTGAGTTGGACTGATATTGGATATCACCCAGTGCTCTTATTGGCTGGATTCTTTGGACCACAATATAACATATCAGAGTGCTTTATGTAAAGAGTTCCATAAAGCTTTATGTATGCAAATGAATGGTATGGCTGTCAAGAGGTAACATAACTTCAGAGACATAGAGAAAGACATTGATGAGTTCTATTCCCAGCTCCAATACTAATTTCTTTCTGTTTTCTTGGGCTGAATAATCTGCCACAGACATAATCACCAATTTGGGGCATTTTAGTATTTGTATTGCTTTATAATTTTATTTTTGGCAGGGGGTTATTAAATGAAAAGTTAACAATGCATATACTGGTCTTCCTGCTGTCAGGAAGCCCTGTCAACCCAGTCAAACTACAACCTTTGGATTTAAACCATTAAGGGTAGGCCTGCACAATTTATGACCTACCAAAGCAAATTCAGTCTCCCCAGCCATGTTATGTAGTGTGCCAGATGTATGGCAGCCTTCCGGTCCTGTGTTTTGAAGTTTTTAGGCAAGCGGCAGAAGCAGGAGGATTATTGATACCCTGTTGGTGGGACTCCATAGGTGACTGGCACGCTGCATTATAGAATCCTTGAATTGGAAGCGACGCTCCCTCCAAGGTCAGCTGGTCCAACCCTCTGCAATACCACATCTACCACAAGGTGTGGAAGCACGTGAAACTGGCCACTTTAAGTTGCATGTGCACTGGCTCCCATCATGGCAGGCCAGTCATGGGAAACTGCTTCCGTGAGCAAAAGCAGACTGTTTGCACGCCAGTATAAAGCCTTCCTGGAGTGGCACGCTAAATTCCTGCATATGCTTCTCACTTTTATTCTGTGAGCTGGCAGAAAAATCAATGGTCAAATATATAGCAGAGGCCAAATAACCCAGAGTTTCCTGTGCATTGGCTTGAGTTGCGAATCAGTGTATAATATATCAGTAACCAGCACTAATTAGAAACCCCAGTCCTGGAATACAATCTCTTGCTTTAACCTGTGCTTTAAATACTAAAAGGCAAGCACCTTAATTTCTCCAAACTTTGAGCTGTCAAAAAATAATGTTTGATTTGAATTGAGACCTATGAGGTTTTATACAGTTGAATAACCACATTCTGAAGGGAATTAATGTCCTTCCTGGAGCAAAGGGAGTTATAATGCCAGGTTCAAACACACAGCACTGATAGATAAATGTTTGGGGTATTTTTAAAAAAATGAAAACATTGTTTTAAAAGGATGAATTCTAAAATGGTTGAGTTTGGTTGACAGAATCTTATGAGCAATATTGACTGCATTTGTTTGATACCAGATATGAATTATTCCTAGTACTGTATTTAAGACATTGCAGCAGTATAAAAGGATGATGATCTGATCTGGAGCTTCTGATCAGAATTCACAGGGGTCCTTTCGCCCAACTATCCTGAATCATGTAAACTTTACTGTGTACTGCTGAACTCTGAAAGTGGCTTTGCACCTAACATTTTAGGTGTAAGACATGTTGGTTTTTTTAATATGTGAGTTCCAAAAAAAAAAGTGAATTGTTGTATTTGTTAGGGAGATAGGATTAGCTCTAGCTGCCTGTTTCTGTACACACGGCTTTACTGCCACACAAATTGGAAAACGGTGCTGAGATGATAGCCCTGATATTTACACAATCATTTATTTTAGGATCATCCCCCTATCTTTTTAGGCATTGCCAATTCTCTTACAGCTGACTTTAGCCTCTGATTCACACAGGCATAACCAAGGAAGGTCCCAGGCAATTTTCTTCTATGATTTGAAGTGGTGGAGGCGGTTCTCCTCCTTCACACATGGTCACTATTTCTCCCTTTAATGGTTGTCAGAGGGGAAAGACAGAAAAAGAGTGAACAGGACTGCCTTTTTGGGTGGGGTCCAGCATCAGAAATGAAAGAGAGGTAGTTCAGTGGTACAGCATCTTTTTTTACACACAGGTTCAATCCCTGGTCTCTCCAGGTAGGACTGGAAATGTCTTTGATCTGAAGTCCTGGAGAGATGCTGCCAGCCAGTGTAGACAGACTAGATGGACTAATGGCCTGGCTTCGTATAAGACAGCTTCCTGTGTCTTATGTCTAGTCTATGTCCAGTCCGTCTCCCTTTTCCTTTTGGTTGTATCTTCCACCCATCATTCCCAGTACCTGCCTCTATAGGCTGAGACAAATGAAAACCAAATTGCTTTTCATGGCACTCAACAGCACAGGGCTGTTGCAGCACGGCAGCAAGAACTTTAGCATTGCTACTGAAGCTAACCTATAGCAAGAGGTGGAGAGAAGGGGATCTGAAAGAAGAAAACCAGTGGGGCAAGGAGGTTGAGGATAAGAATGGCTATTTCAAGGAATCATGACACGTACATTACTCTTCTTACCTGCCTCCCTCTCCTATCACTCTAGTTAGTATCGATACTCTGCCAGATTCCTTAGAACAGGGATAGCCAACATGGTGCCCTCAAGAAAGAGTTGGGTACCAACTCCCAACATCCCTGACCATGGGCTGTGCTGACTGACACTGATCAGGGTTAAAGTCCAACGACATCTAAAGAGCTACTTGCCCCTGCCCTAGAATATGGATACAAATCAGAAGTTGAAATTAGCTTGGGAGATAATTAGCCTAGGATAATTAGCCTAGGATTGTGTAAATGGAAAGAGCAGGGGTATTTTAGTACAACCCCCCCCCCATGCATTCAGTAAAAGAATGCTATTGGGGGTTCCAGTTTTAATTCCAATTTCAGCAGTAATTCCACAACATTCTCTGCAAACACACACATAAGCATAATAAGAAAAATAATTTTCATAGGTTATTACGAAAACAGCAAAATGTGATGCAACTCTTCATTATGAATGTTATGAATATCTAAGTGTTCTAAATATGTGGTGACTTTCACAGGACAATTTAAAAGCAAGTCTTAACTTTTAAAAAAAAAACTTGTAGTTAATGTTCAGTGGAAAGAAACATCCTTTTCTGTAAGTTCTTATATTCTGTAGCAAACTTTTGAGAAACAGTGTTGTCTGTTTTAGCATGCCATTGAAAAATAATTAATTTGCATTGCATCTTTGAAGAATTTTGGCAAGGAGCTGGGTCCACTATCATCAGTACTCTGAATTTCTCCCACAGTAGATCTCTAGACTTCAATATACAATGAGGAAAATAGTTTTTAAAACAAATTCAAAACAGAGCCAACTTATAGCTAATGCTTGACAGAAGTTATGTTGACAGTGGTGGTGGCTTTGCTGGAAGAAAGTCACCACCATTTAGCCTCCATGAATGGAGGACAGCTGTGACCATAGGAGCCTACGGTACAGAAGAAGGAAGCAGGAGATAAAAATGTTTTCAGTCGTAGATGTGTTTTCTTCCAGTGTTCTTTGAGAACATTTTCCAAAGAGTAACTGAATTCATTAAGTGAACCTTCGTCCATTTGGAAATCTGAAAAGGAAAAACATCATTCACTTGACACATTTGTTGTAAATTATAGATCCCTCAAGAACAGAAAAGAAAGAAAGCAAATGTCCTACCCCTGGGTGTGATGGAACTGGCCATGTAACGGGGCTTTACCCCCATCACCGCAGTTTGTCAGGATGCCCACACAAAGATAGGGTCCCTCCAGAAAGTAAGTCCACATTGTTTCATGGAAACTGGGGATAAAACTCCACACAAATTTTTCTAGCATGCATTAAGAAACTTTTTTTCCCTTCTCTTTTTTTCTCTGTCCCATTTTTCCAGTATGATATGTCTCAATTTAGCAAACTGTTTTTCTGTTATATTTGCATTTTTTTCCTTTCTTTCATCATGTTCACATCTATACTAACCTTTATGCTTGAAGAAAGATGTTTTAAAGCTGTATTCTTTTTATTCTGATAGTATTAGGATATTTGCAAACTGTTGTTTTTCTCTATGCCGCAGGTATTCCCCCCCCTCCCCGCCAGAAAAAAACAAAACACTACTGCTTTTAATTCTGAGTAATTATAGCCATCTCTTGAATAGAGTCTCTCGTGTTCAAATAAAGGAGCCGATGTTCCTTCCACTTTGAAAATAGGCAATTGGATTCATTTTTAAATTTTTATATATATACATAATTATTCAAGCAATTAATTCAAATATTTGACCTTTAGAATTGTGGTTGACTTGCAATAATACAGCTCTGCATGGATGTTAGTGCAAAAATGCTGCAATTGTATAAGAGGTATGAAGGGAGAAGGAGTATGTAAAAAAACAAAAACAGGTGCCATAATTGTCTGAGATTGTCAGAACTCATCCACCCACCTGCTAAGAAGAATATACTAAACTGATTCTCAGATTTTGTGGGAGGCTTCAAACATTACAAAAACAAGGCTTCCAATCATAGAATCATAGAATTAAGGAGTTGGAAAGGGACCCTGAGGATCACGCAGGCATACCTCATGCAATGCAGGAATAAGCAGCTGTCCCAGAGATCAAACCTGCAACTGGGTGTTGCGTGTCGAGGTCCCCAGGCCACCCCAATAAAACACAATTCACACGGAATTTTTGTTTAAGGTTTTTGGCATAATTTTGGCCACGACTTTATTAAAAGACAAAAAATGTGAGTGGTTGCTTAGGCATTGGTTGCGACTATCTGACCCCACCCGGGGACAGACTGACATTTGCAGAAAGGGAAAACACTTTGGGGAGAGCGATGGAGCTGGGTACCATGCCCTCACCTCTCCCCAAATGCTCCCAGGGGCCCTAGCCCCTTGACAGGGGTTCGGACAAAAGCATGGCGAGCCCCTGGATTCCTTTAACAGAATACCCTTGCAGCAGCAGCAGCATTGGAGGGGCAGGCACAGCCAATCCATGCCCCTCCACCAACCAATTCATAAACCAATGCCTAACCGTAACCTTACAAGTTGTGACGATTTGCTATGCAGTAGGCAAAAACCAAATGGCACCAGCCAATCAGCCAAATGGACAAAATTCCTACCAGGCCCCTGCCCCAAAAGCAAACGACCCCATGACAGGCATAGCAAGGTCAAATCGAACAACCCTAAATATAGGGAGAGTGGGCGGGTAATCCAATGCACGTAGCGAAAAGAGGAAGCTCAACGCTGCGCGCAGGGAATATAAAACTTCTTGGCTGTCAATCAAAAAATGGCAACGTCAAATTCTCCCCAATGACAAGAGGAACCCAATCGCAATGGTGGCCAACTACCTTTACCCACCCAGCAACAGTGGGATGTCTTGTAAGACCCCACCGCAACACGTGCTCTCCATGAAGGAGAACACGCTTTATCAGCACCACACTTGTCAGCACCAGCACTCCACTCTTACCAACTTTGCTATCCAGTCTTTGCAAGATGGTGGCTTTCTAAAAGCTGGGCTACATGTAGATTTGATTCATTGGTTCCCGAACAGCTTAGTTGTCGAACAAATTGGCTCCTGAACGCCGCAAACCTGGAAGTGAGTGTTCCGGTTTGCAAACATTTTTCAGAAGCCGGACGTGCAATGTGGCTTCCATGGCTTCTGATTGAGTGCATGAAGCTCCTGCAGCCAATTGGAAGCCGCGCCTTGGTTTTCAAACGGTTTCGGGAGCCGAACAAACTCCTGGAATGAATTAAGTTCAAGAGCCAAGGTACCACTGTATTTGATAGCTACACCCCACTTTTCCATTAAAACAATAGTGGAAGTGGCTTGCAATGAAAAACAACAATAATAAATATAAAACACCAGAACAACATATTTAATATAGTAGCGAGATCAAGAATTCCCACTAGAATTAAAGGACCTTAGTCATGTTCATTAATTTCAGTGGGTCTCCTCTGTTTAGAACTTAGTCAAATTCCACACAGTGTGAAACTGTCTCAATTCTCCTTAAGGATCACCCCATTGGGTTAGGGTGAGGACAGTCATTTTCCTCAAAGCAGCTCTTCATATATCTGCCACTGAAAACAATATCGCTATGAGAGTTCTTCTGCATGTTGCCATTACATTGAGACATAATTACCATGTGATGTAGTATCATCACATATATTAAGTGAAAAAAGTATTTTTCATTCATGACAATGAAGATTTGGAAAGAGAAGCTGCAGGAAACTTTTGAGTCTTGAAAGCACTTAACTCAGTCTGGAGTTAAAAGTGGTATGAGGGCATCAGTGGCAGAGTATTGTCCATTTCATAGTCTCCCTTAAACCTCGCAGAAAGGGAAATCCCTCTTAAGGAAGCAACACTGCTTCTCAGCTGGTGTGTGAATCGAGCTGTTCAAAGGAATTCAATTTCCAGCTTAGCAAGGCCTATAATTTTCTCAAACACAAATGTTTACTCAGTTCCTCAAAGCGGTTCATCTCCTCCCCACCCCACCAACGTAAATGGTAAACATAAAGCATTTAGAAAACGTTACCAATCAAAGAAGAATATAGCTTTAAACGGTTTGCATGTTCAGTAGTGACAAAAGTGAAAAAGGTGAGATCATCTCTCTCTTTCTATCTATCTCTTTTTTTCCCCTCCTCCTTACCCTGCTCCTGCAGTGCTGGGCTTGTAAAGCATGTTTCAAGAACAGCTTTGAATAGCAGGAAATCCAAAGTGAAGCTTTCACATCTTTAGTACACTGCTAGTAGTGTGGTGATGGTGATGAATGATGGTGGTTGTGACTATTCTTTAAATCAATTATGCACAGGCTTTATTTCTTATGTCCTCTAGGCTTTTGTGTAAGCATTACACATGATTTTTTTTTAAAAGATTGGTTCCTTTGAAATGTAGCATAATTTTGCACTTGTCGTCCAGCAACAGTGACACAGATCTGAGCATTTTTCATGTTGTACACATGCACACCAATTGGATGCAACTCAATTTATTTTTAAACGTTAAAAAAAAAGTGAATGTTTGGCACATAATGGTTCTCAGTTCAAGTAAATTATAAGTACTGTCCTATTGTATTGAATCCAGAGATTTTGAGATCTGTAGGATGGGATCCCTGTTATTTCAAATCCCACACTGGAAAATAGCGGAGATGCAATTTACAAAGTATGTGCTCCCCTATCGCTGAATTGCAGCCCCTCCCCAATGCTTGCTTGGTGGTGGAAAATGACAACCCTTTTTTTGTTTAAACCAGACCTTTTTGGTTCCTTTTATTCCTAATTTATCACTCCACCACCCCCTTGACTTTAAAATGTGCTCACATTCTTTGCTTATATTGGTTCCCCCCCCTTTTTTTTTTCTTCTTCTTCCTTTTTTGGACCCTTTATGATTTATTGACAGCTATAGATTATTATTTTTTAGCAATTATTCTGATCACAACATGAGTGTAACTGCCATTGAACTTTTAACAAGCGTTAGTCCTACGTAATCAAGGCAGTTGCGGGGCTCAGAACCAATTCCATAGCTGGGCATCAAAGATCTTTCTGGTACTGCTTTCAGCACCTCAGAATTCGCACACATTTTATGCACTTATGGACTCCAGATTCTGGATGCCTGTTTTTTATACCTAATCAGTTTATTATTGCATATCTGCACCTTAAAACTGCTCCAACCTCCAACTCACCACTGTGCTGTTCAGTGCTTTTGCTCAGTGCTTATGTATGCAGCCTCCTGCTTCACTGTCACACCAGAGACACATTAATTGTTAGATAACCTGCCCTCCATAACTCTTAATGTATTAACATCATCCCTATGTTAATGAGTACCACAACACCTCTTTCCTTCACCAGGCTTTTATTGGCTATACCTGTCACGTGTCTATTTTCAGGAATGCTGATCATTAATTAATCTTGCTTTGTACTAAAATGGCTTCCTACAGACTGGGACTTGAAATCTTTTTCTTCTTGTTGTTGTTTCCACACTCTGCTGTTTCCTTTCCTTCTCCTTGTCAAGTTCTTGCCATGCATGAAAACGTTCTTAAGTGTCCTACACCAGGCTGCACAGGCCGAGGCCACGTAAATAGCAACAGGAATTCTCACAGAAGGTAAGATGATGTGCTCACTGAGCTATAATGTAGGTGGATACCATTTCACAGCAACAACACCTCTGAACGTCTCCTGACAAGTGTGTGTGTTTGTGTGCATATGTATGTGTGTGTGAAGATGCTCTGGGCCTTAATTGAGCAGATGGACTGATGTGCTCAGTCTGATTGTCCTTTACGGCTTATCGTATGAGAGGATTAACTCTGGCGCACAGTTAATTCAAATAATAAGCTATATTTCAAGGCTTGTCACTGTTGGCCAGCATTTGCATTTCCTAAGCGAGAATTGAATATACAAGTTTAAATTCCTTCAGCAGGCTGCAATAGGTATTTTCTATCATTGGGGGAGAGGTCACTAGCTACCCTTCCTTCCCACAATGCTTCAGGCTGCTTGTAATCATTTCTCACCTGTATTTGAATATGAGTCACCTGCATATCTGGTTGTTTTGAGGTACAAAAAAAAAGTAGCTGCAAGAAATTTCTTTAAATGTTCTGCTTCTTCACAATATGCACTTTAATATTTCAGAGAGCAGCCTCTTAACCATGATACGAATCCTGACACACACAAAAGCCCCTCAGCTCTACTGAAATCTCTTTGCCACCTGATTGAAATCTAAAATAGCACTTCTGGAGAATATCACCGATGATACTAAAATAAGGTGTATCTAATCAGAACCAGGATAGTTTCTTTATACCATGTTAGCCTACTAACTTTTTGTTTGTTTGTTTATTAATGAAGTGCTGTGGATTCCAGTGCATTGTAAATAACAAATTGTGTAGAACTGGAAATTATTATTATTATAATTAATTAATTAAATTTCTATACACAGATAGTAAAGTCTTCTTGTATAAAGGACTAAAACAGCAGGATTATTTTCAAATTATCTTAAAATCCACAGGAAGTTGTTTTCTTTTTAATTTGCTTTTGGAGATAGTCCCATTCAAAGCGACAGAAGATAAAAGGATTGGATCCAGACTGAGAATCCCACATAAGTGGGGATAAGCCCCACTGAATTCAGTAAGACTAACTTCTGAGTAGACATGGATTGTGGGGTTCGTGATTTGACCTTCATTTCTATTGAAATCAATGGGACTTCATTTATGTATGATTGCTTTTATACCAAACTCTTCCTCCAGCAGGGTAGCTCACAACATAGAATATACAACAGCAGCTTTTTTAAAAAAAAAAAAATTGAAAATAAAACATTTTAAACCCAAGTCAGCAGCAATAAATAATATAACTGGCTCCAGAGTCAACATCAACCAAAAACCTGGAGGCCTAGACAAACCTGCCCTTAAATATAGCTAATGTGAAGGGCAACCAAATTTCATTTTAGTTATTGCTGACTTTTCACATTGATTTCAATATAAACGAAATTCAACTAGCTTACTCTGGATCCAACCCACTGTAATTGAGCCCAAGAAGTTAAAAACAAACATATCAGGAATCACAACTAAAGCACCCATGACAGATGGCTATCCAAACTCTACTTAAAAACTTCCAATGAAGGAGAGTCCACCACCTTAAATGAAACTGTAAAAAATATTGTCCCTGCTTAATGTCCATGGCTTTGACAATAGCACTGGGGAAAGCTGTAGGATTATTAAAACACCATGTCTCAGATCCATGGCTTTTGAGACATCAAGGAGTGCTGTTTGGCACTCCTTTTTCTGTCTGCATTATTTGATTCTCCATTCCTGGCCCCCTCTGCCATGCTCCCTAAAAGATATCTACTTTGAGAATGGGTGTTTCTGTAATCTCTTGCTGAGAGGCATGGAGGATGTCTGAATGAATGAACTCCAGTGGTCATGTCACCTCAGTGCATGCCATGTAATCCATGGAAGACTTTAGGAAACATTGTCTACTGTATCGTGTCCTCTCTTAAACATTTCTATGGCTTTATGATTTATTTTTCCCCTATAGAAAGGGGAATGACTTTCTAGATCTCAGGAAGATTCAGAGTGAAGATCTGTTCAGAATTCTGCCATAGAGTGTATTGATTTCCTCTGTAGAAATTTTGAAATCAGATAAGCATATTGCAAACTATGACCAGATAAACAACTTTTCCTTTACCTCGTCATAATGTTCATATATATGCTACTTCCAGTGTGTTGTTGATTTTTCTCATAAACTGTTTTCTAGCAGAAGCAGAACTGTCATTATATACTCAGCTCCATAGCTCCTGTATCCTCATGATTCTGGGTTCTTTCCAAGGCAGCTTTCCATCCATTTCAGCAGCAAGCAATATCTTCACTTATAGGCTAAATTCTATTTTGATTTACGATTGGCACAGCTTCATTTTGCAGGGCAGCCCTAACCATCTTTACCAGTTGTAAGTCCTGAATTCAGCAAAGCTTCTGTTCAAATAAGCAGCTTCAGGGTTGCAGCCTTCATTTAAAAGCAAAACAATGATTGTGTAATGTGTTAACCTGCGTAATTTGGCCTACACGTCATTGCCACTGAAATACCAGTGTAGTGATATAAATAACAAAGTTTTTCCAAAGCGGATAATACTTGTTGGCAATCCTGCCCGACAGTATTGCAAAGTGGAATTTTCAGATTTTCATTCTGTTTGCCTGGCAGTAGTGTTCTCCTGCACATTTACCAGAACACGAAACTAAAGCATAACTTGTGACCTATCAAGCTGATTGCAGCTCACCAGCTATTTATGGTGGTTAATCAGCAGCTCGTTCAACTTTTTTTTTTTTTTTGCAGAAATTGTAGAACGGCTAAAACGGTAATATTCAAGTACCTGGCTGGCATGCCGCAATATGTAGCTTGGAAAGTATGTTTGGCTTGGTGGGTCACACGTTTCACAGAACTTTTCTTATGTACAGTGGGATAGGAAGTTATTTTATTTTCTAATGATGTCAGCCCTGTGTCTTTAAAGGCTAGAGTTGTGCATCGAAGAGGAGTAACGCAGGGCATCAAAAAGTAGATTATTTTGTTCCTGGCAAGCTTCCTCCTTATATTTACTAAGAAGGGCTCTATGAAGCTATTCAGGACACGACAATTACATTTTCTTTCTGTAATTGCAGCCTCTCGGGATGTCCTATTGCTGCAGCAGAGAAACTGGCTAAAGCTCAAGAGAAGCATCAGAGCTGTGATGCATCCAAATCAAACCAGGCATCAGATCGTGTCTTGAGGTATTAAGAGTTGCTCTAACACTTAATAGTGTATACCAGATTAACTGCATAATAAGTTAGCCTGAGCACTAAAAGAAAGAAAGAAAAAGTATACGACCCTTGAAGAAGTGTTTAGAATTAGGGCTTCTGGATCCTGTTCTCAGCATTTATCTGCCTACCAATATACCCTGGGGGTGGGTGGGTTAATGTTTTTTTGGCAAATATCAATAAAGCTGAAAAGCTCATTTTTGTCTTAGGCATTGTTTGGTGTAAAGCTGCCTGCTGGAGTTCTGAAACTAAGAACAGTGTGAAAAAAAGTTGATATCTTTGGGAAATAAACTAATATTTACCGGTAAGTCTTGTTTTTTCCAGCAGGCGTTTACTAGTAAATATCAGTTTAAATGAAAACCAGAAGCCCTATTTTTCAAAATTTTAGTTTGCCAGTATGGATTTCTAATTCAAAAGTATTTTCATTCTTAGATTTAACAATGAAAAGCACCCACTGAGGTTTAGTTGGCTTCTTATTCTCTCTAAAAAGAATGATAAAGTTACACCATCATATGGCTTACAGTTTTATTGCTGCCAATAATTCATGATTCATCTCATTCCTCAGGAATACAGTTTCTAGGTTGTCCTGTGCAGAACCTATAAGCATTTCCTTGAAGCAGTTACCTTTCTTGGGAATCTTGAGAGTCAGGATCCTAAGGCTATGTCCTGTGTTGTGTAGGTCACCCAACTGCTGTAATATTTTCTAATTAAATGCATATATGTAATGTACACAGCATTCCCTAGGAAAAAAAGAGAGAGTTTTCCTATGTTTTCTGTCAGGAAACTAGTTAATTGTAAACATTAACAGAATGGCTTCACTTGAAGGTACAGATTTAGATTCTGCTTTCCTCTCTCACAGTGACATGTCACTTGAAGGCACAGATTTAGATTCTGCTTTCCTCTCTCACAGTGACATGTCTAATGACCATTTTTAGTGGACTCATGATACTGGATCATCTGAAAAAAAATCCAGCCAAAACTCAAGCTCAAAGCTGAGGGTTTGGTCGAAACATGCTGGGCTATTTTGGATCCATTTCCACGTGCATTTACGACTTACAGTGATGTCAAAAGCAAACCCACAAACGTGATTTCTGAAGCTACATTTAGAGTGCCTTCAGATATCTCATTAATCCAATGGCAATGCAAATCCAGTGGCAAAGACATTTTAATAATATCGTCCATACACAAAAGAAAGCAGGAATCGTGTTTTAGCCTAGAAATCTTGTGGTGGCTTTTACTACTAATGATGTTTCTAATCTTCATTCAAATGGTATTTGAAAATGCACTTAGTACTGCCCTGGAACTGCAGGTTTTGTTGCAAATCACTCCATAATCTGGAAGACTGAAAATGCAAAACTTGCTAATAGTGAATGCCACTATTTGAAAGCCAAACACTGCAGAGTTTCCCTGGTATTATTTTTTCCTGGCTTCTTCTACAGTCTAAAAATGGGGGGGGGGGAGGGTGATAGTTAAATTAGGCACAGACATCACATATGTATCAGTGTGCTTTCCCCTTGCCATTAGAAAAACAAGATTATTTTTCCAAAGAAGAAGCATGACTGATTTTGTTCATCATTCAGAAATACGGTGTGAGTTTACAGATTTAGGGTTTGGTGTTCCACATGCTCTTCCACTTCAGATACAATTTTGGGAGAAAACTCCTTTGTTGATCAAAACAACAGTACCACAGATAAGACTATTCCGTGGCAGCTGCCAAGAGGAACAGAACAAAGTTGGTGTAGCCTTGCCATTGCTTTCGAACCAGAATTTCTCTAGTGCAAAGTCAAATGCCATGCAAAGGAAGCCTCTTATAAGAAGCAGCACCTGAGCTTTTGACAGATTCCTCAAATAGATGTTTTGGCACTTTTGCTTTTGCCGCTGGGACTGCCGTGCCTTTCAGATCTTGATAGGTGATCTGAGTTACATTGTCACCTCAGATTTGACTTCTCCGCTGCCTTCTCCTGTAAGAGCTCTTAAGATGAAAACTCTGAAGCGTGCCCTGTGATATTTGTGCTGGCTAAGCACGTATCGACTGCTGTTATTACCTTCAACTTGATTTCAAACAGAGTAACCCATAAGAAGCGCCCAAGTTTTTTGGGGTTGGGTTTTTTTTTTCCCCCTGCACACCTTGACCTAAAGATGTGTCCTAGCAGCAACAACATGCTTCTGCCTTTTTGTCTTCAAGCTGAGTAAAATGGTGGTGCCTTTGGCATCCAGAACTGAAGCCAGATTACTTAGGATTTCCCACAGAGGTGGTGCTTCCTGGGGAAATTTCCCTTTTGCACTGCAAGTGGAGTAGGATACATTTTTAAAAGCCTTTTGAGAAGAAATCTGATTTACAGAATATGTGATCCAGTGTACAATTAGCACTTGTTTTGACGACACAGTATATGAATTCTATTTTCATAGTTTAAAGCAGCTTTTTGCTTTACTGATCTTGGTTCTGTGTTTGCAGAACACTGTTGGGCTCTGTTCTCTCAGAAGTAATTTTCCACCCCAGCATGTGAAATAAAATCAAAGTGGATGAGTAATAAAAATCTTATTTATACATACATATCTTTTACCTAAATTCCAACGAAATAATACTTTGGAAGTCTAAAAGTTTATGGTTATGTGACATTTCTCACATTCACTTTGAGAGGCACAAAGCCAAGCTATATTATCAGACCATCTTATTAAACGAACTAATACGTATTTGAGCTCCCATCCATGATAGTGCACTTGAGGCTTTCCTTTAACAAATTTACAGTCATGCATTGGAGCAAATCTGCCATCTGTATTTTATTTCAGCTTAGAAGTGTTTTTTTACACACACACACACACACACACACACATATGATGTTTTTAAATTTTGCATTGTTATATATTTGCCATTTTATGATTGCAGTGGGGAAGCACTTGAAAATGACATTGCCACAGTTATCAGGGATGAGTTTGTCCCACCACCCCTCACCTTTGAAGAGACGTGAGTTGGTCTCTTCCGGGGGAGGGGTTGTGGGAAGCTTCTAATTTTATAGACAGTATTACACGCCATGATTTGTTGCAATAATGAGTTCCCAGCGATGCTAAGGTCAACAGCAGTTGAAATAAGACCATAGTTATTGCAAAGAAACAGCAAAATAGTCAAATCACAGAACTTTAAAAAGGTTTGTTTGATCTCACCACACAAGCCTGCCAATATGGCATTTTCCTTTTCTTAATGGTAGGTGAGAAAAAAGTATGTGTAAAGGAGGCATGTCAACCATTATGCTCTCTTGGGGAGCTGAAAAGACTGATGGTGCCAGCACTAACCAGTTCAAAATTTTAGTGATGTTAAATGTCGGGCCAGTAGCAGTATAGTTCAATGAGCAGACTTCAGGAGGTTGGTGGACGCACTAGATATCAAAGCACATGTGGACTCATTGCCCACACCTTGATCATCCTAGATATAGAAATTATTCCAGGGGCAGGTAGGCCCTGGAATTGCTATTGCTCCAAAACTTATATGCACATGTAATATGCTCAGGTAACTTTTGCTATCTCCTTGCAGAGTTGCTGTAATCATGCTCCTCCCCTTATTGCCTCATATAGCAAGGGAACATATCTGTGTGTGTGTTGGTGTTGGTGTTGTTGTAGTTGTTGGTTTAATAGGACCATTTCCCTATTTCTTTTGCTATTAGCCACATGTGGTGTATTTATAATTTGTTTTCTCTGGGCTTTTGTTGAAGGAAGGTGTCCTGCTAAAACACAACTTAAGCGCTTAAATAAATACATAAATAAATGCATTGCTGCCGCTTGTGTGCAGTAAACAAACTGTAAGAAGTGTTACTATCAAGGCTTCAAATTGTGTACTATCTGTCTAACACACTGTACGTGTTCGTTTGTTTTTGTTTAATTTCTAGGCCCATGTGTTTTGTTAAGCAGCTGGAGATCCCTCAGTATGGCTACAGAAACAATGTCCCCACCACAACGCCCCGCTCCAACTTGGCCAAGGAACTAGAGAAATACTCTAAGACTACGTTTGAATATAACAGTTATGACAACCATGCATATGGCAAGAGAGCCATAGCTCCCAAGGTGCAATCAAGGGATATTTCTCCCAAAGGATATGATGGTATGAGGTGCACACTCTTTAATCATCAGAAACCAATCTGCATCTAACAATGGTGTGGGTTATGCAGACTGCATCTGAGTATTGTATATGTTCATGCCCATGTAATAGAGCGGAAGTCTATTTATCTCACCTGCCTGCTTGGTAGTAATAAAAATGGTATGGTTTCTGCATTTTTCTATGTCAGAAATTGCAGCCTTGAGACTCACAACTGCTTCTGCTTCTGCGGCCCGATCCATTAGGCCGAAAAAGTTGAGGCACAGGTCAATATCACTTGGTCCTTAATTACACAAGGTTGACATAAAAACAACTTCGGCCAACAGTAGGTAGGTTGCAGAAAAGCAACAAGAATAAGGATGTGTTTTTGTTTTGTTTGTTTTTAAAGCAGATAAGCAGACTTCTGCTATATTAAGGGAATTTTATTCATTTGATGATGGTGTTGCCTGGAACTTTTCATGAAAGCATGTCAAAAACTTTATATCATGCTGGATTCTGGATTGCTTTGTTTCCCCCCTCCCCAAATAATGTCTAATGATTGAGTTTGGTGGATTATTGATATTAAGTTTGCAATACAAATGGGCAGTGGCTCCAGGCCATGTGGTTTAGCATCCATTTTAATGTCTAGGAGAGCCAGAATTATGGCTTATGTAATGCTTTGCTAACTCACAAAGATAATGTGCTTGCTCTCTGAGGTTTGAGAAATGGAAATGTGTTGAACTTAGCTGCAGTTCCAACACCTTTTGTTAGTCATGTTAATTATGGCCCTAATATATTACCAAATTCTTGATGGGGGTTTTTTTGGGCTGAAGGAGGGTAGTGCTGGAAAACCTGTAATTATTATATATCACCTGATTCTGCTGATGACTCTACTTTGGCAGGGGGCGGCGGGGGTGGGGTGGGTGTAATGATTGTGGAATATAGATTAGCATCGAGACTTCACATGATTACTAGACCTTTGTGGGCAGAAGGAGGGAGGGGAGATGTGTGCCATGTTTTCACTTCTGTTTTTTAATATACAACATGTCAGTGTAAAACAATCTGGTTTCTAGCAGTGAAGAGGAGGTACAGTAATGTCCAAGTGACAATCTTAACCATAGTCCAAACAAATCCACAATAGACCTAACATCTTGGAACAGACATAGAGTGAGATCGGTGTGAAAAGTAGTGAAAGATATATGAACTGGAGAATGCTCGCATCGTTTTGTTGCGAGGCAACCTTCAAGGTATAAGGTTTTGTAGAAAAAGGGGGTTGTAAATTCTTTAAATAAAGCAAGAGACTTCTGTTGCCTGTTTAAGCATGCCAGCAGTATCTAGAATAACAGATGATGCTTTGAGCAATCCTGTGTTTGGACTGTAATGAAATTCTTTGTAGACAAAGTGGGAGGTGTGCAGTCTGCCCAACTTTCTAGGTGCATCATGGTGAAGAGGGCGTGAGTGTTTCTGGGACCTGTTTGTAATTCTGCATCCCTTCCCACCCACAGCCAATCCTGACATAATGTAGATTATAGTTCACACTATACCTGGAGCAGCACTGTGTTGGAATACAGAGCACTCCCTATCCAGCTGCTCACAACACAAGGTGCCCAGCAAAAGGGGTCACCAGACAGGTGTCAGCATGTGTGAGTCTTGCCAAGATCCTGAGGCCTTGTCAACTGTGTGAGAATGCCAGGTGTCAATGCCCATACGCATATTTAGACTCCACAACAAAATTCTGTGGTAGTGTTGTTTTTGTATGTAACAAACATAGATAACGATGTCAGGTTCCATTTGTTGGCCTGATTAGTACAGTGCTCTCTTGTTATTGGACAATGACTTAATTTATCTTTATTTGGGGGAAGACATGAAATGCAGGTATGAGACACATACACACCCATCTTCTGAGTTCTTTTTTATTTTAAAAAAACAAACAAAGGATGAGTATATAGTGAAAAACAAGTCTACAAAGTCTGTTATTTGACACACTATGGTAATGCCTCACGCAAACCCAGTAATGGATTTCATTTGCAGAAGCAGGACAATAAATGGCAGCCTAGCCATGATTTTACTTTCTCATGTCAATTTATACACAAATTTCATAAAACCGGTATGAAAGAGTTTTTGAGGAACTAGTGGGGTTTTGAAAGGGATTACAGCTATTGTGTGTAGGCATTGAAGCCTTCACACACAAGAATTGGCATGGATTATGTCTTCATAGTTTGTATAAATTAAAGTGTAGTAAGGACCAAGGAATTACCCTTTTAGGACCTCAATTCACTAAAGAACTTAAGCATTCTTAGGGGAGGCCAGAAGCCTAAGAACGTGCTTAAGGTGTAGGCTTATTCCATGAGGATTTGTTGAACTGGATTGTCAGTGATGGAGAACATCTAAATGGGGCTTATCTGCACTGTGCAAGGTGAGAGAACATTTTATTAATAAGTATGAACTGAAGTTGGCCTGTATTGTATGTGAGGCATAAAAAGGTGTTGTGATGGTTACTACAGTAGTTGTATTGATGTTAATGTTGAAAGTATAAAGTGGCTAATAGGGGCCATCCAAGACATTTTGCTGCCTGAGGCAGAGCAGCAAATGGTGGCACTCTTAATGTCAAGGTGCATAGTAACCAAGACTGGCCAAATTATTTTGGCACATGATACAGAAAATACCACAAGCATCTCTCCCTAGCAAAAAATAAAAATAAAATTTTTTAAATGGCAATAAATTAATTATTTTCTGCCCTTTCTTGACAGCCGAACTCAGCCACCTGAGCCAGCCACCTCACTCTGCCTAATGGTAGGGTCAATCCTCAATGTAAGGATTTGTATCCAACAAAGTCATTGAACGTGACAAATGACTTCTGCTCTCGCAGTGGAACTTTTCCTCCCCTTGCACAGATACACCCGAAACCTGCTCTCGAAGGTTAGGAAGAGCAGATTGGCAGGAGAGGGGAGAGGAAGAGGAAGTTCTGTTGCATGTACAGTATTTGTTCTGCTCATGCAGTTATACTGTTAGATGCAACCTTCAGTCCTGACACAAATTTCTTCTCTTATCTATTCACTTGTATTTAGAATTAAGCAAGAAAAGAAGATCACTGGGTGAGAATAGCTATAATTCCATCAAAACACAGCCTAGTTAGGCAGAAGTACTTGGATTTAATCCAACCAACGTTGTGATTGCACTGCTGGTGCTACTAATAAGTAGTCTATTATGCTTCAGCAGCAAGCTAGTATATAATACAGAAGTAAGCTTTTCCTGGCCCAGGGAACTTACATTTGACCAGTTCTGTACAACTTATAAATAGATATTATTGTGATAGTCATATCCTTATCACCCCTTCTCCTTATATTTTGTCTAAAAATATGTGCTTAGCCAGTTCCTCATCACATCACTCTAGGATGGGTTACAACATAACTGAAAACTACAACAATTTGAAACAATTATGAGACAATAAAAACAGAACTCTAAAATTCAGTCATGGTTCAGTCACAAACTGAAGCAATGGCCAACTTTCCATAACTGTACTTAACAACCCATAAATGTCTGGGCAAATAAACAGGTCTCTGTCTGGTGCCAAAATGCCATAAGGCAGACATGTTTCCAGGGAAGGGACAGTCTGCAACTGGGGAAGGTGTCAACACAGAGAATGCATTTGTGTTCAAGTCTCAAGCAAGCAACAAAAGGGGTTTATTGAGGTCCGGCTGGACCTTTATGGTTGATGATGGGCTGTGTTCAACTTGGCAGATCATAGGTTGTGCAATAGAAACAAATAAGAGACTGGATGCAGAGAAGTTAGAGGTTTAATAAAAAGGAAATGAGGAATGACTTGGGGAAAGTCAAAAGGAGTGGGAAGAAGAAACAAGTGTTTTTCGGAATAAGATTTGTGCTGACATTCTTTAAACAAATGAATTGTGCTTCCTTTTCAACCTCAGTTTTTTTCTTTGTACATTTTTACTACTGTACACAAAACATTTGTTCTGTCCCCATGAAATTGTGTCCTGTGTGCTTGTAGCAAGCAGATGTATTTGGCTATATAGATAATACACCAATGGATCTCTGTAGAGTTGGTGGCGTATTGATGAATTGTAATTTTTCATTATGTTGCTGTTGGAGGTGGAAAAAGAAATATAGTCTAAAGTATTTTTGTAGTGTGTGAGGTGAACCTGAGTTTTCTCCTCTTCAGACATGCCCCAACACTTCCCCCATAGCATCCATATTGTCAACAAATTATATATTGATCCATATTGATTATTTCAGTATTACAGGGACAAATTATGGGTGAAGCTGTTCTCTGAATAGACAATGTTGTCTAAATATCTGTGATTATTTATTATCTGGAAATTAAACATCAGTTTATGGTGCCAGATGATTAAAAATGAAAATTGAGCAAAGGGTTTGGCATATTAACTGAGGAATGTTTGAGCTTTTGTTAATATCGAGGCACAGCTTGTGTCAAAGTTCATCAAAAAAAAAAAAGTCAGGTGACCAATTCGTGCCCAGAGCATAAAGTAGTGACAGTAAGGAGGGTTCTTTTTTAAAAAAAAAAATGATGATATTGGTATAACATGCAGAAAGGCACACAACTTAGATGCCTAAAATCAAATGGTTTGAATCACCATGACCACTTCTAAAACAGAGAGACTTCCTGGGCCAGGGATGCTTAGGATCTATTTGTGCATAGGGTTTTGTGGGACGCAGACATTGCTTTGAAACTCCCATCCTTCCCTCCATCTGCACCATGCAAAACTAGATGTTGATATGGAAGATTTGTGAAAAGGCTCTTCGGGACAGACAAAAGACAGCACTTCTTCACACAGGGCATAGCTAAACTATTAGATTTGCTCTCACAAGAGGTAGTGATGGCCATGAACCTGGATAGCTTTAGAAGATGCATAGACCAAGTGTGTAGAAGTCCTTACTTGTGAGCTTCCTGTGAGAAAAGAATGATGGAGTAGGTGTTCCTTTGGGCGGATCCAGGAGGCTTCCCTTCCGTTCTTGTCTCCTGAGGCGTTTAGAAACTACCGTATTTTTCGCTCTATAAGACGCACCAGACCACAAGACGCACCTAGTTTTTGGAGGAGGAAAACAAGAAAAAAGGTATTCTGAGTCTCAGAAGCCAGAACAGCAAGAGGGATCGCTGCGCAGTGAAAGCAGCAATCCCTCTTGCTGTTCTGGCTTCTGGGATAGCTGCGCAGCCTGCACTCGCTCCATAAGACGCACACACATTTCCCCATACTTTTTAGGAGGGAAAAAGTGAGTCTTGTAGAGCAAAAAATATGGTAAATAGTCATTGCAATTGGCAGGGGGAGGGGCTGGGTTCAGATCAAAACCACAGAACTGGGCCAGGAAATGTTACCCCTTAACGCTGTGCCACTTTCCTGATTATATTCTTGCCCCAATACCATCTATTTGCCCCACAGGGAAAATCTTCAGGTACCATGGTTTTTGACATTACATCTGAACCAACCTTTTTATATTTAGACGCTGTCAAAAAAAAATTGTGTCAAGACATAATAGCTTTTAATATTACATAAACAGCTGGCTGGGTAGGAATTCCAGTACGTAGTTCCAGGTTCAGCTAATGAGGGGATGCCTTCTTAATGTACTGTTTAGGTTGCAACACTTTCAAAGGCAACACAGAGGAGATCAAGCATATTATCTTCTCAGTGAGCTTTTTTTCTGTCAGGGCCCCCCAGAAAATAGTGTGAATTAGGAGCTTTGTGCAAGTTCTTCCGTTTTCCTGGGGCAGTGCATTCCTTCTCCTCCTGCCAACAGTTAACAGAGGGTGTGTGTGTGGTTTTTGTTTTTTTTTAAAGCCCTCCTTATAGTGCATTGTGCACATTTTGCTTGCTATAAAACTGATCTGAATGTCGCTGCAGAATACTCTGGAGATTATCACTCTGCTTCTTTTCAGTATCACATGCAGGTTTCTTGTGCAAAAGAAGCCACACTCAAACATCATAAAATTATCAGGAGTGGTTCCCTTACACACACACACACACACACACACACACACACACACACCCCTTGGGTTTCCCCCTCCCTTAATAGTCTTTGCAGTTCCTTTTGAACACCGTTCTCTGCAGATTGCATTGCTTTTTTACATGTACGTACATAAGTGCCAGCCCTTTTGAGTCATCCTTGTCATATTTCCTTCCCACAGCAAAACGTTACTGTAAGAACTCCAGCCCAACTAGCAGCACAACAAGCAGTTATGCCCCTAGCAGCAGCAGCAACATGAGCTGTGGAGGAGGCAGCAGCGCCAGCAGTACCTGCAGCAAGAGCAGCTTTGACTATACCCATGACATGGAAGCAGCGCACATGGCTGCTACTGCTATACTGAACCTTTCCACTCGTTGCAGGGAGATGCCTCAGAACCTCTCCACTAAACCTCAGGATCTCTGTTCCAGGGTAAAAACAAACAAACCTGTGCCTCTATATCTCTGTGTATATTTGTTTGTTGAATGGGGAAATGCATAACGCTTTATTGTCTGCACTGGCATAATACTAATCATCTATGACAAATACAGCAAGAGCTTCCAAGGATGCTTAATCTTGTTCTCCATATAAATTCTAGCAGTGACATCTTGCAGCTTTGTTATGGTAGTCCAGCAGCAGCCATCTGATAGGAGCTAGCTCAGAATACAGAGTTTACAAAACAGGGTGGAAACGAATAAAAAGCCTGCTGTTATTGTTAAATGTTTCCTTAACTGGTGAGGTCTGCGGAGACTACAAAGGTTATGTCAGCTGAATTCACTGAACAGTCTGTGCTATAGCTTTAATGTGCTTATTGGTGTATTATTATTTTACTTAAATTATAATTTGGCAATGGATTTGTTTTGCATGGCAAGTAAGAGTGGTTTGGCACAGCGGAATTAGACTCCTGAGTAGGCCTACATGGGGCCACTTTCTTAATGTGTGTACAAATAAACATTAGCAGGGCAGTAGGAAGATTAGTGACTTTGCCCCACAACTTCAAACTTCAACCATACTCTACCTTGTATGTTGCACGTCTGTTTTGTGTGGTGCTTGTGTCTCCCTGGAAACTGCTACGTCCAGTGATAAATATTCACTTAATAGTGTCTTGAACATATTGAAAAATCTAATTTAAGATTATACAGATTTATGCTTAGAAATTAAGAAATGTGTCTTCAAATGCATGTTTGGGTTTAAAGGTGGGCCCTGAGTCTGAAAAGGTTGAAGACTTACTGAAGGTAGATGTTCCATTTCTATGGAAAGCTGTGGCCTCAAAATGGAAGTCTGTGACTACTCACTTTAAAAAAAAGAAAAAAAGAATTAAGTACATTTATTTACAGCTTAATATTTCAAAAAACTTTAAGCCATGATCTAAATTTTTGGAAGCAATGGAAAACATTTTAAAAATACATTCATTTGTTTTCATGCATTAGTGTTTAAGATATTGTTTAAAAACTGTTGTTTCCAACCCTGACCCAAAGGAACATTCTATGTTAGCAGCTAAGGCTTGTTTTCCACGTTCTTTGGTGTGGGACTTGAAAACAGCTTTCTGATTTCTCACTTCTGAGAATCTCCCCGTGGTGGTACTTGAGATCTGAGGGTTCTGCCCATGTTGAATGACACGTCAGTAGTGGGGACTTGGAATTACGGCTGTTAGTCCTGTTGCTAATAAGCATGCAAATTCAGGTGGCCCCGAATACCAACTGTTTCCCATTGGAGGTTTGGGAGGGGGAAAGAGATCTATACTTAGCTATGCTTCCCAACAACATGAGGAGCTAACGCACCCCTACTGACTAACCGAAAGGCCTGTTTTGCTCGTGTATCTGTACACAAAGATGGGAACTAGCTAGTCAGAACCACACTTCTTACACAGAGCTAGGCATGGAGGAGAAATCTGCCAAACCTGTACTCCAAAGCAGACTCACCTGATTCGATCCGGGAGAATCATCATATCTGGATCCTGCGTCCAGCTTGGAATCCACAATCCTTTATGAGGGGCGACTGAGGGCTGCTCTTCTAAAAATGATTTTTGCCCTTTAAAACCAGGTTAAAAATAATAATGTTTATCTAGCCACCCAAAGCCTGAGTGTCAGGTTCCTTGACCCCCCCACACTTCGAATGCAGTAAAGTAAGCACAAATACCTGGAACAAATACTCAGGTGCTAAAAACCCCCCAACCCCACACCATGTGGATTTTAAAAGACTTCCCCTTAAAAATTCACCTAGAAACGGGACAGGATAGACTTGATTCTACCCTCACGCAGAACTGGGATGGATTGAACTTAAGTCTGTCCGTCCATCACTAATGCTGAGAGACCTTACTATGAAAATATAAAGCTACCCCAGGTGTCTTCAGTAGCCCTAGTATGCAGGCTCAACACAACACAGTAGTGCTGCACAGCCTGACACCACTTTATAAGTGTTAGTGAACACTTAATAGATTAACAACCACTTGGCAAAGCCTAAAGGAACTAATTACAAAAAGGAGCGATTCTTACAATTAGGACCGTGTACTTAAATAATTTATTCAGTCTTAAAAAAAAGAAAAGAAATAAGACTCTTAAAAAAAAACACATTGTGAAAAAATTTCATTTTTACAAAAAAAGAAGTTCAGAGAGTTAATGAGATGTTGCTTGTTTAAAACCATTTCCCAGCAAAACTATGCTTCCTTCATGAGACCACTAGATGGCTATACAAACAAACACTCAGAGGGTGAATCAAACGCAAGTTTTTGAAGCTATAAGTGAACTTTGTGTCTGGCAAACATATTCTGCTTTTTGCAGAGAAATTTTCTTTAACAAAAGATAAAGATAAATGGATAATACAGCTTATCCCAAAAGTAGCTATTAGAAATAATTAATGTCAATTTAGAGAAAAGGAGAAAGCTTTTGTTTTCATCTTGCTTGAATTCATTGTATTATTATACAGAAGAGAGGAAAACCTATTTTTCCCTGGCATGTAATATTAATCCAGTTTAGGTAGAAGAAATTTAAGTAACATCACTGGGAGATGTTGCATTTTCTTTTTTTAAGTTAAAAGAGGATTCCCCCTTCCCCAATGTTTTCCCCTTTTATTAAAATCGAAATGGTACTCCTGGGAAGGTAAATGCCACACCAAATCACCATCAAGGAAATAATCAAGTTTGGTCTATTAAAAACAGTATCCAAGCAGGATTATGATGTATGATTTTTCTAGGTAATAAGCATGGGGGAAATATTTTCTCTTGGAGTGTCTTCTGGAAGCTTTTATTACTGTGAGGAAAGCAGGTTGCTAGAACTATGAAGAAGCAGAGCCTTTCATGCCACGCTTGAAATAAGATATCTTGGGAGAAGGGTCTTTCTCTCTTAAAATATGAATTGCTGTGTGCATTTTGGCTTTAGGAAAACAGAGGTTCGAAGGTGTGTAGTATGTGTTTTTGTGTGTGTGATATTTTTGCTTCACTTGCAAAAGGAAATAAAAGAGGGAGAAGGAAAGGTAGAAAGGCGGAAAGAAAATGCCTCACTTTCCCAGCACACTTCCTCAATCGCTGCAGGGAATGTCAGTACCAGTTTCCTTTCCCCAAGCTGAGATGATTATAAAGGAGGACTTTGTAGAATGTAAAGGCAGTTTATCACTGAATGTCTGTGATGGGGTGTCTGTGTGGTTTGAATACATTTCCACTTTATATGGAGGTGGCAAGCACAGTACAAAGAGGCTTATGGGGGCCAGTCCCATGAAACTGCCTGTTGGTGTTACTGGTTGAGAATGGTATGTTTTTTGTGTTTTTTGTTTAGTACTTAAAACTTCTCTTTTCTGATTCCACAGTTGCTAGCATTTGAAAGGCTTGCTGATATTTAACGTTTAAGCTTCTGTTGTTGATTGCTCACCTAATTAAGGTGCTCCAGGCCATATAGGATTCATATAGTTGTTAACTCAAAGAACTAGACATGTCAAGGAGTTAAAATCAAGACAGCAGAATTTGCAAGAAGAAAATGTTTTGCAGAGATTATACAGCAGTATTGCCAGGAAGCAGAATTGTAAATGGAGCACTCCTTTTGGTTATAACTCTGTATGTGCTGGGAAATAATTGATGACAACAAACTGAACTCTATACCCTTGGCATGTGTGTGTTTTTAAACAGAACCCTGATATGGAAGTTGATGAAAATGGAACGTTAGACTTGAGCTTGAACAAGCAGAGGCAACGAGATGGCTGTTGCACCATTTTGACGCCCCTAGAACCAATGTCGCCGCAACAACAGGCTGTGATGAATAACAGGTGTTACCAGCTGAGTGAGAGTGACTGCTGGGATTTGCCGGTGGACTACACAAAAATGAAGCCTAGTAGGATAGATGAAGATGATTCAAAAGAAATCAGTGTATGTCTCTTTCATGCTTTCTTCCATTGAATTTCTAAGAACTGGTGGTGGTGGTGATAGTGGGGAAATGATTTACCCACAAGCGGCTATGGTTGACATCTGATCAGATCTTTTAACTAGAAATTGTTTTACTAACTATGTGCTCATTTTCCATATCCTTCTGATTTCCATTGCAGAAATTCAAGGTATACTTTGGTTATCTAAGTTCAATTTAGAATGAACACAGGGGACTGCAATTTTGTGCAACTAACTTGCCTAGCTTATCAATGTTGGTTGTCATATTCAGGGATATTAAAGAATGCTTTGCTAACAGAGCAGAAGGCATGTCACATAGATAGCCTATTTTTTTGTCCTTATACTGGAAAAAGTTGTTAGCCATTCACCATAATGGGAAAAAAGGAAACTGCTTGGGATTATTTCTGTGTTCTTGTTGCTGTGATGACATTGCAGACATTGAAAGTGGTAGTAAAGAAAGAAGACGAAGTATCTCGTTAGTGACTATATTTTCATTACAAATTTCCAAATGACAAAAAAGGTAGAATATGCTGTGTTTTCCATTGTTGCTCGGAAAGGAGGCTTTTGGTAATCATCGGTGCTGCTTTATTTATGATGCTGCTGTTTATCTTTGTTAGGTTCTAACTTTTCCTTAGCACAATTTATAGCCAAGCTTCTGTAATACAGACATGATCTTACAGTCCCAGACTTTAGTGTCAAGAAATTAGGTGATGGTACATTTTGATTGCCTGATCTTATATGCACTTTTCCTCTGCTGTCTTATCAATCTTCGTTCAATAAATGATGGCACAGCTTCTTCTTCTTTTTTGGGGGGGGACACACCTTAAATGAGACATGATGGAATATGCTTTGTATACATTATCACTAAAATAGGAGAAAATACATAAAAGATAGTATATGCAAAGCAAGCAGAAACAGAACTTTCATATTTTTTATTAGACTGCCATCTACAGGAATTTTTGTGTCCAAACATCTCAGCTCATTAATCTGAACATTTCCAAATTCAATATGTGGAGAGCTGTGAATTCTAACCTACAAACTATACTTAGTAAGAACAGTAATTTAGAACTGAGGCATCGTTTGTGCATATAACTATAAAATATCAAATACTATGTTTGGATATTTAATTATTTGACTCTGTTATTATGTTTGTGTTTTTCTGGATAATATATTATATATGGAAGAGTAAAGTCTTCACATATGTTCATTCTACAAAAAAAAAACACCAGTGGATTTTTGTACATAACTATTCATAAAATGAGGGTGGTTGATACTGAAACCCAAAAGAGCAACTTCACAGAACAAGCATATTGCAATTTCCACCCCAGCATGGTAGAAGTTCTTATACCTACATTCAGAGTTCCTAATTCTCGGCTATTTTTCCATGCTACTCCATATTAGCAAACATCTATATAAAATGTGGTTTTGACATTTTGGAGTTTCCCACACAAGCCATTTGAATAAACGAAGGTGAATTCTAAATCGGCAATAAATTCCCTTTCACGCATTCTAAATTACACCACCAAATTTGAAAGCAAAAAGTGGCAATTGTTGGTTGCAGGTGAAAATGACTTCCATATGGCAACCGTTCCGTGTAGCTACTTTATGTAAGAATCTCATCACATGGATTGGGACTGCAGTATGTAAATAAAATACATGCACACCTCTCCTTTGTGTGCAGCTGGGGATGAAGAGACTTCTGTGCAATAGGACCAATCCATGCGGTGACCGCATTGCACAAGTGATAGCAGCAACGTGAAGCTCCCAACAGATGGAATGAACTTTGAGCAGCAACCACACTACTGTGGTAGCCTATGAAGCAGCCCTAATACCTCATAATGGTCACCACCACATAATAGTTCCACACCCCTTTTTCAGTCCATAAAATCAATCCCAAAGGATTCACCGCATAATAGTCACAGGGGCACTCAGCACACATTCTCTGTACCAGGCAAAAGTGTGAGGGGAGTGGGCGGGCGAGAGAAACTGCAATGAGTGATGCACCAAAAACAGTTAGTAGCAAATAATAAGCAACAGAAATATAAGTATGTTCATTAATAAAGAATTGTTTCCTCACGTAATGGTTGCGCCTCAGGTTTTTCCTCGCATAATGGTTGTGCCTCGGGTTTTCCTACGCATAATAGTCACACAGCTCTTTTTTTAAAAAGGAAAACATCAGCATTAAAACATGCAACCATTATGCAGTGAAATACGGTATGCACTTAGAATCGCATGCTCATGCAGACTGTTCCTCTCACTTCATCACAGAGGATGTAGTCTGCAATCCTTCCAAAGTAGTGATTTACTGAAGGCGCAGGGCATCCAATTCATATGTGGAAGTATTTACTCCACTGAAGTGAATGGGGTGACTCTTAAAGGTGAAGAGGCCTTGTGCCCAGAAGATAACATTTCATTGGCATACCTCTATCCATTATGGCCCGCTATTTAATCTGATTAATCTTTATCCTTGCCTGCAGCCAGAAGACTTAGATCCTTTCCAAGAGGCGCTAGAAGAACGAAGGTACCCTGGCGAAGTCACGATCCCAAGCCCTAAGCCCAAGTATCCTCAGTGCAAAGAGAATAAAAAGGATTTAATAACGTAAGCATAATGTGAGGTGAAATTATTTTTTACTCCTTTTATAACCTCTCTCTCTCTCTCTTTCGTTGTCTGACTTGAATAAACAAATACATATATGCCTTGCAGTATGAGCATGCAGCATTTGCAGCATATAAATGTTTCAGACTGTCAGTTAAGTTTAAGTGATGAAGCTAACATGGTATCTGCTTGTCCTTAATGATGCTATATCGTACTGAGACGCCATTTTCATTGAATTCTGTTCATTTTGCAGCTTTTTCGGTAGGATGCTTAAACCCCCCTTGCAGACATTGCAGCTAAACTGGAAACAATGAAACTTTTTAAAAGTATTTTTTAAACATACTTACTATTTTGGCTGTTTTTTGTTTTTGTTTGGTGGCAGATGTCCAACACCAGGGTGTGATGGGAGTGGTCATGTGACTGGTAATTACGCCTCACATAGAAGGTGTGACTTCATTTTTTTCATGGTGGATTCTGTCTTTTCAATTTATTGTTTTCAGCTTACCTCAACAATGCTGTCAAAGTAAAAATGTTGAACTATGTGTTAACCCTTTGAGTAATAAATGTTGATCTTAAGAGCATGCTGATTTGTGTGTTGTATAAACGTCTTTTTTCTTTTAAAACTACTACTAAAACATTTTTAAATTTCCTAAAACTTTTTCAGATAGTTAACCCATGGATCACTAATGCTTTTTTTGTTGTTATACCTACAAACTTATTAGGGGAAAAAAATCTGATAACACCAGCAATAAAGCTTTATACCTAAATATATTCAGAGGGTTAACTTGTGTTACAAAATTCAGTATTGCAGCACTTGCCCGCCCCATCGCTTCTCTGCATTACAATATTTTTTTTAATTAATTTTTTTTTAACGTTGTGTTTGTTTGGAAGGTCTTAGTTTAAAAGGTTGACTTACATGGCTATCCTGACCTGTTTTACAGTCTGTCTGGCTGCCCGTTGGCTGACAAAAGTATTCGAAGTATGCTGGCCACAAGCTCACAGGAACTCAAGTAAGATATAATTAATGCCTCTCTTTTTCTTTTTAAATTGTTTTCTTAGCAGTTGCAAACAGAAGTTTCGGAATATAAGAGGACACTGAACAAAGCTACTGATACATTACTGAGCTTCTTACGGCATGTGGATATCAAACACAGACTATGATCCACAGGCTGTGGATGTTGTCCTGTCACAGGTTGCTGATTGCTGTGATGTCACGGCAGGCACAGGCTAGGCAGAGATTCATAGCCCTTATGGATGCCATGCTGTTCATCCATGATGTAGGAGAGCGTCTGGGATGCTGTGTTTTAAAGAGGAAGCTGTGAAGACCTTAGAATTACAATAACATTAAAACAATGTTTTTGAAATTGAAGTACTGGCCTTCTGATGCAGAACATTTGAATAAATATTGAGCTTGTAGTAAACAGTTGTTGAGCAGATAAAAACAGGGGCTCTTTCAATACATGAGATTTTCAGGCCACTTTTATTTCCCTGTAGGACAAATAAACTTACTTGGTGGAAGTAGGAAATGCAAACCTTAATGTTCGTTTATATTTTAAGTTCCTTAGTGTCCTGTTTCCAGTGAAAGATTTGAAATTAGGATAGCATAGTGCTAGATTAGAATAACACTTCATATCTCAACTGCGGGCACCTGGCGCCAGATTCCAAAAAGCTGAGTGGGGTTGGGGACAGATCCTTCAGTGGAGTTCATAATCTAATAAGTCTGACATTTGGAAGGAATTAGAGTACACCAAAGGACACAGATCAGAAGGAGACACATGGCAACAGGATCAAGAAGGGTCAAAGCCGTCCCCAGGTTCTTTATTGCTTGGATGTAGTTGAAGCATTTTGTTGGCATCCGTCTGTCTCGAGAGACAATGGAGTGTTCCTCTGGGGGTGAAGTCAAAACAATGGAGAATCACAGCACCTGCTGTGGCTGTGGTAATTGGTAACTCATAATTGCTGCCAACATTTGGCTTTGACATTTGAATGATGTCAAAGAAATTTGCTAGTACAGAAGCAGCCAGAGAGAACTTTCCAAGAAGGATTTTTAAGTGAGTACTGAAGACCTAAAGAGCATCTGGCTTTGGAAGATGTCATGGATAAAATCAGAGTTGTATTCAACTCTTCATAATAGTATTTATAAATGAGAACACACTTAGAATCATAGAATAGAATCATAGAATCATAGAGTTGGAAGAGACCACAAGGGCCATCGAGTCCAACCCCCTGCCAAGCAGGAAACACCATCAGAGCACTCCTGACATATGGTTGTCAAGCCTCTGCTTAAAGACCTCCAAAGTAGGAGACTCCACCACACTCCTTGGCAGCAAATTCCACTGCCGAACAGCTCTTACTGTCAGGAAGTTCTTCCTAATGTTTAGGTGGAATCTTCTTTCTTGTAGTTTGGATCCATTGCTCCGTGTCCGCTTCTCTGGAGCAGCAGAAAACAACCTTTCTCCCTCCTCTATGTGACATCCTTTTATATATTTGAACATGGCTATCATATCACCCCTTAACCTCCTCTTCTCCAGGCTAAACATGCCCAGCTCCCTTAACTGTTCCTCATAAGGCATCGTTTCCAGGCCTTTGACCATTTTGGTATGTACTTGAATTGGTATAAATAAGTTCAGGTGTCCCTTTGAAGTTTAATCAGGTCTTTTTGGCAACAGAAAGAATTCCAAGCACCATCACAACTGCTATCAAACAGAGATGGTCCCACTTAAGAGACATTTTTCTTTAAACAAAGAGCAAATCAAGGATACATCAGTATCATCTGTTTTTGCTTTCCCTGTGACCTTATTCACAGCATAAACAACAGTGTTTAGTCCATGAGTCCTCTGAACAGTCAGTATGTACTGTATAATAAAATAGTTCAAATAGCTTTTAAACCATTTCACACAAATGGTTTTTATCAAAACTCTGGGAAAGTATATTAATTCCGCAGAGAAGTACCTAAAGGACATTAGAGCTAAGGATGCCGTCACTTTTGCAGAACAAAGATCCAATATGCAGTTGATTTTTTAATGTGCTCATAAAGGACTGGCAACATTGGGGGGAGTCCAGGCTTTTAAGCACTTGCAAATGAGATGTTCAAGATGTCCATGAGATAAACTCAGTCCTCTAACCTCATCAGTGAGAGAGGTGGCTTTCTTGTCTCAGCCCAGTTATCACATATTTATGAGTGTTGTAGCAGAACTGGTGCTTCCGTGATGAGAGTGTGGAGCTCTTTGAACCTATATTTGGGCATCTTCAACTTGTCACTTTTAGATTCCTGCTCCAGTGGGGAATGCTGTCACTTTCAGAAAGGAGCATAATGAAAAAGATAAGAAAATCTTATTCTTCCATTTGTAGCAGAAACAAGAGAAGCTCTGGGTATTCCAAGATGCACTTTCTGGCCTGTCTGGTTTATTACCTGAAGGTAACCACCTACTCCTTCATTCTGAAGATTTGTTAGGAAGAGACAATCTCAAACTTCTTCTTTGATTCCTCTGTCATTACCAGATGGATATTGCCTCCTGGATGTCTACAGTTCTCCTTGCAGTAAGCTTCCATACTGAAATTATAAAGATCTCATTGCCACATCTGATCAGCAATCAGATCTGTATTGAAAATGATGAGACTGATCAACTGATAGACTGTTCTGTCAGCTCCTCTGCAGTTTTCAGCAAAATATCAGCACCATAACTTAGAGCACCTCTGGAATGTCAGGATTCAGTCACATACCAGTATGTTAAATTTAAAATGGATTGATATGCTCTGTCATCCTGACACACCAAATCCACTTTTTTTTTAAAAAAAGTCTTTTTTGCAGCTTGAGAAGTGGCAGGGTAATGCATTGAAAAGTGTGGGATGAACAAATAAAGGTAAAGGATCCCTGGATGGTTAAGTCCAGTCAAAGGCGAGTATGGAGTGCAGTTGCTGTTCTTGCTTCAGGCTGAGGGAGCCAGTGTTTGTCCACAGACAGCTTTCCGGGTCATGTGGCCAGCATGACTAAACCGCTTCTGGTGCAATGGAATACCATGACGGAAGCCAGAGCGCACGGAAATGCCGTTTACCTTCCCGCCACAGCGGTACCTATTTATCTACTTGCATTGGTGTGCTTTCGAACTACTAACCTTCTGATCAAACCACCAACCTTCTGATCAGCAAACCCAAGAGGTTCAGTGGTTTATACAGGAAGACACATAAACACTCTGTAAGCAAATGAGATGAATGCAGGACAATGCTCATTTTCATATAATCGTCCTGTAAACAAATCAGCGTGAATGCTCAACAAAGACAAGACGCAGTTTAACCACCATGTAAGCATTGTGCAAGCTATTTGGGAAGAATGCTCAATTAACAGGTCATCTCGAGGGGCCCTAATTAAAACTACTAGGGAGGAACAAATCTTCCCACTCCTCTCATTTCTAGCCCAGCTGGAGCAAGCCCTGGTTTGCCCCACCTGCCTCCCTCCTCCTCTCTTCTGGAATCCATCCTACAGAGCAAGTGGTCATAGAAAAGCCCCCAGGGAGGGTGACAAGAAGGAAGGGAAAGCCCTGAAGTCAGCATCAAGCACCAGGGGATCATGCAAAAGGTCCCGTTCTTCATTCTGCAGCAACAACAAGAGAAACTATGGGTATTCCAAGGTGTATCTCCTGGCCAATCAGATTATTGCCAGAGTATTATCACCTTCGCCACCATTCTGAAGATGTTGGTGTGGAAGAATTATCAGGGCCACACACATAAAAGGAAGTAAGAACAACAACAACAAAAAAAAACCACCCTTGCAGGCATGATGACCAGTGCATGGACTTCAGTAAAAAAGCTCCACAACTGAAAATATTCCAAAGTCTGGCATTGGATGTCCTTGCATTCCAAAACAGGAGCATCTGTGCCACTTTGCCAGTGGAACTGGGAGACAGCTGCAGGGCCAAAGATATCAGAAGACAAAAACTAGAAACTTTGTGGCAGGCTTGTTCCTTGGGAACTCGGGTGCCCATGAGACAAGTGAAAGGCATCAAGCTTAGAGAAGTGAAGCAGTAGGCAGTAGCATTTTCCCCCTTGCCACTTTCCCACTGCATCCTTCTCTTCCAGCTTCCTACCAGACATACATACATACATACATACATACAGGAACCCCTGCTAAGGAAAGTCTCCATGCTTCCCTTCCCTAATGTTCTGTCAGGAAGGCAGAAGCACCAAATGCAGCCCTGAAAACTAGAATAAGTACTCGTCTTTTTCATTTCACCAAGTAAGGGCCCTTCCCTTCCACAGGTTGAGTGGATGAAATGAATCTATGCCAATAAAAGTTCAGATCAAGCTTGTTAATAGTTCACAGAAGGCTAATCCACAGTTCCTCTTGTCCCACAGCTTTGCACCAGGAGGAAACCGCTCTTTAGCTCTCAGTCAGTGCAAACAGTCATTTGTGTTTTCTCAGGATTGCAGTCAAACAAATAGACAATAAAACTCACATACAGTAGATACATTGAAACCAAGAGAAAGACATCAAAAACATCCCACTCTATTTCTAAAAGGCCACAGAAGGCCAAAGGCCTGGTTACAGAGGAAGATAGATAAAGATATATAAAGACACCAGGGCTTCCTGCGGGGAACATTCCACAAAAGGGAAGTCACTGCAGAAAAGGCCTATTCTCATGTTGCTACCCTCTGGGCCTCTCGTAGAGAGGACACATGAAGAAGGACCTCAGATGATGAGCGCAGGGTCTGGATCAGTTCATATCGGGAGGGACAGTCCTTGACGCATTGCAGTCCTGACCTGTTTAAGGCGTTATAGGTCAAAGCCAGCACTTTGATTGGGCTTGGAAACTAATTGGCAGCTAGTGTAGTTGGGCCAGGATTGGTGTCATTTGCTCAAACCATCTTTCCACGGTGAGCAACCTGGCAGCTGAATTCTGCACCAGCTGGAATTTCTGAACTTCAGAGGAAGCCCTACATATTATGCATCGCAGTAATCTAATCTGAGGTTACCAGAGCATAGACAACAGTAGTTAGACTACCAACTGAAGCTGATGGAAGGCATTCCACGTCACCGAAGCCAGTTTAGCCTCAAATGACAGCAGTGGATCCAGAAGTACCCCGAGCTGTGAACCTGTTCCTTCAGAGGGCATGTAATGCCATCAAGAGCAGGCCTCCTCCCATCCATTCTGTCTAGGGAACTGTCCACTAACATCACTTCAGTCTTCTCTGGATTGAGCTTCAGTTTACTCAGTCCAGCACATCCACTTCCCAACCTACAGGTGTAAAGGAGAAGTAGAGCTATGTGTCATTGCTGACAACATACTCTAAAATTCCAGATGACCCCACTCAGTGGTTTCAGGTAGACGCTGAATAGCATGGGAGGAGGGAATTGAACCCTGAGGAACCTTGCATTGACGGCCCCATGGGGCCAAATGATATTCCCCAAACATCAGCCTCTGAAAACAACCATCTAAGTAGGTTTGGAATTACCATCTGCTGATGGTGTGAGGGATTTACTGGTATCTGTTTAGTTTCTGTCAGCTTATGACTAGTCCCTAACATCCTGCCATGCTTCCTATATTAAATATTAAAAAGGCCTTGGCTAATAATAATAATAATAATAATAATAATTTATTTATATACCTCCCATCCGGCTGGGTTTCTCCAGCCACTCTGGGTGGCTCCCAACAGATTAAAAGCAGAATAAAACATCAAACATTAAAACTTCGCTAAACAGAGCTACCTTCAGATGTCTTCTGATAGTTGTTTATTTCCTTGACATCTGATGGGAGGGCGTTCCACAGGGCAGGCGCCACTACCAAGAAGGCCCTCTGCCTGGTTCCATGTAACCTCACTTCTGGCAGGGAGAGAACCTCCAGAAGGCCCTGAACGATGGGGATTGAGACACTCATTCAGGTATACTGGGCCAAGGCTGTTTAGGGCTTTAAAGGTAACTTTAAAGGACACTTTAACACTTTATAACTTTAAAAATGGTTTTACAGTTGAATTGCATTATAGACTATATAGGCTTGCAGCTTCTGAATAAATAATTATCTATAGAACTGCAGATTACAGAGCCCATGATGCAGTGCAACTCTGATATAACTGCATATGCATAACAACATCTGGTACTCAGAAGCAACCATTCCTGTATATAGTGTGTGATTGAGAGTGACAGAGACAGAGAGAATATTGATGCATATAATATATATGAACTCTATAGCCAAGCTGCTTCGTGGATTTTATTGTCCATATGCTACAAAACATTTGATAATGTTTAATATAGGGTGCATGGTAGCACATAATGAGACAGAATAAATCCAACAGGCCAGGCAGATTTTTCACAGAAATGTATTGCTGGGTGAATGGATTTTATTAGAGTTAGAGGTTTGAGAGGGCAAAATATGATAGGATATTATGTAAAGAACAGTTTGATTGAATAAGAATAAAATATGGCTCACCTTTCATTTGGTGGAGAACTACCCTCCTTGCTAAGTGTAGTTTTTATTTTTCAACTTGTGCATATGTGGCAGAACACACCTTTAAAGTCCATTGAAGTATTTGTTGCATGCTTCACATGCATGTATCCAAGCTAGAGTACATCTAGCCTAATGCCCTGCTTCCTTTCCCAATTGCACAGGTTAGATAAAAGGCAGGGCACTTGATTAATTTCTAATCAAAGGGTATTATACATTTATCCACCTGTGATTTAGCTAGTATGTACTATTGGTTTAACTTGATAACTAGCTAAATACTATTATTGCCTTTTTTCCTGCAATGAGACTGTTCAGTTAATCAAATCCAAAGTGCCAGAAAGTACTTTGATACCTATCATTTTATTCTTCAGCAACAAAAGAAATCTACATATATTGATTTAGCTGTCATCAGCCCTTCCTGCGGTTGGTGCTGGGAGTTATATAAGAAAAAGAAACTAATGGGAAATGCCTTGTTCATATTTGTCAGGTTGCTTTGTGGATCTCAATTGCCAGCTGCAGCCCTGCCATGTAGGGCCCATGTAGGGACAGAAATCTGGTGGCCCACAGATTTAGTGCTGTGTTGAGGTTATTTCAAATGCATGTAAAAATTTGCAGTGGAATTTGCTGCCAAGGAGTGTGGTGGAGTCTCCTGCTTTGGAGGTCTTTAAGCAGAGGCTTGACAACCATATGTCAGGAGTGCTCTGATGGTGTTTCCTGCTTGGCAGGGGGTTGGACTCGATGGCCCTTGTGGTCTCTTCCAACTCTATGATTCTATGATTCTATGATTCTAAAAGTCAGCAGCCAAGAAGGGGGATGAAAAAAGACTAAAACTATGTGGTTGATCATTACAGAAAGGAATTATTTTGTGCACAAGTCCTACTGAGTTGAGTTTCACAAAATCACTAAGTTAGGGCAATGCATTCTGGTGGCAGATTCCAGAAGCCATTAATTCTGATTTGGGAGAAGACTCTTGGGAAGATGATAAATGATCCAAAAGTTTCTCAAAAAACAAACAAACCCCAAACCCCTCTCATGCTGGAACTTGCTTGTGCATTGATCCAGACTGGTGCTGTCACCAGCCTACAAGAATTTGCCAGGCTGAATTTTGGAATTTCTCAGTGTATCGGGTGAGAGAGAAGTTTTTAAACTCTGTTTTTCGGTTTTTCAAATACATGGAGTCTGACGGCCCTGAATTAATAATGAATATTAGTCCAATGAAAGAGGTGGTTAATACTTCATTTATCCCCACTCCTTGGCATATGATGCCTTCTGTTAGTAGGTGGTTCCACCTTGATGGCTCTGCCATTGTCAGCCTGCTAAATAGTCCAGCGGAACGCCTTCTGTTCTAGAACCCAATTGCAGACAATTTTATGGGTGTGTGGTTCAACAAGCAAAAAAATTATCCTATGAATAATTGGAGTGTGAATTATATAAACATTAGGGCCAAGGCACAGAACTAGTGCAGTAACACTGTACCACTGCAGTTTGCAGGTTAAAGTACGCAGTATGTCCCCCCCACCCCCCCATGGCAACTCAACAATTCAGCATTTGTTTGCACTCTACAAAATATAACTGTCCTGTAATTAGTTTAGTCCCTGTTTTATGCCATATCTATGGGTATGAATGCATGGACAGATGGAGTGTGATTGAATCCACTGGCCTTTCCCTACTGAGCTTCCTCTATTCATCTGTAACTCTGAACAGAGCCTGCATAAGATTCAGGTTGAACATGAAGGTTCTGTCGTGTAGCCAGAATAGGCAAATGCCCCCTCTACCAATCTGTGTGTATACCAATGTTACAAACATTGTTGATCCCCATCCAAGTCCTGCAATGAGCTTTACCAACCAGTGGCGTAGCGTGGGGGTGCAGGGGGGGCGGCCACACCGGGCGCAACATCTGGGGGTTAGGGGGCGCAAATCCACGGGTTAGGGGGCGCAAATTACTTGCCTTGCCCCGGGTGCTGACAACCCACGCTACGCCACTGTTACCAACCCACCCAACCCCATAAATAAGGTTTTTATTACTGTGATATTAAGATGCCTCAAAAATTGCGAGCAATTAAAATTATTAGTAGGATTGGCATGATTAATAGAGAAGATGCAGGAGGAAAAATATTAACATAAGGACCTACAAAGGGGAGGGGGGAGTCTATGGGGGATTTATGGAATACTCTATTTTTGTTTTGGTTGTTTGGCAATTGTTTGACAATTTCAATACCTGAAATGTTTTTTTAAAAAAAATTGTAAGGGGTTTTGTAGCAATTTTTGCAATTCAGAAGTATAACTGATCTCTTATTTAGGCCATGGGATTATAAACAGAATATCTAAAAGCAATCACCACCTGCCCAGATCCCAGTACAGCATACCAGTACTATGGCTGGCTCACACATGACAGTGGTGCCCACACAGTACCCTAGTAGACCAGGCTTCTGGCCCAGCTGCATTTTGTTGCAGTACCATTTGCCCTTGTCTCTACATAGGCGGTATACAGGGATGATTAGAGTTGCATACTTCTCGGGCCTTCTCGGTAGTGGCGCCCTCCCTGTGGAACGCCCTCCCAGCAGATGTCAAAGAGAACAACAACTACCAGACTTTTAGAAGACATCTGAAGGCAGCCCTGTTTAGGGAAGCTTTTAATGTTTGATGTATCACAGTATTTTAATATTCTTTTGGAAGCCGCCCAGAGTGGCTGGGGAAACCCAGCCAGATGGGCGGGGTATAAATAAATTATTATTATTATTATTATTATTATTATTATTATTATTATTATTATTATTATACTCCTATGTAACTTCGTTGCACAGAGAAACTATAGACCAGATACCAGGAGATACTGAACTCATATAATTATATCAAAATTAACTATTGTCCCATCACCATACTGATTGTGTAGCAAAAATGTCATGTTTGAAGTGGCTGTAGTTTCCAAGAACTTCATAATTAAGATTTCATCTCAAAAGGTGATCACATTAAAGCCAGCAAGAGCTACAGAACAGTTCTACACGTTTACACAAAAGTAACCTCAGTAGGACTTACTCCAAGAATATACATAGGGTTGCAGCATTAATTAACTTGCTATTTTCCTTTAAAACTTTGCAAACTTATTCAGTTTTTACAGGGTGCCCTCAAACGGACACCTTTATTTACTTTGACTACAATCCTATGTACACTTTCTTCAGAGTAAATTTAATTTAATTTAGTGGGGCTTGCATAAAATGGATAAGGTTGGATTGTCATGTCATGATTAAACTTGGCTTTAAATAGAAATTGCTGTAAACAAAGCCCTTCTTCATTTGGGGCTTATTCAAAGCATCTCACTAGGATCTCATTCCAGATTTTATAACTTAAGCAGAATGAAAAGTCGCCCTCTCAATCTCTCAGCAATATAAATATTCCAGACTGAGACTATAGTGTCACAGTCAGATATTACAAAACCTGTCCAAGATCACTATATCCTCACGAAGCATAGAGTCTAAGACATTTGCCAGTATCCGAATACCCATGCTTCTTTCAACATAGAATCAGCTACAGGTCAGTACAGCTCATTCCCTAATGTACCAGTGCAATGTTTCTTTAATATATACACAAATAGGTATGCTAAGTTAAGACACAAATCCCAATAGATATCCAAGTAGAAAATCAGGAATCAATCAGGAATCCCACTGTACTTATATATCTGAAGATGAATCTAATTAGTGCCCCACTCATTAAACAATAAAACATAAATATGTAGATCTAATAACTCAGAAGTAATGGCATCAATGGGATTCACAATGGGAACCTAAATCAAATCAATTCAATTAATGACATTTTATTAATATATGTAACCTGTTAATCTTATAATTTTTCATAATTTTCTTACAGTTTCTTACAAAACGTCATGTTTGGTTTAGTATGTCGGTAATAATTTTAATCATGGAAAACTCATTTCTAAATTATTTAATAAATAACATGAATTATATGATCTAGTCAAGTTAATATCTCTTTTTGTAGTAAATATATTTGCTGATCTGCTTGTCTCAAGTATCAAGCTTAGGGTCCATTCCAAAGCACCTTACCTGAGAGTAAACCTGAATGAATATAAATTTTAAAAATTAAAAAATTGTCCAGTAGCACCTTAGAGACCAACTAAGTTTGTTCTGGTTATAAGGTTTTGTGTGCATTTTTTAATTTTTAAAATTTGTTTTGATTGCGTCAGACCAGCACGGCTACCTACCTGAATCTGAATGAATATACCGTAGTTGGACTTACTTAGGAGTAAACATGTCCAGGATCACACTGCAAATGCCTAATTGTGGCCATCTTGCACATATGTGCATAATGCCAATGAATCTTTTCAAGTACTCTTTGTGCTACAGATTTATTCCATTTTGTTTACCATCAGTTTTACTAATTTTAGTAGCATATATTTCCATAAGACTCATTGCTATTTTCTTTCAAGTTACATGTGCTTAGGAATATTAGTAGACCCTATCAACAATCAATTTATTTGCGTGCTGAGGTCCCCCAAAACCCCTACCCCAATAACTCAGACATCACACATAATTTTTGTTTTAGGTTTTTGGCATAATTTTGGCCACAACTTTATTTTATACAAATTGAGAGTGGTTGCTTAGGCATTGGTTATGACTACCTGTCCCCCCCCCCCCCGCCTTGGGGGGACAGCACTGACTCCCTAGTCAGTCCTGGAGGAAACAAGGTCAGAGTCAGATGGAGCTGCGTAACAGGCCCTCAACTGCTCCGCGCATGTTCCTTGAAGCTTACGCGGCCCGCACCCTGCCGTCAGGGTTTGGACAAAGGGGATGGTAAGCTTCAGAATTCCTTTAACGGAATACCCGTCAGCAGCAGCATTGGAGGGGCAGGCACAGCCAATCCATACCCCTCCACCAACCAATTTTAACCAATGCCTAACCGCCAACCTTACAAGTTGTGACGATTTGCTAAGCAGTAGGCAAAACCCAAAAGGCACGCGCTAATCAGCCAATTGGACAAATTCCTACTGGGCCCCCGCACCAATGCGAACGACCCCATGACAGGCAGAGCAAGGTCAAAGCGCAAGCCCAAATCAAGGGAGGGAGGGAGGGAGATCCGATGTCCACAGCAAAAGAGAAAGAGAAAGCTGTGGACCCTGCTTATATAAGGGCATTAATCCCACCCCTAAATTGGCAACATCAAATTTGCCCCAGTAACAACTTCATCCAATCTGCTCCAGCCCATTGCCATCAATGGGCTGGTTACTAACAGGGGGTTTTGTTCGGCCCCATCCGCAACACGTGCTCTCTCTTTTATGAGAACACGCTTTGTAAAAAACAACAACCCAAAAAAACCCCATCTGGGCCATAACAAAACAATATTATGTACATTACAGGTGTAAAACAGAAGATAACAGGGAACATTTCCCAAGTTAACACTTAAAAAGGGTCTTGGCAAGCCACTCAAAGGCCCAGTCTTGGCATGTAGCCTTCCTAATTTTCTAGGCCTTTACACAATCAAATTTGCAGCCCTCGCAGTATTATGTTCAAACATATTTCCAAACAGGTAACTCATGATCTGCTCAACAGGGTATTCTGGAATCTTACCCAGAGAGAGGCGCCAAGTCATGGGGGCCAAGCACTTTTGGTCTCCCCTAATATTTTTTGAGAGCGTTCCAAGCCCCTCTCCAATGTCCCAAAAAATCAGGGGGCAGAGGAGGCTGAGTGCAGAGCCAAGCATGACGCAGCTTCAGTTCCTGGCTCCTCCTCCTCCTGCCACTGAGGAGAATGTGGGTTAAAGCAGTCTCCACTCAGTGGCAGTGGCAGGAGCCACCAGCTATTGAAGACGTGCTGTTGCCATGTTTGGCTCTGCCCCAGCTCCTCTTGAACGTTGCACATGCAGCGTCCGCCCCCCGTCCATCGCCCCCGAAAGCTAACGCCTCTGTACCCAGAAGAGATTGCAACAGGGGATTCTGAGCGGCTGTTTCTGGGGGGGCAACAGAGAAGAAATAGATCAACATCCTCTGTAAGCCCTGACCAAAACTAGCACACCAGTTGCTCGTAGGTAACCCAATTACATTGCCCCCTGACAGTCTCCAATAAAAGAGTTTGAAGCCTAGAAGTGAGTCTTAGCTAGTTCTCTCAGAACACTTTTCAAGATAAGTGCTCTTGTGTGAGATATGCCATTCATCATGAATAAGCACGCTATAGCAGTACCTATAATTCTATGTCTGTTGAGGAGCTTTCCCTTCCTGCAATTCTGTATGTTTGTAACTTTTCTGGCACATTCATTTTAATCGGGGTTGGTAAACCAGTTTTTAAATTGAGGCCACATTCATCCTTGGCTAATGCCAGTAGTAAAGGTAAAGAGACCCCTAACCATTAGGTCCAGTCGTGACCGACTCTGGGGTTGTGGCGCTCATCTCGCTTTATTGGCCGAGGGAGCCGGCGTACAGCTTCCAGGTCATGTGGCCAGCATGACTAAGCCGCTTCTGGCAAACCAGAGCAGCACATGGAAACACTGTTTACCTTCCCGCCAGAGCGGTACCTATTTATCTACTTGCATGCCAGTAGTAGGTGTGCCAAAAGCAGATGTAGTCACTGCACACTCCTGCACGGGTGGATGCACTCAGGTACACAGCCCCCCGCAACAGATCTGTGTATACCCACTTTGGAGATCTGTGCACATAATCTAAAAATTTGTGTACATCTGCTGAGGAGGGGATAGATAAAAGGAAGTTAATGATAGAATCCTCAGGTAAAAACACTTAGGGATTGCCATGCAGATTGTGATTTCTAGGCACAGGTTTGAGAGGTTTTTCGTCTGTCTTGCCACTTTACCCAGGAATACCTGCCGTTTACTGCTAAGTCTTAACAAACGTCAATCAGGCTTTCTGCGGATTGACACTTGTTCCAATTCAGCAGTAAACTGCGTTTTTTCCTGGGGAAAGCTGGAGGGCAAATGAAAAAACACCTCGGATCCATGCCTACAGTAGAAAGCACAAGACAGTCGCAAGAATGGACGAGCCCAGAGACGATGCCCCAACGGATGCAAAGATAGGATGCAGCACATCCTAATCAGCGTTGGACCAAAGGAGTAGGTGGGCTTCTGCTGAATCATGTTTTAAAGACATGATTTAAAGACAACCTGTTTATTGAGCGTTCATTCTGATTTGTTTGCAGGGAGAGCAGGTGACATTGCTTCAAAGCAAGTGTTATCCCACACTTTACACTGTTTCCCCATTACTTTTCTTATCACAGTGGGCCTCTTTCGAATTGAAGCTGGTTTGTTGCACAATACGCCCCCAATCAACTGTATTTGCGTAATCTGGTTTTGCCAGTATGTGACAAAATCCCTCTCGCAAATAGAAACAGTCAGGAAGTGCCCTAAGAGTCCCTCAGCAATAAGCTGCGTCCACCCAGTTGCATACAAAGCTGAGCAGAAGTGCAAACAAATGCATTCCCATTGTCCCACCACATTCAAACATTAATAAATCCCATAAGAACATAAAAGTAGCCATACTGGAGGAAACCAATGGTCGATTTGGTTAAACATCCTTCTTCCTACAGAGCTCAGTCAGTCACCTCCCAGGAAGACCACAACAGGGCTTGAAAACAATAGCCTTCTCCTTAAGAACCCCTATTTGGTGGCATAAACATGGAGGTTTGTTTATTTATTATTTTAGAAGATCTGTTCATTTTCTATGCTTTAAAAGGGAAGCTGTCAAAATCCAAACCAGTCTCAGTTGTCTTTTAATTCTATGGGGTTGGTCAGGGACTGAGGAGCACAACGCCTGGTTCTGCAACTGCTCCCTTTGTCTTAATTCCACAAGGTTCCCTAGTCTCTCTTCTCTGTATCATCACAATATTGCCCCTCTTTTTCTCTTCCACATCCCACAAGTCTCTCACCCCTCCCCTCTATTTTTACTGGCTGCCCCTCCTCCCCCCCCTTATATTCCTGTTAGCTGAGAGCCAGTGTGGTGTAGTGGTTAAGAGCGGTGGACTCATAATCAGGTGAACTGGGTTCACGTCTCCGCTCCTCCACGTGCATCTGCTGGGTGACCTGGGCCAGTCACACTTCTCTGAAGTCTCTCAGCCTCACTCACCTCACAGAGTGTTTGTTGTGGGGGAGGAAGGGAAAGGAGAATGTTAGCCGCTTTGAGACTCCTTAGGGTAGTGATAAAGCGGGATATCAAATCCAAACTCATTATGGCATCAAGAGCACATGAGGCTTTAACTTTCCCCGTAATTCACCCACAGAAGTAGTATGGCTGGGAAGTAGTATGGGAAAAAAGCTCTTTACCACTTACTGCCTGCTTTCTCACATCAAAACTCTGTCAAAACTCTTTACACCTTATGATTGCCTTAAGCAAGACAACTAGTGGACAACCAAATCTACAACTAGCATACAAATCAAATCTTGAAACCACTGGTTCAGAAGTTGCCATCTTAACTTTTTCACATTGGGGGACTAGGAGATGAATCTCTCCCAAGTCAGTCCAGAGAACAATGGTTATGAGGTGACTGATAAATGCAATCTATTTATGTATTTAGATAGTTTGTCTTCCACTGTTGCTTTTTTGAGGACATTGCCTAGCAACTAACAATCCATATTGTTACAGACAGGTAAAGAACTGGGGTTCCTGTAGTGCTGATTCAGCTGACAGTGGACCTGATTTGGGGCTAGTGGTGATTCATCTGATCTTTACCCCCACAGTGTACATCTTCTGTCTTCTAGCCGTGGTGTTAATTATGGCTTTGTGGGATTCTGCCATACCAGAATATGGGCTTTCCCTGACTCCATAGTGGTGTTCCTTCCCTTTCCTTCTGCTGCACAAATCATTTTCATTTCCTCATCTCATTATTGATTCCTGTTTTAACCTTTGGCTTTCCTTCTGCTCTGCAGGGCTGATTCAGCAGCCTATTTCTACATCCCTAAGCATGCAATCTTATTTGAATGATGTAAAATGTCTTCAACCCAAGCAAAGCTTTGAAAAGTACAGTTTGTAGAAATTGCAATAGAAATATTTTATTTACCTTTTCAGTTGTTTATGATTCAGCACCTTATTTTCCCCTTAAACTTTACATCTACAGAAAGATTATGTGCTGACACAACTTTATGGTAATGAACTACCTATCTTTTTTCTGCTTAGAGAATTTGACAGTCTTAATACGCCATCTATACATCAGATAAAATCAATGATTATTTTTTGTCTCTGTGAACCATCAGTTCAGTCTTTCATTCTCCCCTCTGAGCACAGGCTATTGAAAAGTTCTTCATTTCTTTCCCTCAGTAACAACTGCAAAATCTATTCATGCTTTCTCTACCTGTTGCTAAAATCCTTGCCCATATCCTGGTAATCTTCTTGCCTTGCTATTACAGTTGCTTTTTCCGTGACATTATCCTTCTTCTGGGTCAGTCCCGAATCCCTGCAACAAAATCCTCCCCACTTTTTGATGATATGATCATCTCACATCTCCTTAAGGCTGTGACTTGGCTTCCTAATACCTTCTAGATTAGCTTCAAAAGCCCCATCCTTATATGTGAGGCACTCAAGTACCATGCGATAGGACGATATTTCTTATTTCCTTTTTCCTTACAGAATAATTTCCATCCCTGGTCTCCTACATGTATGATCAAAATCAAGTCAAAGTTGCTGTTTCAAATGTCTTGATCACTTCGTTCAGAAGACATGATGTGACCTTACCGAATGGTGTTTAATCCTTAACAGGATGAAAGTACTCTTGCCTAAATTGTGCAAGGTCTTCAATGGGATCAATAGCCGTGATCTTCCTCTACTAAATCCCAGCTCATTTTGTGACTTTCCCCTCAAAATCTCCACTCCAATGCATTTTGTATTTGCCTTGATTTACCAATGGTTCTAAAGCACTACACCAAGGTATGGTTACATGGTACACATTTGGTACACATCACCCTATGACTTATCGGCTGGCACACTGAATTTCCACTTATTTAAGAAGGTCCTTTTGCCTTTTATAAGCTTGATGGCCATATCACCCACAGTGTTATTGGAATGAGAGGAAGATGTAGGGCCAAACCACATATGAGGCAAGGTGAGGCAATTGCCTCAAGCGGCAGGATCCACAGGGGCACCAGATCCTGATGTAGATCTTTATTGCCCCCTCGTTCCACTTACCCCTTCTTCCTTGGCAAGGAGGGGGATGCCATTTTGTGGTTCACCTCAGGTGCCAAAATGTCTTGTGCTGGCCCAGGGCAGATGTGTTGTTTGCTTGAGTAGCACTCGTTATGTTTTCCCTTCTAGTATGTCTGAGGCTAGAAACATAGATAAGGTATAGAGAACTCACCGCACTGCCACTTTAATTGTGCTGTGAGTTCTGTTTTCATATTACAGTGGTGCCTCGCAAGACGAAATTAATTCATTCCACAAGTCTCTTCGTCTTGCGAGTTTTTCGTCTTGCGATGCACGGTTTCCCATAGGAATGCATTGAAAATCAATCAATGCGTTCCTATGGAAACCGCCTTCAGACCAGGTCCGGGGACAGTCTGTCCCCCGACCTCTTCTGAAGGCTGGGGGGGGGGGACAAGGGCTTTTCTTCCCATCCCCAGAATTTTAAAAAACCCCGGGACAGCGGAGGACTTCTCCGCTGTCCGGGGCAATCTTAAAATGCTGGCGGGCGGCATTTTAAAATCGCCCCGGGACAGTGGAGGACTTCTCCGCTGTCCGGGGCGATTTAAAAGCCTCTGGGAAGGCAGGCAGGGGGGACAAAGACTTTCGCCCCCCGCCAGCCTTCAGAAGAGGTCCTGGACCTCTTCTGAAGGCGGGCGGGGGGCGAAAGTCTTTGCTCCCCCCGCCTGCCTTCAAAAGCCGTCCGGGACAGCGGAGAAACGCAGCGCGTTTCTCCACTCTCCCGGGAAGGCAGGCAGGGGGGAGCTTCCCTGCTATCCCGGACTGCTTTTAAAATGCTGGCGGTGGGGAGCAAAGCCTTTTGGCCCCCGCCGGCCTTCCTGGACCTCTTCTGAAGGCCGGAGGGGAGGGGAGGCTTTGCTCCCCACCCCCAGAATTTAAAAGAGGTCCCCGGAGATTTCCCTATGGGCTTTCTTCTTGCGAAGCAAGCCCATAGGGAAATTCGTCTTGCGAAGGAACTCGCAAACGGAAAACCCTTTCGTCTTGCGGGTTTTCCGTCTTGCGAGGCATTCGTCTTGCGAGGTACCACTGTACGTCTATCTCTAAAATACTAGTGAATCGAAATGTTGATAATATATCAACATTGCCTCTTCCTCCTTGCTCGCCTGCTGATGCTGCTTCCTCCTCCAGCTGGGAAGCTTCCACAGCTTCCTTCTCGAGCACTCAGCCTTTGCATTTGAACCACAGGAGCTCTCATCAGAGATCCCTCCATCTTCAGCCATTGCATGTTAGTTATGGAGAGTCTGAGACATGAATTGCAGTTTGTTTGTCTTTGCATAAGTCATGTCTAGGTTCCACCACCACAGGCCTACATCACAATTTGGGTATGACATAATTCAGCCCAGCTCTGCAGTGAATGCTGCATGGCTAATGGTGATTTCAGCTTCTGGTGGAGCTATTGCAGGACAAACTCACAACAAAACAAAACTAAAACCCCACAGCTGCAATCCAGGCAAAGTAAAAAGGTTGAGACAATTAAATTATCCATGCCAGAGGCTTATTCTAACAATGATGTGAATCTGCACTTGCAACGTTTTTTCATCCCACTATCTGAGCCATTAGGCTTCCAAACTGCAAAAATTGAGTCTTAGGTCAATCATACGCCACCTTTGAGTATTTGAGGAAGAGTGGCAGATTGTGTGTAAAATGAGAAGTTGCTATGTGTTTTGGCTATAACTGTCTTTTTACAGAGCGAGTCCCTTCAAGCTCCATCTTCTCTTACCTGGAGATGCACTCTTGGGGAACAGTTGCTTCCCAGCCTGGTTATGTTTGCAGGGTTTGCCTGTTTTCTGGGTTTGATGGTTATTTGGGGCCAGTGTTTTCTCCCCTTTGACTCTGCCCTTGGAGGTGCACTCCATTGTCTCTTGAAACAGACAGAGGCCAACAACAGCATCTGGGTCTAAATGTCAAGGCACTGATGGGTAACCCATTGTAGCTCTAATTTTTCTACCACAAATGGATTAACCATCCAGTGCCTGAGCATTTTACCCGTGTTTACTGATGGTGCACATCAAAAAAATTGGTCCTGGTATTCTTTTCAGTGTGCCAATCCTGGGATATTTGCATAAAATATAGGTATATACTATTAAAAGTTTCATCCCATTGCCTTTTTTTCACTAACTTGTTTTTGTGTTAATATTTCTTCACCAATTCATCAGTGCAGCAAACAATAGCAAGAAATTGTTTTCATGTGAATGCAGGCACATCTTAATTAGTTCATTATTATAAGTAGTTTTCCATAGTTCTGAGTAATTAAAAAAGAAAAACCTAGAAAGGCTTTCAATTTAAAATGCCTTTGTAGCAAGCAGTGCTTTCAAGATCATTCTTACAGACTTGGATCCTCAATATGTTACCATAAAGTGCTTCTGAAAGGACTTGTCTGTTGACCACTTCCTCAGTTCATAGGTTTATTCTCTCTTTTCCCACTGTCACAATCTCTTAACTCAGCCCAAAGTGAGGTGAGGAGAACATAATTCATTCTGTCAGTAGCCCGGGAGAATGCTGTTGGAAGCAGTGCCTGTATGAATGGGGGTACATATCACTCATTTTATCATTCTTTCTCCTGAAAATAAAATTTGTGGGGGAAATGTAATCTAGTTAATCTAATACCAAGTTAATAAATGAGTCGTGAACTGAGATAATGAATGTGATCTCTCCCTCCCCCTACCTCCTTTTTAATACTATAGAAGGGAGCGATTTGCTACTTAATGAAAAGTTGCCCTCTAGGTCAGTCTCAGATTTGTCAGCTTGTTAGCAAAGGAAGTTCCACTTGGCAGAAATGCTGCTGGTTAGTCTGGTGAAGGGAAAGCTTGGATCTTTAAAACGTCACACACACACATACACAAAAACCCTGGGATAATTCTGAATTACACAGAAGTTTACATCCAGTGCTGCAGAACATAGGAACACTGCAAAATGGAATTGCACGGCAGCCACTGGAATTTGAAGGGGAAAAAATACGAGACTTCTCTGAGATTTAACTGAAACATTTTCCAGTTCCGAAAAGTGTGTTTAATGTAAAAAGAAAGAAAGACAGAGTCTCTTGACTGGAGGGTAAACCACAGCCTTAAAGAGCTGGAAAGCCATAATTAAATCATGCATTGATTCTGAAAATGTGCGCTAGATGAGAGTTTAAAAAAATAATAAAAATGTGTTGCGGGAGGAGGGGGGGGGAGAAGCAAAGAGCAGTCACACCAGTGTTATCGCCATGACAACCGTGCTGTAGTCAGGCCTACAGGACTTTTCCTGCCAAAAGTGAGGGAGATCACTGTCCCACTGGGTGGCTTTGTCCTGTGATGGCGTGTTACATGGTGCAGTGGCATTATACACTACGACAGGACATGGCAGGGAAAGTGAGAAGCAGTCGCAGAGCCTAACTTCTTTTGACACAAGCCCCAACTGACACTGAGCTAATAATGTCATGCCACTTTGTGGGTGTGGTGAACTCCTTCTCTCGCCTCCATTGCTCAGCAAAGGCTGCATGCGGCTTTGCAAAGGGGTACTTTGCCCACTTTATTTTTGTATCCTGACACGGGTGGGATATGTAAAGAGAGAGAGAAAGAGAGGGAGGGAGGGAGAGAGAAGAGGAACGAAGAACGGGCGGGCCACAGTAGGCTGGAAAAAAATCAAAAATCAAACCTCAGCTATATGAACTTGCTGCCTTCAAGCTTTAATATTTGTGATTACTAAGAAGAGCAGAAAAACAGAGTAGACTTAGAAATCCAGAGAAAAGTTATTAAACTAGATAGTTGCCAGGATTTGAATGATCTCAGACTTGTTTCTGTTTAGGATTTGTTTGGGGGTTTGTTTGTTTGTTTGTTTGTTTGTTTGGTGGTAAAACTCTCTAGGCTGTAAAATGGTGAATTCCTAAAGATACTAGCAGTTGAGCTTTCTATAAATTATGTAAGTCTGACAATGTTTTTAAGTAATTAGGCAAATAATAATAATAATAATAATGAATCTTGGCTTTTGCCCACAAGAGGGCAGTATACTTTTTGTTGTTGCTTTGCCCTGCCTAGCTTTCTTCTGCCTTGCTAGAAGGACATTTCCTCTGGTGAAGAAATCTTCCTAGCTAAAGCAACATCATTCATTGCCTGGCTGTGACGATGTACATTAATTACCTGCGAAATATTACGACTAGCATGTAATGTTGCCGTTGTTACGCTAACAATAGTGCAGATCTTGTCCTTTTCCTGTTGTGGGTTTGCAAATTCAAAGACTTGGGTCATTTGTTGTTGATACTGAAGATATCCAGAGGCTGATGGCTGGGGAGGGGATTGCAGGGTCTGGTATGATCAGGCATCTTCCAAGAAACTCAAACCAGTAGGGAGTTCAACTCTAAACCCTGGAGTCTCTGCTGCTAATCCGCCTTACTGTTGCCTGCCCTCATCCCCTTACAGAGGAATGAGGTGGGGTAATAAATCTCTACACACACACCCTTGTCCTCTCCCTTCAGGTAGGTGGTCAGATTTGCCCATGGAAAAGCAAGTGAATGGACGAAAGCAACAATGGCAAAGACAAGGAGGCAAGCTCACAGAAAGAATATTATCCAGAAGACACCACCTCCCATCCCAAACCTGGAACTGGCACTGGGTGGCCTAAAAACAAGCACATTTATGCTTGTGATTAATAGCATTTTCAACACAAAAGCAGGAGGATGCTATTGCACTCATTTTGTGCTTGTGGGCTTCCCACCTGGTTGGCCACTGGAAAAATCATACATGATTATATAGGCCTTTGGAAGGGTTTTTTTTTTTAATCTCCGGCAAATGTTCAGTGAAAGAGGCTTTATGGAATTTCCACTGCAAGCCCAACTGGGCAAATGCCAAGGTTTCTGATGATGTAGGCTTTTATGTCTCCCAAACAAGTTATTCAAATGACTCTCTTGTTTCTTTCAGGTGTCCCACACCTGGTTGTGATGGCTCTGGGCATATTACTGGAAATTATGCTTCACATCGAAGGTATGTAAAATGTTGAGCTCTTTATCACAGTGATTTCCATTTCATGGGTCGACTTGGTCTTGGTCTTGAATCACCAGGCCCACCAGCAAAGGGCGTTGGGGAGCTGTGCTTGTCAAGTATCTTCAGTTACTGCACTCAGTGTGTATTCACAACAGATCCAGCCAACAACTAAGATCATTGTACAAATGAGTAAGTCTCAAAACAAATCGATACTCAGCGACAAACAACTCATTATATTGAAAACTGGTAATGGCAACATTAAATAAAAAGTTGCAATTCATTTATAGACTCAAAACAAACACCACAGCAAAATTCAGCCACATCAAATGCACAGACAAATTAAGGTGCCAGTATAATAGGGTTCAAAAGTCCCAAAGCAATTGGAATGATTGTTTCAAGCATGTGACTGTTGTCACATGGAGTTTGGCCTCACACAAAATAAATATTGCTACAGGTGCCTATCTCCCTACTTATTACTTCAGATACTTCCTGGTTTTTGTTTGTCTTTTGAAAAAATTATATCTCAGCCTTAATTTTCAACCGGATCTTTGAGACAACTCACAAAAAAAGCACAACTAAATGTCAAAAAAGCACCATCACAAATTTGTAAAAGGGGCACATGGCTACGGTTGAATTATTACCAGTTTTCAAGGCTTAAAAAGATGATGATGATGATGATGATAGCCACCCTCCTAAAACAAACTGACAAACAATGAGAGTCTCTAGCATTGTGGGATTTCAGAAGGTTAATACTATTCACAACTGAGATGGAGCAAGAGGATTACATCAGTTCCTCCTTTCACCTTCAGCCCCCTGCATTACTCCCACATTATTCCAGAGTGTTCCCCAAAACTCAGGGCAAGATTTTCAGGGGGCTTCAGTGAAAATCAACATCTCCCACCTTTGCTTCTTGCCAACAGCAGGATCCTTTCATTTGACTTATGCTCTCAGAGTCTCAAGATCCAAGCCATGGCTTCTTAGGAAGTTTCATTTTAGACATAGCATTTGAAGCAGACAGATCACTTCTTGCTGTAGCATTACAGGTTTTGGTTTAATGCGGTTCTTGACATAATCTACCATATATAATAAAATGCCCAGGACTTTATGGAAATTGTTTTCTTATTGCTTGATATTTCAGCTTGTTGTTGTTTAGTCGTTTAGTCGTGTCCGACTCTTCGTGACCCCATGGACCAGAGCACGCCAGGCACTTCTGTCCTCCACTGCCTCCCGCAGTTTGATCAAACTCATGCTGGTAGCTTCAAGAACACCATCCAACTATCTCATTCTCTGTCGTCCCCTTCTCCTTGTGCCCTCCATCTTTCCCAACATCAGGGTCTTTTCCAGGGAGTCTTCTCTTCTCATGAGGTGGCCAAAGTATTGGAGCCTCAGCTTCACGATCTGTCCTTCCAGTGAGCGCTCAGGGCTGATTTCCTTCAGAATGGAGAGGTTTGATCTTCTTGCAGTCCATGGGACTCTCAAGAGTCTCCTCCAGCACCATAATTCAAAAGCATCAATTCTTCGGCGATCAGCCTTCTTTATGGTCCAGCTCTCACTTCCATACATCACTACTGGGAAAACCATGGCTTTTACTATACGGACCTTTGTTGGCAAGGTGATGTCTCTGCTTTTTAAGATGTTGTCTAGGTTTGCCATCGCCTTTCTCCCAAGGAGCAGGCGTCTTTTAATTTCGTGACTGCTGTCACCATCTGCACTGATCATGGAGCCCAAGAAAGTAAAATCTCTCACTGCCTCCATTTCTTCCCCTTCTATTTGCCAGGAGGTGATGGGCCCAGTGGCCATGATCTTCGTTTTTTTGATGTTGAGCTTCAGACCATATTTTGCGCTCTCCTCTTTCACCCTCATTAAAAGGTTCTTTAATTCCTCTTCACTTTCTGCCATCAAGGTTGTGTCATCTGCATATCTGAGGTTGTTGATATTTCTTCCGGCAATCTTAATTCCGGCTTGGGATTCATCCAGCCCAGCCTTTCGCATGATGAGTTCTGCATATAAGTTAAATAAGCAGGGAGACAATATACAGCCTTGCCGTACTCCTTTCCCAATTTGGAACCAATCAGTTGTTCCATATCCAGTTCTAACTGTAGCTTCTTGTCCCACATAGAGATTTCTCAGGAGACAGATGAGGTGATCAGGCACTCCCATTTCTTTAAGAACTTGCCATAGTTTGCTGTGGTCAACACAGTCAAAGGCTTTTGCATAGTCAATGAAGCAGAAGTAGATGTCTTTCTGGAACTCTCTAGCTTTCTCCATAATCCAGCGCATGTTTGCAATTTGGTCTCTGGTTCCTCTGCCTCTTCTAAATCCAGCTTGCACTTCTGGGAGTTCTCGGTCCACATACTGCTTGAGCCTTCCTTGTAGAATTTTAAGCATAACCTTGCTAGCATGTGAAATGAGTGCAATTGTGCGGTAGTTGGAGCATTCTTTGGCACTGCCTTTCTTTGGGATTGGGATGTAGACTGATCTTCTCCAATCCTCTGGCCACTGCTGAGTTTTCCAAACTTGCTGGCATATTGAGTGTAGCACCTTAACAGCATCATCTTTTAAAATTTTAAACAGTTCAGCTGGAATACCATCACTTCCACTGGCCTTGTTATTTGCAGTGCTTTCTAAGGCCCATTTGACTTCACTCTCCAGGATGTCTGGCTCAAGGTCAGCAACCACACTACCTGGGGTGTACGAGACATCCATATCTTTCTGGTATAATTCCTCTGTGTATTCTTGCCACCTCTTCTTGATGTCTTCTGCTTCAGTTAGGTCTTTACCACTTTTGTCCTTTATTATGGTAATCTTTGTACGAAATGTTCCTTTCATATTTCCGATTTTCTTGAACAGATCTCTGGTTCTTCCCATTCTGTTGCTTTCCTCTATTTCTTTGCATTGCTCGTTTAAGAAGGCCTTCTTGTCTCTCCTTGCTATTCTTTGGAAATCTGCATTCAATTTCCTGTATCTTTCATTATCTCCCTCGCATTTTGCTTGCCTTCTCTCCCCCGCTATTTGTAAGGCCTCGTTGGACAGCCACTTTGCTTTCTTGCATTTCTTTTTCATTGGGATGGTTTTAGTTGCTGCCTCCTGTATAATGTTGCGAGCCTCCACCCATAGTTCTTCAGGCACTCTGTCCAGCAAATCTAAATCCTTAAACCTGTTCCTCACTTCCACTGTGTATTCATAAGGGATTTGGTTTAGATTGTATCTTACCTGTCCAGTGGTTTTTCCTACTTTCTTCAGTTTAAGCTTGAATTTTGCTATAAGAAGCTGATGATCTGAGCCACAGTCAGCTCCAGGTCTTGTTTTTGCTGACTGTATAGAGCTTCTCCATCTTTGGCTGCAGAGAATATAATCAATCTGATTTCGATGTTGCCCATCTGGGGATGTCCATGTGTAGAGTCGTCTCTTGTGTTGTTGGAAAAGCGTGTTTGTGATGACCAACTTGTTCTCTTGGCAGAACTCTATTAGCCTTTGCCCTGCTTCGTTTTGATCTCCAAGGCCAAACTTGCCAGTTGTTCCTTTTATCTCTTGATTCCCTACTTTAGCATTCCAATCACCTATAATGAGCAGAACATCCTTCTTTGGTGTCACTTCTATAAGGTCTTGTAAGTCTTCATAGAATTGGTCAATTTCAGTTTCTTCAGCACCAGTAGTTGGTGCATACACTTGGATTACTGTGATGTTAAAAGGTCTGCCTTGGATTCGTATCGAGATCATTCTATCATTTTTGAGACTGCATCCCAGTACAGCTTTCGCCACTCTTTTGTTGACTATGAGGGCCACTCCATTTCTTTTACGGGTTTCTTGCCCACAGTAGTAGATATGATAGTCATCCGAACTGAATTCGCCCATTCCCGTCCATTTTAGCTCACTGATGCCGAGGATGTCAATATTTATTCTCGCCATCTCATTTTTGACCACATCCAACTTACCCAGGTTCATGGTTCTTACATTCCAGGTTCCTATGCAATATTTTTCTTTACAGCATTGGACTTTCCTTTCGCTTCCATGCATATCCGCAACTGAGCGTCCTTTCGGCTTTGGCCCAGCCGCTTCATCAGCTCTGGATCTACTTGTACTTGTCCTCCGCTCTTCCCCAGTAGCATGTTGGACACCTTCCGACCTGAGGGGCTCATCTTCCAGTGTCATAACTTTTATATGCCTGTTGTCTTTGTCCATGGAGTTTTCTTGGCAGGGATACTGGAGTGGCTTGCCGGTTCCTACTCCAGGTGGATCACGTTTGGTCAAAACTCTCCACTATGACCTGTTCATCTTGGGTGCCCTGCTCGGCATCGTTCATAGCTTCTCTGAGTTCTTCAAGCCCCTTCGCCACGGCAAGGCAGTGATCCATGAAGGGGGATATTTCAGCTAGTCCATATTTATTCACATCCACATCAGCTGGTCCATACACAAGCTGCTCCAATTCATATCATGTAAATAGCCTTAAAATGTGCTTACATTAATTGTGTCTGGTTACTGGTAAGTTAAGCACATGCCAATATCCATAGGAAGGTAGAAAGGATTACGTTCGCAGGTAGAAAGGATTATGCTACGATTCCCAGCCCCCTTAACAAACTACAGTTCAGACGATTTTTTAGGAGAAGCCATGTGCTTTAAATGTACAGTGTGTATGCAACCCTTGTTGCTAATCCTATTCTAAAATAATGTATCAGTGACCAGGGCTGTTTGTAAACTGTGGTTTGTTAAAGGTGCTGGGAATTCTAGTTCTGTGAGTGACAAACTACAGCTTCCAGCATTCTTGCAGGGCTGGGTGGGTGCTTTAAATGTATTGTGCGCATGCAGCTTAGGAGAAGTTACAAGAAGCAAACATGACCAGCTGGGAGGTGACTTGGGCCTCCAAGAATCCTGATTTATTTTGTTCAAAAACCCACCTTTAGAATCAGGTTACCAAGGAGATTCAGTTTCCAAGTCCCAGTTACTAAAAGGCCTCTCATAAACTAAATTCAGGAGTACACATGACATGCACCATGGGCCTATGGCTAAAACCTCTATCCCTGTGTCAGATTCTCTTCCCTGTGTAATATGTAGATAGATATATACTTACCATATGTCATGACAGCATTATGTTCTAAGTTTCTTCATTCCCAGTCCACATCATTCATTGGTGGCGGCAACAAGAAAGTTTGCAAATGTGATGATACTGTATTCATACACAAAGGGGGGGGGGGGCTTTGATGCAAATGCTCCTTTCTGCAGCAGCCCTATAAATGGGGCTGGCAGTAGACTTCACGGGTTCCTTGGCACGGTGTCACCAAAGAACGCCACTCACCCCCCACAACCAGAACAGGGTTTGTCTATAGTCCTGGTCCCATTGGGATTCTAGATGTTAAACATCATAAAGTTCTGTGGTTCCCTATACCTATAAAATAGATCTGTAAGAATTTAGAGGCATAGGGCTGGTGCATTTGGACTAATTAAACCTGGTGGGTGAGAGCCACAACTGCAGCACTGAAACTGATCTGGGGGCCCAGCAGGAAGAGTGATGAACAAGGGAAGACCAATGGGGACCCTTCTGAGCCAACTGGGTCCTTGACCAGTGCCTGGTCTAGCTCACCTCTGGCACCTGGTCTGCATATGCTTCATATAATCTGCAGTTCCTAACCCTTTCTAACTTCTGGCTTTTTGCTGGACTTGGTCACATTATTTTTCAATGAATATGTGGAGGGGAGCTGAGGTTGAACCTGCTGTCGCCTCCCCCACCCTCCTTGCATTAGCTGTGCCTGTTTGCACAGGGCCTGTGTGCTGACAACATGCATGATTTGGACTCCATGTAATCAGGGAATGTTAATTCTGCAAGACCCAGACTACATATACAAGTTGTACATATATAGACTCAGGCACGAGCAACACATAATGGCTGAAAAGGGAACTAGCCTGATATGTATTGTAATTGATACCGTGATTTCAAACTCTTTTTGTATAAGAAATGTTATGATATGTATTGTAATTGATACCGTGATTTCAAACTCTTTTTGTATAAGCAAGATGTGTTATAATGGTAGGCCTCAAAGTGCCTGGGCCTCATTCATATTGCAAACCACTCCTGCTTAAAAATGAGAAGCCACATTCTAGTCTTGATATTGTGATCAATACAATTTGCATCAAGTACCAGCCCTTAAGTTTCGAATTCTTCATAAGAAAGAAGGAATGCATCACAACCTCCAATTACACTATAGAAAACAGAAAGGCATCCCCATGTGTTAATAAATAATATAACATGGGGAAAGGGAATTGAAAAGGTTTTTGTGTCTTCTTTAAATGATTCATTCACCACTTGCCTCTCTGTTTTACCTTTCCCTTCCCCCTTGGCCATAAATTACACATAGCTTTTTGACGTTCTCGACTCATGTTCTTCTGAAGCCCATCAGTGTCATAGCTGGAGACACTATTAGCAAGAGATTTAATGCACAGTTGTCCTTGTCTTCCAAGGGTCTTGGTCCATAAGGGTCCTGGAAGGCAATTTCGTTTCGCAGTGAGAGGAAATCATGATTCATGGGCTCCCTCTTGTGGTGTGAATAGAACTGCTAAAGTCAATGCAGAAAGGATGTCGTCTGCAAGTAACGTTTGCAGAAAGTTTAATTCTCTAGGACACTTAAGAGAATTATTTTTAGAATTAAGGTGTTCAGTCTTGAAATGATTTCTTTCATTCAGTCTTTCTGGTTGTCCACGAGCAAAGAAAAGTGGGATCAGGATAGTACAAAGCAAAGAAGACAAGGAAGATCAAGAGCCAATTAGGTAAGCATGAATCTAGTCAACTTCTTATGAACATGCTCAGCTATCTCGTCTGCCTGTTTTCTTCTTGGATACATATTTGAATGACAATAAGACGCTTCTACATTCAAGTTCCTTGTTTTTAAATCTGTACGACTTCATATATACATGCATTCACACACACACAAATATATATATATATATATATATATATATATATATATATATGCTTTCGTAGATTTTCACGGGTACAGGAATGCAGGTTTTGGTGTCTTCGGGTGTCTTCCCGTGTAAGAGTTGGGGTGTCTAGGCGACGTTTCGACGAGGTCTCACTCGTCATCTTCAGGCTGGTGCTTTCGGCTTCTTGTTACTAGAACAGAGCAGGATCTCAGTGTTTGAGTTCCTATAAATACTGTTGAGGGGGTGTGGTGTATGGCCTCCAACGTTCTGGGCAGAGAGGGAGTTCCCAGATTAGTGTGCCTTTTCTTCTTTTGTTCCTTAATTACTTGAGGGATATCTTGAGTGATTTCTTGAGTGATATTCTGAGTACCACTTAGGAGGGTCATTAGGTGTGGATTAGTTGCTAAAGCTTTCGTGTCTTGACCTCTTGAGCTTGTGAAAAGTTTTTCTGAGAAGATGGCTGTACTGCACTTAGTTGTGCTCTGGCTTGGCTTCGTGTATAGGGGCGAGCTGTGGTTTTGTGCCCTGTGCCAGCCAGATCTGTGTAGGGATTGCAGGGGGGTGCAGCATCCGGAGGTGCCAATATGGTTTGGCTACTGGATGGTGTCTGTACTTTATCTGTGGAGAGGGTCTGGGTTTGGGTCTGGTGTGGTTGATTGGAGATGGCGTTCTGTGTGTCTCTGGTTCTGGTGTCGGTTTTTGTGGGGAGGGCTAATTTCCAGATGTCTGGCAGGCGGGACGTGTCGTCACGCTTGTTCATGTTGTGAGGGTGTTTCTCTATCTCGATGGCTTCCATGATTATTCTCTTGTGGTGATGTTCCATGTTAAAGAGCAATTTGGAATCTGCAAAATTAATTTCGTGTCCTGTTTCTTTCATGTGTTGGTAAAGAGAGGAAGTTTTTTCTTCTTTTTTGACGGCATTCTTGTGTTCTGCGATACGTGCATTTATTCGTCTGTTTGTTTGTCCAATGTACGTGGCTGGGCAGACTTTGCAGGGTATTTCATAGACCCCTTGGTTTTCTAACTGGATTTTATCTTTTGGGTTTCTGAGGATATTGGCTATTTTTTGGTTGGTGCAAAAGGCTGTTTTGATATTGTGTTTATGGAGGATTTTGCTAATTTTATCTGTAGTGCCCTTGATATAAGGAAGGAGGGCCATGCCATTGTTTTCTTCTGTGTCTTGGTTTTTGGGGGGTGTTTCTTTTTGGATTAGCTTCGTAACCCTGTTTTGTTGGTATCCGTTGGCGATTAACACATTTGAGAGATTCTGTAACTCAGTTGTCAAGTGGTCTTTGTCAGCCAGGCGTTTGGTTCTGGAGATGAGAGTCTTGGCTACGGAGTTTATTTGTGCAGGGTGGTGGTGTGATTGTGCATGTAAGTAGCGGTTGGTGTGTGTTTTTTTCCGGTAGATAGTGTGTCCTAGGGAGCCATCAGGTTTTTTGTAGATTAGGACGTCAAGGAAGGGAAGTTGGTTGTTGGCTTCTATTTCCATAGTGAATTGTATTTTGGGGTGTAGGCTGTTGAGATGTGTGAGGAAGCTATCTAGTTTTTCCTTCCCGTGTGGCCAAATTACAAAGGTGTCGTCAACATATCTGAGCCAAAGTTTGGGTTTGTGTTCTGACTTGTCTAAAGCATTGGTTTCAAAGTGTTCCATGTACAGATTTGCGATGACCGGTGAGAGGGGTGATCCCATAGGTGCTCCTTCTATCTGTTTATATCTTTGTCCATTGTGGATGAAGTACGTGTTGGTTAGGCAGTGGTTGGTCAGGTCCAGGATGTATTCGGGGGGATTGTATTTGTTTTGAATGGCTGTCAAGGCTTCATTAATGGGCACTTGTGTGAAGAGAGATACAACATCGAAGCTCACAAGTAGGTCCTCGGGATGTAGGTTTTGCTTCTTTATTGTTTCTATGAACTGGAAGGAGTTTGTAACGTGTGAAGCGATAGATTCTGCATAGGGCTGAAGTTGCTTAGCGAGAAATTTAGCGAGATTTTGTAGAGGTGAGCCTATGGAGCTGACTATTGGTCTGAGTGGTGTTCCTTCTTTGTGTATCTTGGGGAGACCATAGAGTTTGGGGCATCTGGATGATTTTTCTCTGGGGATGATTCTTAGCTGGATTTCTTCACTGATAGGAGAGGCTTTTATTTTGGATTTGGTGGTTTTTTCCAGATAGGTGGTGGGATCTGTTTTTATAGGTTGGTAGGTAGGGTCTTGGAGTAGATTTGATAGTTTTGCTTGGTAGTCCGATGTGTTCATCACAACAGTGGCATTACCTTTGTCTGCTGGGAGAATGATTATGTTGTTGTCTTTCCTCAGGTTGGTGAGTGCTTTCTGTTCTTCTTTGTGTAAATTGCTTCTGGGTGGTTTGCTGGAGCAGAGGATGTTGGTGACTTCAAGTCTGATTTTATTGGCTTCATCTGGGTTGATTTTGGTTAGGCTAGCTTCGACTCCGCATATGATGTTTTCCGTGGGGATGCGTCTCGGGGCGACTGCAAAGTTGAAACCTTTGGAGAGTACTTTGGTTTCAGTTGAGGTGAGGATCCTGTCTGATATGTTATGTACTGTTTGTTTCATGGGTTGTTGTGGAGGGTGGCTGGGCTTCTGGCGTTTCTCTAGTTTGTGGAGTTTGTTGGTGTGTGTGTCTGTCTTATGTGAGGACTCTGTTTCAGCTCTCCAAACGGCTAGTTGTTTGCATTTGTCCCAGAGTGCAGGGTGGATTTTGTTACAGAGTTTGAGGTGAAGAGTGAGCAGATCTTTGTTGGTTTGGTTTAGTAGGTATCTTTTCTTATGAAGTTCGTTTCTGATTAGGGATAGTTCAGTTCGTTTCAGGATCCTTTCGGTAGCTGGGGTTTTAGAGTGGAATTTAAGTTGGAAGCATGTGGGAATTAAGTTGTTGTCTCGGCAGTTGCGTAGGAACAAGAGATCACATAAGATGGTGGCTCTTCGGATTTCTAGTTTCTCGTAGGTTCTTGTCAGCTGGAAGGTTTCCTCCCCGTAGAGGTGAGATATTTGCTTTCGTAGATTTTCACGGGTACAGGAATGCAGGTTTTGGTGTCTTCGGGTGTCTTCCCGTGTAAGAGTTGGGGTGTCTAGGCGACGTTTCGACGAGGTCTCACTCGTCATCTTCAGGCTGGTGCTTTCGGCTTCTTGTTACTAGAACAGAGCAGGATCTCAGTGTTTGAGTTCCTATAAATACTGTTGAGGGGGTGTGGTGTATGGCCTCCAACGTTCTGGGCAGAGAGGGAGTTCCCAGATTAGTGTGCCTTTTCTTCTTTTGTTCCTTAATTACTTGAGGGATATCTTGAGTGATTTCTTGAGTGATATTCTGAGTACCACTTAGGAGGGTCATTAGGTGTGGATTAGTTGCTAAAGCTTTCGTGTCTTGACCTCTTGAGCTTGTGAAAAGTTTTTCTGAGAAGATGGCTGTACTGCACTTAGTTGTGCTCTGGCTTGGCTTCGTGTATAGGGGCGAGCTGTGGTTTTGTGCCCTGTGCCAGCCAGATCTGTGTAGGGATTGCAGGGGGGTGCAGCATCCGGAGGTGCCAATATGGTTTGGCTACTGGATGGTGTCTGTACTTTATCTGTGGAGAGGGTCTGGGTTTGGGTCTGGTGTGGTTGATTGGAGATGGCGTTCTGTGTGTCTCTGGTTCTGGTGTCGGTTTTTGTGGGGAGGGCTAATTTCCAGATGTCTGGCAGGCGGGACGTGTCGTCACGCTTGTTCATGTTGTGAGGGTGTTTCTCTATCTCGATGGCTTCCATGATTATTCTCTTGTGGTGATGTTCCATGTTAAAGAGCAATTTGGAATCTGCAAAATTAATTTCGTGTCCTGTTTCTTTCATGTGTTGGTAAAGAGAGGAAGTTTTTTCTTCTTTTTTGACGGCATTCTTGTGTTCTGCGATACGTGCATTTATTCGTCTGTTTGTTTGTCCAATGTACGTGGCTGGGCAGACTTTGCAGGGTATTTCATAGACCCCTTGGTTTTCTAACTGGATTTTATCTTTTGGGTTTCTGAGGATATTGGCTATTTTTTGGTTGGTGCAAAAGGCTGTTTTGATATTGTGTTTATGGAGGATTTTGCTAATTTTATCTGTAGTGCCCTTGATATAAGGAAGGAGGGCCATGCCATTGTTTTCTTCTGTGTCTTGGTTTTTGGGGGGTGTTTCTTTTTGGATTAGCTTCGTAACCCTGTTTTGTTGGTATCCGTTGGCGATTAACACATTTGAGAGATTCTGTAACTCAGTTGTCAAGTGGTCTTTGTCAGCCAGGCGTTTGGTTCTGGAGATGAGAGTCTTGGCTACGGAGTTTATTTGTGCAGGGTGGTGGTGTGATTGTGCATGTAAGTAGCGGTTGGTGTGTGTTTTTTTCCGGTAGATAGTGTGTCCTAGGGAGCCATCAGGTTTTTTGTAGATTAGGACGTCAAGGAAGGGAAGTTGGTTGTTGGCTTCTATTTCCATAGTGAATTGTATTTTGGGGTGTAGGCTGTTGAGATGTGTGAGGAAGCTATCTAGTTTTTCCTTCCCGTGTGGCCAAATTACAAAGGTGTCGTCAACATATCTGAGCCAAAGTTTGGGTTTGTGTTCTGACTTGTCTAAAGCATTGGTTTCAAAGTGTTCCATGTACAGATTTGCGATGACCGGTGAGAGGGGTGATCCCATAGGTGCTCCTTCTATCTGTTTATATCTTTGTCCATTGTGGATGAAGTACGTGTTGGTTAGGCAGTGGTTGGTCAGGTCCAGGATGTATTCGGGGGGATTGTATTTGTTTTGAATGGCTGTCAAGGCTTCATTAATGGGCACTTGTGTGAAGAGAGATACAACATCGAAGCTCACAAGTAGGTCCTCGGGATGTAGGTTTTGCTTCTTTATTGTTTCTATGAACTGGAAGGAGTTTGTAACGTGTGAAGCGATAGATTCTGCATAGGGCTGAAGTTGCTTAGCGAGAAATTTAGCGAGATTTTGTAGAGGTGAGCCTATGGAGCTGACTATTGGTCTGAGTGGTGTTCCTTCTTTGTGTATCTTGGGGAGACCATAGAGTTTGGGGCATCTGGATGATTTTTCTCTGGGGATGATTCTTAGCTGGATTTCTTCACTGATAGGAGAGGCTTTTATTTTGGATTTGGTGGTTTTTTCCAGATAGGTGGTGGGATCTGTTTTTATAGGTTGGTAGGTAGGGTCTTGGAGTAGATTTGATAGTTTTGCTTGGTAGTCCGATGTGTTCATCACAACAGTGGCATTACCTTTGTCTGCTGGGAGAATGATTATGTTGTTGTCTTTCCTCAGGTTGGTGAGTGCTTTCTGTTCTTCTTTGTGTAAATTGCTTCTGGGTGGTTTGCTGGAGCAGAGGATGTTGGTGACTTCAAGTCTGATTTTATTGGCTTCATCTGGGTTGATTTTGGTTAGGCTAGCTTCGACTCCGCATATGATGTTTTCCGTGGGGATGCGTCTCGGGGCGACTGCAAAGTTGAAACCTTTGGAGAGTACTTTGGTTTCAGTTGAGGTGAGGATCCTGTCTGATATGTTATGTACTGTTTGTTTCATGGGTTGTTGTGGAGGGTGGCTGGGCTTCTGGCGTTTCTCTAGTTTGTGGAGTTTGTTGGTGTGTGTGTCTGTCTTATGTGAGGACTCTGTTTCAGCTCTCCAAACGGCTAGTTGTTTGCATTTGTCCCAGAGTGCAGGGTGGATTTTGTTACAGAGTTTGAGGTGAAGAGTGAGCAGATCTTTGTTGGTTTGGTTTAGTAGGTATCTTTTCTTATGAAGTTCGTTTCTGATTAGGGATAGTTCAGTTCGTTTCAGGATCCTTTCGGTAGCTGGGGTTTTAGAGTGGAATTTAAGTTGGAAGCATGTGGGAATTAAGTTGTTGTCTCGGCAGTTGCGTAGGAACAAGAGATCACATAAGATGGTGGCTCTTCGGATTTCTAGTTTCTCGTAGGTTCTTGTCAGCTGGAAGGTTTCCTCCCCGTAGAGGTGAGATATTTGCTTTCGTAGATTTTCACGGGTACAGGAATGCAGGTTTTGGTGTCTTCGGGTGTCTTCCCGTGTAAGAGTTGGGGTGTCTAGGCGACGTTTCGACGAGGTCTCACTCGTCATCTTCAGGCTGGTGCTTTCGGCTTCTTGTTACTAGAACAGAGCAGGATCTCAGTGTTTGAGTTCCTATAAATACTGTTGAGGGGGTGTGGTGTATGGCCTCCAACGTTCTGGGCAGAGAGGGAGTTCCCAGATTAGTGTGCCTTTTCTTCTTTTGTTCCTTAATTACTTGAGGGATATCTTGAGTGATTTCTTGAGTGATATTCTGAGTACCACTTAGGAGGGTCATTAGGTGTGGATTAGTTGCTAAAGCTTTCGTGTCTTGACCTCTTGAGCTTGTGAAAAGTTTTTCTGAGAAGATGGCTGTACTGCACTTAGTTGTGCTCTGGCTTGGCTTCGTGTATAGGGGCGAGCTGTGGTTTTGTGCCCTGTGCCAGCCAGATCTGTGTAGGGATTGCAGGGGGGTGCAGCATCCGGAGGTGCCAATATGGTTTGGCTACTGGATGGTGTCTGTACTTTATCTGTGGAGAGGGTCTGGGTTTGGGTCTGGTGTGGTTGATTGGAGATGGCGTTCTGTGTGTCTCTGGTTCTGGTGTCGGTTTTTGTGGGGAGGGCTAATTTCCAGATGTCTGGCAGGCGGGACGTGTCGTCACGCTTGTTCATGTTGTGAGGGTGTTTCTCTATCTCGATGGCTTCCATGATTATTCTCTTGTGGTGATGTTCCATGTTAAAGAGCAATTTGGAATCTGCAAAATTAATTTCGTGTCCTGTTTCTTTCATGTGTTGGTAAAGAGAGGAAGTTTTTTCTTCTTTTTTGACGGCATTCTTGTGTTCTGCGATACGTGCATTTATTCGTCTGTTTGTTTGTCCAATGTACGTGGCTGGGCAGACTTTGCAGGGTATTTCATAGACCCCTTGGTTTTCTAACTGGATTTTATCTTTTGGGTTTCTGAGGATATTGGCTATTTTTTGGTTGGTGCAAAAGGCTGTTTTGATATTGTGTTTATGGAGGATTTTGCTAATTTTATCTGTAGTGCCCTTGATATAAGGAAGGAGGGCCATGCCATTGTTTTCTTCTGTGTCTTGGTTTTTGGGGGGTGTTTCTTTTTGGATTAGCTTCGTAACCCTGTTTTGTTGGTATCCGTTGGCGATTAACACATTTGAGAGATTCTGTAACTCAGTTGTCAAGTGGTCTTTGTCAGCCAGGCGTTTGGTTCTGGAGATGAGAGTCTTGGCTACGGAGTTTATTTGTGCAGGGTGG